>NC_084823.1:12212221-12834810 GCF_958449725.1 Rosa rugosa
TCTCCTCTTTCGTCTTCTCCTCCAGATTTTCTTCTTTCTTTATACTCCTCTTTCTTCTTCTCTTAAATTCTTCTCTTCCCAGATATATCCACCTCCGGCGACCCACATATATCAACACCATCATGACCCACTTATTCTCCCTCTCGCTTCCTCAGCCCCGACTCCTTCAACGAGGTTCGTCAACTATGCATTTCTCCAGAGCACGGCTACTGCTGCCACTACAGCGACAACCTCAACCAATCGACCTCCTCAAATTCCTCCATTTAAACCCCGACGAATGTGTTTTTGGCCGGATTTCTTCGTCAAATTCCTCGATCTCCTCAAATTCTTCAAGTTCCTTCATCGGCTGATCTGTTTCTAGCCGGATCAGTGATAGATCTTCACCAGATTTTCCAAATCTAGAGATGGTGCAAAAGGCCCGAAAACCCGAGAAACCCGGCCTGGAAAACATCGGTTCGGGCTCTCTCCGGTCCCGACTTCCGGAAAACTTCATCTGAGACCGACCCGAAAACTTCGGGCTCGGTCCCGGGCTCAGCATATTGACCCTCGGGCTGGGATCGTGCCCAGGCCTACAATGTTCATTTACGAACAAAGTTACCTGATCGTCTTGGAGTTATTTATTTAACTGTGACTATATAGTTGGTATTAGTGGCATTCCTGAGCGAATAACTATGTGTGTGTGTGTGTGTGTGTGTGTGTGTTAAGGAGGTCCTTAACTTAGCTTAAGGAACAGATTTCCATATTTTGACTACTTTTTGATCGCATATTCACATCTTAGCTGTGTAGTTTTTAGGTATATATGAGTAGATCACTTCTGCAAATTTTCAGTCAAATTGATGATCGTTAAGGCATCCAAAACTGTAATTTACACGAACGGTTCAGGTTGGACAGATTCGGTTCGTTCGTGTAGATTGTAGTTTTGGATGCCTTAACGATCATCAATTTGGCTGAAAATTTGCAAAAGTGATATATGTGTGATGAAAGTAATATGCATGATTGTGTTCATATTATTGTTTTGAGATGTGACTTTTCAGGAAACAATATTGTGGAAAAGATGTTTTCTATTGTTTTGAAAAGTATTGAGATTAGTGTAACATTTTTGAGTCAAGTGTGACTTATTTTAAATGTATTGGTCGATCTTTGTACCAAGAGTCACAGATAGTGATCAAGGAAGGGAAAATCTTTTATTAGATTTATGTAACATGTTTAGGTCTTGTGCCACTTATTCAAATGTTCTATCTGAAAACCAGATGTCACAGATGGTGACAAAGACATGTAATCGAGAACCAAGCCTTTGGCCGGGCGATTGGGTACGATAAGTTAGAGATCTAGTCTGTTTGTCAGGGTATCTCATGGGGGCCGGTAACAGTTGTGGTTACTTGAGACTCATGAGTACATGTTTTAAACGAGAGTCTTGAGAGTATTCTTTCTTTTATTGGCCATGAGGGACCTTGATTTTCATATTTGAATTGTTGAGATTTCAATCAATATGATTTGTCACGGAGTGACACGTGTTTTCTTTTGAGAAAAAGGTGTTGAGTTTTGGAAAAGAAAACAAGGCATGAGTTGCTTCCTCAAATTGAATTGAGTGGATTTATCGCGATTTGTGTGAGTTGCTTCCTTAACTTGAATTGAGTGGATTTATCACGGTTTGTGTGAGTAGCTTCCTCAAGTTGAATTGGGTGGATTTATCGCAGATTATGTGATTTTGTAATTCGCTTTCGAGCGTGAAAATGATTTCAAACATTACATGAAGTGGTTTTGTTTTGAACTATGATCGTGAAATTGAATTCTGAATTGAAGTCTGAGCATATAGATTTTGTCACGAGTGGACTTGCTGATGCATATATGCTATTGAATGATGAGAAATTGATAGTTGATGCTGTGAAATATGCTTATTGATTATTAGGTTGAGAGGACTTAAGCATGTATTCTGTTTTTGGTTGTTGAATTTACTCATACAAGCTTGCAAAAGCTTACCGGGTTTGTTGTTACAACCCGGTGCACTATTCCATGGTGTAGGGGTTTATTCTGCAGGTTAGGGTGAGCGTGGTTGACACCGTAGAACTTCCTTACCGTTGCAGTGGTAGGTTTATTATTACCTAACTGTGTTGTTCACTTGTTAGTCTTCCAATGAGTAATGAGTGTAGTGTGTGCGTTTACTTATTGAATTGATGTTTCAATTTAATTTGTAAACTATGTATAATATAATATGTGACTCTAAAGAACGAATTTATATTCACATTGTGGGTTCGGGACATCATTGATTGCCTTTGTTTAAAGGAAAAATTTCACAGCTATTTAGTATTGATGTCCGAACCATCATGCCTGGAGTATTTATATTTGATTTAATTGTATTATTATTTGTGATTGAAATTTGGGACGTGACAAATAAAGAGTTTTTGATGGATCAGTAGCTAGTCACTGTACTTCTTATACTTCTTATAGAAGACGAATTAGGTATATTCTACTTGTAACTATATGAAGAGACCATGAAAGACACACAATTTAGTTCTAATTAAGAAGAATACATCAACTTTAAAGTCAACAAAGACAAATCAAGTCTTATGATGTTCAAATTTGATTGGAACAATATTTCTTAATTTCAAATGTACTTAGCATAGCTTCATTAAACAATATATATCTTTTGTATCGCTGCAAAGAATGACAGATTGTCACTATTGTGTCAGCTGTAGCTGAAGTCTGATTTCAACGTATTCTAAGTTTGAAATTTGGCTCTAGCCAGTAGCCACATTTTTTTTTTTGAGAAGTAGATAATTTCATTACTTATCTATGGCCAGAAGGCACGTACATTAGATGCTGTCTTACACCAAGTAATACCTAGTTGGTCTAAGCTGTTAAACACATAACAGGTAACCCCCATTGGGAACATCTGGAGCACAAAGATTTAACCTAGCCATAAGGAGACAAATCCAACAACTATCTAAACCCTTTCTAGAGTAACCCTAATTGCCAAGGACCTCAATTGGTGTACAATCAGAGAAACTAAATTTAAGTAGTAATAGACTGGAATCAAATGCTAGGTAGCGAACACGGGAAGCTTAGAGCTTTCCTTTGCCCTTATCCTTAGGACTAAACCTCTTGACCAACAAAAGCAGTAGGGAAAGTGAGACACAACAGAGTCTCACCCCCTTCTGTTGTAGACTTGAGCCCGGGAGAAGGCCCAATTGACCTCTGGATGTCGAACAGCCAAGCCCAAAGAATGGGCCCCACTGAGGCCCAATACCATGAGGACCCAGTTTGATGAGGACACCCAACGCTGGGCACCACGAATCCTCCGTCGCCGGACAGTCGATGTCTTCTGGGTCGTGAAGGACCATCACAGCCTCGTTGTACATCTCGCCCAACGGTAGTCCAATGGTTCTATTTGCTCCGCCGCAAACGAGCAGTGCATCTTCATCAACAAATTCCGATCTCTGCCGCCTAGTTAACGCGACGGCTTCGCTGGCATACCAAAGCCATGCACCCTCAGCACCCTCGGGGAAGTACAATTGCAGCCACATAGACGTCAAAACATCGATCCCAATCCTTGTAGGAGGCGACCCAGACGAGGAGATCTGGTCACCATCGTGGATAAAACGTTCCATCCTTTCCCTGCCGCCATGGCTTTCACCAGCCCAAATAACCAGGGCCTCAACACCGCCGCCACGATCCTTCTCCATAGTAGGAGTTAGATTCGGCGAAAACAGATCTATGGAAGGGCAGAGGTGCCCTGATACTTGAAATCGGTCAAAGCCGCTATGCGCCACGCCGGAAAGAGGAGGCGGCGTTAGGGTCAGCGCGAGGAGACACGCTGCTAGAGAGAATAGGGTTTTCATCATTAGCCAGTAGCCACATTGAGTATAAAGATCTCGAATTTAATCTTAACTTAATTTAGTTAATCCTTATTGGCAAATCCGTCGGCAATGGTTTGTTTACGGTACAATGATATATCGGTACATTAAGTAGACTAATTCGATATAGAGATAGACTACCTCGATATAGACATAGACTAATTTGAGATTAAGTCAAGCTAGTTTACTTATGTATGTAGTAAGTCTAATCTATATCAAATCTCCTCTATCTAATGTATTAGTTCATTAAAATGATTAATCTATCGTAGAATTTTCTCATGAATCTCCTCTATCTAATATTCTAATGTATTAGTTCATTAAAATGATTAATCTAGGGGAGTGAAATTTGCACCCTGAATTACAATCTGCACTCCCCCTTCTTATTTTAATATTTTTATATATTCTGATTACATGGCTTTCCCACATTACCCTTGTTATTATTATTGTGTCTTTCACTAATTTCTGATGCTCTCATCTCTCTTCCTTCCTTCTTCAACGAACATCTCTCTGCTCTTCTTCTTCTTCATTATCTTTCCTATTTCAATCCTATTTGTGAACTCAAACAAAGAAAGATAACAAACAATCTAAGGAAAAAGTTCACCAATCCCGTTTGGAAAACTAATGTTTCTTCCCCAATTCGAAAATTACTTGGTGTAAGATCAACTAACTTTTTCCTTTGTTATCAATCTCTATGAATCTTCACTTGTCTATTGATTGAACGAACCCAAAAATCTTTCTCCCACTTCCTCTCAAAATCTCGATTTGCCTCTCAATAAAATGAGCTTTTCTTTTGTTTTGAATAACTCAACTATAAAGAACAAAAGTGCAGAACCCATAAAGAAAATAGCAAAATTTGAAGATTGATGACTCAAATATTGGGAATAATCTGAGCATGAAATTGGGTGTTTGTGATCCTTGTTCAGTGTATTCATTGGGCAATGAATCTGGGAAGTTTTGTTTAATTTGATCAACTACTTTTGGTCTTGAAGAATAGGCTGTTGATATCATATCCCATATCAAATCTCTCTCTTGATATTTGTAAAGTTTTTCTTCCCTTGAGACTCTCTCTACTTGATCTATTTAAGAAAGAAAACCTGAGAATCGATCTCAGAGATCAGGTTAAAAAAAAAAATAACAGAGAGAAAGAACCGCAAATTTTAAAAGTTTTAAGGGGCAATTATGGAACAACCAAGAGATGAAGTGTATAAATAATATTAAAATAAAAAAGAGGAGTGCATAATGTAATTCAGGGTGTGCAAATTTCACTCCTCTTAATCTATCGCAGAATTTTCTCATGAAATCTATATCTCTAGCATGCATGAGATACAGTTGTAACAGCGATTACGTTCTTATCTTACAAAAAAAGTCCAACCGCACCCGAAAACGTGTGAACATCGGGCCCACCTCAATAACACCTTCCCCTGAAAATCCATATCGAAAAGCGCTCCACAATTAAGGAAATGAAACCATGGTTAGTTAACCTAACCCCGGTTAAAACCCTCGACTGCAACCTTTTATACGACCCCTTTCGTTTCTCTCTGACACAGACAAGACTGTACTAGTCTCTGAATTTCTTAGTCACTGAAAACCAGCCATGGCTAACAACGCAGGTGAAAATGGAGACTTCAAGTTTGGTCGGATCGGAAGTATGGGCCGTCACGGACTTCCGAAGATCCAAACCCAACATGAGACCAAGGAGGTCTGCCACGACGACACTGCAACTCCGGTCAAAGCCAAGACAGTGGACGAGCTCCACTCTCTTCAGAAGAAGAGGTCATCGCAGCCCAGCACTCCTCACACCGCTACCGGGCAGCAAGGGTCGGCTTTCAACGCCATCTCCGAGGAGGATCGGCAGAAACAGCAGCTCCAGTCCATCAGGTGAGTAGTATACACATTATCAGTGACTGAAAGTACGGTTTGTTTTATGGACTTGGATATTGGTATTGATATGTTGCATGGATGGTGTTTTGTGAAAGTGCGTCTTTGGCGTCGCTGACGAGGGAGACGGGGCCGAAGGTGGTGAGAGGTGACCCGGCGAGGAAGACTGATGGGCAGAAAGCCGTGCATGTTGAGCATCATCTGTATGATAGTGCTCTCTTTGGGCTTAGTGATAGTGCTCTCAAGTTCACCCACATCCTCTACAACCTCTCTCCTGCTGGTAAATTTTACTTGCATGCCATTGATATCAGATCAATTTACCGTTATGTTTAATAGATTAAGAATATAAGAAAAGCTAGAATTCTTGGTTGTTTGAGGAACCATAATTTTTTACTAGAAAGTTGATGATGGTAGCTGATCAAATCTGAGCTCTGCCATTAGCTGATCATGTCAATGCTAGAATTGATATCAACCGACCATTTCACTATGAATCGGTCACCTAATATCTAATGAGTGCCTGACGCCGTTCAACCCCTGCATGTGAATTAGGCTCTATCTACTAACTGCTCAATTTGAGAATGATCGACTAAATATTATTCTTTGTTAATTAAGCAACAGCAATTTCTGAATAGGCTGGGATGAATTAAGATGGAAATTTTTTAGGAAAATTAGGATGGATCCGGGCTGAAATCGCCATCTAAAATTCGATGTGTTCTATCTTGCAGAACTGTATGAGCAAGCTATCAAGTACGAGAAAGGTTCATTTATAACAGCATCCGGTGCCTTGGCCACACTGTCCGGAGCAAAGACTGGCCGTTCACCAAGAGACAAACGAGTTGTGAAAGATGAAGAGACCGAAACTGAGCTTTGGTGGGGAAAGTAAGTGCCAATTGCTTCCACTGCTACATCTGAATCTGATACATGGTATCACATAGATTCAGTTATTGCAACTTTGCACATTTTAGATTATGCTAATTCATTAACTTCAATAATGTTAGGGGTTCACCAAACATTGAAATGGATGAACACACTTTCTTAGTGAACAGAGAACGAGCTGTTGATTACTTGAATTCTTTGGACAAGGTACATATTCAAATCACCACATGGCCACATGTTCATATTATCTCTCCCGTCTTTTCATTTTGAATGAGTCAAGACTTGATTGTTTAATTACCTTCATATTTTGTTAAACAAATAGTATTAGTATTTTAATCAATTTGCTTATGAAATGGTCCAAAAATCATGGGAAGACGTGTCCATCTGCTGGCAATGACAGTTTACAAACTTGGATTGAGTGGATCCTTATCCAGTTCCTAAATCTAAGAGTTATGCATATATATTTTATTGTCTCCAGTCCAAAGCCGTCATCCATTGTCCCCGAACAATTGCTGTTTTATTTATTTATGCAGCTGATAATGCTATTTACGGATCTACCTTTGCCACCGTCTTTGCTTTTTTATATATATGAGGTTGAATAGCTAAATTGATATTTTAAAGAAAATGTTGACAAGAACATATCGAAGCCTTAGTGGGTTTGTTTGACCAATCACTTTGTAATCTTTGTGAAAGTGTTTCACTCCTTTCATGATCAACTATACAGTCCTGTACTAAATGGAATAAAACATGGGACAAGAAGGTTAAATCCGAGAATCAGGATTAAAGTGATGAGATGTAAGTGCACTGTTACAGCTGCTGTGCTCAATTTATGGTGGATTTTTTTTGGATCCTCAAAATGTCCTTGAATGGAGGTTGTCTTTTTATGATTGAACAAAAGTGAGGACAGAAGTTGTTAAATTTGGAATAACTGATGAGCATAAGCTTGGAGGAAAATTTATATTGTTTGAATTTAGTACTGGAGGATTATGACCAACTCTCACAGCTCTGTTTTTGGATCTGAAAAGCAAAAACTATTCAGAGTTAAATGTAAACATATTATTGTAGAGGTCTTCCCCCCCCAAATGCCAGTTTATAGCAATGAGTTGTGCAAGGCCTCAGGTCTCAGGATTTAGGAGCTTTGTTATTATTCATATATAACCTAGGGACCTGTCTTACGCAAGGAGTGAAGCAAAATAATTGTTTGACTTAAAATTTATAATTTTTCTTATGTCTGATCTGCTTCATCCAGTTTGGTAAAGCGTACTGTCTTCATTGGTGACTGCAGTCATGATAAATCTGGATTTCAGGTATTTGTGAATGATCAATTTTTGAACTGGGACCCAGAACATCGAATCAAAGTTCGAATTGTATCTGCAAGAGCTTACCACTCCCTCTTTATGCATAACATGTAAGTAATGAAACTGATATGATTACCTGAAATCTGTAAGGCTGCTGCATTTCACAAATGCTAAGCCTTACTAGACTAGGACTCTAATACGTTTACTCTGTATCATTATGTTTTTCTAGTTTCACCTTTACTTAGAATTCAATAGGAAGTTCGAATTCAGTGCATAGCTTTATATAACAGCTTATAACTTATAAGACTGTTACTTGGTGTTCATATAATTACTGGCTTGGTGACAGGTGCATCCGACCCACTCCTGAAGAGCTGGAGGAGTTTGGTACTCCAGACTTCACAATATACAATGCTGGGCAGTTCCCATGTA
The DNA here is from genome assembly GCF_958449725.1 of Rosa rugosa. NCBI lineage: Eukaryota > Viridiplantae > Streptophyta > Magnoliopsida > Rosales > Rosaceae > Rosa > Rosa rugosa. The sequence goes on from NC_084823.1 coordinate 12,220,557, forward strand.
ACCGTTATACCCACTACATGACTTCCTCTACCAGCATAGATCTCAATCTTGCCAGAAGGGAAATGGTCATCCTTGGCACCCAGTATGCTGGTGAAATGAAAAAAGGCCTGTTTGGTGTAATGCACTATCTCATGCCTAAGCGTCGAATCCTCTCCCTACATTCTGGCTGCAATATGGGGAAAGATGGCGATGTTGCCCTTTTCTTTGGCTTATCAGGTACACTCGGTCGCTAACTGATAAGTAGTCTCTTTTGTTTCTCTCCTTGACTTTTTGTTTAGATTCATATATAGCTTTGTAACTGATGAAATAAATATCTTTTGGGTCATCTGTCATAGGAACTGGGAAGACAACTCTGTCTACAGATCATAATAGGTATTTAATCGGGGATGATGAGCACTGCTGGAGTGACAATGGTGTGTCAAACATTGAAGGTGGTTGCTATGCTAAGTGCATTGATTTGTCGAAAGACAAGGAACCAGATATTTGGAACGCTATCAAATTTGGGACTGGTAAAAAGATGATACTATGGACCATTGTTCTTTAAAGATTATGTGTTAGTTGCATCTGAGTCAAAAATTAACTGCTATTGACATTATTATTAAACATATGTGCTTTGCAGTTTTGGAGAATGTTGTGTTTGATGAGCATTATCGAGAAGTGGATTATTCAGAGAAATCTGTTACAGGTAAAGATCATTCATAGCTTTTAAAAAGCAGAACTCTGTTTAAGTAAACTTGAACTTATCATGAATTGCTTTTGCTACTGTCCCTTATAATAATTTTGAATCACTTATGTAAATCTTTTGCACATATACATTGTGGGCGTGACTTCAGAGTTGGTAAATTATTTCCTTTATCAGATATTCTGATAGTATGGATCCATATGTTAACTAGTGAGAATTTGAAATATTTATCTTGGTACGAACATACTCATTTAGAGATTGTCAAGCTATAGATAACTGAAACCATAGTGTTATTGTTCCTTAATCTTTATTGTAGTCTAGCTTGTTTTACAAATGATAGAAAGTAAATAATATATTAGAGAATTTTGAGATGAATCATGTACAGAACCTTTTCTGTACAAAAAGTATTCAGAACCAATATTGTTTAATTCTTGCTGAATTTTGGTTTTACCATGACAAAATTGTTGCAGAGAACACCCGGGCAGCATATCCTATAGAGTACATACCAAATGCTAAAATACCATGTGTTGGTCCTCATCCGAAAAATGTCATTCTCCTGGCCTGTGATGCATTTGGTGTGCTCCCACCTGTGAGCAAGTTGAGTTTGGCCCAAACAATGTACCATTTTATCAGCGGCTACACTGCTCTGGTACTTATTCAAATTGAATTCCATTCAAAAATTTTACTTCTTCTAGTTGCATCAATTGAATTTTATTGATAGAAATTCCAACGGAAAATAGGTTGCTGGAACTGAGGATGGTATCAAGGAACCACAAGCTACATTCTCAGCATGCTTCGGTGCAGCATTTATAATGATGCATCCAACAAAGTATGCAGCAATGTTGGCTGAAAAGATGCAAAAACACGGGGCAACAGGATGGCTCGTCAATACAGGCTGGTCAGCAGGAAGGTATGAAAATTGTATAAACAAAGTTTCGGTATATACATTTTGATCTACCTATGTTGTCTTACATACAGTTATTTTGCAGGTATGGAACAGGTAACCGCATCAAATTAGCTTATACCAGGAAGATTATAGATGCTATTCACTCGGGTACCCTTTTGAATGCAACTTACACCAAGACTGAAGTATTTGGACTTGAGATCCCCACTGAGATTGAGGGTGTACCTTCAGAAATTCTGGATCCAATTAACACTGTGAGTTTGCTCTCTTTTACTTAGTTAACTACTACATACTTTGGCATGATTTGTATTTGTATTAACACGTTATATGTGAATTCTTTCAATGACAGTGGTCAGACAAGAAAGCTTACAGAGACACACTACTTAAGTTGGGTGGTCTGTTCAAGAAGAATTTTGAGGTATTCGTGAATCACAAGATTGGAAAAGATAACAAGCTCACAGAGGAAATCCTTGAAGCCGGTCCAATTTTTTGATCACAGACTAGTGTGATTGGAGAAGGTCAAACGAAATGAAATAAAAATATGTGCACATATATATGTGATTGATATCCTTTGATTTTCCTCGAGTGTAGCTTACTTTCCTAAACAACCAACAACTTCAGCACTACGTATAAAGAAAGACTATTGTCTTTCTGTTTCTTTGATTGTTCAATGTGCTTTTTTTTTTTTTTTTTTTGAGGAGTGAAAGTGGCACCCTGTTTTATACAAATCACACCCCTTATTCAGTTTTTCATGAGTGTTTACATCTAACGGTGATTGAGCCTAATTTTCATGGTCGGCTACTGACAAGGTGAACACCACTATATCCTCACTACGCCCAGGGGACATCCTTCTATGATTACTATTTCTCATTAGCATATGCAGGATATATTGGATTTGTAATTATAGATCCTAGCTAGTGTAAAATACTTGAATTCATGATTTATTCCATGCTCAGCCTTATTCGCATGATTTCTTCTGAGATTCGTCTCACATTTATGAAAATTACCAGGCTTTTCCAGCCTCTTGGTCTTTATGAGAATTGGAGTTACGCACACCTGCATACCTAGTCCACTCGGTTCATCTTTTTTATCAGTGACCAATTAGAAGTAAATTTCAAAAAGATTGAATGCCGCTGATATAGATTCAAGTGATCAAAATCAGTTCTCTTAAGTGAAATAGTGCTAAACCGCAAGGCGCAAGCGATAGTTGGTTGGAAACTAGTGATGTGAGTAGGAACCTCGGCAATACTAGATTTTCGAGGAAAAAAACCACACACCACATCTCCAAAGACCCTCAAAGGAAGACTGACCTGAAGGGCCAAGAAGGACAAGGAATAAGTTAACAAAAACGATAACAAGCAACTTGTTTCAACTGGTCTTTAATTAGATAAAAAAAAAATGTAATTAGACGACATTATAACAAGGCAGATATCCCGTTGAGATGAAAACAAAACAAGAGCAATGCTTTGTTCAGTACCGAGTTTGGCAACATATACAAAATACGTTTTTGAGGTTTGAAAAACTGATAGCTTCCATTACAATATTCAGAACATGTAATGTTTCTCCATACAATATGCTTCCATTGCAATAGCTTCCATCATATGTTTCTCCATTAGCATGCAATGGTTTGAAAAAAACAATAGCTTCCATTACTCCTGACGCCACACCTCACCACCTATACAAATTCTTAATAAACAAAAGGTAAGGACACCATTGTAGTCTTAAGTAGCAGTTGCACATAGTTTCACAGCATATTTACAATTGGGGTCTCCGTTACGTTGATGTATAATCCCAACTGCGTGGCAAAAGATCTGTTGAACTCTTGATTGGTATCTTCTAGTACTCTGATAGCTATAAATACCTATCTTTAATTGCTTTCATGCATCAAGCACCCCACACAATCTACAAGCAGAGAGATAAACAGAGGCAAAGGCAAACAGATAGAAGATGACTTGCTTCTTCTCAAAGGGGTCTATTCTAGTCATTCTCCTTTTAGCAATTTGCCTAGTTAGTGAAGCTCAGCAATGTCGTCCAAGCGGAAGGATTAGAGGAAAGAAGCCCCCTCCTGGACAATGTAACCAGGAAGATGACTCTGACTGCTGCAAAGCTGGAAAAATGTACCCAACATACACATGCTCACCACCAATGTCAGGTAACACCCAGGCTTACCTCACTCTCAACAGCTTTGAGGCAGGCGGTGACGGAGGAGGCCCATCAGAATGTGATGGCAAGTACCACAATGACAACACTCCAGTTGTGGCATTATCTACCGGATGGTATAATGGTGGATCACGATGCCTTAACAACATCAGAATTAATGGTAATGGGCGCAGTGTGGTGGCCATGGTGGTGGATGAGTGTGACTCGACTGAGGGATGTGATGCGGACCATGATTATCAGCCTCCTTGTCCCAACAATATTGTTGATGCCTCCAAGGCTGTTTGGAAAGCCTTAGGTGTATCTGAAGACAACTGGGGTGGTTTGGATATCACATGGTCCGACGCTTAGTTAATCGGTTTGATGCTGTTTAGTTTTGTTGTTTTATGTGCGTCCATGTATTTGGAAAGTGTCATATGTACATATTATAGAAAGTCAATATGTTAAATCTTCTGTTATCTTATACTTAAAATTAAGTTTGTTGTGAAATATAGAACAATATCAAAAATGGACTTAATCACTTCTGTATTTTGTTTCAGTTTATAATTTGTTTCCTAGCCTTATACATATGATAAGGGCATAAACATGTTACAGTTCGACATGATTGAGGAAGTGCAAATTTCTCAGCAGAACTGTATCACGTTAATGATGAAGCTGCTCTTATGAGTATGGTTTAATAGAAGAACCAAAATGGGGTCACCTTACGGAATTGCATACTGTAGTGAAGTTATCCTCTCTTCCTCTACTTATTGCTGGAGATCAAACCTACGTCTCTTTTGCCAGAATAATGTTTGAGGTGGGATTAATATTCTCATTATTGATACTAGAAGATTATAATATACATACTAGGTTCTTGTATAACAAGTAAATCCATACAAGTTAGAGAATATTACAAATAATCTCCTAAAGATACACATAATTACATAGTAATGACAGAATATTCTTAACACTCCCCCTCAAGTTGGAGAGTTAATATCAAGCACTCCCAACTTGCATAACAAGGCTTTGAACTTGTCTTTGCCCAATGCCTTTATGAATATATATGCTAACTGTTGTAAAGAACCAACATATTGGCACGTCAGAGGAAGATGATGCCTGCAAATCTGGGACTGGGTTAGGTAACACGGGATCAGAAGAAGAAATAAGAGAATGAGTTTGGGGAGGAAAATGAAAGGTATCTTAAAAAAAAAAAGAACATCCCGGCCTATTGATAAAAAATTTCTTTGTTTCAAGATTGTAGAGTTTATAAGCTTTCTAGCCCATTGGATATCCAAGAAAAATGCATTTTTGAGCTCGTGGATCAAATTTTGAAGCTGGGTGAACAGAAGTAGCAAAAGCAACACATCCAAAAACACACATTCGAGAATAGTCAGGAGGCTTGTGATAAAGAACTTCAAATGGAGTTTTCTTATTCAATAAAAGTTTAGGAAGTCGATTAATTGTGTAGGCAATTGTAAGAATACATTCCCCCGGCCCCAAAAATAAATTGGCAAGTGAGATTGGAAGCGGAAGGCCCTAGTAGTTTCTACTTTCTAGAAGATGTCTATATTTGCGTTCAACAACACCATTTTGTTGGGGTGTGTAAACGCAAGAATGTTGAAAAATAACCCCTTGTTCAAGAAAAAAATCATGTAAAGAAAGAAATTCCGCCCCGTTATCAGTACGTATTTGTTGAACATGAGTCTGAAATTGAGTTTAGACATAAGCAAAAATTTTTTGAAGCAAAGGTTGTGTTTCACTCTTATGCCGCATTAAGAAAATCCATGTAAAACGAGAAAAATCATCCACAATAGTTAAAAAATAATGAGCGCCATTGAGTGAAGGAGTTTTTTGTCGTCCCCAAATATCACAATGTATAAGAGAAAAACATCGAGAAGTTGATATTGAACTAGAAGGAAAAGGTTGGCGAGTTTGTTTAGCCAAAGGACAAATTTCACACTTATTGTTGGAATCAAAATGAAAATGAAGTGACTCATTGGCTATATATTGTAAACAGGCAGGAGAAGGATGCCCCAAACGGCGATGCCAAAGGTCGGAAGAGATGGTAAGGTGAGAAGCAAAAGGATGTTTGGATGTAGAGATGGAAGCTAGCGCCACAAGGTAATAAAGGTCTCCTCGTTGCTTACACACCAATTATCGTCCTCGAAGCCAAGTCCTGCAAAATACACCAAGATATATGGAAAAAAAGTTACCGAACAATGTAAACCATCTATAGTTCTTCCAACAGATAAAAGATTGACATCAAATGAAGGCACACATAGAACATCTCGAAAAAAGGCATCATTGATTTTAATTGACCCCTTCATGGAAATATGAGCCTTGGTACCACTAGGCAAAGAAACTGATGGCAGTGAAGTATTCTTCTGACTACTTACGAACAACTTTAGTGAGTTAATAATATGATTGGTCGCTCCACTATCGATAATCCACCGATTAAGGGCAACGGCCTACCATACTCTGATACCATGTCAGAATAATATTGTTTGAGGTGGAGTTAATATTCTCATTGATACTAGAAGATTATATGCAGACTAAGTTCTTGTATAACAAGTAAATCTTCTCATTGATACTAGAAGATTATATACAAACTAAGTGCTTGTATAACAAGTAAATCTCTATAAGTTTGGGATACAAAGAATATTACAAATAATCTCCTAAAGATACACCATAATTACATATTAATTACAGAATATTCTTAACATCTTTCGGACAGTTTCAAACTGCTTATGGCTTCAAAGTAAAATCTGAAGAATGTGATGCTTTCTTGGTGAACAATGGCCCTAAAGATGCCACCTCAACTTTGTGTTAATTCTGATAATGCTATCTCTTGTGCTTCTTGAGGTTCTTGTTCAGTCTTTGTGGTTTCATATATTGTGTTTTATAATTTCTTTGTGCTGGCTCTGCCCTTAATTTGAGGTTTTTTAAATACTTGCTTATAACTTCTAATTTTAATAGAGCTGCTGTCTTTTCTTAATCTACCATCATTGCATAACACATGACAACCTAGGTGCTAAGCTTCAAGGCACATGTAGTTATTCAGCTAACACATATTTCAAATAGGCAAACATGACAACATCACGTAAAACATATGGAAAGGAACACAAATTGATCCCACTGCACTTCAAAATTTACAACCAGCAATCCTCTCCCAACTCTTAAAAAAGTGTAAAACACGACACTTTGCTCTACTTAACTCCAAGGCAAAATCATAAGAGGGGGGTTCATAAATTTCCTATCCTAATGAGAAAAAAAATGTATCAGTCGATCAAACCTAATGCATGGAAGATACTTGCATTATCAGTAATGAACCATTAATTATCCAATAGAAAATGAGCATCATGTCAATATTACTATTCTGAAGTAGAGGTATTCTTCCATATCGAGAGTAAATAACGAGATTGAGAACTTGAAATTCATCTAAATCAAATACACAATTTTTTCTTAGAAAAAGAAGAAAATCATAAATTTTGCATTATAGCGAGTTCTCCATTCGGATCTGGCTCCTCTAAAGTGCGGAGGGTGAGAATTTACTTTAATTTCATAAAATCTGGACTCTCTGTCTAATCTAAGGAGAGTCGAATCTAAGGTTTCTGTTAATTGAAACATCACTCTCCTACCAATTTTTGGTTTTTCATCTAAACACCACTTAACTTGTCGTTAACTCTAGAAAAAAAATAAAAAAATTGGGGATCTCTCGTAGTCAGTGTTTCTTCTCTGCCCACTCAATGTTACAACCAATCTCAAATTCAAATGCACTTGTTCATCCAATCATAACATAGTTATAAGTTTTGGATAGAGAGAAGTTAGAATTGATAACCAAGATAGATAGTCCAGCTTGATAGTCCAGATTGTGGGTCCTTCAATATCATTTACTCTATGAATCAATGGCAGATCCTAAATCAAAGAGTATTGATTTCCTGATTGTTATCCATTTCTTGTATCTGCTTTCAATCCAATATATTCTGTAAATCAATCAATCAGTTCTTACCTTAGATAGACTATAGTCCTTGTATAAATCTAGGCTTTGTACTGTAAAGCAATCATCAAATTACAACAGATTATTCCAATCTTTTCTTCTGTTCTTTATGGTATCAAGAGCCTAATTTTTTTTCCCTCTCACTTACATGTCCTATGGCCTCCTCATCCTCCACCCCTGAAAATACCCCTTCTATTACCAACTTCCTCACAATTAAACTTGACCGAACCAACTATCTGCCATGACTGCTCATCACTCTCCTCCTGAAGAAACATGGTTGACAGACACCGGGGCCAATTCGCATGTCACACCGACCCTAGGTAATATTGCTTCTCCTAAAACTTATAAAGGTCTTGATAACCTTGGTGGAATTAATTCTGATTCTGGATTATCTATTCAACACATTGGCTCTTCGAAGCTTCATTCTTCCTCTTCCTCCTTTCATCTCAATGATATTCTTGGGTGTGTGTGTTTGGTGGGGTGGTAAGGCTTTGGTCTCATATATAAGAGGTCAGGAGTTCGAGCCCCATCAAGGGTGGGAATGGGGTGGGGTTTAAAAAAAAAAAAAAAAAAATGATATTCTTCATTGTCCCTCTGCATCTACTAATCTTCTCTCCGTCTACAAATTCACTATTGATAATCATTGTTATTTTATCTTCTATCCTAATTACTTTTGTGTTAAGGATCTGAAGACGGGGAAGATGCTCTACCACGGGAAGAGTGAAAATGGCCTTTATCCATTCCGGTTTCCTTCCAAAACATCCAAAGTCTCCAGTTCATTGGCTTATGTTGGCACTCGTGTCTCAGCTGAAACTTGGCATTTTCGCCTTGGTCATGCATCTTCTGCTATAGTATCTAAAGTATTATCTAATAAAGCTGTTCCAGTAGTGGGATCAAGCACCTTCTCTTTTTGTCAATCATGTCCATTAGGGAAAAGTACAAAACTTCCCTATCAGTTATCAGATTCTGTTTCAAATTTCCCATTAGAATTAATACATTCGGATGTTTGGTGCTCCTCTCTTTTATCTCATCAAGGTTTTAAATATTATTTACTATTTGTCAATGATTATTCCCGATACACTTGGATATATCCCATGAAACAAAAGAGTGAAGTCTTTCATTTGTTTATCACTTTTCGTACTCACGTGGAAAAATTATTTAATCGTCCTATAAAAGTGCTTCAATGTGATGAAGGCGGTGAGTACAAGAGTCATGTTTTTCAATCCTATTTATCCACTCATGGAATCTTCCAAAGATTTTCTTGTCCAAAACACCCTGAGCAAACGGTTTGGCCGAACGAAAGCATCGCCATATTGTTGATACTGGACTCACTCTTTTATCCCATGCTCATATGCCATCCACGTATTGGGTTGACTCATTCAATACGGCAGTATATATCATCAATCGTTTTCCATCCCGAGTTCTTAACTATGCCTCTCCCTATGAAAAACTTTTTCTTCGTGTGCCTCAATATCAATCTTTAAAGGTCTTTGGCTGTGCTTGCTTTCCTTATCTTCGTCCCTATAACTCTTCCAAATTACAATTACGATCCAAACGTTGTGTGTTCTTGGGTTATTCACTCAATCATCGGATATCGTTGTTTTGATCCATCTTCAGGTCGTGTTTATTTGTCTCGTCATGTGATATTTGATGAGTCCAGTTTTCCTTTTACCGAACCTGCTCTCACTTCAGGCTCCTCCATTGATCCCTCACTAGATCAGTCCATAATACTATTTGGCGCAGTCTCAGGCCCAAGTCCATCTCTTTCTCCAAGTCCTTCTCCTTCTCCACGTATCTCTGCTCCTCCACGTCAATCTCCTTCACCTTCTGCAGCAAATATTCCTCCTCCTCCAGACCATGAACGTCAACCACCCACATCATCTCTACAGGTTTATACTCGCAACCCACAACGCCAAGTCTTCAATTTTGGTGATTCCTCACACTCCCAAGCTCCAATTTCCCCTTCTCTCCCAAATCAGAGTCCTTCTACTCCGTATTCGCCCTCCTCTGCCCCAACAGCTGCGTCACCACTTCATTCCCCCTCATCCTACATCGATCCCCTTTCGTCCACCTCTCTCACCACTAACAATCCGATTCCACCATTGTTATCTTCTCCTTTGGTGTCAGAGGTGCATAATCATGGAGGCATAGTTACTCGCAGCAAACATGGAATTAGCAAGCCCAATCCCAGATATGCTATGCATGCTACTCTCCTAGCTCTTCCTCTTGAGCCTACTTGTTATACACAAGCTGCAAAGTCTCAAGAATGGCGTGAAGCAATGGGTCACGAGTTCAACGCATTGCAACAGGCAGGTACTTGGTCCTTAGTTCCACCGTCCTCCTCAATGAATATTCTTCCAAATAAATGGGTATTCCGAATCATGAAACGCTCCGATGGGAGTGTTGAGCGATATAAGGCGAGGCTAGTCGCCAATGGTTTTCATCAGCAAGAGGGCCTTGATTATACTGAAACATTCAGTCCAGTTGTTAAGCACTCCACAATTCGCCTTGTTCTTGCTCTTGCAGTCAGTCATCGATGGCCAATTCGACAGTTAGATGTCCAAAATGCGTTTCTCCATGGCTATCTCAATGAGGATGTCTATATGAAGCAACCTGTTGGCTTTGTCGATCCCAAATTCCCACAACATGTCTGCAAGCTCCGCCGTTCTTTATATGGTTTAAAACAGGCCCCTCGGGCTTGGTTTCGGTGCTTTTTGGATTACTTAGAAGAACTTGGCTTCTTGGAATCATGGGCTGACTACTCTATGTTCACATTCAATAATAGAGGCATCTATATCATTCTTCTCATTTATGTGGATGACATACTGATCACGGGTAACAACTCTTCTCACATATCACACCTCATTCATAATCTCAACTCCTTATTTTCTATGAAGGATTTGGGCTCTGTTCATTACTTTCTTGGTATTGAAGCTGTTTATAATGGTGATCATTTGCATCTGACACAACACAAATATATTGTGGATTTGTTGAAAAAGACCAAGCTCCATGATTCTAGACCTTATCCTACACCTGTTTTATCTGGCAAAAAGCTTAGTGTCTATGATGGTGTCAAGTTAGAGGATCCTTCTGAATATCGAAGTATTATTGGGGCTTTACAGTACCTCACTCTCACTCGTCCTGATATTTGCTATTCTGTCAATCAAGTGTGTCAATTCATGCACTCACCGACTAATGTTCATTGGGTGGCAGTCAAGAGGATCCTACGATATTTGAAGTGTACCATTAATCATGGGTTAGTTTATCAGCCAGGTTCTCACAAGTTAGTTGCCTATTCAGATGCCGATTATGCCGGTGATCCAGATGATCGTCATTCCACTGGTGGGTTCTGTGTTTATCTTGGTCCCAACTTGATTTCTTGGAGCTCAAAGAAACATAAAACAGTCTCCAGGTCCAGTGCTGAGGCTGAGTACCGGCAGCTTGCCTACACGGCTACTGAATTATCTTGGCTTCGTTCTCTATTTCGTGATCTTAATGTATTTCTCTCATGTCCCCGGATCTGGTGTGATAATGTCAGCTCTATATCTTTGGCCTCCAATCCAGTTTTCCATTCCAGAACCAAGCATATCGAAGTTGATTATCATTATGTGAGGGATAAGGTTGTTCGACAAGAGCTGGCAGTTTCCTATGTTTCTACTAATGACCAACCAGCTGACATTTTCACCAAGGGTTTATCTACTCAGCGTTTCCAATTTCTTGCATCCAAGCTTCCGGTCCGTGCTCGTCCTCTCAGCTTGCGGGGGAATGATAACCAAGATAGATAGTCCAGATTGTGGGTACTTCAATATCATTTACTCTATGAATCAATGGCAGATCCTAAATCAAAGAGTATTGATTTCCTGATTGTTATCCGTTTCTTGTATCTGCTTTCAATCTAATATATTCTGTAAATCAATCAATCAGTTCTTACCTTAGATAGACTATAGTCCTTGTATAAATCTAGCCTTTGTACTGTAAAGCAATCATTAAATTACAACAGATTATTCCAATCTTTTCTTCTGTTCTTTAAGAATAAGTAGCTACTGTGATATTGGTGCATGTAGTAGTGTGCATATGGAGGGTAGAGAGAAGTACTCACTGGATGTAAATAATTCTGGAAGTCATGCTTCCCTGTATATTGATGTTTTATTTGTTTTGGGGGTGTTGTCTGCCCTTTCTCATTATTGGTACTTTGTTTTTTGAAGGGGTAGGAGGAGCGTCCATATGGAGGTAGAGAGAAGTATTCACTTGATCAATCATCAAGAAATTAACAAAAAATCAATATTCAACCAATTGGAAAAATCAAGATTATGTAAAAGTAAATTGAGAATTGGAATTGGTCTACTCATTTCATTTCATAGTCCCTTTATATAGGGAGAGAATTACAGCGGAAATATCAATTATAATGATGACATTAAATGCTGATTGATCCGTAATTGTGCTGATTGATGGTAATCGCTGATTCCTTGATTCCCTCTCCGTCAGTCGCTTTGACGAAGGCACATAATATGTTTTTCCTTTAACACTCCTTCTTGTGCCAAGTCAAAGACGAAATGGTGCATGAGTTGTTGCCTCACTAAAAACCTTGCCAAGTAACAATAAAAACCCTGTGGAACAAAAAATACACCTTGGTCGAAGGAAAAGAGCACAACGCACCTTTTACATTTGAGGATGACATGTGTGTGTTAGACTCCCCCTGACATCTACACCTCCCCCTAATCCTTACATTAATCAAGGGAGCTTGGAAAGTCTTTGCATTCCTCTGCTTTTCACATGTTTCTCAAATATGGCCATAGGCAATGATTTGGTGAATAAATCTGCCACATTCTCCTCAGACCTTACTTAATTCACTTGAATCTTGAGGAGGGCCTGTTGTTGCTGATTGTAGAAAAACTTTGGCGATATGTGTTTTGTATTATCATCCTTGATATATCCTAGCTTCATCTGTTCGATGCAAGCTGCATTATCTTCATAAATGCAAATAGGCTCTTCCAGTGGTAGAACTCAAACCACTAGTCCCTTGAATATGTGTAATGATAGCTCTTAACCATACACACTCACGAACCCCGCCTCATGTAGAGCAATGATCTCTGAGTGGTTCGAGGAGGTAGCCACAAGGGTTTGCTTGGTTAATCTCCAAGATATTGCCGTGTTCCCAATGGTAAATACATAACCAGTTTGGGAACGACCTTTATGTGGGTCAGAGAGGTACCCAACATCAGCAAAACCAACCTAAACGTCATTTGGCGTTTCGGTGTAGTGAGTGGCACTTTCGCCATCAACATTTCCTTTAGGGATTGCAGTTCCATCTGCAGTCCCTCTTGTCTCTTTGTAGGAAAACAACAGTCCCAAGTCAATGGTTCCTTTTAGGTATCAAAAATGTTCTTGATACCATTCCAGTGACGCTGCGTTGGCGCTGAGCTGAATCTAGCTAACAAGTTCACTGAGAATGCAATGTCTGGTCAAGTACATTGGGCTAAGTAAAATAATGAGCCTATTGCACTTAGATAGGGAATTTCAGCTCCCAACACCTCTTCGTCATCTTCCTTTGGACGAAATGGATCTAACCTTGCATCCAAACTTCGACCGATCATGGGAGTGCTAGCAGGATGCGCTTTGTCCATGTTAAATCGCCTAACTTTTGGACATACGCAGACTGGTGGATTAGTATTCCACAAACTCGGTGTTCTAGTTCAAGGTCTAGATAGAATCGAGATTTCCCAAGATCCTTCATCTCAATTTCGGATTTCAAGTAGCTTGCGGTTTCTCTTATTTCATCAAGAGTACCTATTATATTCATATCATTGACATATACAGCTACAATTGCAAATCCGGAACTTGTTTTCTTTATGAATACGCAGGGGCATAATTCATCGTTCTTATATCCCTTCCCAATCAAATAGTCACTTACACGGGCATACCACATCCGCTTGGATTGTTTCAATCCGTAAAGTGAGCGTTTCAACCTAATTGCAAACGCACTCCGTGGTTTAGAGTCACTTGACTTGGGTAATGTAAGGCCATCAGACACTTTCATTTATATCTCTGAATCAAGATCCCCATAGAGATATGCAATAACCACATCCATGAGCTGCATTTCCAGTCCTTCGGAACTACCAAGCTAACTAAGTAGTGGAACGTTATAACGTCCATTACGGGAGAGTATGTCTCCTCCTAGTCAATTCCAGGGCGTTGTGAGAAACCTTGCGCCACAAGGCGAGCCTTGTACCTCAGGACTTCATTATTCTCATTACGCTTTCTGACAAAAACTCATTTATGTCCTACAGGCTTTACACTTGGTGGGGTTAGCACTACCGGACCAAATACCTGTCTCTTTGCCAGAGAATCTAGTTCGACCTGGATTGCTTCTTTCCATTTAGGCCAATATGCTCTTTGTTGACATTCTGCAACAGAGCGTGGTTCGATATCATCGTGCTCTATGATTTCTTGAGCAACATTGTATGCAAATACATCATCAATGTGTATGGAAGATCTTTCTATCAACTCATACGCACTCTCATAATCCATTGAGATTTCTTAGTTCTTTGGAATCATTTCAAACATCGGAGCGTCCTCTAGTATTGATTCATGGACATAACTATAACCAGAGACAATCTCATGAGAGGGATTCTCTACATTGATGATTAAAGGATAGGTTTGTGCCTTACTCGCCCTCTTCTTCCTTGGGTGAGTGTCAATCGAACCAAGTGGCCTCCCCCTCTTCCTTTGGGGAGCCACGACCACAACCACAACCACACCTCCACTAAGTGTTGTTGCAGCACCTCTATCTGCAGCGCTGTGCCCTTTGTTGGGGACTTCTAACCTTGCAGGCACGTTTGCAGCTGGTATATGTGATCTCGTCACTTTTGTGATATCAGTAAACGTATCAGGCATCGAATCTGCTACGTTCTGAAGATCGATTATTTTTGTGTTGGATACGAATGTCTCATCGAATCTGCTACGTTCTGTAGTATAGTGGTAAGTATTCCCGCCTATCACGCGGGTGACCCGGGTTCGATCCCCGGCAACGACGCCATTGACTTGATACACATTTACGCAAGCGTACGTATCGTTGTCAAGATAGGGAAATATTATGCCCAAAGTTATCATACCACGGAGATTAGTGGCTAACCCACAATCCTTGGGTGGTCGGAACTAAAGTCACTAAGCAAACAAAATAAAAATAAAGTGAATAAAGAGGCTAATCTAAGGCATCAAGCCTTAGCAATGCTCGGCTTTGGTTTTCACCAAAGCCTAATCAAAACTAAGAGCCTAGTGGTGGATATGCACAAATGAGTCGAAATTTGTAGGGAGTTTTGAATTGGGAATCAACTAAATTAAACGCAACCGAAAAGTAAACTAAACAACTAATTAACGAACTAGAAAATTAAATTTGGGTTTTCAAATTAATGGGAACATGGGAGTGTCGGGTGATTCACACTAACTATCTTGCAAATATCAATACCAATTTTACAAATGCATGCATTTCCTATACGTGTCAAGTCCCGTATCTAGTACCGGTTAAGGCTACTAAACCAATTATCCTTTCGGTGTATCGATTATGCCAATTAGGGCCACAATCAACTCTTTAATTTGGGCATTACGCCGGTTAAGGCTGCAATATCCAAAATTAGAGGCCTAGAGTGCAAGATAATAGAGACCTAAGCAAGCTTAGCTACAATTAAGCTAGCTAATGGTTACCACACTTAAATCCTAGATGCCACAAGACTGATAAGTTGTCAATTTATCAATCTATTCATCACAATTGCCCACAACATAATTTCAAAGGTTGACAAAGCCTAGAAACATGCTTCTAAGGACCAATAAATTCGGATTTAAAGCATACACAATGAAAATTGCATTTATTAAAATTAGGGCTTCACAACCCTAACTCCCAAAATTGAATTACTCACTATCCATAGTCAAATACATCATCAATAGCAAATAAAATTATGGAATAGATAATAAGGAAGAGAGGGGAGAGTTAGCTTGACCACTCCTAGCAATGAGCTAGTATGAACCAAACAATTTCTTCACCCAACTACCCAAAATAGAGGTGTGGTGCTCTTGATGATGATTTCCTTAAAGCCTTGAGTGAGTCTTTCTAAATTCCCAAAATAAAACTAAAGAAACTAAAGAAAATGAAGAGGGAGGAGGAGAGGATGAGAAAGAGAGCAGCCCAAAGGGGCTGCCTCTGTTTTTGTGGTGCGGCTCTGTTGGGTCTCTTCGAGAGAATAGAGGAATAGGGTTTCAAATATATATGGCTGCACATGTTTGAAGGTATCCTCCAAAGTGAGCTGTGGTCCGTGTGTTTTTAAGGGAGAGGAGAGAATGAGTTAGTAATCGATGGCTGTGATTGAAGGAGGAAAAGCAATGGTCCATGTGGGTGGCTGGGAAACTGGTCTTCTCTCTTTTTTTCTTGCCACGTGTCATATGGTCATTGGTGGGGATGATTAATGTTAAAAAGCCATCTCTTCACTCTGTTGATGCACAGCCCACGTGCCTCCTTCTATAATTAAACAATTGTCTAATTAATTAAACATTTGTTTAATTAATTGAACATTGTTTAATTAATCCCTCTCATTATTATTTCGCTCTTTTGTCGATAATTCCAATTAGCTCCAATTTCGCCTCATTTTCTCACGATTTCCGTAACTCCGCTTATTTTCTACAAAATAAATAAAACTAGATTAATTACATAATAATTGACATGAGGATTAGCTTAATTCTAATGTTTTAGATATAATTACACATATATAAATGCGTGTAATCAGGGCGCAATAGGCACATATACTGCGCAACCAAATATGCGTAAGTGTGAAATGTCAGGCTCATATCCAGTTACCAACTAGTACGCAGAAAATGGTTGGCTAGCAGTGGGTCTGAAACGAATAAATAAAGCTGCGTGCAATATTGCATAACCCCAGGCAGATATAGGCAGGTTGGTGCGCATAACCAGTGCCCTAGCCACCATCTGTAGCCTTTCGATGGTGGCTTCTGCGAGACCATTTTGTGTATGCACTGGGGTACAGGATGCTCTACATCGATCCCAATAGACATGCAATAATCATCAAATGCTTTTGATGTAAACTCTCCAGCGTTATCAAGCCTTATAGACTTGATAGGGTGATCAGGGTGGTGAGCCCTTAAACGTATAATCTATGCTAGGAGTTTTGCAAATGCAGCATTTCTTGTGGACAATAAAGCGACATGTGACCAGCGTGTCGAAGCATCCACCAGAACCATAAAGTACTTGAATGGTCCGCATTCTGGATGGATAGGTCCACAGATATCTCGTTGTATCCTTTGTAAGAATGGAATATTTTGTTTTGTATCTTTGGCATAGGAAGGTCTCGATCCTGTTTTTGCTAAAGAGCAGGCTTTACAAAACGAGTGATGTGCCTTTGAAATAGTCAATGAGGCATAATGGGAGGGAGGTAGTGCTTCTGGTACTTCAGAAGGCAATGGCTGCATTTGAGCAGTACTAGGACCGACACCTTGCAGTGTGGCGGATTTTTCTCCCATATTATTTTTCACTCGAAAGAAGGGATGTCCATATGAGTTCTTTAAAATACGGATCATCATGTCACGATCGGGGTGCCCTAGGCCGTCATGCCAAAGCCTGTATGAGTCAGTGTCCCACATTTCATTGTTGGTGACAACATAGGATTCAATGATCCGAATCGTAGTGAAGTACAGTCCACTAGATGGACTTATAAGTTTCTCTAAAATGCGTTTCCTTCCACATTTATTAGACGTAATATATAGGTATTCAGTTCCATTCTCACAGTGTGTTTTTACATGATAATCGTTGGCACGAATATTTTTGAAACTTAACAAGGTTTGATTAGCTCTTGGTGCATACAGAGCGTCTGTGACATTAAATGTATCTCATATTCTTTAGAGTATTTCTATTTTAGGTAGAATGATAATCTTTTCATTCTAATAATTTTTTTTTTCTCTAGATGTATTGCTTTACATCTTTATATTGCTATTTCGAACCATGTAAATATGTGTAGTAAATAAAATCGAATAAATTAAATGCTTCAGAATAAAATCCGAAATTTATTAATAAGACAACGATAATCAAATCAAGGTCTTGTTCAGAAATCTAATTCATCAAACCATTATTGAAAATAAACTTTAAGACCAAGCAATAGTCTAATTAAAAATGAGGCATTATGCCTTCACAACTGTCTTTGGAAAATAAATAGCTAAAGCAGATCAGTCAAAATCTAGTGCATCCATTGACTGAGCAAGTTTCTTGTTGCCATTGAAGTCTGCAATTGTGAGGATGACATCTGGGTCAAGGCCTCTTTCTTCCATATAGTGAGCCTCTTGTTCTTTAGACTCCCTATACCTCTTGTAAGTGGCTGCAACTATGTTTCTTGCTTGGCAGTTCTTGTACCAATGCCCAATGACTCCACACCTATAGCATGGTTCATTGCCAACTCTTTCATGTTTGACTGAAGGATTCTTAGGTGCCTTTTGCACCTTGTTTCCACGACCCCCACGTCCCTTTCCACGTGGTGCATTGTTGCCACGTGGGTAGGGATTAGCACGTCCAAACCCCTTTGCACCCAGTTCTTTCCACCTTTCATTTTGCCATAATTAGCCTCAGGAATTTTCTTTGTCCCATTGGGCCTGGCATTGTTGTTCAAGAGAACCTCATTATGCCTCTCAGCCACTTGCAGTAGGTTGATCAGCTTATTGAAGGTTGTGATTTTTGTTGTCATACTCCAGCCTATACTGGTTCGCTAGTATAAGTGCTGAAGTGGGAAAAGTGGAAAGAGTCTTCTGGATCATATCATCCTCTGTGAGTTCCTTTTCACAGAAATTTAGACGTGCCTTTAGGCGCAACATGTCGTTGTTGAAGTCATTGACCCTTTTGTAGTCAAGGAAGCGGATTTCATTCCACTAAACGGTCAGTTCTGGGAGCAAGGTGTCATGAATGTTCCTAAAACGTCCCTTAAGGGCATCCCACAGTTCTTTGGGTGTCTTCAACTGAAGGTACTCCCAATTTCGTAGGCTAGGATGAATATGTCGCCTCAAAAACATGAAGACATTTGCTTTCACCTTATTAGATGGTTCATCATCTTTGGGGTCGGTAATGGTATCAGTGTAGTCTTTTGCCACAAAGGCAGTTTCCACATCAGAAACCCAACGATGGTACTCAAGTCCTTCTGAGTCCAAGATGTCAAATTCAGGTCGAGTTGGATCAGCCATTTACATAAACAAGAGGGAAGATATAAATTACACAGTCATAAAGACATCCACGTGAATTATTTTCCAAAATATGAATTAGATTTCAAGACCAAGATTCATAATGGTCACATTTTTTTTCGATGCTATGTGAAAATGCTTTACCATGGTGAGCGTGTATGTATAATGCGCATGAATTTTCATTATCATGGCAAACCGGAATTTATATGTTGCATTCTAAAAATAACCATAGCACATTTAATAATAAACAAAACATAGCATATATAAAGATAAACTACATGGCATGCTCAAAATTCACAAATATACAACAAAATATATGTTACACATAATAATAGCAATAATATATCATGCGTAAAATAAAATATAAACAATAGCATAATATAAAGGCATGCTTAGGAATAATTATATAAGCGTAAATAAAATTCACAAAACATGCTCACAATTGCATAAATAATATATAACAAAATATATATGGCATGTTCAAAATAAAGTATAAACCATAGCATAATTAAGACATGCTTAAACATAATTATGTAAAACATAAATAACAAGACATGCTTAAAAGGATCAAAATTATCTAACTAAACATGCTCAAAAGTTCTAATTATAAATAATTAAATATACCATAGTATGAAAATAAATAAAAGAGAACATACTTAGTTTCGAGAAAATAAAACAATCCTAGGTCACGCCCGTGTTGATGCAGGCGTGCGTAGCGATGTTTTTAGGCTTGAGAAAAACTGGGCCGCTTTCTCTCTCTTTTCAGCAGCGGGCCTTGTTCTTCTTTTTCTTTTCTTTGTTTTCTGTTTTTTCTTTTCTGGGCCGGGTCTTTTCTTTGGGCCTTTTTTTTTCTCTTTCTTTCTTCTTTTTTTTTTCTGGGCAGCACTTTTTTTTTTTTTTCTCTGTGCCTGCTTTTTCTTTTGCTAGACGTTTTTTCAGATTGGGTCAACAGCCCAATTGGAAATGGACCCGAATTGGGTCGAGGGCAGCAACCGGGTCGTCCAGCTACGTCGGTCTTTCGGAGCCGGGTTGCCGGTGCAGACGAGTGCAGTGACGTCGGAATCCGAAGAGGAATCCGGTCCGAGATCGGTGAGTCTCAAGGGTGGCACCTCGGAGGCGTGCGTGGAAGGGGCAGTAGCGCGGGTGGTCTTCTGGGTTGGGCTATGCGCTGCGGTTGAGGCCGGAAGAAGGATCTGGACGATGCAGAGAGGTTGCTTGGGCGATGTGTGGCTGGAAGAAAGACCTGGACGAGGGGTCTGGCTGGGCAGCATGCTGGGCATGGGGGCGGTGGCTGGCGCGGTTTGCAGACGCTGGCGGCAGAGAGAGAGAGAAAAAAAAATTTGTAGCTAGAGTTTATTTTATTTTTTTATTTTTATTTTTTAATCAAAGCTAGGGTTTTTGTTTTTTTTTTTTTTTTGAAAGCTAGTATTTTCTTTTGGCTATTTGCTCTGAGCGTGCTGATAACGTGTAAAAGTAAATTGAGAATTAGAATTAGTCTACTCATTTCATTTCATAGTCCCTTTATATAGGGAGAGAATTACAACGGAAATATCAATTACAATGATGACATTAAATGCTGATTGATCCGTACTTGTGCTGATTGATGGTAATCGCTGATTCTTTGATTCCCTCTCCGTCAGTCGCTTTGACGAAGGCACATGATCTGTTTTTTCTTTAACAGATTATTCAATTTTGAAGAACCCCCACAATCAATTACCAAGAAATTGAACCCCCATAATCACTTATCTTCCATCTCTCACTCTCTCTCTAAAAACCTAAACGACTCCTCTTTCCCCATGTCGGGGAATAACCAAAACTAGGGCTGCCATTTGGTTTGGTAATTATTGAACCGACCAAATACCAACTGATATATATTTTAGGTTTGGTAAACTGACTTTTTGGTAATCGAAATCGAATATTACCCAAAAAGTTGGTTTGATTTTGGTAAATACCGAATATACCGATTATCAAAATATCAGCTATACACACTCTAGTTTTCAATACATGTACATGTATATTAAGAGATATAAACATAATTATTTTCATAATAGCATTAACATGTTAAAGAAAAAACATATTATGTGCCTTCGTCAAAGTGACTGACAGAGAGGGAATCATGGAATCAGCGATTACCATCAATCAGCACAATTACGGATCAATCAGCATTTAATGTCATCATTGTAATTGATATTTCCGTTGTAATTCTCTCCCTATATAAAGGGACTGTGAAATGAAATGAGTAGACCAATTCCAATCTCAATTTTACTTTTACACGTTATCAGCACGCTCAGAGCAAATAGCCAAGAGATAAAAAAACCCTCGCTTTGGAAAAAAACCTAGAAGAAAAAAAACTTTTCTTTTCTACCGCCACCATACAAAAGAAAAAATAAAAAAAATTCCCCGTGCAGCCGGCCAGACCGGCCTCACCATTGTCCACACACAGCAACACCCTGCCTTCAGTTCCCGGCATCGCTACCTCTAGCCCAGCGCCACCGGCCTCCAGCGCACAGGCCACACCTAAGCCTAGCCCCCGCGCTGCAACAACCCCATCTGCAGCAGCCCAGCCCCGCGCGTTGCAGCACAGCCTCCAGCCTTCGGCAGCACACACAGCAACCTATCCCTTCCGCGCATCAGCTAGCAAGCCAGGCCACCTCCCAGCGCTGCATCATCGCAGCCTCATCTAGCCTTCAGTGTTGCCATCTGCAACACACAACCATCCTCACGCCTAGCAGCCCTTTGCAGCAGCACGCACGGCCCCAGCCCTTCACCGGCCGCAGATCCCAGCGCGCGCCTAGTCTTGCCTAGCCTCGTATGGCCCCTGCCCACCTTGCCTTGCTGCTGCCCATCTGTAAACCAGAAAAAAGAACGCAGCAGAAATCCAGAGGAAGAAGACGAGAAAAAGAAGAAAAAGAGAGGAAGAAGAGAGAAAAAGAACAGAGAGAGAAAAAAGAAAAATGAGCTGACCCGGCCTAAAGAAAAAGTCGGCTCAATTCAAAAGAAAAGAAAAAAAACAAAAACAAAAACAATGCCAGGCACACTGGGACAAAGAAAATTCCCGAGGCTAATTATGGAAAAATGAAAGGTGGAAAGAACCCCAATGCATAGGGGTTTGGACCTGCTGATCCCTACCCACGTGGCAAAAATGCACCACGTTGCAAGGGACGTGGGGGTCGTGGTATGGGCCGTGGAGGCCCTCCCAATGTATGGCGCAGAGATGGTGGTGCTGGCCCTAGTGGTCATGGAAATAAGGTGCAAAGGGCACCGAAGAACCCTTCAGTCAAACAGGAAAGAGTTGATAAATTAGATTTCTAAACAAAACCTTGATTTGATTACCGTTGGCTTGTTAATAAATTTCAGATCTTATTCTGAAGCAATGAATTCGTCCGACTTTTATTTACTACACATATTTACATGGTTCAAAATAACACTATAAAGATGTAAAGCAATACATCTAGCAAAAGAAAAAAAATTATTTAAATGAAAAGATTATCATTCTACCTAAAATAGAAATACTCTAAAGAATATGAGATATATTTAATGTCATAGATGCTCTATATGCACCAAGAGCTAATCGAACCTTGTTAAGTTTCAAAAATATTCGTGCCAACGGTTATTATGTAGAAACACACTGTGAGAATGGAACCGAATACCTTTACATTACCTCTAATGAATGTGGAAGGAAACACATTTTAGAGAAACTTATGAGTCAACCTAGGAGACTGTACCTCACTACGATTCGGATCATTGAATCCTATGCTGTCACCAACAATAAAATGTGGGACACTGACTCATA
Source organism: Rosa rugosa (assembly GCF_958449725.1). Taxonomy (NCBI): domain Eukaryota; kingdom Viridiplantae; phylum Streptophyta; class Magnoliopsida; order Rosales; family Rosaceae; genus Rosa; species Rosa rugosa. The sequence goes on from NC_084823.1 coordinate 12,243,292, forward strand.
CAGGCTTTGGTATGACCGCCTAGGGCACCCCGATCGTGACATGATGATCCGTATTTTAAAGAACTCATATGGACATCCCTTCTTTCGAGTGAAAAATAATATGGGAGAAAAATCCGCCACACTGCAAGGTGTCGGTCCTAGTACTGCTCAAATGTAGCCATTGCCTTCTGAAGTACCAGAAGCACTAACTCCCTCCCATTATGCCTCATTGACTATTTCAAAGGCACATCACTCGTTTTGCAAAGCCTGCTCTTTAGCAAAAACAGGATCGAGACCTTCCTATGCTAAAGATACAAAACAAAACATTCCATTCTTACAAAGGATACAAGGAGATATCTGTGGACCTATCCATCCAGAATGCGGACCATTCAATTACTTTATGGTTCTGGTGGATGCCTCGACACACTGGTCACATGTCGCTTTATTGTCCACAAGAAATGCTACATTTGCAAAACTCCTAGGACAGATTATACATTTAAGGGCTCACCACCCTGATCACCCTATCAAGTCTATAAGGCTTGATAACACTGGAGAGTTTACATCAAAAGCATTTGATGAATATTGCATGTCTATTGGGATCGATGTAGAGCATCCTGTACCCCATGTGCATACATAAAATGGTCTCGCAGAAGCCACCATCAAAAGGCTACAGATGGTGGCTAGGGCATTGGTTATGCGCACCAACCTACCTATATCTACATGGGGTTATGCAATATTGCACGCAGCTTTACTTATTCGTTTCAGACCCACTGCTAGCCAACCATTTTCTGCGTACCAGTTGGTAACTGGATATGAGCCTGACATTTCACACTTATGCATATTTGGTTGCGCAGTATATGTGCCTATTGCGCCCCCACAGCGCACCAAAATGAGTCCTCAGAGACTATTAAGTATTTATGTTGGATACGAATTCCCAACAATTATCCGCTACTTGGAACCCTTGAGAGACGATCTCTTTACCGCTAGATTTGCGGATTTTCACTTTGATGAGATAGTCTTCTCGTCGTTAGGGGGAGATAGAAAAAAGGATTTTCCAAGAGAACGATAGGAATTGTCGTGGTTTGTCCCCACTCTGTCTCATTTTGATCCATGCACTTCACAAAGTGAAAGTGAACTGAAAAGAATAATCGATCTTCAGAACGTAACAGATTCGATGCCTGATGCGTTTACTGATATCATAAAAATGACGAGATCACATATACCAGCTGCAAATGTGCCTGCAAGGTTAGAAGTCCCCAACAAGGGGCACGGTGCCCTAGATAGAGGCATTACAACCACACTTAGTGGAGGTGTGGTTGAGGCCGTGGCTCCCCAAAGGAAGAGGGGGAGGCCACTTGGTTCGATTGACACTCACCCAAGGAAGAAGAGGGCGAGTAAGGCACAAACTGATCCATTAATCATCAATGTAGAGAATCCCTCTAATGAGATTGTCTCTGATTATAGTTATGTCCATGAATCAATACTGGAGGAAACTCCGATGTTTGAAATGATTCCAGAGAACAAAGAAATCTCAATGGATTATGAGAGTGCGTATGAGTTGATAGAAAGATCTTCCATACACATTGATGATGTATTTGCATACACTGTTGCTCAAGAAATCATAGAGCACGATGATATCGAACCACGCTCTGTTGCAGAATGTCAACAAAGAGCAGATTGGCCAAAATGGAAAAATGCAATCCAGGCAGAATTAGATTCTCTGGCAAAGAGACAGGTATTTGGTCCGGTAGTGCTAACCCCACCAAGTGTAAAGCCTGTAGGACATAAATGGGTCTTTGTCAGAAAGCGTAATGAGAATAATGAAGTCCTGAGGTACAAGGCTCACCTTGTGGCGCAAGGTTTCTCACAACGCCCTGGAATTGACTACGAGGAGACATACTCTCCCGTAATGGACGTTATAACGTTCCACTACTTAGTTAGCTTAGTAGTTTCTGAAGGACTGGAAATGCAGCTCCTAGATGTGGTTACTGCATATCTCTATGGGGATCTTGATTCAGAGATATAAATGAAAGTGCCTGATGGCCTTACATTACCCAAGTCTAGTGACTCTAAACCACGGAGTGCGTTTGCAATTAGGTTGAAATGCTCACTTTACGGATTGAAAGAATCCGGGTGGATGTGGTATACCCGTCTAAGTGACTACTTGATTGGGAAGGGATATAAGAACGATGAATTATGCCCCTGCGTATTCATAAAGAAAACAAGTTCCGGATTTGCAATTGTAGCTGTATATGTCAATGATATGAACATAATAGGTACTCTTGATGAAATAAGAGAAACCGCAAGCTACTTGAAATCTGAATTTGAGATGAAGGATCTTGGGAAAACTCGATTCTATCTAGGCCTTGAACTAGAACACCGAGTTTGTGGAATACTAATCCACCAGTCTGCGTATGTCCAAAAGTTAGGCGATTTAACATGGACAAAGCGCATCTTGCTAGCACTCTCATGATCGGTCGAAGTTTGGATGCAAGGAAAGATCCATTTCGTCCAAAGGAAGATGACGAAGAGATGTTGGGAGCTGAAATTCCCTATCTAAGTGCAATAGGCGCATTATTGTACTTAGCACAATGTACTCGACCAGACATTGCATTCTCAGTGAACTTGTTAGCTAGATTTAGCTCAGCGTCACTGAAATGGTATCAAGAACATTTTCTGATACCTAAAAGGAACCATTGACTTGGGACTGTTCTTTTCCTTCAGAGAGACAAGAGGGACCGCAGATGGAACTGCAATCCCTAAAGGAAAATGTTGATGGCGAAAGCGCCACTCACTACACCGAAACGCCAAATGACGTTTAGGTTGGTTTTGCTGATGCTGGGTACCTCTCTGACCCACATATTTTGTTTGTCAGACGTCCGGGAAGCTCCGAAGCTCCACGCTCCAAGTTCGGGTCTGGGCTTCGCCGGTTTTGTTCGTCAGATGCCCGGGAAGCTCCGAAGCTCCACACCGGAAGGGCTCGGATGACGTCACTCTGTTGGACGACGTCGTTCTGTTTTTTTTTTTTTTTTGGTAAATTTGGCAGAAGGCTTATAAGGAAAGAAGAAAGAAGAATGAAAAAAAAAGTTTTATTGAGTAGTTATACATGTCTATTGCGGGGCAATAATAAAATTATTGGAGGCAATAATATGATTATTGGGAGGCAATAATATGAGTATTGGGGGGCAATAATATGCATATAAATTGATCAATTGTGCATGTAGTGTATTCATTTTAGTTTTGGGAGTTTATGCAATTCACTAGAGGGCAATAATATGATTATTGGAGGCAATAATATGAGTATTGGAGGGCAATAGTATGATTACTGAGGAGCAATAATATGGTTACTGGGTATTATTAGGGGCAATAAATTCAGACGCCGGAATCCGGTCACCAGCTCGGTAGCTGGATTCCGGATTCCGGTGACCGGATTCCGGTTATCTGTTGCCGGATTCCGGTCACCGGTCGCCGGAGTCGGGTCACTAGTCGCTGGAGTCCGCCACCGGAGTCAAGCAAGGTCTCCAATGACTTATTTCTCTAAGTGACAAAAAAGGAGAGGGCAAAATTGTCCAAAAATAAATAAAAATGAATTAAAAAATACTTAATTGGGTATTAGGGAAATAATCTCTTAGAGTGTTTGGGTAAGTGGGCAATCTCTTAGAGTGTTTGGGTAAGTGGGCAATTTTAAGCTGAAATTGGGTAAATGATCATTTCCTCTTATTTATTTTAGTAAAACTCTTACTTCGCTATTGCAAGGTTTGATTCAAAAAAAAAAAAATCAACAAAACGTGTCAATTTAGCTGATTAGATAGTGGTATTCTGGTTGATTAGATGCATCTCCACATTAAAGTAGTTCACTAGTTCCTCACTCTCAATGAATGACATCTCTAGCACAACCAAACTTTTTGGAGCAGATTGCCTCAGTCATAATCTATTCTACGCCAACCTTTTGTCATTTATTATTTTTTTTTGAAAAGTGGAAGATCAAAATTAGTTTCTCACATGGGTGTTTCTATATCCAAAATATAACACGATTTTTAATAGGGGAATTTGATTATACACCCAAATTGACACACCTCTTTTAGAATAAACCCATCCATAAGAGTGTTTTAATATACACCCAAACCAATTAATTAGGTTTATGCAAAATAAAAAAAACCTATTAAATAGAATAAATAATAAAACCCAATGTTGTTAAGAATTACTAAAGCTGCCACTATCAAATTTCCCATTCACCTATTAAATAGGATTGATAATAAAATCCAATAATGTTGCCGATGGAAGTCGATCATGAAACGGTTGCCCATAGACGTCGCCCCAGAATTACTTAACCCTTGATTTCAGCAATTGAAAATTCTCCTCTGGGTTGGAGGTTACGTAATCTTCACATTAAAAAGTCTAATCTGTACATTCAAAGCTGGTGTCAATATCTCTACAAGCTTGTGATATAAATGGATTGCACAATCAGATGTTGGTGGGTTGCCTGTGTTCAACAGCATATCCGATTGGTACGGTTCATGAGTATTGTGGTTGCTACCTATTCAAAAGGTGTGTGTGCTCCTGACGAAGAGGTATTTGTTTTGTGATGGTTCTAGGTTTTTGATATTGAGTAGGTATGATAGACTATACAAGTTCTTGATTGCAGGTATGATTAATATGCTCCGAGTAACAAAGTGGTTGAGAATGAGAATCAAATTTCAATGAACCTGAGGTCGAGGTCTAAATGCAAAAAACCCCTTATTTTAGCCGACTTCATCACTGAGAGGACCAAGAAAGGAAAAGCAAAAGCTGAAATTGTTAAGAAGGACGATGATGATTTTGTCGTACAATCGCCTTCCAAGAAAAAGAAGACCCAACAGTAGATCAAAACATAGGTGTTTGGAGACTACGGGTTGGTAAGTGCATGACGATTCCTGATGCAAAGAGGCTTAAGGTTTATTTGGCGAAAAGAGAGAACAAGTAAGTGGTACAATTATGGATAAAAATGGGATACCCTTTTTATGAGTTCCTATTCAAGTTGGTGTCTCCGTATCACATAGGGTTTGTACCTCTTCATGAGAAGGTTGCTGTATATGTTTGCATTATGTTGTGCTGTAACCGGTGAAAGTTGGTATGTATGCATGTAGGTCGCCCCTGTGGCATGGAGTGAAAGTTAGGAGTATTTGTTAAGGATGTACTAGCCATCTTGAATGAGGAAGCTGTCGGTGTGCAGGTTGTTGTGTGCATAGTTATCTACTGAAGCTGCGATTGATTTATTTGCCTGTGTTATAGAAGCATGTTACCATATTTATTTTCCTGTGTTATAGAAGCATGTAACCATATTTCCTCACATATATCCTTATATGTAGTGTGACTATAAATTGGAAATGCTAATGTTTTTGAATCAAAGCTGTCCTTGCAATGATTGCACCCTCTAGATGAATAACATGGACCCTATTATGGAAAATTAATGAACATGGAATATTGATTCTATACCTACGCCTAGGAATGGGGAATCAAATTTCATTCAAAAAAAGGGAAAAAAAAGAAAAGCAAAATGACATACCTTGATGAGAGGATGTTTAATCACTACATGATAAGAATACCTCCACAAAAGGATGTTTAATCTGATTGAGAAATTATCTACGAAATCTAATAGGAATATCTACACAACCACATCTACTTAAAAATGGCAAATATAAAGATCAAATCTGAAAGGAAGAGATATACAATAATTAAGGCAATTAATCTTTTTAACTAAGGAATATCTACACAAACATATCTCCTAAAATATGACATTAGTTACATACAATAATTAAGGCAATTAATCACGTTGACATATTTAATGGTAGGATTATCAACACAAACATATCTACTAAAAAATGGAAAATATATAGGTCAAATCAGAAAGGAAGAGATATACAATAATTAAGGCAATTAATCGTTTTTAAATCAGGAAAAATAAATTGATGGTATTAAATTCTAATTTGTGTTTATAACTGATGCCATATTTAAATTTAAAAAAACACCTATATTTGAGGAATATTTTCCTTTTTCGACGAGAATGGTAAAATAGTCAAACTAAAAAAATGAGAAAAAGACTTAATTATAGACTTAAAACCTATACGGTAGGTTTAATTATATGAATGGGTGTAGATTAAAAGAAAACATATGATTGGGTTTCTCTTAAAATGAGCTTCATTTTTTGGGTTTTTTTCTAATTTTCTCTTTTTAATATAGTGGCCTTAGAGTATCTTTAGCAGACTCTCTATTTTGGCTTCTTAGCTATTTTGGAGAGGATGTTTAGTTTTTTTTATCTATTTTAGTAGCTGCACTAGACTCCTAAGTGGCTCTCCATTATAACTTTTAGCTATCTCGCTCCTAAATATAAAGAGCGAGATGAGGCTCTCTATAATTTAAAACATTCATGTTAAGTTATTTTATGTAATTTATAAATATATTTAAACTATCGAATCTTCATTCAAAAAATTAAATAAATTTAAAACTAGTTAAAACAGATAGCACTAATGCAGACGTATTTCTAAAATGGCTAGCTAAAATGACTTTTTAGCTACTTTGGCTAAAATTTGACTCTAAAATGGCTAGCATTGCTAAAGATGCTCTTATATCTTTAGCAATGCTAGCCATTTTTGAGTAGGATAAACATGTAACCTACAACAAAGATGAAGGTGGTAGAAACTATGCCTCAACTCCTACGCACGCCCAACCTCAATTAATCTGCAGATTGGACACGAAAAATCGAAAAGCCCAAGGAAAAACATTTTGAAAAACCAAAAAGCCCAGTTGGTCTCCCTAGATGTTCGAAATGAAGGTAAAAAGTAAGATTCTTAAGGCCCGTTTGATTAGCAAGAATGGCAAAATAGGAAAAGGATTTATTCTACGTACTTTCCCTTTCCAGACCAATATGGAATGAAATATGTTTTAGTATTTTCATGTGGGTGTTTGGGAACATTACTGAAAATGTTTAAGAATATGATGTTTGAGAGAGATCGTAGAGAGAATTGTAATAATATTATTGAGAATAGGAGCCCTATATATAGGGATTACAAAGTACTAGTTCTAATGTTACAAGGAAACTCAATCCGTGTAGGATTGGGAAATCTAGAACATTCTCTCATATTGCTACTCCTAGTTTGATAAGGCACACTAAATCGATATTCCTTCAACACTCCCCCTTGTGCCGCTCAAACTTGGTGGTGACGCTTCATTCGTTGCCTCGTTAAAAACCTTGCCAGGTAACAAAAACCCTGTGGGACAAAAATAATCCTGGTCGAAGGACAAAAAGAGCACAACACGTCCTTCACTCTTCGAGATCGAACATGTAGACGTCATAACTCCCTCTGATGTTGATATCTCCCCCTGATTGCTACAATCGTGGGAGTTCGGATAACTTTCTCAATCCGATGCTCTTCACATGCTTCTCGAAGGTGGATTTAGGTAACGACTTAGTGAATAAGTCCGCTACATTATCCTCTAATCGGATTTGATTCACTTCAATCTTTAGAAGTGATTGTTGTTGCTGATTATAAAAGAACTTGGGCGATATATGCTTGGTGTTGTCGCCCTTGATGAAACCTAACTTCATTTGTTCAATACAAGCTGCATTATCCTCATAAATGCATGTAGGTTCATCGGTGGTAGACTTCAAACCACAACTTCCTTGAATATGTCTAATTACAGACCTGAGCCATATACATTCACGAACGGCCTCATGTAGAGCAATAATCTCTGCATGATTCGAGGAAGTAGCAACAAGGGTCTGTTTCGTAGACCTCCAAGATATCGCAGTGCTTCCCATGGTAAAGACATAACCTGTTTGGGAGCGACCTTTGTGAGGGTCAGAGAGGTACCCTGCATCAGCAACACCCATCAAAACACTGTTGTCGTTTTGATGGAGGGGAATAGGGTGAGGCCGGCCACCATGGGCGGCGGCGGCGCTGGCGGTGACAACATGGCCGACGGTCATGTTATGGACGGCGGCTCCATGCCTAATGGGGTCCGATCCCACTGTTCCGTCATTCCTCTTCTCTCTGTAGGGATAAAATAGGCCCATATCAATCGTACCTCTTAGGTATCGAAAGATTGTCTTTACACCAATCCAATGGCGGCGTGTTGGCGCAGAGCTATGTCGAGCTAACAAGTTCACTGCGAATGAGATGTTTGGTCTTGTGCATTGAGCTAAGTACAATAATGCGCCTATTGCACTTAAATAGGGCACTTCGGCCTCTAATGGTTCTTCGTCCTCATCCTTTGGACGAAACGGATCTTTTCCTGGCTCAAGACTACGACCAATCATGGGAGTACTCACAGGCTTTGCTTTATCTTCATGAAAGCGCCTTAGAATTTTCTGAGTATATGCAGACTGATGGATCAAAATTCCATCACTACGCTCGAGTTCTAAACCGAGACAAAACCATGTTTTCCCAAGATCTTTCATCTCAAATTCGGATTTCAAGTATTTAGCAGTTTCCTTCAACTCATCTAGAGTTCCAATTAGGTTCATGTCATCGACATAAACTGCTACGATTGCAAATCCGGAACTTGTTCTCTTAATGAACACGCATGGGCATATTTTATTATTAATATATCCCTTCCCAATCAAGTAGTCACTTAGACGGTTATACCACATCCGTCCGGATTGTTTTAATCCATATAGTGAGCGTCTTAATCTTATTGAAAACGCGCTCCGTGGTTTAGAGCCACTTGATTTGGGTAATTGAAGTCCATCTGGAACCTTCATATATATCTCTGAATCTAGATCCCCATAGAGATATGCTGTAACCACATCCATAAGCTGCATGTCAAGTTTTTCGGAAACTACCAAACTGACAAGGTAGCGGAACGTTATAACGTCCATTACGGGAGAATATGTCTCCTCGTAGTCGATTCCAGGGCGTTGTGAGAAACCTTGCGCCACAAGGCGGGCTTTATATCTTACCACCTCATTTTTCTCATTACGCTTTCTAACAAAGACCCATTTATGGCCAACAGGCTTTACATTTGGGGGTGTCTGCGTTCCAGGCCCAAATACCTGTCTCTTTGTTAGTGAATCCAATTCAACCTGGATCGCATTTTTCCATTTAGGCCAATCTGCTCTTCGTTGACATTCTTCAACAGAGCGAGGTTCGATATCATCATATTCTATAATTCCTTTTGCAATATGATATGCAAATGCATCATCAATCGCCATAGAACTTCTATCCATCATCTCATGTACACTAGTGTAATTTATGGAGATCTCTCTATTCTCTGGAGTTGGTTCTGTCATTGGAGCGTCCCCCAATGATGTCTCTTGGACATAACCATAATCCAGAATATTCTCATAAGATGGATTATTTACATCGATGATTAATGGATTATTCTGTGCCAAACTCGCTTTCTTTCTTGGGCGAGAATCCATCGAACCTATGGGCCTCCCGCGCTTCCTGGCAAGGGCCATGGGCCTAGCCACAACGTCACCATCACTGTGAGAGGGGACGTTGGCGCCATGCTCAATTGCCCTTGAGATGGCGTCATGTCCTCTAATTTTAGGGACATCAATCCTTGCAGGCACGTTTGCAGCAGGTATGTGTGATCTCGTCACTTTAGCGATATCAGAAAACGCATCAGGCATCGATTCTGCTACGTTCTGAAGATCGATAATTCTCCGCACTTCAATTTCGGACTGTGCGGTTCGGGGATCAAGATGAGACAGAGTGGGGACAGACCACGACAATTCCTGTCGTTCCTGTTGAACATTGGTGTTCTTATCTCCCCCTAACGACGGGAAGACTGTCTCATCGAAGTGACAATCCGTAAATCTAGCGGTAAAGAGATCGCCTGTCAAGGGTTCTATGTAGCGGATAATCGTTGGAGAATCATATCCAACATAAATGCCTAATCGTCGTTGAGGACCCATTTTGGTGCGCTGTGGCGGCGCAATTGGCACATAAACTGCACACCCAAATATGCGTAAGTGTGAGACATTAGGCTCATACCCAGTCACCATCTGGGACGTAGAAAAGGGTTGAGTGGCAGTGGACCGCAGACGAATAAGCACAGCTGCATGCAATATTGCATAGCCCCAAGCAGAAATAGGGAGATTGGTGCGCATTACCAATGCCCTAGCGACCATTTGTAGTCGTTTAATGGCGGCTTCAGCGAGACCATTTTGGGTGTGAACATGAGGAACTGGATGTTCAACTTCTATCCCAATGGACATGCAATAATCATCAAAAGTTTTTTATGTAAACTCCCCAGCATTGTCTAATCTTATAGACTTAATAGGATGATCAGGGTGGTGAGCCCGTAACTTAATTATTTGTGCTAGGAGTTTAGCAAATGCAGCGTTCCTTGTGGACAATAGCATGACATGTGACCAGCGTGTCGATGCATCAACCAACACCATAAAATATCGAAATGGTCCGCATAATGGTTGGATAGGTCCACAAATATCACCTTGGATTCTTTGCAAGAATGGTATATTTTCTTTGGTGTCCTTTGCATAGGATGGTCTCGATCCTAACTTTGCTAAAGAGCAGGCTTTGCAGAACGAATAATGGGCTTTAGAAACAACCAATGAGGATTTTGGTTGAGCCATGAAGTCACAATTGACTTTAGAAGTAGAAATTTGAGTCAGGGGAGCAGAGGTGGAATCAAAGCCACCCTTGAGCCACAGGGGGATGGCGGCGCCGGCTAGTGGTGGCCGGACTTGAAGGGGGAAGGCGCCGTGAGGCGCAGGTGCTCCTCCTTGATCCAAATTTCGGGTTTTACTTCCTTTCGTTCTGAAAAAGGGATGTCCGTGCGAAGTCTTTAATATACGGATCATCATGTCACGACCTGGGTGTCCCAAACGATCGTGCCAAAGCCTATATGTGTCGGAATCCCATAAATCATCTCTCATGACATGGTTGGATTCAATGACTCGAATAGTGGTTGCATACAACCCATTAGAGCGACACATAAGTTTCTCTAAGACTCGTTTATGTCCGTAGTCATTAGAGGTGATGCAAAGGAACTTTTGTCCATTCTCACAATGCGTTTCCGCATGAAAACCATTGGCTCTTATATCTTTAAAACTCAATAGGGTTCTTCCTGCCCTAGGAGCATAAAGAGCTTCGGTGACATTTAAAATTGTGCCATTTGGCAACATAAATTGGGCTGGTCCTCTACCATGAATCAATTGAGATGATCCAGCCATCGTAGTCACGGAAGATCGAGATGGTGTCATCCATAGAAAAAGCTGCCTATTTCGAAGGATAGTATGTGTAGTTGCACTATCCACGAGGCATTCTAGCTCTCCGAGAAACATATAATCAAAATCTGCAGCATCCTTGTGCAATTCCTTGTCAGATTTGAAGTCCGCTATGGTGAGATTGACGTTGGCATCATCACCATCTTCTCCTTCTTCTTCTTCTTCGGCAAAATTGGCTTCATGCTCTCTAAAGTCCCTATATGCCTTGTAATGTGCAGCTAATTGCTTGCTTGCATTGCATTGCTTGAACCAATGCTCACTTGATCCACATCGATGACACATGTCATTGTGATTTCCTCCCTTTAATTGAGGTGCATTGTTTGCACTTGGGTGGCGTCCCCTAGAGGAGCTGGTGCCATTCCCACGGCCTTGGACGGCTCCACCACGTCCTGGAGCGCCACGGCCTCCTCTCCCACGTTGCCAAGTATTGCCATGTGTTCGTCCTTCATTCTGACGATTACCTTCCTTTGTAGGGCGGTTATATGGACCAAAATGTCCGCTGTGTCCCTTATTTTTAGGGTTCCGCTCCTTGCGCCCTCCTTTGGGTGCATTATTATAATTCGCCTCATGAACACCCTTAGTCCCGATGGGCCTTGAATTATAATTCTTCACGAGGATATTATCATGTTTTTCAGCTACAGACATAATATTAATTAGCTGATGAAACCTCGTGAGCCGTCCAGTATTGAATTCAGTTCGGTATTGCTTTGATAGCAAAATAGCTGAGACGGGGAAGGTGGAGAGAGTTTTCTCAATTAGTTCTTGCTCTGTGACAGGTTGTCCACAGAACCCCAATATGGTTTTGAGGCGAAGAACTTCCAAATTATATTCAGCTACAGACTTGAAGTCAGCAAATCGTAGATTGCTCCATTGAACTTTCAAGTCAGGGAGGAGGGTATCCTTTACATTACCAAAACGCTCTTCTAGCGCAACCCATAATTCTCTAGCATCCTTGATTGCCATGTACTCCAATCGGAGTGATTTATCCATGTGGCGCCTAATCAAGATAAGGGCGGTGGCATTATTCGTAGCCGTACGCTCGAATACGAGATCTGGATTTGGTGCCTGAATTACGGGTAGGATCCCTTTTGAAGTGAGATGGTTCTCAACATCCGTGACCCAACTATGATATTCCGAGCCAGTTGAGTCAAGGATAGGAAAGTCAAGTCTTGACATCCTGAAATAAGAAGAAGAAATATATTAGTCTCGGAGTAAGACTTCCACGACAACTAATAGATAACAAGATTTCCGAGCTATGCTACCAAGAAATCGATTTCCAAGAATGATTGGATTAGACCGAAACAATGATGTTTATATGGTTGTTTAATCGATGCTTACGGAAGCTCTTAGTCCGAAGTCTTACGAATGCTCTTAGTTTGTTAATTGCGTGAATCCCCACGATTCCGCTTTTCAATGATCGAACCCACGTTATAAGAAAGGTGGGATGTAGAAGAAAAGAAGGAGGAATTAAATTCGGAAAGCGGGAACTTTAATTATAAACACTTACTTGTTAATTGAAGCTTGAAACCTTGGTTCTTGGATTCTTGAACTTTTGGAAGCTTGGATTATTTGTTGATTGATGGAGGCAGTTTTGGATGGCTCGGTGTTGGTGGCAGCAAGGTGTTTTGGTTGCTGCCGAGTGTTGCAGTGGTGTAGGTCGAGAGATGGCAGGGCGGTTGGCTTGTTTGCGCAGCAGGACACGGGGATGTGGTATAGGGATGCTTCGGTGGCAGCAGGCTGGAACACAGAGCTGCAGGGAGGGGACAGCAAGCAGCTACGCAGGGGCGTGTGGCTGCAGGAGCAGCTCGCAGGGCAACAGGGGCTGCGGTGCAAGGTTGCAGGTGCACGGGCGCGCAGCGAAGGAGCGCAGGGGGCAGCGAAGGCTCGGCTAGCTCGGGCTAGGGGCTGCTTTGTGAATGAGTTGGTTTTGGTTTTTGGTTTTCTGTTTTGTGGCTAGAGTCGTGCTGATAACGTGTTTAAGAATATGATGTTTGAGAGAGATCGTACAGAGAATTGTAATAATATTATTGAGAATAGGAGCCCTATATATAGGGATTACAAAGTACTAGTTCTAATGTTACAAGGAATACCAATCCGTGTAGGATTGGGAAATCTAGAACCTTCTCTCCTATTGCTACTCCTAGTTTGATAAGACACACTAAATCGATATTCCTTCAACAGAAAATTAAATTTTGGAACTAATTTTCCATTCCTATTGTCACGCCCCTGATTTTTAACACAAATAAAAATCGATATATAATCCCATAATTATACAAGCATGATGATTCAGCCATCAATACAAAATACTTGGAAAACTTTTTCCTTTTAAACCAAGTACATACTGATGCCCTGAACCCACTATGTCAATACAGATCCGCTCCACATAGTCATATATTACATATGCTTACGAATTAAATTGTCACAACAAAATAAAACGTAAATGCTCCTCAGAGCTACTACAACGGAAGTCCTTCCAACGGTAAAGTCACAAAATTGGCTTCCTACCATATAGCTGTAAGCATGCGATCTCAGCTTCCGCCACGATTGTCCTGACCTGCAGGATTAACCCATACACCATTGAATAGTGCATCGGGTTGTCACACAACAAACCCGGTAAGCTTATGAAAGCTCGTATGAGTAAACTCAAAACCACAAAGCAAAAACACATTCTTAAGTCACCTCAACCTAAACAACGATAAGCACATAACTCACAACTACAACCATCTGTTTCATAACATTCCATAACGTGCTTACGTAGGTCAACTCGTCACTAAAACCACATGCTCAGATTCTCAACCTAGCATCCAATTACACAAATTCCAGTCAAACAAAACCTCCTCAAGTAATGTTTGGAAATCCTTTGACGCACAACAGCGAGTCACCAAGATCACACTCATTTCCTTCCCACCGGAAGCCTTTGTCATCAACATGACATCAAAGGAGAAAACAATGAATCACCTTCCTATCCTCACACAGAGCACAATCGTCACCACTATGGCCTTTAAGATCAATCAAACCATAAATCAATAAAATCAAGAAGAAAACAAGGCAAACACAATTTAAAACAAGCAAACAATTCATAGTAACCCCTGCATACAGTTATAGTTTAGGAGATCACATTAAGACAAGCAACTCAAGCCATAGTAATAATCATAACCTCACACTGACATCCGTAGGTAGCTCCGACCATCACAGCAGTCCTCTCGATCTTTGTTAACTTATTAACAATTCAACTTCGCTACCGAGAAGTCATCACACAGATTTCACCGGTCATCACACAGATAGCCATCATCCTACTGATCATCACACAGATTTCGCTGGTCATTACACAGATAGCAATCGTCAAACTAATCATCACACAGATAGAAATCATCCAACTGATCATCACACTGATTTCGCTGGTCATTACACAGATAGCAATCGTCAAACTAATCATCACACAGATTTTGCCGGTCATCACAAGATAGCAATCATCCAACTGATCATCACACAGATTTCGCCAGTCATCACACAGATAGCAATCATCACAAAGATTCATCGCACTGATGTCATCGATTCAATGCACAGATATTCCTACACAAGATTTACATGACAATCATCACAAAGATTCATCACACTGATGTCATTGATTCATCACACAGATGTTCCTACACAAGCTTTACATGACAATCATCACAAAGATTCATCACACTGATGTCATCAAATCATCACACAGATATTCCTATAGCTTGAATCTCAATTAAGACGGTCATACTAGACTCATGGTATCTCAACACATGAAATTCTACAATCACAACTCAATACACAATTTCACCATTCTCGAGCAATAATGAACTCATTTTCAAATATTGTTCACATCACAACGAAGCCACCAATACATATATATTTCACGTAGATAAATATATACATAGTCATCCACTCAGGAATGCCACTACTACCAACTATAGTCATAGTTAACCTAATAACTCCAAGACAATATGGTAATTATGCTCATAACGAAGATCGTGAGATTTACTCACCTTTGAATCCCACTGCGTCTTCACACGCTAACCAAGACAAGCACAAATCGCTACAATCTGCTCAACACAAGCCTTTCAAGTACCTAAACACATACGGTCTCGATTCAGTGCACGAATCACAAAGTGATTAAAGTCCGAACCCCCGTTTTGAACTAAAACCACAAAAGTGACGCCAATCGAGGCGAAACCACATCCGAGACCACCCAAAGTCTCTGGAATACTTCTACAATCGATATGCCAAATCCACAAGTCGATCGAACACTCGAATCCTCACGGATCAAATAATTGAACGGTTCAAAACCGTCAAAATCCTAACATGCTCATAAGATCTCCAAAAATTACAATCTACATATCGAAATGCTCGTATTGACGAGTAGATCACAATCAGGAACAGAAACTATACCTGAGGTGGCCGGAAACCGCCGGAAAACACCACCACAATGGAGGCGCTGCCGCCCAAAGTCGGAATTTGACAAAACTTCCTACACAAAAGTTCTTCATCTCAACTCTAATTACAACTTTCATAACTAGCACAAAGTCTGAATCAAAGCCATTTGGCCAGAATTTACCTCGAAAGCTTTGAATTCCGATGAACCCTAGAATCCCAAATTCCAAATTCGATCTCCACAATTTGAATCGTTGCAAGCCACCTTGGGGAGAAGCATCTACGTCCTGTAGGCTCCAAAATCTCTCAAGAATCACCGGCAAAGGTGGTCTGAATCGCCGACTCCGATCAAGGTGATTTCAGCTCCGCCGCGACTTCTTCTCGGCCTTGCTGCTCCTTCTACGGCTTGAATCGTGAAGAACCACTTCCACAGAATTGTAGAGGAGGTTGAGGCGAAGAAAGCCCACTTGGTTTCACGTCCTATGGTAGCCGGAGGAGGGAGAACGACGCCGGCCAAGTGGAGAGGAGACTCGGGCTCGGGGAGAGAGAAACAGAGCTGGGTTTCCCAAAATGGAAATCTGATATTTTTTCGGAAATTTCCCTATTTAACCAAAATGGAAACTTTTTCCAATGACCATAACTTCCTCATACGAACTTCGATTTCTGCGTTCCGCATGTCCACGAACTTATATCGACGCGCTCTACGACTTCTGTAAAGGAATTTTTCGGAGAAACCCAACGAATAAAAAGTCAACCCTTGCGCCCCCCCCCCCCCCCCCCTAAAATGACGCTTCTTGAATAATTATTCGCCCGAAACACTTCCGCTCCATCCACAAGCCACGAAACCGTCCGATAACCACAAATTAAATTCTGGAAAATCCTCGGAAAATAATAACGAATTTCCGGGGTACTACACCTATTATAGTGTTTAGTAAATCATAAGAATGAAATATAAAATTATAATTTTCAATAACGCCTTTTACTAATTACAGTACATATATGACATCAACTTATAATGAATATTGGTGGGGGAATATAAATTTTTTAGAGGGATAATTAATGTAATTTTGCCTTTGACAGTGGGATCCGGAAATGGAAATAGAATATCACCCCTGACTAGGTAATTCTATTCAGACTTTATGAGGGAGTCAATTCTCAATCAAATCTCATTTTTTATTTCCTTTCCTATCTCTAATTACAACCAAATGACACATCTAAATGGAAAATGAAATTAATTCGTTCCATACCATGATTTCCTGCCATCCAAACGGGGGCCTAATTGTTTATCGTCCAAATGATCGGTAAATAGGTTAGTTTATGTACGGGGTATAACATGTTCACCTAATCAGTGAATTTCATGCTCAGTTGTGTTCAACTATCATTAGGTTTAAATCACATGGTGGTCAATAATAAGGTAGTTGAGTTTATTTTTTTCCTTCACTATTCTCCATTGTGTGACATATATCCAACAACAATTGAGCACAATTAAGTAGGAAATTTATTAAGTAGGATAGTAGGTGAACATGACTGAACTACTTCATATTAGGCTCGTGGTCTCATGATCTCTTTCTCTGTTTTTGTTCTCTCTCTCTCTCTTGAAATTCTCCATTATGTTTATTTGTACAGCTAGAGCTTATTGAGTTGATAGTTTACATGGAGACTTGTTTTATGCAAATACACATACAAATGCATTATTAAATTCTAATACCAAAAATCACAATGCTAATATAAATTAGAGTAATACATCTTACATGGGATAGTTTTTTAAGCCGATAAGAAACAAGTGGATTTTTAGCCACATTTACTAAGCTCAGTGGCTTATTTATAACAATTTAGGTATCAATATATAGCTAGCTATATACTGAAATTCTATAACTTGGTTGTTGGAGTTAGACACAAGTAGCTTATTGTCACCTATATAGAAATATAGTTTCATACATGAGTTTAATTTCTTGGCATGCATGCAGATAACGTCTCTCACCATAGAGGCTCTTGCTAGCTTGGTGCTCTACGCTAGCTGTGTTAAATCTACATGATGCAACAACCAACACATCAAACACAAGATCATATCATACAACACATATACAATATCAATTAAACCAGCTGCACAACATCCACACAGAAACTGCAGAATAGCTTTCCTAGTGGAACTAGGACTCCACCTGGATCATTGACGCTCTGGATCCCTGCAGAAACAACTTGACCAAGGTTAGACATCTTGAGCAACTGGAATGAGGATGAATAGCAGTAGCAGAACTCGAGAAGAAAGTCTTCTGTATGTCAACACCAAAAGCTTCAGAATGGGGCTGAACAATATGCAAAAATTGGTGATGAATACAGGGACTTTGCTCCCTATTTATATTGGCCAATAAACCCGAGCTGGACTCATCCCATAAGGAGTCCAATACTTGCTTCATGTTTATCTTGATAGGAGACTTGTTGTTTATCACAAACACTCGATGTAATTCAGGTTAATTACTAATGAGCTTCCTACTTCTATCAAGAGACATACTCCTCAATAGATAACCAGAATTAGAGTTATGATTATATACTTCTTGTTATTTATGTAAAGATAAATCAATTGGTTTTATTCTTAATGTAAATCAGATAATGTTAAGTCCATATTTTCTAACAATCTCCCACTTGACTGGTTTGGAAACTAAGATCTATATCCGTGAAGTTCGATGGTTTGTTAGATTTGGAGTTGTTTATACTTTAATAGGGAATGCTGTCAAGCTCAAACTCATTCTTTCAGCCACAGATTTCTACATCAGGTTTGTGTATCCCTGTTTAACTAATTGATTTAGTTCTTTCATCATTTTGAAACATGATAGTACTAGTACTACTAGTACTGACAAGATGAACTCACATTAATCCTATTAACCTTGCAAATCTCTATTATATTTATACATCAGTGAAGCTGTAGCGCAGGTTTGATCGACCTCTCTCTCTCTCTCTCTCTCTCTCTCTCACGCATATGCGTCTGTGGGTATAGTTGTACATATCTAATATCTTCTTTATTTCGAGTTTGACAACCTTTCATTCAACTATGAAAAAATACAAGCCATAGAAGCACCGATTGCTATCGAAGATAAAAATGGCAAGAAAAATAAAATAACTATAATGCTTGATGAATCACTAACAATAATGAGAGAGACTTCCGTACGGCACCCGCACCACGTGGCAGTGCGGCAGCCCAATCAGTGTCCAAGCAGGGGGGTATTTTGGATATTTCACATTAAAAATCAGGGGCAGTTTCGGAAAAGAGAGAAAAATTTCTTTTTTCTGATTGGAGGGCCACACCGCCACATGGTGCGGCAGCCCCTACGCATGAATTACTCTTTCTTTTATGCAGCCTATTTATACTATCAGGTATGTGAAAATATCCACTAATTTTGTGATGAAAGTGCCTCGTGTAACTTATTTTCTCCATAGCTCATGAGATGGATCAATTTCATTGTGTTTAGACCCAAAAGGTTCATGTTTACTGTCAAGTAGAAATCTATGGTAACTCCAGTCCATATGCTTCTAAAAAAAACATTGCTGTTTTGGAAGTTTATTATGCTAGGCCATAAAGTAACTTGACCGTTTGGCATTCTGCATAATCTTCAGTGCCTATATGAGTGCTTTCTTAAAGTTATGATCTATGTATCACACTATCACAATCACATCCTTGATGATATCTGGGCTGATTATCATCTATTTCTAGAAGCGTGGCTTCTCAAATTAGATGTGTATACTTGCGCTAAGGATTTATTTCTTTTATTTTTATTTTTTCAAAAAGTAAATCCAAACAATTCTGCCATCTCCAAAGTTTATTGTTCAAAATCATCTGGAGAAATTGTTGTCTCCCAATATCTTATCTTCTAGCAAGGAACTGTTTAATCAATTCCTTAATGGGCTCACCATGTTTACTTGAGTCACCCCTTAGCTAAAAGTTATTGCGACAATTAATAATATTCTTGTTGGTTAATGCTGTATCGTTTTCTAATATCTTTAATCTTTTCTTTTTCTTCCTGAGGTGAAGCGATTGGACTCTATCAGCAGTTCCCCTGTATATGCACAATTTAGTGAAGCATTGAATGGTTTATCAACTATTCGTGCATACAAGGCATATGATTGGATGGCGGACATTAATGGAAAATCTGTAGACAATAATATCATATTCACACTGGTGAACATGAGTGGCAACCGTTGGCTTGGAATTCGTTTGGAAACATTAGGAGGCTTCATGATATGGTTAACAGCTACCTTTGCTGTTATGCAGAATGGAAGAGCAGAGAATCAGCAGGAGTTAGTCAACTTGAATGAGAGAATGAATAGTTTGTATTGATGTTTAACAGAAGAAGATGGTATACAAATCTAATTACAAATTCTTACACAGAAGATGTAAATATATATACACTGATCCTAAGAGACAAATCTGATAAAGATCCACATAACATGCAGACATGCTTTTCCATGTTTTGTGGTTCCTTTTCCATGTTTTGTGGTTCCTTGCATTTTCCTAACAACTCACGCTAACACTCCTCCTCAAGTTGGCGCATACACATCAACCATGCCCAACTTGCTTAGTGAGTCATAAAATGCCTTCCTGGAAACTCCTTTGGTAAGTATATCTGCAAGTTGCTCTTCAGTTTGAACAAAAGGAAAGCTAATAATTTTGGCATCTAGCTTCTCCTTTATAAAGTGACGATCAACCTCCACATGCTTAGTACGATCATGTTGTACTGGATTCTGTGATATGTCAATGGTTGCCTTGTTGTCACAATACAACTGCATAGTACTTTCGAGTTTGAAACCCAGATCACGTAATAGATTTCTCAGCCACAACAATTCACACACTCCGTGAGCCATACCTCTATACTCGGCCTCAGCACTAGATCGTGCCACAACTTTCTGTTTCTTACTCTTCCATGTAACCAAATTACCTCCCACAAATGTAAAGTAACCTGATGTTGACCTCCTGTCTGTAATATTTCTAGCCCAATCTGCATCTGTAAAGCCACAAACCTCAAGGATGTTGTTGTGTTTAGAAAACAATACTCCCCTTCCTGGAGCTGACTTCAGGTACTTTAAAATTCTCATAACAGCATCCATGTGACTCTCACTTGGGTTATGCATGAACTGACTCACCACACTCACTGCATATGCAATATTTGGTCTAGTATGAGCCAAATAAATCAAGCGCCCGACTAACCTCTGATAGCAAGCTCGATCAGTAGGTACCTGATCTGGATACTCAGCTAAACAATGATTCTGCTCAATAGGAGTATCTATAGGTCTACAATCCAACAAACTTGTTTCTGTTAGCAAGTCAAGAACATACTTCCTCTGGCACAGGTAGATCTCTTCTCTCCCCCTAGCTACCTCAATTCCTAAGAAGTACTTAAGTTCACCCAAGTCCTTCATCTCAAACTCAGAGGCTAGCTGTCTCTGCAGTCTATCCATCTCAACAGTATCATTGCCGGTGATTACCATATCATCCACATAAATAATTAGAGCTGTTACCTTCCCTTGTTGATGCTTGAGAAACAAGGTATGATATGAGTTGCTCTGTTTGTAACCAACCTTTCGCATGAATTGTGAAAATCTCCCAAACCAAGCACGAGGCGATTGTTTGAGACCATACAGAGACTTTCTCAATTTGCATACAAAATCACCAGGAGAAGCAGCTACATACCCAAGTGGAAGGCTCATGTACACTTCCTCGGTTAACTTTCCATGAAGAAATGCATTCTTGACATCAAACTGTCTGAGTGGCCAGTTTAAACTAGCAGCAAACGAAAGCAGAACCAGAATAGTGTTCATGTTGGCAACAGGAGCAAACGTTTCATCGTAGTCTATACCATACGTCTGAGTAAACCCCTTTGCTACAAGGCGTGCTTTGTACCGATTCACTGATCCATCTGCATTATGCTTCACGGTAAACACCCAACGACAACCTACAGCCTTCTTGCCTTGTGGTGGAGGCACAAGTTGCCAAGTATTGCTCTTCTGCAACACCTCCATCTCTTCCTCCATTGCCTTCCTCCACTTTGGATCCCCCAATGCATCCTGCACTTTGTTAGGTACTGATACAGCAGATATTTGATTCACAAAAGATTCATATGACTTAGACAACCTCCTAGTGGACATATAATTGGCTACTGGGTATTTTGATTTGGCAGTAAGAGTAGGTTCATATCTTTTGGCTGATTGACCCCGAGTGGTCCTATTTGGTAACACATATTGCCCAACATTAGACTCATTAATACTAGTACTAGTGGGTGGACATACCTCAAATGAGTGATCTTCAGTACCAGGAAGTTGTGGGTCAGGGGTAGAAGCAATGGTAGGAGGGACAATTGTGTCTTCAACATCATTTTCGGCCATAGAAACTGGTGCTTGGATATTTGGAGCTTCTGCTTCTGGAGACGGCGAGCTAATGGTCTCAACTGGATCCGTCAAAATACCACCTACTTCTTCTCCTCCTTCTGATTCCTCCCCATCTCCATGATACAGCTCTTCAAAAAATGAATTCTCCCCCTGAAGAGCTGTATCTGAAGAGGAAAAATAACTCATGTCCTTAAATAAAGTAACATCCATAGTGACATAGTACTTCCTGGTAGGTGGATGAAAGCACTTGTACCCTTTCTGATACCCTCTGTAGCCAACAAACACACACTTAAGTGCCTGAGCATCCAATTTAGACCTCTGGTTCTTAGGAACATGGACAAAAGTAACACAACCAAAGACACGAGCTGGAACATTATGAAATGAAGGTAAGGAGACATGAGATGCAAGAACCTCAAATGGAATTTTGCCCTGAAGGACACTAGAGGGAAGACGATTGATAAGATGGGAGGAAGCATATACAGCATCGCCCCAAAGATACTTAGGCATATGGGCACTAAAGAGAAGGGCACAAGCCATATCAAGTAAATGACGGTTTTTCCTTTCAGACACTCCATTTTGTTCAGGTGTTTGTGGACATGTGGTTTGGTGAACAATCCCATGGGTGTTAAAAAACTCTTGGAAAACATGATTAACATATTCTCCCCCCATTGTCAGAACGAAGGACTTTAATGGTGCTATGGTACTGTGTTTGAACAAGAGTACGAAAAGTTTGGAAAGCTGGAAAGACTTCATCTTTGCTTTTAAGAAGGGCAATCCATGACAATCTCGTACAATCATCAATAAACAACACAAAATATCTCATACCCGATACAGTGAGCTCTCTAGAAGGTCCCCAAACATCAGAATGAATTAACTCAAAAGGAATAACACTTTTATGAGACACTCTAGGAGAATAAGTAGCACGATGACTCTTGGCCAAAACACATGTTTCACAACGTAAAGCAGACTCATTCACACCAATAAACAGAGTAGGCATAGTTGTTTTCATAAGAGTAAATGAAGGATGCCTTAAACGGCGATGCCACAACCAAATTTCACTTATCTTATCAGAATTTGAAGTCAAAGCGACTCGGGACTGTGCTCCTGGTTTCTCTCCTGCGTATGTCTGATCCAGATGGAACAACCTGCCCCTCAGATAGCCCCGACCGACTATCTCCCTGGTGAGAAGATCCTGAAAAATCACATATATAGGATAAAAGGATACGGAGCATTTAGACTTAGTATTCATCTGTGGAACAGATATCAAGTGATGAGACAAGTCAGGTACATATAACACATTATGAAGCTCTAAAGTGGGAGTAATACGCACTGACCCTGACCCTAACACAGGAAAAGCCTCACCATTGACATTGGTGACATAGGACACTGGTGGGGAAGACAAGTCAGTAAAATATGATTTATCATAAGTCATATGATCGGAGGCACCAGAATCAATAATCCATGTATCAGAACCAACAAAGTTAGAAACCTTTAAAGCCATGCCTATCTTACCATGATCAGCAATAGATGTTGTAGCCCTACCTACTGTATGATGATCTTGTCCAGCCACTCCATAGAAATCTGGTTCTTGGACCAATTGAACAGTAGCTGTTTTCGCCTTAGGACGATGACCTTGCCTTGTAGGTTTAAGATGCGGGTTCAACATCCAACAAGTCTGTCAAACATGCCCGACATAATTGCAATAAGAACATTGCAGACGAGGGCGATTGAGAAAGCCTAGTGGAGGTCCTTGCTGATGAAGTGGGATTGATCTTTGCTGTTGGAAAAAAGGTGTTAAATTGGAATTTTGATTTTTTTTTTTTTTTTCACGTGCCTTCTTCTCTCTTTAATAAAGAAAGGCTATTGAATAAGAAGAGAGTGTAAACTGTTGGGTAAAAACGGGAAGATTAATAAAAGGTGAGGGAAAAAAATACAAACAGTACCCAACCTATGGGCCACTCCGAATTTCTGTACCTAAGTTTCCGAAACTATCACAATGGTACCCAAAATACCTAGCCCGACCCAATATATGTACCTGCCGTCCATGACGGCGTTAACCCATGTGCCACGTGGTGTATTTTTAGGGGTAAATCCGACCGAGGTGGTATTTGGCGCCAACTCTAACTAACAACTCAGTTACATAGCCATTTCCCGCCAAAAAAGAAAATCCCTTCAAAGTTTTCTGTGGAGGAGCAGGCCGATGTGGATTTTTTTTTTTAATTGAATGAAGAACAAAAATTACAACCAACTGGAGGATTAGACCAAAAGCCAGCCAAGGAATCATGGAACCATACATACTAATACAAGCCAGCAGAACATTCTAGAAGGTTCCCGCCTATGATACAAAGAAGAGAGAGGTACAGCAATGAAAAGTTGAAAACCATACAAATGCAAAACTGCAGGAACTTTCTAGCAATTTAGTGGGCTTGTGGCAAGCTAGCTGAACACCTCTACCAAATTCGAAATCATTATTCCTTCATTGAGAGCAGTGGGTATTGTGGTTCACCTGGCAACCATCGCACAAATTAAAGGAAAAATCCATGACCACCAACACATTGAGAAATGGATCAACAAACAGAAAATAAGGCAGGTCTCGGTGTTGGCATCTAAACCCCACTTCTGCACGTGTGATGATGCTTGCTCCACCTCTTTGCCTATGTGTGGGGATATTGCTTGGTTAATCTGGAAAAATCGAAATGCATGCAGATTCGGGGAAAGAGTATGTGGTGGGGAGCAGCTTGTCAGTCAAGCACTTGAATGGCAAAACAGTTTCGGTAAAGCCAATTTGAGGCCACGTACTCCCTGCTGTCTCATCTCGTGTTTCATCAGATTCTTCTATTTCTTCTAGGAGGCAAAGTTCGTCGGAACGATGGTCCCCCACAAGGCAGGCCTGGAGCTGTTGTAAGAGATGAGAAGGGTAGTATGAAAGGAGCACTGATGCACACCATCGAAGGAGGGCTGTCTGCTCATTATGGTGAGGCGTTGGTGGTGCTTTTTGGAATGAGGTACTGTCTCATGGAAGGTTCACGAAATTAGAAGTGGAATCTGATGCCTTAAATGTTATCAATGCTCTTCACTGGCCTGCATAATTGACTTCCGCTGCCTAGACGAAGGCTTCGGTGGCAAAACCTACAAGCGCAAGCGGAACCCCGAAGCCGCCGCTGACTACGAAGATGCCGCCATGAAAATCGACGCCGCCTACCCACCTCCGGCGAAGCGATCCGCGGTGTCCTCCTCGGACAATCCGGACAAACCAGTCTTTAGCCGACCGAGCTACGACGTCGTGATCGCCCGGAAGGTCTCCGGGCGGAAGTGGAAGCAGCCGCGGAAGCAGAGGTCGTCGGCGGTTCAGGTGAGCCGGAAGGGGACGACGTTCGAGGAGAGGGAGAAGAACAACTCGGTGAAGAAGGCGTACAAGGAGAGAATGGCGGAGCTGAAGGGGGAGATTAAGAGGAACAAGGAGGAGAAGAGGAGGAAGAGGGAGGAGAGGGAGAAGAAGAAGAAAATGGGACCAAGCTGCAGATTATTTCCAAAAAAAAGGACTGGGTAAGTAAATGACGCAAATACCCATCAAATAAGCCACGTGGCACACAGGTTAACGCTGTCATGGACGGCAGGTACATATGTTGGGTCGGGCGAGATATTTGGGGTACCATTGTGATAGTTTTGGAAACTTGGGTACAGAAATTCGGAGTCGGCCATAGGTTGGGTACTGTTTGTATTTTTTTCCCAAAAGGTGAATATGGGTAGATTTAAAAAGAAAAGGTGGGCAGAAGCATGTGGGTTGAAACTAGGGAATTGGAGTGAAGTGCTACTGATCGACAAGGAACATAATAGAGAGAGGGAATAGAGAAAAAGTCAAAAAGAGAATAGAGAAAGGGAGGTAGAGGGCCGACAGAGAGAAAGAGAAATGGGAATGGAGAAAAAGTAGAGAAAAGGGTGTGGGTTGAAACAATAAGAAAAGAAAGACAGAGTGCTAAAAGGGGAGGCGAGTCGAGTGCTCGCGGCTCTGGGAGCACAAGCGGTGGACGCCGGCAGCTGTGGGCTGCGAACTTTGTTGGATTGAGGCGGGTTGACTGGGAGTTCGTGACGCCGGACTGAGTCTAACTGGGAGATCTGTGGGTTGCGATGAAATCCAAAATCTGGTCGATCTTTGGAGAGCGATGAACTGAAGATCTACGAAGAGCGACGTCTGGGCAGAGCAGGGAAGTCGGGTTGAGCAGCGAAGTCTGGGCTGCGAACTGAAGAATCCGGTCGACGCACGGTCTGGCGTGATCTGAACGGAAGATCAAATCGGGGCACGGTCGGGAACTGCAGATGGATTATGTTTGAAACTGAGATGGAACTGCAGTTAGCTCAGTTGGCTGGACGGCGCCGAAAAAGACGAACTGGACAAGCTGATCTTTGGCGCCGGAGGAAGACGAAGGCGGTCTGGAGAGACGAGGCCGGTCTTGAAAGTGAAGCTGATGTAGAAAGGTGAAGTCAACCTTGAAAGGAACAGACGACCTGATCTGGGCAGGGTGGAATCGTTTTCTAATATCTTTATTCTTTTCTTTTTCTTCCTGAGGTAGAGCATGGCCCGTGAGGTGAAGCGATTGGATTCTATCAGCAGATCCCCTGTATATGCACAATTTAGTGAAGCATTGAATGGTTTATCAACTATTCGTGCATACAAGGCATATGATTGGATGGCGGACATTAATGGAAAATCTGTAGACAATAATATCAGATTCACACTGGTGAACATGAGTGGCAACCGTTGGCTTGGAATTCGTTTGGAAACATTAGGAGGCTTCATGATATGGTTAACAGCTACCTTTGCTGTTATGCAGAATGGAAGAGCAGAGAATCAGCAGGAGTTTGCATCCACTATGGGTCTCCTCCTTAGTTATGCGCTTAATATTACAACTTTAATGACCGCTGTACTGAGACTTGCAAGTCTTGCTGAAAATAGCTTAAATGCTGTTGAGCGGGTTGGTACATACGTAGATGGTAGATTTGCGTTCAGAGGCTCCTGCTGTCATTGAGAGCAACCAACCCCCTCCTGCATGGCCTTCATCTGGATCAATAAAATTTGAGGATGCTTTGTTACGTTATAGGCCTGAGCTTCCTCCAGTTTTGCATGAGTTGTCTTTCACAGTTTCTCCAGGTGAGAAGGTTGGAATTGTTGGAAGGATTGGGGCAGGGAAATCCAGCATGCTGAATGCTTTGTTTCGAATTGTTGAATTAGAAAGAGGAAGAATCTTGATTGACAATTGTGATATTGCTAAGTTTGGACTGACAGATCTAAGGAAAGTTCTTGGTATTATACCTCAGCCACCGGTTCTGTTTTCAGGTACACAATTCAAGTCATAACTTCTCTAGTTGTGAGTAGATAGTTGATGCTGTTGATTGATTAGATTTATTCATAAATGCACAAATAATTGTAGTAGCAGGAAAGTAATATAGAATCACTAAATTATAGATCTCCGCAGACAAGAGCTTGAGTTCTGAGCACTCAACAGTAACTGGCCTGATAAAAATTACTGGACTGATCAAACTACTTGAATGGCATTCTAGATGCTCTTGCAACATTATATGCATATGCAAATTGGCCAATAAAATACATATCTAGAGTTTGTGCTTTCTTTAAAAAGTATCACCTTACCCTTTTTTCAAAGTTGATATTCCCAGTTCTCAGCGTGTAAATATGAATTCCATTATATGGACATCATCCTGTTGGTTTAATTTTCCTAGGAACTGTGAGATTTAATCTCGATCCTTTTCATGAGCATAATGATGCTGACATCTGGGAAGCTTTAGAGAGAGCACATTTAAAGGATACCATCAGGAGGAATTCTTTGGGGTTAGATGCTGAGGTACATGCTTGGTCCACTTTACTTAGTGTTATTATTGAGAATAGGCTCTTTCTATTTTAGCAACCCATTTGATTTGGGCATCATTATATTGTAAGTGCAATATGCTCTTCATTTGTAAAGAAACCTTTCTTGTTCTATATATGTCAAGGTCTCGGAGGCAGGAGAGAATTTTAGTGTTGGACAGAGGCAATTAGTAAGTCTTGCTCGAGCGCTGTTGCGGAGAACAAAAGTTATTGTTGTGGATGAAGCAACTGCAGCTGTTGATGTCAGAACTGATGCTCTTATTCAAAAGGCTATTGGTGAAGAGTTTAAGTCGTGTACAATGCTGATAATTGCTCATCGTCTAAATACTATTATTAACTCTGACCGAATCCTTCTGCTTGATGCTGGTCGGGTATGCTTTGTTCAACACTAATAAGTACTTTATTACAATTCTTTTTTAGAATATGATTCTCCAGAGCACCTGCTGTCAAATGAAGGAAGCGCTTTCTTTAAAATGGTCCAAAGTACAGGATCTGCAAATGCTCAATATTTACGAAGCTTGGTAGGGGAAGGTAAAAACAAGTTTGGGAGAGAAGATCTGAACAAACAACTCTATGGACAGAGGAGATGGGCGACCTCTTCCTCTTCTCCCTGGGCTGCAGCTACCCAGCTTGCCTTAACTGTTAGCCTGACTTCTTCACAGAAGGATCTTCAACTGCTGGAAATTGAAGATGAGAACAATATCCTCAGGAAGACCAAGGATGCAGTGATAACTCTCCAAGGAGTTCTGTAAGGGAAGCATGATAAAGTTATTGAGGAATCTCTTGAGCAATACCAGATCTCAAGAGATGGGTGGTGGTCAGCTCTATACAGAATGGTTGAAGGTATTGTCTGACTCCATTTGCTACATTACATTACATATCCACCATTCATTCATATATATAATCTGTCTATTTTGTTGGATGAAGAAAATGAAATCTGAAGCCGTTTTGTTTCCAATCTTTGCATTCCTTTGTTTGGTGTAATTTTTCTTTCCCCAAACTTGACTATTGCAACGCTGGTTGTGACTATAAATTTTTTTTCCTTGAACCATCATCTCATTCATCAGCTTCTCATTTTCTTATCCCAAAAAAATGTTGTGGTTGTTGTAGTATAAATGTATTATAGTATAAATGTCTATATCATGTAATAGGTACTTGAGTGTATAGATAAGGTACTTGAGTGTATAAATGTAGGTATGAAGACTTGTGTGACATAAAGCATGTAGAGAGGCAACAAGCATGGCAAATATCATCATTGACTCTAGGATTCGAATTACAAATTGACAAGAGAAGAGGAAGTTCATCATTCAAAGTGGAGCTGTTCAACACGCTCGTTCCTGTGCAGATCAGCCTGCTTGCACGCTGAGAAACGTCTTTTTCGGGACCTCTGATCAAAATCCTTCCTTCATCAAAGTTGTTCATCTCTGTCTCTTCTATCTGACCTCCAAATTTCAGCCTTGTTGGAGTCGTTTTGAGACATGTACACCATTCGAAGTGGGAGCTGTTCATAAGCGAATCTGCTCCGAATTTCAACAAGTAAGTTTTAAAGATTAAAGTTCCTACTTTCTTTTTTTTTCAATTTCTTTATTCAGGGACTTGCAACCTCCCTTCTTCTACCCCCCTATCTTCTTCATAAGGGAGACCAAAAAGCGGAATTGTAGGGATTCACACTAAACGAACTAAGAGCGTTCGTAATCAATGAACTAAGAGTGTTCATAATATTCGGACTAAGAGTGTCCGCAAGCATCAATTTATGACCATATTAAACATCATTGTTTTGGTCTAATCTAAATATTATTAGAAATTGATTTCTTGGTAGCATAGCTCGGAAATCTTATTATTTTAGCTTTCGTGGAAGTTTAAACTCCGAAACTAATGTATCTTCTCTTCTTATCTTCAGGATGTCGAATGAACCTAGACTCGACTTTCAAATGCTTGACTCAACAGGTTCGGAATATCATAGCTGGATAACCGACGTTGAGAACCATCTCACTTCGAGATGGATATTGCCCATAATCCAGGCACCTGACCAGGGCCTTGTGTTCCAACGAACACCCGCAAAGCATGCACAAGCTCTTATCTTATCTTGATGCGACGCCATATGGACAAAGCACTCAGATTAGAGTTCATGTCAATCAAAGATGCAAGAGACCTATGGGTAGCGCTAGAAGAGCGTTTTGGTAATATCCAAGATACCCTCCTCCCTGACTTGAAGATTCAGTGGAACAATATACGCTTCTCCGATTTCAAGTCTGTTGCTGAATACAATTCAGAAGCTCTTCGCCTCAAAGCCATGTTGAGGTTCTGTGAAAAACCTCTCACAGAAGAACTAATTGAGAAGACTCTCTCCACCATCCCCGTCGCAGCACTTGTGATATCAAAGCAATATCGCACTGAAGTCAATGTTGGACGAATTACGAGGTTTAATGAGCTCATCAATGTTATGTCGGTAGCTGAAAAGAACGACAACATCCTCGTAAAGAATTATAATTCAAGGCCCATTGGAACCAAGAGCGTTCGGGAGGCGAATTATAATGCAACCAAAAGAGGGCGCAAGGAGCGGTACCCTAATAACAGGGGACATAGAGGACGAATGGGTCCATACAACCGCCCCAATAAAGAAGGAAACCGCAATTTTAGAGAGGACACACGTGGTGGCAACTCCACACGTGGGAGAGGTGGATACGGTAGCACCATGGGCCATACGGCCCATGGTGCTATCATACGGCCCATGGTGCTAGCATATCCTCGGCCCATGGTGCTACCGTATCCACCTCTCCCACGTGTGGAGTTGCCACCACGTGTGTCCTCTCTAAAATTGCGGTTTTCTTCTTTATTGGGGCGGTTGTATGGACCCATTCGTCCTCTATGTCCCCTGTTATTAGGGTACCGCTCATTGCGCCCTCTTTTGGTTGCATTATAATTCGCCTCCCGAACGCTCTTGGTTCCAATGGGCCTTGAATTATAATTCTTTACGAGGATGTTGTCGTTCTTTTCAGCAACCGACATAACATTGATCAGCTCATTAAACCTCGTAATTCGTCCAACATTGACTTCAGTGCGATATTGCTTTGATATCACAAGTGCTGCGACGGGGATGGTGGAGAGAGTCTTCTTAATTAGTTCTTCTTCTGTGAGAGGTTTTTCACAGAACCTCAACATGGCTTTGAGGCGAAGAGCTTCTGAATTGTATTCAGCAACAAACTTGAAATCGGAGAAGGGTATATTGTTCCACTGAATCTTCAAGTCAGGGAGGAGGGTATCTTGGATATTACCAAAACGCTCTTCTAGCGCTACCCATAGGTCTCTTGCATCTTTGATTGACATGTACTCTAATCTGAGTGCTTTGTCTATATGGCGTCGCATCAAGATAAGAGCTTGTGCATGCTTTGTGGGTGTTCGTTGGAACACAAGGCCCTGGTCAGGTGCCTGGATTATGGGCAATATCCCTCTCGAAGTGAGATGGTTCTCAACGTCGGTTATCCAGCTATGATATTCCGAACCTGTTGAGTCAAGCATTTGAAAGTCAAGTCTAGGTTCATTCGACATCCTGAAGATACATTAGTTTCGGAGTTTAAACTTCCACGAAAGCTAAAATAATAAGATTTCCGAGCTATGCTACCAAGAAATCAATTTCCAATAATATTTAGATTAAACCAAAACAATGATGTTTAATATGGTCATAAATTGATGCTTGCGGACACTCTTAGTCCGAATATTATGAACACTCTTAGTTCATTGATTACGAACGCTCTTAGTTCGTTTAGTGTGAATCCCTACAATTCCGCTTTTTGGTCTCCCTTATGAAGAAGATAGGGGGGTAGAAGAAGGGAGGTTGCAAGTACCTGAATAAAGAAATTGAAAGAAACAAGAAAGTAGGTACTTTAATCTTTAAAACTTGTTGAAATTCGGAGCAGATTCGCTTATGAACAGCTCCCATTTCGAATGGTGTACAGGTCACAAAACGACTCCAACAGGGCTGAAATTTGGAGGTCAGATAGAAGAGACAGAGATGAACAACTTTGATGAAGGAAGGATTTTGATCAGAGGTCCCAAAAAAGACGTTTCTCAGCGTGCAAGTAGGCTGATCTGCACAGGAACGAGCGTGCTGAACAGCTCCACTTTGAATGATGAACTTCCTCTTCTCTTGTCAATTTGTAATTCGAATCCTAGAGCAATATCGTGCTGATAACGTGTTTAAGGACAATCATAAATTAACAGAGAGGGAGAGAGTTTAGATGCAGAGAATGAAGAGTAATCTATATTTATTCTTCTCTCAATGGAGGGTTTATATAGGAATACAAAGCTAGTGTGAATGCTCTAAGAGAAGATCAATTTGGTAACTAAGATCATCATCAAACAGCTCCACATGGCTGCTTCAATGATGATATTTGCCATGCTTGTTGCCTCTCTACATGCTTTATGTCACACAAGTCTTCATACCTACATTTATACACTCAAGTACCTATTACATGATATAGACATTTATACTATAATACATTTATACTACAACATTCCCCCTTGGATATTTCATGTCAATAGTATTGTCTTGGTGGTGCGCTTCTAAGTTGCCTCGTTAAAAACCTTGCCAAGTAATAAAACCATGTGGGAAAAAACAACCTTGATCGAAGGAGAAAAAGAGCACAACGCGTGTTGAGTGTGAAGTATGTTTCTGGATACTCCCCCTGATTTAGACTCCCCCTGAAGATCATGAGAGTTCGGATAACATTCTCAATCCGATGCTCTTCACATGTTTCTCGAAAGGGGATTTTAGTAACGACTTAGTAAATTAGTCCGCTACATTATCCTCTGATCAGATTTGATTTACTTCAATATTCAAAAGTGTTTGTTGTTGCTGACTGTAGAAGAATTTCGGCGATATATGCTTGGTATTGTCGCCCTTGATGAAACCTAATTTCATTTGCCCAATACAAGCTGCATTATCCTCGTAAATGCATGTAGGTTCATTTGTGGTAGACTTCAAACCACAAGTTTCTCGAATGTGTCTATTTACAAACCTTAGCCATATGCACTCACGCACAGCTTCATGTAGAGCAATAATCTATGCATGATTTGAGGAAGTAGCAACAAGGGTCTGTTTTGTGGATCTCCAAGATATCGCGGTGCTTCCCATGGTAAAGACATAACCTGTTTGGGAGCGACCTTTGTGAGGGTCAGAGAGATACCAAGCATCAGCAAAGCCCATCAAAACATCATTATCATTTTGATGGAGGGGAGGAGGAGAACGTCGGCCACCATGGATGGTGTTGCTGGCGTCTATATTACGGAAGGTGGCTTTTTACCTTGTGGGGTCCGATCCTATGTTTCCGTCTTTTCTTTTCTCTCTTTAGGGATAAAACAAGCCCATATCAATTGTACCTTTCAAGTATCGAAAGATTGTCTTTATACCAATCCAATGGCGGCCTGTTGGCGCAGAACTATGTCGAGCTAACAAGTTCACTGCGAATGAGATATCTAGTCTTGTGCATTGAGCTAAGTACAATAATGCACCTATTGCACTTAGATAGGGCACTTCAGCCTCTAATAAGCGTTCGTCCTCATCCTTTGGATGAAGCGGATCTTTTCTGGGCTCAAGACTACGGCCGATCATGAGAGTACTCACAGGCTTTGCTTTATTTTCATTAAAGTGTCTTAGTAATTTTTGAGTATATGCTGACTGATGGATCATAATTCCATCACTACGGTGCTCGAGTTCTATTCCGAGACAAAACCGTGTTTTCCCAAGATCTTTCATCTCAAATTCGGATTTCAAGTATTTAGCAGTTCCCTTTAACTCATCTTGAGTTCCAATTAGGTTCATGTCATCGACATAAACTGCTACAATTGCAAATCCGGAACTTGTCATTTTAATGAACATGCATGGGCATATTTCATTGTTAACATATCCCTTCCCAATCAAGTAGTCACTTAGACGGTTATACCACATCCGTCCGGATTGTTTCAATCCATATAGTGAGCGTCTTAATCTTTTTGAAAACGCGCTCCGTGGTTTACAGCATAGAGATATGCTGTAACCACATCCATAAGCTGCATGTCAAGTTTTTCGGAAACTACCAAACTGACAAGGTAGCGGAACGTTATAACGTCCATTACGGGAGAATATGTCTCCTCGTAGTCGATTCCAGGGCGTTGTGAGAAACCTTGCGCCACAAGGCGGGCTTTGTATCTAACAACCTCATTTTTCTCATTACGCTTTCTAACAAAAACCCATTTATGGCCAACAGGCTGTATATTTGGTGGTGTCAGCGTTATAGACCCAAATGCCTGTCTCTTTGTTAGTGAATCCAATTCAGTCTGGATCGCATCTTTCCATTTAGGCAAATCTGCTCTTCATTGACATTCTTCAACGGAGCGAGGTTCGATATCGTCGTATTCTATAATTCCTTTTGCAATATGATATGCAAATGCAACATCAATAGTCATAGAATTTCTATCCATCATCACATGTATACTAGTGTAATTCATGGAGATCTCTCTATTCTCTGGAATTGGTTCTGTCATTGGAGCGTCCCCCTATGATGTCTCTTGGACATAACCATAATCCAAAATATTCTCATGAGATGGATTATTTGTATGGATGATTAATGGATTATTTTGTGCCAAACTCGCTTTCTTTCTTGGGCGAGAATCCATCGAACCTATGGGCCTCCCGCGCTTCCTGGCAGGAGCCGTGGGCCTAGCTACTGCGTCACCCATATAGGGGACGTTGGCGCCATTCTCATGTACTCTTGAGATGGCATCATGTCCTCTAGAAATGGCATCATGTCCTCTAGTTTTAGGGACATCAATCATTGCAGGCACATTTGCAGCAGGTATGTGTGATCTCGTCACTTTAGCGATATCAAAAACGCATCAGGCATCGATTCTGCTACGTTCTGAAGATCGAGAATTCTCCGCACTTCTATTTTAGACTGTGCGGTTCGGGGATCAAGATGAGACAAAGTGGGGACAGACCACGACAATTCCTAAACTTCAAATGGTTGCTAGAGCATTGATTATGCGCACCAATCTCCCTATTTCTGCTTGGGGCTATGCAATATTGCACGCAGCTGTGCTTATTCGTCTGAGGCCCACTGCCAACCAACCCTTTTCTGCATGCCAGATGGTGACTGGGTATGAGCCTGATGTCTCACACTTACGCATCTTTGGGTGTGCAGTCTATGTGCCAATTGCGCCGGCACAGCGTATCGCATTATCATTCAATGTCATGGACATGTGTTAATATTCCAAACTTTATTATTTTTCAGTATTTTTTCTGGAGAATTGGAATGCCTTCTTGATAGTGGCACCACACATACTATATTGCGACATAAGCAATTATTTTTATGGATAACGCCTAGTAGATCTTCAGTAACTACGATGACAGGACCATCATAATTGATTCATGGTCGAGGACCAGCTCAATTTTTGTTGCCGAATGGCACAAATATTAATATCGCCGAAGCTCTATATGCTCATAGGGCTGGAAGTACCCTATTAAGTTTTAAAGATATAAGAGCCAATGATTTTCATGTGGAAACACATTGTGAGAATGGACAAGAGAAGAAACCAACCTTGCCGAAGATGAAGATGGTGAAGATGTCAATCTCACCATAAAGGACTTCAAAGCTAAAAATAAAGCGCACGAGGAAGCTGCAGACTTTGATTAGACTAGTCCTTTTTCTATTTTCCAAGAATGGCAAATGTGCCTTAGTCAATAAATAACAACTGTATTAACTCTTTCTCATGTCTAGGAATCAAATGAAGTATGATGTCTAGGAAAGTAATCGAGATAGCGGTACTTAAGCGAGCCTCGCTCCACCAACATCTCTCTCTACTTTCCTGGTCATGTTTCATTGGAGTTACCAAACGGATTGAGTGACTACAATTTGTCTCAGTTTGATTTTATTTTGGAATAGACTTTGGAAAACTTTGATGTAATCATTGGCTATTTTCCTTATTAATAAAGTATCGCATTATTAATAACTTTATTATTTTTCAGTATGTTTTCTGGAGAATTGGAATGCCTTCTTGATAGTGGCACCACACATACTATATTGCGACATAAGCAATTATTTTTATGGATGACGCCTAGTAGATCTTCAGTAACTACGATGGCAGGACCATCACAATTGATTCATGGTGGAGGACCAGCTCAATTTTTGTTGCCGAATGGCACAAATATTAATATCGCCGAAGCTCTATATGCTCCTAGGGCTGGAAGAACCCTATTGAGTTTTAAAGATATAAGAGCCAATGATTTTCATGTGGAAACACATTGTGAGAATGGACAAGAGTTCCTTTGCATCACCTCTAATAACTACGGAAGTACACGAGTATTAGAGAAACTTATGTGTCGCTCTAGTGGATTGTATGCAACCACTATTAGAGTCATTGAATCCAACCATGTCATGAATGAAAATTTATGGGATTCTAAAACATACAGACTTTGGCACGACCGTTTGGGACATCCAGGTCGTGATATGATGCTCCGTATATTAAAAACTTTACACGGACATCCATTCTTCAAAACGAAAAGAAGTACGAACCAAAGATTGGTCCAAAGAGTTACTTCTTGCGGACCATTTAGATATTTTATGGTGTTGGTTGATGCATCGACACGTTGGTCACATGTCATGCTCTTATCCACAAGAAATGCTGCATTTGCTAAACTCCTAGCACAAATCATTAAATTAAGGGCTCACCACCCTGATCATCCTATTAAGACAATGCTAGCGCTGGAGAGTTTACATCAAAAACTTTTGATGATTATTGCATGTCCATTGGGATCGAGGTTGAACACCCTATCCCTCATGTACACACCCAAAATGGTCTCGCAGAAGCTGCCATTAAAAGACTTCAAATGGTTGCTAGAGCATTGGTTATGCGCACCAATCTCCCTATTTCTGCTTGGGGCTATGCAATATTGCACGCAGCTGTGCTTATTCGTCTGAGGCCCACTGCCAGCCAACCATTTTCTCACTACTAGAAATATGTTCATTTACATCACATCATTTAAATCGGTCATACTTGCCCACGATGTAAAAAAGAAATCTAACATCGTTTTACGAAAATACCGATTTAAATGTATGTCATTAACATCAGTTCTTAAAATGACCGGTGTTAAAAATTTAGTTCGAAAATTTGCGGGGACCTATTTTTGCAAAAAGCGCCAAGTGTTTTAATGAATTCAAAGGCGTGGGGACGAAAACTTAAAATTTTCACACTTAGAAAAAAAAAAAGCACCTGGCCCGACCCCAAAACCAAAACACAAACCCTAGGCGGCCATACTCGAGCTCCTCCCAAAACTCGACTCTGAATTAACCTCCATTCTGGACCCATACTCGAGCTCCTCCCAAAACTCGACTCAGTCGAACTCGCGGCCATTATTACCCTCGTCGATCGCCTCCTTCATCCAGTCCTTCATCTTACGCGCCTCCCACTACGACGACGTCCGCTGCTGCCCTTCGTCAACTGTCGCTGCTGCCCTCCCCCTGCCAAACCAAGAATGTCGACGCCGACCAAGACGCCCTCACCACGCTCAAGCTCATCTGCAACCTTCGCGGCGTTATCCTAATTAACTCTCTGCTCCGCCGCGTTATCCTAATTACCTCTCTGCTCTGCCCTCTTTCGTCTTTCAGTTCTTTGAGCCCATAACTCCATCTCGATCTGATACCCCGATGATTACTCAGATCTCCTCCTCGTCTCCTCTTTCCATCACCTCCTTGAGCTATTTTCCTCTCTAGATCTACCAAATTCAGCAGAATACAATGTTAGGAATTGGATCTAATTAGTGGAACCCCAACTGGTCCAACCGACCTCCACACTTTGTTCTTTGTTTCTGGGTTTGCAGATTCCGGGTTCTTCCTGCTCTCTCTCCGTCTCTTTTGATTTTTATTTCTTTTTAGAGTCTCTGAAAGGTTTTCCAAAAAGTTACAATCTTTTCTTTTCTTGTGTTTCAGCATCTGCTTTGAGAGAGAGAAAGAGAATCAAGAGCCAATCGATTCATAGGAGTAAAGCCCAGGAAGTCGATTCTCCGCGATCGCCGGAGCAGATAAAGAAAATCGCATCAGATTTACAGGTTTCTGCAGAAAAAGTATATACTCCGAATTTGTTGCATTTCATGCTTTAATGGTTTTTGTTTTTGGATAGTAATTGGGGATTCTGCAGTTGAATCAGAAAATTGATCGGAAAATAAACAATGTTGCATTAGTTCAGTGGTGTTTGTATGCAATTAACTCAGAAGAATTTGTGTTTTAGTCAGCTGAGTAGTTCTATGTTTGAGTATGCTTACTTCATGGAATGTCCTTTTCTTGCATGATTTGGTTACCTAAAATATGTATTATAGCTTGTTCAGGGTGGTTCTACAACAGTCGAAGCAAAAAGCTTTAATCGTAGGAAGCAGTTATCTCCAGTTGTATTTTACGGGTCTCCACATGGTGTACCTCCAAAGCAACCATCAAGGTTGTTGCTGCGAGTGTTACGTGAGATACGTGTTGAACTGTTGATCTCACTGCACAGAAACGATTGAGCTCAAGGTATGTGTGTAGTTGTTCTTCCAGCTTTTACTGCTTTAAGACATTTTCTTCTGGCTTTTACAATTGACCCTTGTTTTTAGTCTGTTTAGGAAGGAAGTATGGGCTACATTTCCAAGGCAGGAGGAAGCAATGCAGTTTGCCAAACGGCAGGAGAATGTTCACGTTTTTAGTTATCAAGATCACTTTAGTGGACAAAGAAGGTTCCTTGTTTCAAGTTATGATGAGTTTTGGAGAAGGTTTGCCCTTTCTATGTGTTCTTCTACAAATATATGTACTTTATCGTTATCTGAGGTATTCTCTTCTTGATGTATTTGTACTGTTTGTCTTTAATTTCAGGTACAAAATTATGGAGTCCAAGTTTCGTCACCATTACGAAGTCATTCAGGAGGTGACAATTTTTCTTTATTTTCATTAATAAAAGAAAGTGTGAGTACCATAGTCATCAACATTAGATGCTTTTTTAGGCTGTGGTTCCTAAAATTTTGTATGCATTGTTGTTAGGGTTTACCATGCCCCTGTGCAGCAAAGTTCTCTCGTCATTTAATTATTCACATTCAGAAGACTGCTTTTAAGGACAACTCACATGTAGGTGCATTTGTCACCGAGGTATGTGTTGATGAAGATGACCAAAATTTTGTGCCACTTCTCTTCATTAATGGAAATTAATTGAGTCTGTAATTTATCATTATATTATGATCATTAATTCTCATTCTTTCCTTTTTTTTTAATTTATATTTGCCAAGTAAAAATATAACAGAGATTATAAGCAAGAAGCAAATTCTACATTGCATATAGCCTCCTTTTCTAGTGATGAACAGATAGCTACTTCATTTACTATGGTTCTTTCATTTACTTTTCCCTATAGAAATACCAACTCTTGTCACTATATGATGACATATTATCAGATATGCTCACAGATATCAAGTGCAAAAGAGAGGGATGGAAGATTTGAGAATTTGTTTATTAGAAAAGATTCAAGCTCTGCAGACTTTAGTCACCTATTTGTGGACACTGCTGTGTATACCAGGAATCGTTGTTTTCGTTTAGCTCTATCATAAAAGGCAGGGAAGAATTCAGTGCTTCTACCTACTGGGCGCTTCAAAGCTAAGGACATGATGGTATGCTACCCACCCTTCTAAATGGTATCTGACACCTGGCCTTTTCTTACCAATGTTTTGATATCTAGTGCTTCTTTAACTATGATATATCTTATGATCAAAGTTATGGTTTCCAACAGCAGTCTAAAGAGGAGATGTTCATGGCGTCTTTGATCTGCAATTTGGAAGTTGATTGTGAGAAGCTTCTAGTCTGCAAATTTGATCTTGATTGTATAAAGACCCTGCATTTTGATACAGAGGTATATTAGAGTTCAGACGTTTACTTTTTAGTTTGATTACATGCCAAACTTCTCGAGTCTTGACATTTAGTTTGAGGACAATCTATAGCATTTTTATACTTCTTTAAGTCGCAATATATCGTATTGACTAGATAAATTCTTTTTTATGCAGGTCAACCCTAGTTTTGGAAAATCTTACAGTTGGCCCCAAGAATTTGCATTGAATGGTTGCACCAGTGATGCTTCAGCAACATACTTCCTGGGGAAATCTCCATTTCCAGCTTTGGATGCATTTGTAGAATTTGTTGCTACAATTGGAAATGTCTCAGGTGCTAACTTGTAGCCTGCTTTAGAAATATTTGTTCTTCTGTCAAATATATAACTTGCTGCAATTCTAGGTAAAATTCGCAACTGGTATTGGTTCTCAGAGTTTGGACTCAACCATGACAGCATGTCAAGAAACAGATACTGTGAGCGAATTGGTAGACAACACAAAAGCAATCATGGTAAAGCCTATACATTGTATCTTATGCAATCATGATAAATTCTTCAAGAAACAGATACTATAGCATGCATATTCTAGTAAATGAACAGAATTCTAGTAGTGATATGAGCTTGTTTACCCAATCACTGTGCCTTATGTGTTGTTTATATATTACTAGTGGGCGGTAAAGACGCGGAAGTCATATAGCCAAAATCAAATTGACGAGGTGCGCATTGAAGTGGCTGATTATATACAGAGTTTGATGTAGGACTGTGACTGCCAAGATGTTTTTTGAGTAAGGCTAGCTAGTTTTGGCTTTGAAGCAAAGCTTGGTGTGGAACTTTTGTACATTGTTGCTCATATTTTTCCAAGCTTTGTTTTGTAAGTTTAGGGGTTTATTTTGGCCCATTATGTTGAATCATGAATTTGGAAAGAACATTAATGGAAAGCCCCTAATTTTGGATGATGAGAAATGCAATTTTTTTCCCAGCAATAGCTAAATGCAAACTTTTCACATCATGCTTGTCAAAATGAAGTGAAGTGTATTAAAGCATAATAAAACAGTAATGCCAGGGAAAACGAAGTCTGTTGAGAGATTAGAAATCAGTATCAAAAATGAAATCGATGTCCTATGATTATCAATATATCGAATTGTAACTCAAAATCGATGTAATCAAAACTACTGCACATCGATTTCTAATCACCAAACCGTAATATTCAATGAACTAACACATCAGTTTGAATAAACATAGTCGACGTACATAATACCGTTGAACATCGGTTTACTTAATTGAAAACGATGTTCAGTCTCAAAACAAACATCATTTCTGAATAAAACACGATGTAGAATAAAGATACAGACATCGTTCCTAGGAAAATAATGTAGCAACCTACATGTAAAAATGGCCACGAACAAACAATACTCATGGGAACTGATGTCTACAAGTGTACTGGACATCGCTTCTGGAATAGAAATCGATGCAAATGTTCAAGTAGGTATTGTTCGACATATACTTTTTAAAGCATAAAATCTGAAAATATGAAGAATTAGACATACCTAACATACAAAAATATGATGATTATAACGATTATACATCGATTTGTTTTTTAGAATCGATGTTGGTTGTTGTCTGGACATCGGTTGGAAACGCGCTTATACTGATGTCTATACTTTTCTCTACACCCACTAAGACATCGGTCGAAAATTAGTTTAACATCGGTCCGAAATCGATGTCTATGAACAAAATTCTAGTAGTGTCTGCATGCCAGATGGTGACTGGGTATAAGCCTGATGTCTCACACTTACGCATTTTTGGGTGTGCAGTCTATGTGCCAATTGCGCCGCCACAGCGCACCAAAATGGGTCCTCAAAGACGATTAGGCCTTTATGTTGGATATGACTTTCCAACCATTATCCGCTACATAGAACCCTTGACAGGTAATCTATTTACCGCTAGATTTGCGGATTGTCACTTTGATGAGACAGTCTTCCCGTCATTAGGGGGAGACATGAACACTAATGTTTAACAGAAAAGACAGGAATTGTCGTGGTCTGTCCCCACTTTGTCCCCGAACCGCACAGTCTGAAATAGAAGTGCGGAGAATTCTCGATCTTCAGAACGTAGCAGAATCGATGCCTGATGCTTTTTCTGATATCGCTAAAGTGACGAGATCACACATACTTGCTGCAAATGTGCCTGCAAGGATTGATGTCCCTAAAACTAGAGGACATGATGCCATTTCAAGAGTACATGAGAATGGCGCCAACGTCCCCTATATGGGTGACGCAGTAGCTAAGCCCACGGGTCCTGCCAGGAAACGCAAGAGGCCCATAGGTTCGATGGATTCTCGCCCAAGAAAGAAAGCGAGTTTGGCACAAAATAATCCATTAATCATCCATACAAATAATCCATCTCATGAGAATATTTCGGATTATGGTTATGTCCAAGAGACATCATTGGGGGACGCTCTAATGACAAAACCAATTCCAGAGAATAGAGAGATCTCCATGAATTCCACTAGTATACATGTGATGATGGATAGAAATTCTATGACTATTGATGATGCATTTGCATATCATATTGCAAAAGGAATTATAGAATACGACGATATCGAACCTCGCTCCGTTGAAGAATGTCAACGAAGAGCAGATTGGCCTAAATGGAAAGATGCGATCCAGACTAAATTGGATTCACTAACAAAGAGACAGGCATTTGGGTCTATAACGCTGACACCACCAAATATAAAGCCTGTTGGCCATAAATGGGTTTTTGTTAGAAAGCGTAATGAGAAAAATGAGGTTGTTAGATACAAAGCCTGCCTTGTGGCGCAAGGTTTCTCACAACGCCCTGGAATCGACTACGAGGAGACATATTCTCTCATAATGGACGTTATAACGTTCCGCTACCTTGTCAGTTTGGTAGTTTCCGAAAAACTTGACATGCAGCTTATGGATGTGGTTACAGCATATCTCTATGGGGATCTAGATTCAGAGATATATATGAAGGTTCCAGATGGACTTCAATTACCCAAATCAAGTGGCTCTAAACTGCGGAGCGCGTTTTCAATAAGATTAAGACGCTCACTATATGGATTGAAACAATCCGGACGGATGTGGTATAACCGTCTAAGTGACTACTTGATTGGGAAGGGATATGTTAACAATGAAATATGCCCATGCATGTTCATTAAAAGGACAAGTTCCGGATTTGCAATTGTAGCAGTTTATGTCGATGACATGAACCTAATTGGAACTCAAGATGAGTTAAAGGGAACTGCTAAATACTTGAAATCCGAATTTGAGATGAAAGATCTTGGGAAAACACAGTTTTGTCTCGGAATAGAACTCGAGCACCGTAGTGATGGAATTATGATCCATCAGTCAGCATATACTCA
This sequence comes from Rosa rugosa, assembly GCF_958449725.1. Lineage (NCBI taxonomy): Eukaryota > Viridiplantae > Streptophyta > Magnoliopsida > Rosales > Rosaceae > Rosa > Rosa rugosa. The sequence goes on from NC_084823.1 coordinate 12,286,420, forward strand.
AAAATTACTAAGACGCTTTAATGAAAATAAAGCAAAGCCTGTGAGTACTCTCATGATCGGCCGTAGTCTTGAGCCCAGAAAAGATCCGTTTCGTCCAAAGGAAGAGGACGAACGCTTATTAGAGGCTGAAGTGCCCTATCTAAGTGCAATAGGTGTATTATTGTACTTAGCTCAATGCACAAGACTGGATATCTCATTCGCAGTGAACTTGTTAGCTCGACATAGTTTTGCGCCAACAGGCCGCCATTGGATTGGTATAAAGACAATCTTTCGATACTTGAAAGGTACAATTGATATGGGCTTGTTTTATCCCTACAGAGAGAAAAGAAAAGACGGAAACATGGGATCGGACCCCACAAGGCAAAAAGCCACCTTCCGTAATATAAACGCCGGCGACACCATCCATGGTGGCCAACGTTCTCCTCCTCCCCTCCATCAAAATGATAATGATGTTTTGATGGGCTTTGCTGATGCAGGGTATCTCTCTGACCCTCACAAAGGTCGCTCCCAAACAGGTTATGTCTTTACCATGGGAAGCACCGCGATATCTTGGAGATCCACAAAACAGACCCTTGTTGCTACTTCCTCAAATCATGCAAAGATTATTGCTCTACATGGCTGTGCGTGAGTGCATATGGCTAAGGTCTGTAAATAGACACATTCGAGGAACTTGTGGTTTGAAGTCTACCACAAATGAACCTACATAATTTACGAGGATAATGCAACTTGTATTGAGCAAATGAAATTAGGTTTCATCAAGGGCGACAATACCAAGCATATATCGCCGAAATTCTTCTACAGTCAGCAACAACAAACACTTTTGAATATTGAAGTAAATCAAATCCGATAAGAGGATATTGTAGTGCACTTATTTACTAAGTCGTTACCAAAATCCCCTTTCGAGAAACATGTGAAGAGCATCGGATTGAGAAGGTTATCCGAACTCCCATGATCTTCAGGGGGAGTCTAAATCAGGGGGAGTATCCAGAAACATACTCCACACTCAACACGCGTTGTGCTCTTTTTCTCCTTCGACCAAGGTTGTTTTTTCCCACAGGGTTTTATTACTTGGCAAGGTTTTTAACGAGGCAACTTAGAAGCGCACCACCAAGACAATACTATTGACATGAAATATCCAAGGGGGAGTGTTGTAGTATAAATGTATTATAGTATAAATGTCTATATCATGTAATAGGTACTTGAGTGTATAGATAAGGTACTTGAGTGTATAAATGTAGGTATGAAGACTTGTGTGACATAAAGCATGTAGAGAGGCAACAAGCATGGAAAATATCATCATTGAAGCAGCCATGTGGAGCTGTTTGATGATGATCATAGTTACCAAATTGATCTTCTCTTAGAGCATTCACACTAGCTTTGTATTCCTATATAAACCCTCCATTGAGAGAAGAATAAATATAGATTACTCTCCATTCTCTGCATCTAAACTCTCTCCCTCTCTCTATTAATTTATGCTTGTCCTTAAACAGTGGTTAATTAGAATATCTTATTTTTTTGAAATCTGATCATGTTAACAAAAGATTCTGCTCCAGGTCTTGCTGTGATGAGCAGGTTGGCTAGGAGCAGGGTTCAGCAATCAGAATATGGTTTTAAAGACGGATCAATTGATTGGGACCATGCTGACATGTAAGAAACCTCTCTTTCTGGTTTAGTACTGAAGTAATTTCATGCCTGGATGTCACTTCCCTTTTCTTAATAAACGACTTCAGTTCATTATGAGCTTGATACCATCAGAAAGTAGTTTTGGTTTACTTATAGATGAAGTTGGACAATCGGAGAGGGAAGCTCTGTTTTCGTTATTACCTGTTTCATCAATATCATTGATCGAAGTTAAATCCTTCTGTTTATATGTTTTTCTTCGCTGGCCTTTTGTTTTCCTTTTCATCTTTGTATTCTCCCACTGTTGGTGTTTGACTTTGATATGCAGTGTCAGCAAGTAACATAACTTTCAAATTGGTACATGGATCTTATCAGAAATACATTTACATATATATATATATATATATATATATATATATATATATATATATATATATATATATATATATACCAGTTGAGTTATTTGATCAGAAATTCAACCAACATGTCTTGCACTATTTTACATGTACGGATGTACCATATTATTACCGAGTTGCTGGAGCAAACTTGGCTCATACAATTCCTACAAGCATATTGGTCAGGCATGTATGAACCTTTCAGTTTTACGGCTTTAGTGACACAGGTGCAGCCATCAGCAAATTCGATGAAAGCCTTGTCAGCTTCAGGCCCTCTAACCTTGGTGACGACACAACCATTATTTGCCACACCCGCACGCAGTACTATGCTTCGTTTTCTACCCAGTTTTTCCAGCTCCTTCACTGGCCTTCTCCATCTGTGTGTCAGAAGCATCAAGCAATCATTTCCATCCCTTTCTTATCAAATCAACCCCGATTTCATTCGATAATCTTCATCTGATGGAATAATGAGGTGGTACGACGTACATGTCGACACAAGTGCAACTTCCACTCCCCTTTCCTAATCAGGTGTCAGTATGAACGTCCAAGCTATTAGGTTGATTTGCAGCTGGCCTCGTCTTTGTTCAATTCTGAAAGGAACCCTCATTAGGAATGTTGGGCATGTATGTCATCCTTGCGTGCCTGTTGACCCCTTTGACTGTTCTTGGCCTTTTCAATTTCTGGCAAAGGTGGCTCGTAGATCTCCCGGAAAGCAGATCGATCTGGTCGTTCATGCTGTTAGTGGGTCGATCTTTTACGGATGTTGACATTCAAGCTCAGGCTACTAGCCTACTACCACCACCAGAACAACTGCATAGTTAAGTTAGTAACACTGAAAAATAAAACCTTAAAATTTAGCTGATTCAAATAATATTTGCTAGCCCCTACGAACTCTGTCAGATGCAAACTTTGGAGTAATTATCTTGAACACTTGGTTAATCTTTATCAGCTGCCTTGGATTTTCATTGGGGATTTCAACGAATTATATTTTATTGCTGATAAAAACTTTGGAAATACCGCCGGTAGATTCAGTGGTATGAGAAACTGGGTGGATAGAAATGCACTCATTGACTTGGGATTCCTTGGCTCGTGTTACACCTGGTCGAATAATAGTATCAAAGAGAGACTTGATCGTGCTTTTTGTACTTGTGATTGGAGGACTCCTTTCCCTGAAGCCTTCATTAGACACCTCCCAAAGATGAAGTCTGATCATTGCCCTATTCTCCTTCAACTTCATTCCAATAACTCAGTCAACAGAAAAGCTACCCCTTTCAGATTTCAGGCTATGTGGTTGACACATCATGAATTTTCTGATTTTATCTCTACTACCTGGAATTCTTACTCTAGAAGCTTGATGGATAAGACGACTAATTTGGCGAATGATTTGAAGCAATGGAATATGCATACTTTTGGAAATATCTTTCAAAGGAAAAAAAGACTTTTGGCTAGAATTGAGGGTATTCAAAAGGCAAGAGATAGATATGAGAACCCCTTTCTTGTCAAACTTGAAACTGAGTTAATCAAAGATTACGAAAATCTGAGGGATCAAGAAAATTTATTTTGGAAGCAAAAATCCAAAGACAAATGGCTGCAAGATGGAGACAAAAATACCAGGTTTTTTTATCTTACAACTCTTGTGAGAAGGAGGAAAAATAAAATTGAGGGTCTTTTTGATGAGCATGGTCACTGGCAAACTGATATTGATAAGATGAAGAGTATTGCAGTGATCTTTTTCCATAATCTTTTCTCCCTTTCCAGGCTCGAAGATGTCAGATTTGTCATTCCTTGGCTTTTTCCAACAATTGATCCTATTCATCTTGAATCTTTATGCAGTCCTATATCCATGGTTAAAGTTAAGAATGCTATGTTTTCCATCGGGGGGCTCAAGTCTCCTGGATATGATGGATTTCCAGCCTTAATTTATCAAAAGTTTTGGCACATTTATGCTTCCGACATCTTTTCTACAGTGTCTAATGCTTTCTCCTCTGGTAGTATTCCTGCAGGTATGAATCACACCATCATTTCTCTCATTCCAAAAGTTCCTGGTCCTCAAAATATGACTCAGTTCAGGCCTATTAGCTTGTGTACTACGATCTACAAAGTGATATCAAAGGTAATTGTTGCTAGACTCAGGCCTTTAATGCAAAATTTAATCAGTCCTAACCAAGTTAGTTATGTTCCTGGGAGACATATATCTGATAACATTATGGTTGCTCAAGAGTTGCTCTATAAGTTTCGAAAATCCAATGGTCAAAAAGGTTTCTTTGCTTGGAAGGTTGACCTTTCCAAAGCTTATGATAGGTTGAGTTGGAGTTTTATAGAGACTGTTCTTTATGAAGCTCTTCTTCCTGCTACTTTGGTTAAACTCATCATGAGCTGCATTACTACAGCCAGTTTTCAAATATGTTTTAATGGAGAACTAACTGACTCATTTCAAGCTCAAAGAGGCATACGACAAGGGGATCCTCTATCGCCATACATCTTTGTTTTATGTATGGAAAAGCTCTCGCACTTAATTCAGTCTATAGTTAATATTGGTAATTGGAAAGCTGTTAGAGCTTCACAATCTGGCCCAAAAATATCTCATCTCTTCTTTGCCGATGATCTCATGCTCTTTGCTGAAGCTACTCATAATCAAGCTTATGTTCTCAAACGTTGCTTGGACATGTTTTGCTCCCTCCCTGGACAATCTGTAAGTTATGAAAAGTCTCTTATTTTTTGTTCTCCTAACACTAAGAATGAGCTTGCAGGTAATATAAGTCACATTTGTGGTTCTCCTCTTACTTCTGACTTGGGAACTTGGCATGCCTTTACTACACTCAAGAGTTAATAGATACACTTATGACTCCATTCTTGATAAAGTTCAGAGTAGACTTTCTAGCTGGAAATGCAAAACACTTAACATGGCAGGGAGATTGACCCTCATTCAGTCTGTGAATTTTGCTATTCCTAACTATGCAATGCAGACGGCTAAATTACCTTTGCATATTTGTGAGGAGCTTGATAAGCTGAATCGTAATTTTCTGTGGGGAGATACTGAGGACAGAAAGAAAATTCACCTTGTTAATTGGGAGACTATCTGTTTACCTAAGCTTCTTGGTGGGCTGGGAATCAAGAAAACAACTGATATGAATCAAGTTATGCTAGCAAAGTCTAGCTGGAGAATTCTCAATAATGATTCTGGGTTATGGGCCAACATATACAAAGAAAAATATATTTGTAAATGCACTTTGACTGCGACTAACTATCAAATCCCCAAGGATTGTTCTAATACCTGGAGGAGCATTGTTCATGGTGCTGCTTTGCTGAAACGTGGCCTTGTTTGGAGGGTGGGAAATGTAAAGAAAATTAACTTTTGGTCTGATGTTTGGTTACCTCCAGAGCCTCTTATTAACCATGTTCTTCCTTCTGCATCTTTCAACTTGGATGATAAGATTGAGAGTTTTTGGGATGATCATGGCTGGAACCTCACCAAACTCTCTACTTGTCTCCCTCAGACTGTCATTGATCAAATTATTCATATTCCTCCCAGCTTTGATGGCTGCGGTGAAGATGTCCAGATTTGGGGGCACACTTCTTGTGGTTCTTTTAGTGTCAAATCTGCTTATGTTATGTTCTTTGATTCTCATTGTCATACTACTTCTCCATGGAAATTCATATGGAAAATGCATTTACCCCCTAAATTGAAAACCTTTGTTTGGACTCTTTGTCATGGCAAACTTTTAACCAATGTCCAGAGAGCAAAAAGAAATCTTACTAGAGATGATTCTTGTCCCATCTGTCATACTGGAACTGAATCTTTAGTTCATCTTTTTAGAGATTGCCCTGCCATTCAGTTTATCTGGAACTCCTTTAATCTTCCTCCTGTTGTTGCAAATACGTTCTCCATGAGTTGGATTGGATGGATTAAAGCTCATCTTCTTCGCAATACTAATTTTGACATGGATATTCAGTGGAGTTCCTTCTTTGTGTTTAGCTGTTGGTTTATCTGGAAATGGAGAAACAAGCACATATTTGATCTAGGTTTTCATTATCCTCATTCTCCTGATATTCTCAAAACCATTGCTGCAAAGGAATGGTGTTCAGCTCAAGCTAAGCTATCTTTGACCTCAGATTATTGTTTAAATATGCTAAATTGGTCTAAACCATCTGTTGGTGCTTTTAAACTTAACGTTGATGGCTCTAGAAGTGGCAACTCTGGAAAAATTGGTGCAGGTGGTGTCATTCGAAACTCTGATGGGAGCTGGATTAAAGGTTTCCAAGCCAATTTGGGTATTGGGGAAGTTCTTCATGCCAAATCATGGGGTCTGTACTACGGTCTAAAGCAAGCTCATAACTGTGGAATTAGTATGTTGGAGATCAAAACTGATTCTGCTATCTTGGTTAGACTTATTACTGACAGTGATATATCGTTGCATCCCCTTGGCTCTCTTATCTCTTGCTGCAAAAATCTGCTTGCTCAGTTTCAATCTGTGTCTCTGAAACACATTTATAGAGAATGCAATGTTGTTGCTGATTGTCTTGCAAAGAACAGACCCATGACTATGGAACTGTTGAATTTGAAGATCCGCCCTCTCATGCCTTGCAAGCTTATTTAGATGATATGGACTCTGTTGCTAGAGTTAGAAAGTCCAGGAACAGACCTGCTGATAGGTCTTCTAGTTAATTTGCTCCCTTTGCTCTTTGTTTTTGCCTTTTAGGCCCCTTGTAACCAAAAAAATAAAAAATAATATTTGCTAGCTCCGTCATTGATCTGCCTCCGTGGAGCATATAATTGATATGTAAATCAATTTTTCCGTTGGCTCTTACATAGTTCTCCATATCAACGGCTACAAATTTTGTTGCTCAACTGACATCACCAATTTATTTTACATGTTATTTTTGCGTTGACTAGCTTTCTTTTAGACCATCTGCCACGGTAAACCAAAAACCCAAATATGGGGTATAATACCCAGATGCAGTTTTTCACTTTTTCATCTGGTTTTCCTCTATTAATTAGTACATTTTCCGACATAGAATAAATCCTGATTATACAGTAATTAATTAACTCCAGCCTAAACAACAATTATCTCCCTCTTTCATCTCAAACCAAATTAATACCAGATTACTTACTGGCAGTGGCGGAACTACATGAAAGGCTGTTTGGGCTATAGCCCAACCCAGAATTACTGGAATATTTTATATAGTATAAGTGTGCCTCTATAATTGTTGTCCGACATTGGTTCAGTTGGCAAATTGTGGAGTTGTTTTCTTTTTTCCTAAGGTCTCACCTTGGTTCGAGTCTCCTCAACTTGCAGTTTCCCATTTCCTTCTCCCTTTTTGGCCTTTTTTTCCCCTTTTGTTCCTGTTTTTTTTTTTTTGTCCTTTTCCCATTTTCTTCTCCCTTTCTCTTTTCTTTTCTTTTGTTTTCTTATGACATTTTCTATTCCTAGTTTCTTAAAAATTTCTTCTCTTAAAGGCAAATCTTGCCTGTTAATTTTTTTTTGCTCTTCCCCTTTTTGTTCTCCTTTTTTTTTTTTCTTTAGTTCCAACATGCTCCATTAGTATTTCTTCTAAACTTAAGTCCCAAAAATCTTGAAATTATCGTTGACAAAAAAAAAAAAAATCTTGTAAGCTCTTTAAAGTAGCCCACCCCTAATTTTAATCCTGGTTCCGCCACTGCTTACTGGGGGTAGGGAGTGTGCGGCCCCTGTGGGTACATTCTGTGGGTTAGCTTTACTATCACCTATGTAATATTGTCATTATCAATTCAAAAGTCGTAAAGAATAGAACCATCTATATAATATTGTCATTATAAATTGGATAAGTTCCAAGTCCCCTTCCTTGTATAAGTTATAATAACAAATGTTATAAAAATTCGATGCGAATTCCCACTTTGCTTCTTCTTTCGATCTCTCACATATATAGATATTCATGCATGTGGTACGTCCTGACCAACTCTTTTCTCAAAACAGAATTACCAACTGTTTGGTGGGTTTCGAATTATGAATTTAAAGCCCTTCCATCTTCTGCTGCTGCACTTGCTGCTACAGCCACGCAGTCACGTCGTTGCGCAGGAAACCACTGAATCACAGCAGAACCTCGACTCCACAGTGTCAATTGTGATTGTGCTGCTAGTGTGCGCCTTGTGTATCTCGGTTGGCTTGTTCTCCATCTGCAACAGCCGTTTTGTGGAGGCGCACATAGATATAGCCGGCGCCGGCATTGATTCCTCGCACCGTCCACGGCAACATCATTTTCATCATCGAGGTCTGGAGGCGGCTGTCATCGAAACGTTCCCTATCTTGTCCTACGCCGCCGTCAAGCACCTCAAGATCGGCAAGGGAGCATTGGAATGTGCAGTGTGCTTAAGCCAATTCGAGGACTACGAAACCCTGCGTTTGCTGCCGAAATGCTACCACGTCTTCCACCCCCAATGCATCGACCCTTGGTTGGCTTCTCACCTCACGTGCCCTGTTTGCCGCGCCAACCTCGCGCCCGAGTCCAACAAGCCAGCACCAGAAAATGGTGCCTTTGTAATTGCGGATTTGGATGAGATAGTGATCGAGTCGCAGTCGGCGGGTCAGTCACCTACTCCGCTTGGACAGAACACGGAGAGCTATAGGTTGAGACTGCCGGAAGAGCTGGGGAGGCAGCTGCGTTCAAGTAACTACGTCGAGGTCGTCTTTACGAGGCTTGGGAGTTGCAGGAAGGGATACAGGTACGGTAGTGAAGGGAGTAGTAGTAGCCAAGATGAGGATGGTCATCAATTGGGCCAGTGGGATTTAACCACCATGTTACCGCCGGTTATAGCTAGTAGTGGTGGTGCAGGTGAGATGAAGACGCTGTTAGCGCCTCATGAATCCATATGTCGGCTTCCTGTTTGACTTGAAGAGGAAGGGGACCTGAACATTGAGAAGCTTAGCAGTGACCAAGAGGCCAAGAAAGCAAGGACCCTGACACGAAACTCATTGTTATCTTTCATCGATCCACAAGTAACTGGCGAGAGTGCGGAGGATCTTCATGTCCGCCGCCACCTAGTCCGGCGACGTGGAAGTGGTAGAGAGCCATGATCGGCCGTCCGGTGGTGAAGGAGCAGACGCGTTGAGATGGACAGGGAGTCTTCCATGATTTCCTTGGAAATGATTTCTCTTCCAAATTGTACCGGTGGGATTGAAAGCGCCAGAGAGAAGCTTGCGCCTTCTTCGACAGTAACTTGGAGCCCAGTAACACCTCGAAGATAGTAACCCGGAAGGCTGGAACGCAGCATTTGAACTTCAATATCTAGTTTTCATACAAAGTCTGCGCCGGCCTGTTAAAGTTAATGCTTAGTTACTTTTAACCTTATGCTAGTTAGTTTTTAACTCTAGTTAAATAAGTTGTTGTAAGACATTTAATGCTCCTTGACTTTTGTACTTAATATGGCAGCTGCAACTCTAGAAGAAGAGAGAGAATCTGAAAATATAAATAAAAAAACAGAGGATTGAGCAACAGAGTGTGCTACAGCCTTCTTTCAACAAAATCTTCTTCTTGTATATATCTTTGCTATTATACCATCACTTCTATATCAAATATATATTAGTGTATGTGTGTGATTGAGTACAGGAGATAAAGATCATCAAACTGATCTAAGAAGCTGATCAAGGCAACGTACCTGATTGGAGTTATAAAGAGCAGTTGCATAACAAGGCAGCAAGCGTGGATCAAATGAGGTGAGTAATAGCTCAACCCCAACACAGCCCAGTACCACCTGGACCGGGTGATCCTTTCCTTGTAGTATTTCAAGAAAGAGAGAGAGAGAGAGATGGAACCTTTCCTTGCCTACAACAGGGTCTCTCTGACTCCTTCATTTTGAATCTACATCATTCAATTCGTTGATGAAAAAGCTTAAAAAAAAGGGTGGGGTCTCAGCTCAACTGATTGTTTTTATATCATAAAACAGAGGCGGAGAGAACCACCATTCCATCCCCTTCGTGCCTTCGTGGGATTGTCTTTGGCAAGAGACAGAAAAAACCAACATATAACCAACATACAAGTTATAACAGCTGTTCACCAAAGTTATAGGCCACCTTATCAAATAAGAGACAATTTTTAAGAGACTGAGGAATAATTGAAATTTTATAGCACAAACTAAATCCGCACAAAAAAAAAAAAAAAAAAATTAACCACTGTAAGTGGCCTAGTGGTTCTTGCCTTGTTGGATGTGCTCCCCAACCTAGGTTCGAACTCCGAAGCTGTCAAAGTGGTTAGGCACTGTGCTGCAATGCACAGTTGGAGCATTTCACATGCGCCGAAGGGGTTTATCTTGGGCCTAGGAAGCCTTTGGGTTCCCCTTGACAAAGTCAAAAAAAAAAAAAAATCCGCACAAAAATTTTGATTTTTTTTTTTTGTTGAGGATTTTAATTTGCTTCGAGTCTTTCAAGTGTATTTTTTTTGTTACTAAAGCAAGTTACAAACAAAAGCCACGAGCACAACCGCCCCAAACTAATCAAACTGGAAGGCGCGCGGAATTCGCGGAGAGAGGAAGCTGATTAGACCGAATAATGGCCTAAGGAAGCTAAATGATCAGCCAAGAATTTGGCTTCCTTCCATATATGGGAGGAGGAAACTGCTTAGAAATAAGAGGCCAAAAAGCGAATATCCTGGAGCAGAAACTTGATTCTGTATGGGGAAATCCGGCCGTTGAGAGCATCAATAAGAACTTTAGAATCTCCTTCCACCTTAGCTGTCTTTTAAGTGTAACATACATAGATATAAATCAATTAGACAGGAGAGAAAATAGGAGGGCTCTGCTAGGATTATTTTCTTTTCTAATTTCTCTCCATCAGATCTACCATCTCTTCTGCATTAAAAAAAAAAAAAAAAATATATATATATATATATATATATATATATATATAATCATGGTAACGTACTACCCTTTATGTTTATAACAACTAGAAAACAAACTATGTGATTGCATATAATTATGTCACAGCAAATTATTCCTAGCTAGATAAGAGTCTTAATAAGCATGCAGATTGGAAAAGCACGAGCCTTTCAGTTTTCAGGCTTTAGTAACACAGGTACAGCCATCAGCACATTCGATGAAAGCCTTGTCAGCTTCAGACCCTTCAACCTTGGTGACGACACAACTCCATCCCTCCCCACACTCGCAGTATGCTTCGTTTGGACCCAGTTTTTCCAGCTCCTTCACCGTTCCTTCTCCGTCTCTGCGTGTCAAAAGTCAAAACCAGCAAGCAATATCATGTCATATGTGTGTGTGTGGATCGACATATTTTGTAATCAAATCAACCCTGATTTCATCTGAATTGGAAGGAGTAATACATGACACAAGTGCAACTTTCGCCACATTTGAAGAAGGCCTTGCCGGCTTCAGATCCCTCGGTCCTCGTGATGACGCATTTCCACCCTTGGCCGCACTTGCAAAACGCCTTGCTGCTGCCTCCTCCAACGGCGAGGGACCTGTACATATATGATCATTTGTTCCATCTATCAACAAATGAATGATTTAATGAACTAAAAAGTAATCTAAACGATGAACTCTGAGATCGAGAATGAGCAACCTCACGGATTGCTCGACGGGGCTCTGGATTTCCATCTTCCTTCTCTTCTGTGCTTTTGCTTGCAGCTAAGGTAGAAGCTATTAGCTACAGAAACCCCTTTATGGTAGCGCCAGAGAACGTAGAATGACAAAGACACCCTTCGTCAGTATCTGCATCAGGAGGATAGGATTGTCCACGCACTAAGATTCAGTGTTTGGCTCAGAATTCATTTGTGAAAGTTTATCAACACGCACTCGAGCGAGATAAGGAATTCCAGAGACTTCTTTCATTTCTATGTACTAATCAAGTGTTCGGTTCGATTCATTTCGGTGCGTGGGCCTGCCATTCAAAACATGGAGCTGCGCTATCTCTCTAATCTCTATTTTATTTATGATATTATGACGTCGGATATTTACCTCTTTTGTCACATTATGGTCATTATTCATAGCGTCGCCGTTGTTGGGTGTTGACCTACTCCCTCATTTATTGTTTCTCTTTCTCTCTCCATTCTGGCAAAGATCACATCTCTATTTCTCTGTTTTGGGTAAATATCACAAATGATCACTAAACTATGACTTGCTCAATACTTTGGTCACTCAACTTTTGAAAATATCACTTTAGTCACTGAACTTAGAAATCGTCCATCACTTTAGTCATTATGTCTAGGGCTGCACACGGATTGGATTGGATCGGTTTTAACTCCAAACCGTCTCTATGCCAAAGTGGTTTAGGCATTTTGGAGAACCGATCATCAAAAAAAAAAAAGCTTAATCCGACTCAATCCAATCCAATTAAATATGATTTTGTTCGGTCGGTTAGGCGGTTTTCACCTATATAATATTAACACGCTATTTATGAAAAAATTCTTAGTAAAAATTTAATCTCAATAATTGAAATTATGTTAATTTATCTAAATTTAAAATTCAATAATTAAAATCCAAAACATACAGTCAAAAACTAAAATCTAAATTAGATTCAAAGTGATTCACTTATTTAACGACTTAGCCATCAGTACTAGCTTAATATAATAGTATTAAAGGTCAAAGAATGAGAGATTGAGAGATCAGAGATGTGATGTACGTGAGAGGATAAAAAAAATTGTAGCGATTATATACTAAGATTTTAGGCCTTTGGGCCTTGAATTCAATATGGTAGTATTATCATTTGAGAATAAAGTTATAACTTGAGATTAAGAACTCTTCTGGGAGCAAGATTGTTAATGCCCAGGCATCTCCCACTGCTTCTATTTCCCAATGATTAATTTTGGTTGTTGGAATGTTCGTGGTCTCAATGACCCTTCAAAGCATCTGGAAGTGTTAAATCTTGTTTCTATGCATCACCTTGATCTTTTCTGTCTAGTGGAAACGCGTGTAAGGGAGGTAAATGCTGACTCCTTATCAAGATCTATTTTTCCTAATTGGAGCTTTATTAATAACTTTTGCAGTCATCCTAATGGAAGAATCTGGATTTTTTGGAACTTCACCAAAATTTCTCTTAACAAATTGGATGCTTCTAGTCAGGTTGTTCACTGCAAGCTTAGACTTTTAGACCTTCAGGTCGATGTCTTTGCCTCTTTTGTCTATGGTTCAAATTATGACTTAACTAGGAGAGAGCTTTGGCATAGCATGGAAAACTTTGCTGGTGTTTGTACTAGTTCTCCTTGGTTAGTTATTGGTGACTTTAATGTTACTAGAAGATGTGAGGAAAGTACTGTTGGTGGCAATAATCGTTTTAGTAATGCTATGAATGAGTTCAACTCTTGTCTTCATAATTCTGAGCTTGATGATCTTAACTACTCTGGTATTTACTATTCTTGGAGTAACAAGCAGGTTGATGGTAATTTTATTTCCAGAAAGTTGGACCGTGCTTTGGTTAATCAGTATTGGATGAACTCTTTTCCCAATTGTAGTATTGTGTTCTTGCCCCCTGGTATTTCTGACCATGCTGCTTTGGTGGTTAAATTTGGTTTACCTATCAGAACCTGCAGAGCTCCTTTTAAGTTCTTTAACTTCTTAGCTGATAGGGAAGATTTCCTTACAATTGTCTTCGGTGTGTGGGCTACCAACAATGTTCGGGGATCTAAACAATTCCAAGTCTGTTGGAAGCTTAAACTTGTAAAGGACCAATTTAAGCTCCTCAACCGCAACTCTATTGGCAATGTTTCGACCTTAGTTTCTAATTCCAAAGCAACCTTATAACTGCCAGCGTTTGCTTGATGCTGATCCTTTTGATGGCTCTTTGCAAATCCAAGAAAAAACTCTCTCTAAATCTTATGCTAGTGCTCTTGCTACTGAAGAAAAGTTGTTGAAAAAAAAGTCTAGAGTGCAATGGCTCAAGCATGGAAACAAAAACTCTGCTTTTAGCTTCAAGACCTTGACAAAGCATAGAAACAGGAATCAGATTGTTTCTATTAATCACAGTGATGGGTCTATTGCTTCTTCGGATATTGAGATCAAAGATGAAGCTATAGACTTCTTTCAGAATCTCCTTGGTCAAAGTTTTCATCGGTCAAGGTTCTCTTTGGATAATTTGCATTTATTGGGGTTTAGTCCTATTAGTCTTGATCTTGCAAATTCTCTATGCCACGAGTTCACGTATGATGATATTAAGGCAGTCTGTTTTTCTATGAATCCTAATAAGGCTCCGGGCCCAGATGGTCGATTATTGGTGAAGATGTTGTTGCTGCTGTTAAGGAATTTTTTTCTTCAGGTCTCTTCTTAAAGGAGTTAAATTCCACCATCATTACTCTTGTTCCTAAAATGGCTAACCCCACTACTATGAGTGATTTCAGACCTATATCCTGCTGTAACACTTTATATAAAATTATTGCCAAGTTGTTGGCAAACAGGCTAAAGGGCGTTCTTCATCTTATTGTTGGGCCTTCCCAATCTGCCTTCATTCCTGGGCGCAAAATTGGAGACAATATCCTTCTTGCTCAAGAACTCCTTCGTGATTACCATAAAGCTACTGGTCATCCTAGATGTACTCTTATGGTGGACATTATGGAAGCTTATGACACTGTTGAATGGGATTTCATTCTTCGACCCTTGAAGCTTTTAATATTCCTCCCACTTTGATTAGCTTGATCAAGAGCTGCATTTCTTCCCCAAGATTTTCAGTGGCTGTTAATGGTGAATTGGCAGGTTTCTTTGCTAGCAAGCATCAATATTTTTTATCTTGACACAAGCAACAAGGCGAGACACATCAGGAGTTGCAATATTAGGTGGAGCAGGCACAATGTCCTCATCCACTTCCGCTAAGGCAGAGAAGGCATTACGAGATACAAGTTGAGCATCTTGCTGCCCAACACAATCAAAAGTGGGGCGAGAGCTTGAAACGGTACTAATACCAGAAACAACAAGATCCTCCACAATTACAGGAGCAGTGGAGATTGTTGCATCTAACAGGGGAATACAGGGAGTTGCACCAGAAGAGGGAATAGAGGGTGTTGCATCAGAACAGATAATAGGAGATGAAGCAACAAAAGATGGTTGGCTGCTCAATTTGGTACTTCTTTTTCTTCTTTTGACTCTCTGCTGGACTTTTGGGTGAGCTACTGTCGAAAGCCTTTCTCCTCTCAGCTCTTTAATTTATGGCTAGCGGCTGTCATGTTTACTTTTATGGAAATATGGAATGCTCGGAATAGGCTAAGGTTTGATAATCGTCCCCCTATCTTTTCTAATATGTGTTGTTCTATTATGGCATCGATTCGTCAAATTAGTTTGTTTGCTCCTGGTCCCAATAAGGGTGTTCTGGATGCCCAATTATTGTCTTCTCTTGGAGTTGCTCCTAAACGCGATAAGGCTCCCAAAGTTCACCATGTTTTTTGGAACTGGCCAATTTTTCCTTGGGTCAAAGTAAACACTGATGGCTTGGCGAAAGGCAATCCAGGCCCGGCAGCTTGTGGGGGTGTGTTTCGAGACGCCTCATGTGGTTTTTTAGGGAGTTTTTGTCAGTCCCTTGGCTGGAATTCTTCCTTCTATTCTGAACTTTATGCTGTTATCTTGGCGATCGAAATTGCCTTTGCTAAAGGGTGGTTCCATTTATGGTTGGAAAGTGATTCTATTAGTGTGGTAGCTTGCTTCTCTTCTAGGTCCTTTTCTCTTCCATGGAATTTAAGAGTTCGTTGGGGCAATTGTCTCTCTAAAGTACACCAAATGAATTTTCGATGTAGTCATATTTTTAGAGAAGGTAATGTTGTAGCTGACAAGATGGCAAATATGGGAATCTCAAATGCAACGTTTACTTGGTATGATAATCCTCCTAGTGAGCTCCACAGGTTTCTACAAGCTGATTATTTGGGTTTTCCAAATTATCGTTTTTCATAGTGGAAGGGTTGTTTTATTTTTATGGATGGAAAAAACAGAAAAAATTTTGTCTTTTAGTTTTATGTAGGGCTGGCTGCGGCACGGTTGCCGACATTTTTGGGGTCAGCCGAATACCGACCGAAGATCTTCGGTTTCGTCAGAATTGAAACCGGTACCGTGCCGCAAGTTCGGTTACCGAAACCTCGGTTTACCGAGGTAAACAGTCGGTATCGGTTGGTATTTTGGCACACCAATCGTCGGAGGTCGGTGAGGTCCGTGATGGTGGAGGTGAGTCACGGTGGTGACCGGAAGTGGGTGTCGAAGGAGAGAGAAAACAGATCTAGTTCCTCTGTCCTCCATTAGACCAAAACAATTTGGAGATGAGAGAGGGAGGCAGAGAAGAGGAGCTGGGATATGAGAGAGGGGGAGAGCAGTGGGCGGAGGAGCAGAGAAAGGAGGAGGCGGAGAAGAGGGTGGGGGGGGGGGCAGTGGGTGGAGGAGATGAGAGAGAGTGAGACAGAGGAGAAGAGGAGCTGGAGACTTGAGACCCAGTCGAAGAAGAAGGCAATGAGTCAACAAGGAAAGAGAAAAAGAAAAAGTAAAGGAATTGTGGTTCTTGAGGAGGCATCTCAAAGTATTCTTTTCAGTTAAACTAGTATAAAAATAAAATTCTAAGGGTAAGACAATATGTAACGTTGTAGCCCAATGGAAAGTGGCGTAACTTACAATCTGTGCTTGAAAGGTTGAGGGTTCGAGTCTTGCAAATGAAGAGATATAATCCATTTTTTGAATAACTCTCCTTCTCTCGGCCGGTTCGGTTTGAACCGAAGATTTGGTTTGCTTGAACCGCTACCGAGCCGAAAATGTCCATACGGTTCGGTTCAGCCGTACCGCACCTCCGGCTACCACTTCCGTCGGCGCCGACAGCGGTGGTTCGGCCGGTTTCCGGCCGGTTTCGGCAGGTCCGGCATTTTCAGCCACCCCTAGTTTTATGTTTGTTTGGAGGCGGTCTTGGCCTAGTCCCCCGCTTCTCAATGGTTTTTTTGTATCTTCTGTATTTTGCAATTTTGTATTCTCTCTCGGCAAGATTTGGTCTAGCCCCCCTTGCTATGTATCTTTTTTTACTTGTTTTTTAATAAATTCGGGTAAGAGTGTTGAGCTAGCTCTTACACCGCTTCCTTAAAAAAAATAAAAACAAAAAAAACAAAAGTTCCTGAAGGCAACTCAGCAGACCTTTTTCTAACATATTGGAGACCAGCCATTTTGTTCTTACTAAGACTTTCATGAAGAGGTTGCTCTGCCAGAACAAGCCTAGGCATTGTCTTGGGGCATTGGGGCTTCGAATGACCAAACACATTACAACGAGAGCACCGCTTCGGACGCCATTGATACTTAACCTTAATCACAGCCACATTGAGAGGAGTCTCATTATCAGTCACTTTATCCATCCAAAGATCAAACGAATCAATCAACTCATCAAGGAGTATTTATTGAGGTGGTTGAATGGAGCATTAATGAAGTCATCTAGAGGTTTCCTCCTTGGTCAATATAAGGAGAGGTGATTTGCTCATTCTAGTCATCTTATCCAATCTCATCTAAGAGAAACATCTTCATCCAAATAGAGAGGGTGAAGAGTGTCCACTCCAAGTAGAGAGTGTTGTAGTTGTTAGGTAGCAAAACAAGTGTGAGAGAGAGTTTCCTTCAAATAGTTTCTTGAAGTTGTGTATCTCTTGTACTCACCTTATCATAGTGGAAGTTCTTGTTGTTGCTGCCCCATGGATGTAAGCACCTTGCCGATCGAACCACGTTATATCCGCTGTTCCCTTTCCATTACTCTTTTATTTCTTTGCATATTATCCTTTTGTGGTTGGAGTTGTTACTTCTATTCTATAACTTTTCCCAACAGTTTTTGAATGAAAATAAGCTGACTACGAGTAGCTACGGATACCAACTATGATAAATGTGATATGAGATAGTTTAAGTTATGTCCTCCTTTGAAGCTTCATTCATCTCCTCACCAATAGAGAGGTCATGAATCTATTAAAAAAAAACGCATGTTAATTACCCTGTGATGAAAAACAATGATCATTCAATCGATAAACGATTGAGAAAGCGCTCTCTCCTTAGACCTTTACCTAGTTGGTTAGTCTATCTTGGATTGGGAGCTTGACTTTGGCAGAACTATCATCAGGCTTGATGGGGCTAGATCCCCAAACATTTCCCAAACTTAGTTACATATGTGCATTTAGTAAAGAAGATCCCCCAAACATTTTCCAAACTTAACTACATATGTTCATTTATTACTTTATTGATTATATTTTAGGGAGAGTGAAATTCACATTTCTTATTTTACAATCCACCCTCATTCATTCCTTTTTTGGGTAGAAATTTATACAAAAGACAAAATTTGAGTTATTAAAAACAAAATTTTAAGTCACCAAAAAAGAAATATGATGTAAGGATTGTAAAGGAGTGTGAATTTCACTCCCTATTTTTAAGTATGATAATGGTAAATTATTATATATAAATCTTGACCCCCAAACTCTAAATCCTAGTTCTGCCCCTGTGTATACACCAGCACCAGCTAAGGCACCAAATGTTGGTGCAATCAAGTAAATCTAGAGTCCCTTATAATTTCCAAAAGCAATAGCTGGACCCAAAGTTCGAATCGGATTCATTGAACCACCAGTTACTGGCCTGGAAAGAGTGAAACCAAGCACGTTAACATTAACTCGAATATGTACGTAGACCAAAGAAAAACAAAAGCTAATTATAACAACTGAGTTTACTCTAAACATTAGTATTATTGTATTTTAAAGTGAACAGAAGTGTTTCATTGTACAAAACTCACCATGTTTAGTCGTTTAAAGAACAGAATCATTGTGTTGTATGTCTAAAGAAATCTTTGGCTTCCTATTTTCTAGCTACTAGTTCAATTTGCATACGATTACGATCAAAATTGTATTTATAAATTATAACATGACCAAATTAATTAATTGAAGGGCTAAATACTGTTTAGTACCCTGTGGTATGGGTCAAACATCAATTCAGTCCCTTGACTTTCAATTTCATCAAAAATACCCCCACACTAGTATTTCTCGTCTAATAGGTCCCTCCATCGGGATTCCGTCAATTTCCGACATTAAGCTGCTGACGTGGCATTTCCAACTCAGCAAAGTGGGGCCCACATGGAAGCCAATTTCCCAAACTGACCCTGGCTTCCAACACCTCTCCTCCCCCTTCCAAGACGTCCTCGACCCAAACCACCTTCTCTCTCTCCCACCACCACCACACACACACTCTCTCTCTCTCTCTCTCTATAACTCCAACCCTCTTCCACTCCCTCTTTCGCTCCCTTCCTATTCGCCTCTAACTAATCCAAATTCCTTCTTAATTCACACAAATTCAATTCACCTCCCTCAAAACATGATTTCACAGTAAGCATACAAACAGGGCAACCAATTTCTAGATATTGACTACACAATCTGATTCTCAAAGTTTTAACAGAGAACCCAACTCAAATCAAGCTATATCAAATCAGAGCTCCAAATTGCAGGTCTGCACCTCCGACGAAGAACACAGCAAGCAAAACCAGCCTAACCAATTTCTCAATTCCAAGCTCTTCAACTCAGCCTAATCAATGATTGAAGCTCGACCCATCCTTAGTTCGTTATCTAGGATGGAAACACCATCGAGAATAGACCCAGAAACATCAGCATCGATGCCGTGAACTCGATGATACACTCAAAATATCAAGCCGTTCAAATCTTGATCAAAATCAGAAACTAGATATACAAAGACGTAGAACTCCACGAGATGATCATGTTTTGTACCTTATGCACCTCGAACAATGGCCGGAAAATGTTGGAGAATCGCTGGAGCTGTCGAAGCTTGCCGGCGTCGATTCTCTCTCTCTCTCTTCTCTCTCACTAATTAATTCTTTCTGGGTTCGGAGCTTTTAGGGTTTTAGATAAAGACCTAGATAATCGTCAGAGTTGTCGAAGCTTGCCGGGGTCGATTCTCTCTCTCTCTCTCTAATTCTTTCTGGGTTCGGAGCTTTTAGGGTTTTAGAGAAAGACCCAGATAAACATTCGAGTACGTTCTTGAATTTTTTGCTCTGTTTCGTTGTTTGGTTGATTCTTTGTTGAAGATTTTTGGTGGGATTTTCTCAGAATCGAAGGGAAGCGGGTTGGAGTTAGAGAGAGAGAGAGAGTGTGTGTGTGTGTTGGAAGCCAGGGTCAGTTTGGGAAATTGGCTTCCATGTGGGCCCCACTTTGCTGAGTTGGAAAATGCCACGTCAGCAGCTTAATGTCGGAAATTGACAGAATCCCGACGGAGGGACCTATTAGACGAGAAATACTAGTGTGGGGGTGTTTTTGATGAAAGACTGAATTGATGTTGGACCCATACCACAAGGTACTAAACAGTGTGGGGGTGTTTTTGATGAAAGACTGAATTGATGTTGGACCCATACCACAGGGTACTAAACAGTGTGGGGGTGTTTTTGATGAAAGACTGAATTGATGTTGGACCCATACCACAGGGTACTAAACAGTATTTAGCCCTTAATTGAAACATAAAACAACAAGTCAATTACTCACCCTACCACAAGGTTGTCAAGCAAAACTGTGGCTCCAATAGCTACAGCTGCCAATTCCCCTACCTGTTAGAAGCATAGGAATCAAACCTCATGAAATAAATAAAAAAAACAAAAAAAAAGATTTTCGTCAAAACTAAACAAGTAATCGATAGTAATAAACACAGCCATACCGCTCGGGTATCAGTGGACACGGCAGTGATAATAAACATGAGAATAAAAGTGACAATGAACTCGAGTGCAAAAGCTTGGCCATGCCTTAGGTCTACTGAAGGAACCGTAACTCCTCCAGACATGAAGGGATGAAAGACAGCCTTGAGAGAAAAAAACTTGTAGAAATGGACGCTGAAACTTGTGCTGTTATGTAGAGGGGAACTTGTGACCACGGGAAGTGTCAGAAAGCTGCGAATGCAATGGTAACAGAAGGGTTGAGGTGTGCCCCGGAGATATGTCCAGTAGACAAAATCCCTACCATCACGACTAAACCCGTAGATACCGCATTGCCTATCAGTGTCTTGACTCCATGGTCGTACTTTTGGTTCACATTAATTGGAGCTGCTACTGCTCTAAATGTCATGATGAAGGTCCCAACGAACTCTGCTCCAATCTATATCATATTGCACATTTATCAGTTAAAAACATGAATTTTGGATTTATGCAGGTAGATCGAGATGTGGCTGTAGAGATAGAGGTTGATAACTAGCTCAAGAATTAAAATTGAAAATAGTGATTTCATACACTGCTCATGGTGTCTTTTTTTTTTTTAAGTGAAATCTCAAGCCATTAAGTCAAACAAATACACGCAATGTTAGGGCTGGGATCGGTCCCATTTTGGCAGTTTTTCATTGGAATCGAGACCGAACCGATCAGTATATTTTCGGTTCGGGTTTGCATTTTTTCATCTTAGGAACCGAGATGGGACCAAACCGATCACATACGGTTCGGTTCTCGGTTTTTTCGGTTCCTGTTTCAAAACTGACCTGATTAATAAAAGCTACAGAAATTCTACAAAATTGCAATATGCATTTGCATAATCACTTTCAATAAAGCATCGCAGAAACTTGGCAAGACCATACAAAGTCATAAACACATGCCATTATGCCATTACAACGTTACAAACTGTCCAACTTGCAAATGCAAAGTACAAACTACAAACTGGAAATCTGAAGGAAAAAAAATAATGCATAAACAATTGAAACAACTAAACATTCCGACTGAAAGTATGAAACAGAACAAGAAAGTCAGAAATTCTGAAAAGTCTGCAACATTCCAAGTATCCAACATAATCAGAATGAGCAGTTTGACACACTCCACAATAGGTTAAAATTTTAAAGCAATAAGCATCTGCACAACTCCATCAGCAATGGCTGCAATGTAGACTCCTCCCAGCTTCCTCATTACACCATTCCACCAATCCAAGAATCAAATAAGCAATCACCAAGGCAAATAGGCATACAAGCAATTCTGCATTATTCAAAAATTAAGATTATGACATATTGTTCAATTCTAAACCTGCCATTCGCTGAACTGCCATTAACTAAATGAAAACAGAAAAGTGAGAAAACAATTGAAGCCTTCAAAAATTAAAAAACTGCAAACTGCAAACTAGGAGTGTGCCAAAAATTAAAAACTGCAAACTTCAAAAATTAAAAAACTGCAAACTGCAAACTAACAAAGCAACATTGGTTTTATGTTTCTTCTTCTTGGTTGTAGGCGCTGAAACTGAAGCCTCACTACTTTTGGTTTTGGTTGTTTTCACATTTGGTGCTTCTGTAGATCCACCAACATTGTTGGCCTTCTCTCTGTCCTCCTTTTCATGTTCTGTAGAAAAAGAACAAATCAGTATGGTTCAAGGGAATTTTAACAAAGAAAAAATAAATAAAATTTAATTCTTTAAGCACAGAAAGTCAGAAACACATACCAGCTTCAAGTTGTTCATAGGTCTCCATTTCCTCTACACTTGGTACATATTCCAACCCCATAATTGAATCAGACTTTAACCAATTTTGCAGACATATTAACTTTTCAACTGTCCTAGGAGTTAAAGAGCTTCTATATGGATCTATCACCCTTTTTCCAGTGCTGAAACTAGACTCACTTGCAACTATAGACACTTGTATTGCTAATACATCTTTGGCCAATGCTTGCAAGTTGGAATATTTACCTCCATTCAACTTCCACCAATCCAAAATCTTCCAATCATTCTCTTCTCCTTGCTTCACTTCAGATTTTTCTATAGGGTCCAGCAAATAACGATCCATTTCATGTCCCACAACAACTTCATTGTTTTGTTCCAGCTGCCTATTCCAATCTTCAATCATAACATCTCTTTTCCCACTTGCCCCCTCGATCTGCCTCTACTATTACTAGTTATTGTTTCACTAGTAATTGGTGCTTTCTTCTTCTGTCCTCCACTTGATGCATCATTAGACTGACTGTACAAGTCACAAAGTTCTATAATAAGTTGCTTCACTTCCTCCGATTTCTTCTTGATCTCCCCACTAGGCAAATTCAGCCACACCTCACACACTCTACCAATGTTTCTCAACTTATACCTAGGATCTAAGACCACAGCAACTAGGAAAAGTTGGTTCATGTCATCCAAGGAACCAAAATACTTGTCATACTTGGTCTTCATTTGAACTGCCATGTCATATAATACCAGGTCAGATTCACTTGAATCAGGCCCTACACCAATTGAGCTTAGTTCTTCAAGCTCAGCTTTAATGGTTACAACATCATGGAAGGCCTTGTGTGTAGTAGGGGTAAGTGAAGCACATACATTAAGTGTCACATCATAAAAGACCTTCAGGAACTTCACAAAAATGGCTGCATTGTCCCAATCTGTTTTAGTTGGTGGCCCAACTCTTTTCGTAGGCACTTTCCTCCTACTTGTAGTCTCTGCCTCATCTTCAGCAACTTCTTCATCTTCATCAAAGTAGCTACGATACCTTTTATCATCATCAGACAACCTCTCAAAAGCCTTTTTCAACTCCAAAGATGTGTCCAACATAAGAAATATGGAATTCTACCTTGTTGGAACATCTAAAATGCAAATTTTATTGCATTCAACTTTCTCCTTCTCCACAGCCTTTTTAAATTCATCTAACCTAGCACCTGAGCTCCTAACATACCTCACAGCATTCCTTATGCATGCCACTGACCTCTCCATCAACTTCAAACCAGACCTCACAATGAGGTTTACAATGTGAGCTAAACATCTCACATGCATAAACCTACCTCCACAAACTGGTTTAATATCCCAACTACACATTTTCCTCCTAAGATATATAATCAATAGCATGCTTGTTGGTAGATGCATTGTCAACAGAAACAGTTAAAACTTTATCAATTGACCAATCAATGAGACAACACTCTAACAGTTTACCAATTGTTAAACCGTGATGATTTGGAACTACACAAAATGCAAGCACTCTCTTATGCATTGTCCATCCCCGATCAATAAAATGAGTAGTAACTACCATGTAGTTTATATTTAGACAAGAAGTCCAAGTGTCAGTTGTCAAACTAACACAATGAGACTTCAATTCCCTCCTCAACTCCTCCTTCGCATCATACATGCGAAGAAAGTTTTTCATTATCACTCCTCTACAAGGGACTTTAAAAAGAGGCACAACAACACTACAAAAGTAATTAAAACCTAGGTTTTTTGATGAAACTAAAAGGAAGTTCATCGACAACAATCATATGAGTAGCATCTTCAATGCAATTATCCTGACTCCAATTCACGTACAGAAACTAAACTGCCCTGCCCTCTTTTACCATCACTGGTTAACACTTGTTGCCCAGATTCAATCTTAACTCTACTCGGGTACCCTTTGCAGACTATCTCTATGTGTTTCCTAAGAGAGGAAGTTCCATGTTCATAAGGATTGCATGCCAAATGCATTGGACAGTACTTACATTGAGCTCGTTTGGTATTGCCAACCACCTTCTCAACTCCATCAATAGTGTCGATTAATGGATGATCCACCTTCGTGAAATGATCCCAGACATTTGACCTCTGCTTGCCTTTCTCTCCTCGTTTTCTTTTCACAGGAGCAGTGCTTCGACCCTTGCTTGCTTCCAGGTTGTTGCTTATAATAATGATTTCATTGCAAGCAGAGGATGGCTCAGATTGTTCAGAATCAGAAGTAGCAGACTTGTTAGACCCAGATTGTCCGACACCGAAAGTTTGGGGCATGATGGAAAAGAATGAGCCTGTATAGAATTTGCATGTCAAAATCCACGATTGAATTGTATGAGTCTGCTCTCTTTCGTCCTACATTAAATTTGAGAATCATCAACAGTTACAATACCTTCAGAACAATCATCAGCGGGAAACTCCTCCCCAAGCTCAGAAGTCGCCGCAAAGCATGAATTTGGAAGCAGGAAACACCAAACCTGCAAAGCAAACAAGGCAATCAGGCTCCTAGACCACCACAAATGAAGTTTATAACAAAGAATCAAAGATTACAAACCTGCAAAGCTAATAGGGCAGATGGTGATCAATTTCTACGAGCACCAAGTGATGGGCTTTCACTTGATCTCAAGTTCTCAACACCCGAGCTCTTCAACCTCTTCCCACTCTGCGGCTCCTTGGACATATCAAAGCTCGCTCCCTTCATCCTTGTACCGAGTTTGGGAATGTTTGGGTATTCAAATCGAAATCGAAATGGTGATCTCAACAAGAATGGGAAGTTGGGAATGAAAAAGAAATGTTTGGGTATTCAAATCGAACTTGAAATCGAAATGGGAAATGGCGATCTCAACGAGAGTGGGAATGGTTTGAATCGATTAATTGAATTTTGGGGAAGAGGCGAAGAAGTGAAGAACTCATGAGAGGAGGCGTGTTTGGGTTCTGACCTATTTAGGCGTTTAGCACTTTAGGCCTTTAGGGTTTTAGTCGATTTAGGCAACGTGTCGATTAATGGATATTCGATTATATGGGATGACAGACACCAAACATCGGGACCGAACCGATACCATCTTCCTCGGGTCGGTTTCTATATGGAACCGAAAGTCTCAGATCAAGAACCGATCAGAACCGCACCGAACCGACCATTTCGAGTCGGTTCCTCCGGTTTTCGATTCAAAAATCCCAGCCCTACGCGATGTATAAGGTTGCGGATGCCATGACATGAGTAGTCATCTGCAAATTTATGAACGAGTTCAATTCAACACTTGGCCGGATTGTAAAGCTAAGTGCAATAATGGTAGAAAGAATGACTGCAAATATATCTCTATATTTCCTATCCTCTTCTTGCAACCAAATGACAGATGTTTAATGGCTCTCCTTCCACAGAGAGAGCTTTTCTTCATCTTAACACTCATTAAACTTTGCTTCCAATCTCTTGCATGTAATGTTCTGCTTCCAGAGCTGCCATGCACCTAGTACCGGCAGCAGTAACAACCTGCCTATACTTGTTGTCCTGCGCATCTCCGGCAGCGAAAACTCCACGAACACTAGTCGCCGTCGTTCCTGGCTTGTTCTTAACATAGCCATCAGGATGAAGCTCCAATTTCCCATCCAAGAATGGTTAAACTTTTATCTTTTCGTTTACTAATATCTTTATTAATCAAGCCAATTTTATGAAAGAATGGCTAAACTTTTGAACTACCCATTATGCTCAAAGTTAATTCAAACTCTACATATATGTATTAATGTATAAAGCATATGATAGTGATACACAAAATATCAAAAACACAAAAGTCAAAATAAAAACCAACCTGTAACTCCAGTATTTATCTATCTTCTTGATGAGTATCAAAAAAACAAAATATTGTATCTTTGAGTATGTACCTTACGGATGAGAATAACATCAACATCCAACCGCCCCAAGTGTTTGCTCCCTGCCATCAGAAACAAAAGAAGAGGATCTTGATTGTTGGAATAAAGGCCTCCTAACTTGTTGGAGAGAACAATTTCAGAGTTCGACTGTAATCAAATTACATAAAATCTAAAGATAGAAGGCCTCCTAACTTGCTAGAGATCGAGAAAAATTTCGGAGTTCGACTGGAAATTAACAGATTACATAATGCTGAATTATGAGAGGGAGAGGTTTATATATATTATCTTTCTTTTGGTTAATGAGGTTTATATATATTATCACCAAAGAAAAGAAAACGTATTTAGGGGGCAATGTATATTATTCTATATCTTATCTTATATAAGAGCATCTTCAATAGTAGGAGATACTTATTAGTTAAATTTAGCTAAAATTAAGAAATATAGCTATTGATTTAACAATGATGCTCTAGCAATAGTAGTTATTTGTAAGTCATATATTATATTTTATCGAATTGTAAATTGACATGTGGACAAAAGAAGAGAGAGAAATTTAACTTTTGCTTTTTCTATTCTTGATTGTCTAGCTAAATATAGCTCCAGTTTAGCTAAAGTTAAATTTAACTTAGCTATAGCTAGTCTGTTGGAGTTGAGTTTTCCTTCAAAAATACTTATATATATTCTGTTGGAGATGCCCTAATTAAGCCAATTCTTAAGGGAATGGTTAAATTTTTGAACTACCATATATGCCCTCACATAATATAAATATTAACAAATAAGGGAGAATTTTTCAAACAGTACCTGAACTAAAGGTCACTGTGAATTAACGTGCCTCACTTTACACTAACTACACTTTGGTACCTGGACTATAAAACCCGACACACTTTTGATACCTGCCGTCAATAACTCTGTTAGTTAGTATGTCACCTGGCATACTTTTAAGGGTAAAGTTGTCTCTTGACTATTCACCTTTAGAAAGTCAAATTTTTTTTACCCTCGAGTTCACTCTCTTCTCTGGTTTAATAAGTCACAAACCCACCGGGAGGAAAGCCTCCATCATCATCATCCACAAATTCTCCAAGACCAACCCAAATCCCATTTTCCCTCTCAATTTCTAGATTTTCTCTTTCTCAATCTAAGATATCAGAAGACCCAAACAACCCTAGAATCAAACTCAAAATGTTGGCTTCTAAAACCCAGCTGGTAAACCCTTGTCTAAACCTGATCTCATTCCCTCCTTCCCCAAAACCCCGCAACCTCCCCAACACCCTCACCTTCTTCCGCCCCAAATATCCACCGCACTCGCACTCGCACTCGCACTCACTCTCAATCAAAGCCCAACACTCGGCTCATACCACTCCAGGTCAGCTCCGGGTCGACATTCTCTCCGAATCCCTACCCTTCATCCAGAAATTAAGAGGCAAAACCATCGTCGTCAAGTATGGCGGCGCCACCATGAAAGACGAGACCCTCCAGGCCACCGTCATCAAAGACCTCGTCCTCCTCGCTTGCGTCAGCCTCCGCCCCATTCTGGTCCACGGCGGCGGCCCCGAGATCAACCTCTGGCTCAAGCGCCTCAATATCGAGGTCAACTTCCACGACGGCCTCCGTGTCACCGACGCGCCCACCATGGAGATCGTCTCCATGGTCTTGGCCGGCAAAGTCAACAAGCATTTGGTCTCCTTGATCAACCGGGAAGGAGTCAAGGCCATCGGCCTCTGCGGCTCCGACGGCGAGCTCATCACCTCCCGCCCCGCCCCCAACGCCGCCAAGTTAGGGTTTGTCAGTAAAGTTATAGGTATGAGCTGTGGTGTCCGTCTTGTGCTGCAGGAATAAGGTATTGTGTGGTATATTGTGATGCTGATGAAACCCATTGTAGAAAATGGAATGAGGAGCACAGGGAGAAGGGAGAAGATGCTTATGATGATAACATTTTTGAAGATTTGGTAAGGAGATTTGAGACACCAGATAGAAGAAATCGGTGGGATTCCCCTTTGTTTGAGTTATGGCCACATAGAGAAGGTGTAGGATCTTCTGCTGCCATTCTAGATTCGATTTCGTATCTGACAAAGAAGGTGGACCTCGGAGAGGCTACGGCGGCTCACGGCGACCTGGCTTGGAGGAATGGCAGCTACGGGTTGTCTAGGCTTCTAGGCAGTAGGTGAAGGCGGCCCAGAAGATATCAGATCATTAAGTGAGTCTTGAATTAGGAGATCGGATGAGCACAAAAGGAGATTGGAGTTGAGATTTGATCATGACAGAGAGAGAGAGAGAGAGAGAGAGAGAGAGTGAAAATACCAAACTACCCTTTATAAAATTGAATAATAACATGAGGTTAACGGTGTTATTAACGGTGTGTATTTAAATGTAGTCGGGTTTTATAGTCCAGGTACCAAAGTGTAGTTAGTGTAAAGTGAGGCACGTTAATTCACAGTGACCTTTAGTTCAGGTACTGTTTGAAAAATTCTCCCTAACAAATAAATTATTTCTATATGAGGATAAGATAGTTAATATACTATATCATATTTGAAAATTTTGCAAGATATATATCTCATGAAAAACAGAGAAGCTTATCCAAAATTAGGAGATAAATTGCTGTAACTTTTTTAATTTTTAAATTAAAAAATAAAAGCCAATTGACATGTGCTCCGGCTAGTATTATATTGTGAGAATGCCAACCAACTGGAACCTAATCATCTAAAATGTCAACTCTCTCACTGGCCCCTTCGTACTTGTGAGCAAACTAATAAACAACATAAAATATAACAATACTAATATGCAATCACATACTCTGTAAGTATAAAAGAAAAAGAAAAATTGTTGTAAAAAAAAAAATAGTTATCTACAGAGAGTGAGTAGTTGTTTGCAAAAGAAATAGATTCAATGGGTAGTTTATTCATGAAGTTGATAGTTTTTTCCCTATTTTTTTCTTTTCTATTTTTTTCTTTTCTTATTTTGCTGTTTCTCTTGTAATTTGACTATATTATCTCTATGTATTTTGTAAGTATTAAAACTTATTAATATTTCAGGGTTATTTTGATACAATTTTTCAATTTTGGATAACAAAAACTTTTATAACAAATTACACATAAGTTATTGACAAAAGATGACTTAACAAATACATCCTTTAAAAATTGAATTAAACATATAAGGACTAAATCTTACAAATAAGGACAATTTGCTCTCCACTTGTCATATGTCATGAGTTAATTTACTTTTTTACTCTTAACTACTTCTTTTGATTCATAAATTCCTTTATAAGGATTAAATCTTACAAACAAGGACAATCTGCTCTCCACTTGCCACATGTCATGAGTTAATTTACCTTTTTACCCTTAACTATTTCTTTTGACTTCTATCCCTTTATATTACTGTTTTTTTTTTTTTTTTTCTGAGAATAATCTCTTTATGTTACTTTGTTGTCATGTGTCAATAAGACATTTACAATTCTAACTTCATGCATGGATAACTAAATCTTAACTATTTTCTTTAATCCATACTCTTTTTTGTTCAAATATTGCTGCTTGCTACTGCACTCTTCATCGCCTAATCCTGCTACAACACTAGTTCAATCCTGCTACTGCACTCGCTGCACTCATACTCGTCCAGTTCTACTACTGCACTTGTACTCATGTTCTGCTACCGTACTCGTCGTTGCCTAATCCTACTACTGCACTAGTTCAATCCTGCTACTGCACTCGCTGCACTCATACTCGTCCAGTTCTGCTACTGCACTTGTACTCGTGTTCTGCTACTGCATTCGACATCACCTAATCCTGCTACTGCACTCGCTGCACTCATACTCGTCTAGTTCTGCAACTGTACTTGTACTCGTGTTCTGATACTATACTCGTCATCGACTAATCCTGCTACTGCATTAGTTCAATCATGCTACTACACTTGCTGCACTCATACTTGTCCAGTTCTACTACTGCACTTGTACTCGTGTTTTGTTACTGCACTCGTCCAATCCTGCTACTATACTCGCTGCACTCATACTCTTCTAGTTCTGCTACTGCACTTGTACTTGTGTTCTGCTGCTGCACTCGTCATCGCCTAATCCTACTACTTCACTAGTTTAATCCTGCTACTGCACTCGCTGTACTCATACTCATCCAGTTCTGCTACTGCACTTGTACTCGTGTTTTGCTACTGTACTCGTCATCGCCTAATCCTGCTACTGCACTCGCTGCACTCATACTCTTTCAATTCTGCTACTGCACTTGTACTCGTGTTCTGCTACTGCACTCGTCATCGCCTAATCCTTCTACTGCACTCGCTGCACTCATACTCTTTCAGTTCTGCTACTGCACTTGTACTCGTGTTCTGCTACTACACTCGTCATCGCCTAATCTTGCTACTACACTCGTCCAATCCTGCTACTGCACTCGCTGCACTCATACTCTTCCAGTTCTGCTATTGCACTTGTACTCGTGTTCTGCTGCTGCACTCGTCATCGCCTAATCCTACAACTGCACTCGCTGCACTCATACTCGTCCAGTTCTGCTACTCCCTCGTACTCGTGTTCTGCTACTGCACTCGTCATCGCCTAATCTTGCTACTGCACTCGTCCAATTTATTTATATATGAAAGCTTAAACCACTCTTGGGTGCATATGAAAGTTAGATGCCAACTTATACATACATAATCAACACTCCTAATTGAAATACATGAAAAATTGCTCTTTTTGGTCCAAATTTTTGTTTCCTATCAGCAATAACATGATCAATGATTATAGGTAAACAAAACCAAAGCTTAGTAAAGAAAAAAAAATCTACTGAAGATGTTTATTCCTAATGGTGAGACGAAGCAATATGAAGTTACTGACCAGTGGTTTAAGCTTTCATAACAAAACCCAGATTGAATAAACACAATGAGAAGTAGAGAAACCCAAACCCACCTTTATGGAACCGAGAAAGCCGGTGATAATGGTCGCCGGAACACGAGTATCGATACCGAAGATCTGATTCTCATCGAGATTGTAGCCTGAAGCAGAGACCATGATCCTGGAATACCCAGATTGAGGGTTCTTGGCACGGTGGGAATTGAATTCCCAAAAACTGACCGAAGATTCAGGTTTCACTCCATCGCCGTCCATCGTCGCATGGGAAAGATGAGACCAGAAGTTGATCGGCGCTAAGGAGGCGAACCAGACGCCAGTGGTCCGTCGTCATTTGGTCGTCGGAAACAAAAATTTCGGTCGAGTCTTCTTCCGGGTCACTGGGTCTCGAGAATGGGTCGAGCTATCTTAATGCTTCTTTGTTTTGGGGTTTTTGTCTTGGGGTGTTAGTATTGGATCAGTGGCATACGCGTAAATATTTCATCGAACTGAGCAGGCTTGAATCATTTGGCTTTTGGGCTTGAGCTCATGTCCCTATTTGTATAAATTTTTTTGAAAGTGGGTTTTGTGTGTTTATATCTTTGGCCATGTACTACTATGTAATTTTCTAAAACTTTTATCTTAATAATAACTCTTAATAATAATATAGATTTAGATAGTTAATTGGGGGCCACCTGTTACAAACATGATGTATACCTACCCAAAATTTCTGGTATCCACCACGGTGCAGGTTTCTATGCGTAAATTACACGCGCCAAATAATTCTTTTGACCTGGTCAATCAGAGCCGTCCGTGTAGTCGAAAGTAACATGTGCCTTGGTTGGCTTTCGTTAACGGTTCCAAACGGAGGAACAGTGTACTGCGAGTGTACGCGCTGATGAAAGCCCTTGTTCATAATAGTCGCAGATGATCGAGGTTCCCTGGAGTCGAACTAGTTGATGGAGAAGGGAATTACAGAAGAATTGACGGAGCAGGAGGTGGAGTTATCGAGGGAGTTTGGACGACGGAGACCGTCTTTGATGATCGCGTCGGTCATGAGATGGAATTGGTATGGGTCAAAAGCCAAGTTGTCGGTGGAGAGGTTGAACCTGTGTTTCATAGGTTCTGGGAGGAGAGGTTGAAGATGAGCAAAATCCCCTTTGAGGTAGAATGTGTAGAGATGGGCTGATGAGGCGAGACAGATCTGGATCCCCCTTGTAATTTTTTTTATTTTTTAGCTTTAGTTAATAAAATGGCAATTTTGCATTAAACATTTTGGTTTTTTGATCAAAATAAACCATCAAGTGTTGAAAATAGAGGTCTGGCATTGTTTAGTTTTTGCTTGTTTAATAGTTGGTTTCAGTTTATGATTCAAGTGACTAGTTAGAAATGTGATGATTATCTTTGTTCTTTGGCTGAGTTGATTGTTGTTATAGGTTTGTTTCAATGTGATTTATTATGTTGATCTTTTGCGTTGTGGGCAAGTTTTGGTTGTGAATGGGCGTTCATGTAGTCTGATGTATAATTTTTCAAATGCGATTTTGAGGCCAACTGGGGGCGCGCTTCAGTGTGAGGCGACCGCAAAACGCCTCTCACCGTTCTTGAATCTAAAGGAATGTGTGTTGGTATATAATGATCTAAAATTTATTGGGGACCTAGATCTTTCACCATATGAAGAATTATATATGGAATGAAAACAAGTTGTCCCATATATTAGATTATTGGTAGGTTAATTTATGGGAAGCTCCTTGACCTAAACTACAAGTAGCTAGTGATGAGGATCTGGATATGAAGTCCGCGATCTTTCATTTTGAAATAACAGAGATACACTAGAATTAAAACTGATTATTTGGAAGGGGAAATTAAGAAGAAAACAAACAAACAAACGAGTGAAAATACAAGAAACATGATTTCAAACTTGCACAATCCTGAGGGCAATCGCAGACTCCTGAAGTTCTGTCCTTGGGGAGTATTTCCTTGACCTCACAACTCTGCAGAACAGCCTTGAGATTGTTGAGTTGAACAACCGGTACTTCCTCTTTCTGTCCATTCATAAATTCTTGGATGCCTTAACAACATCAGAATTAATGGTAATGGGCGGCGGAGTGTGGTAGCCATGGTGGTGGATGAGTGTGACTCTACTGAGGGATCTGATAAAGACCATGATTATCAGCCTCCTTGTCCCAACAACATTGTTGATGCCTCCAAGGCTGTCACATGGTCCGACGCTTAGTTATAATATTAGAGTACGTCCAAGTTTGCTACATATTTTCGTTTCTTCTTTATGGTTTGATGCTGCTTAGTTACACAACATGCGTCTATGTATTTGAAAAGTGTCATATGTACATTATAGAAAGTCAATATGTTAAATCTTCTGTTATCTATTTTTTTTTCTTCTGAAGAATAGATAATTTCATTACTTATCCATGGCCAGAAGGCATGTACATCAGATGCTGTCTTATACCAAAATCATAAATGACACATGCCTCCAAGAAAAAGACAGGTAACCCTCATTGTTAACAAAAGCACTCCATTATTGAGCCTAAAAACAAGAAAACAAATCCTCACCACCTACCTCCCTTTGAGTAGTAACCTAGTCGTCTAGAGACATCAATTGGTGCACAACTAGAGGAACTAAGATGCAAGTAGTAAAAGACCATATATACTTCTAGTGATAGGCAAGAAGACTAGGGAAACTTAAAGCTTCCCTTTGCCCATGTCTTTAGGGCTAGGATCAATACCAGTAACTGCAGGGTAAGAGAGTCGCAAAGTAGCGACATTCGGCTTCTTGCTAGGGCGATGATTCTTGTTCCTACTCCCAAGTAGCTTGCCCGACTTCTTCTTCAACATCACCAGAGTGACATCCATCCAGGTACGAAGGAAGTGAGTCTTGAAGGCCGCAGGGTTGACCGGCCGGCAGGTCAGAGGCTTCCCAATCAAAAAATATTTGGAAGACCGACGAACAGGGCCGCCACCAATTCTCCCTAGATCAGGAGCACTACCTCCCTCTGCAAGCGCAAGGGAGGCAGCAAAGCTAGCGGTGATAGCATAAATGGAGGCCATGTGGCTAAGTGAGGGTTGAGGGTGAGAGACGTAGAGAAGAAAGGTAGGAGAAGAGGAGGCGAGGGCGCCGTAGAGAGCTAGGGTGAGAGAGATTGAAAATCTCTCCTAGGGTTTTTGTGTTTTTTAATATGAGATGACTTGATAATCTTCTGTTATCTATACTTAAGCAGTTTGTTGTGAAATATAGAACAATATCCAACACTACTTCTGTGTTTTCTTTAGGTATATAATATGTTTCCCAGCCTTGTACATATGATAAGGGCCTAAACATATTACAACTTGACAAGAGGAAGTGAAAATTTCCTAGAAGATCGAATTGTATTATACATGTCAGTGATGAAGCTGCTCTTATAAGTATGGTTTAAAAGAGGAACCGAAATGGGGTCACCTTATGGAATTAGATTGCATACTCCAGTGAAGTTATCCATCCGGTCCTCTACTTACTGCAGGAGATCAAACCATTGTCTCTTTTGGACAATTTCAAACCGCCACTTATGTCTTCATTTATAGCAAAATCTGGAGAATGTGCTGCTTTCTTGGTGAACAATGGCCCCAAAGATTCCACCTCAACTCTATGTGCTAATCCTGAGAATGTTGTCTCTTGTGCTTCTTTGAGGTTCCTTTGTTCGGTCTTGGTGGTTTCATATGTTGTGCTTTATAATTGCTCTCTGCTGGCCGGCTCTGCCCGTAATTTGATCGAGGCTTTCTATACTTGCTAGCACCAATCCTGCTAGCTACTCTTGAAAAGTTACAACCACAAATCCTCCTAGCTACCAAGTCATAACTGATCATAAGAAAACGAAACCGAAACGGCGAAACCAGTAGAAATATCTACTCAACATTAAGGCGAAATCATTGGATTGCTTTGGAGATGAACGACCTAGAGCAAAGAACATTGTTTCTGGGTTGCCTAGGGTTACAAACACCTGTTCCTTGACTCCCTACATGAGCCATTGATCTTCCACCACAATGAGTGCGTCAGCTATATTGTGGATCAATGCAATAAATGTTGAAAGAACTGAGGGAGAATATCTTCACTATGCCAAGAAAGCCTTCAGACGACAGATTATATCTGTCGTCTGATGAAGTAAAAATCTGTTGTCTAAGTGGCTGCCGTCTCTTTGCCACTCAAACGACAGATATTCTCCGTCGTTGATAATACACTCAGACGACAGATTCAGTTTAAGGTACTGTCGTCTGAAGTACATAATATTGAAGAATCGGGGTCTTTCTGTCGTCTAAAACACCATACCACTACATATTTATGTTGTTTCTGTCGTCTGATTTGAAGAACAATGACAGTTATATGTCGACTGATGTCGTATGTAACAACATTTATATCGTGAGTTATGTTGTTTGAGATTTCTTTGGACTACAGATAATTGTGATTCTTATGGTTAGATTGGATTTCCAACTACAGTTTTAGTTTTTTTATGTTGTTTGAATGTCACTTGGAGTATAGTCTTACTCAAATTTCTGTTGTTTGAACTAGTATTCAATCTCATTTTTCTGTTGTTTGTTTGGACTTTAAACCATTGTTTAAGTTATATTCTGTTGTTTGAGAATGATTAGAAATATACTTTTATGTTGTTTGAAGTTGGTAGAAACAACATATCAACCACCTACTTCTGTTGTCTTAGAGCACTTTGAACTCCACTTTTCTGTTGTTTGAAGTGGGTAGAAACAACATATCAACATATCAGCCGCCTACTTCTGTTGTCTGAGAGCTCTTTAAACTCCACTTTTCTGTTGTTTGAAGTAGGTAGAAACAACATATGAACCACCTACTTCTGTTGTCTGAGAGCTCTTTGAACTCCACTTTTCTGTTGTTTTAAGTAGGTAAAAACAACATATCAACCACCTAGCTAGTTCTGTTGTCTGAGAGGTCTTTGAACTCTACTTTTCTGTTGTTTGAACGTGGTAGAAACAACAAATGATCATTTGTTTATGTTGTTTCTATTTTCTTGATACAACATAAATTGTGAAACCTGCATATATATATATATATATATATATATATATATATATATATATATATATATATATATATATATATACATCTGTTGATGCCTACGTTTCATTGCATCAACATCATCCAAAATACACTTCATAGTTCCAACTCTAAACCTAGCCAACAGTTACATAATGATCGAGATCGAGAACCAAAAAACCATCTTATCTCGATCATTTACCTAATATTGCACCAAGTCAAAAACCTATAAGGTAAAGAAAGAGTAGCTAGGCAGAGAAACTGCATGCATAATATAGGTTCATCAACACTTTCCATCAGTTATATATAAATGCACAAAAGCAGTTCCTAGTGCTACTCATCTACCTTAAACAGAACCAAAGTTAGAACTTCATAACATGATTTGCCCATTCAGCTCGAACCACATCAATATCCTTCTGTGTGTAAGCAAGATTTGATTTCCTGTCCCACTGAAACAAGCAAATGCAGCAAGTTATTATGATGCAATCAGATTTCATATTATAGGTGTATTTCAGATTTTGACATAATGAAGTTCATTAAATTTGAGAAGCAAATGCAGCAAGTCCATTATGCAGTTGATCATTCTTACCTTGTTAGCAAACTCCAAGTTCTTGTCCTCTACAATTTCTTTCATATAACGCAAGATGAAATAACCACAAGTTTTAGAATCAGTTTGCTCTGGAATACCCTAAAGATAATAAACTAGTATTAACCATCGGGAAATATGATATACCATATGAGGAAGTACGACTTAATGGAGACTACAAAAATTCCAACCAACTTACAGCAAGATTCTTCCATTGGATTATTTTCTTTCCTTTCCTACCCTTTTGGGCATTGAAGATTTTAATGGAGCTTGAAAATGATGATCACAAAAATTAAAATTAGTAAGCAACAAGTTCAGTACATGAAGAAACAACATCAACTGATCAATATGGAAAAAAAAAAATTGGGAAGCAGACTCACTTGTCGACAATAGCTTTCCATTCACCAGCACAAAGTCGCCTTTTTAGCGGATCCATGAAATGCACGACTTCTTCATCCGGGTTCACCACCGACAACATCCAATGAGCACTATAGAAAAAGATGTAAAATTTTCAGGAAGGATTAAGTCCATTAAATCTATACATAGAAGCTATCAACAAGCAATATAACATGCCTAACATATATTGTAGTAATACTAATTACATACCCTGAGTTATATGGAACCAAAAATATCTGCCCCGGTTTCCCTAACATGTACCGATTTGACATAGACCGTGCCCGTTCAGTGGGATTTCCACACCCAATTATACCGGTGTGTGCAGGGTCGATAAAGCCAACCATATCAAGCATCTTAGACTTCTTCAGGACTCCATAAAGGTAGCTACAAATAATATTGCAATATTAAATGGTTAAAAAAAAGGCTTCTAATTATGAAGATTATGCAGTATAGTCAATTACTGAAGATAAGAATAAGGTAATAGAAAACTGATCTGTACCTCATGTAAAAAACAATGACTCCTCCAGATACTTCCAGCATGTTAGCCATGTTAAAGATATCCCTTCTAAAGATGACGGCTTTCCTAGAATGACCGAAAATTTCCCCATGATGTTGTGTGGATTGTGGCGCCATCCGTCAATCCAGTCTTGGCCCACATACACAAGTCCTTTACTGGTATTGGCAGATTCTTCGGCAAGTTTTCCAAGTCTTCATTGTCATCATCAAATGAATCTCTGCTTCTCTTCTTCGGATTAGCACGCTTTGTTTTCTAATTTTGTAACGATAAGACTACATGTTATCAACCCTTTCCAATATTAACATATACCATATATATGAAACAGATTTCCATATTAATTGAACATCAATAAATAAAAGAAGAAGATGGACTATAAATGAATTAAGAATGAATTACTTTCTGCTCAATGGGTTTAGGGGGTGCCTCTGGTGCAGGGGTAACAACTAGCTTTCTTGGCCAAGCAACACAAGTCCCAATGGCGTCTCCGACAGTGACTATGTCAGCATCCTTCACTGGAAACGGTAGCAAGGCATCATGCACAATGGTTCCAATGACTGAGACGCGCACATTGTCCGCTCCCAATGGAACCCCATGGATCTTCTGATTGTCTTCCTCAACATTGACTTGAATGACGGTACCATATGCAACAATATTCTCCACCCTATTTATTGCCAGTCCACAGTCGTTCCCATCAACCAGCTCCTATGTCAAACAATGAGCAGTTAATCATTCACTATATTAATTCCACATTTAGCGATGTTATTGTAGTTTCAGATAAAGACAGTCAAAGAAAAATGAAGTTAAGGAGAACAGAGATAAATTAAGGCAAGAAAGGTGCTTACATTGTCATCATTGACAGAATTTTTCGAAGATATGTGGACTCTAACCTCCTCTTCAATTATAGAAGTTAGTTTCTGCTTTGGTTGATCTGTAGCCACTTGCTGGTCCTCTTGAACAAATATCTTCTCGTCAGCTAAAACCAACTGCTTCTTCACTGTTTTGGCCTCACCCTCCACAATGTCAATCATAGTCTTCTCAGCATTTGTTTGCTTCAATTGTTTTGGTGACTCTAGTGGCACCTCCTTCCCATCAATTTTTGCTTCCAACCTCGCAATCTTGGCTGTCCAATATGCTCTTTCCTCAGCAACTTGTCTATCTCTCTCTTGTTCCCATGCAACTCTTTCCTCCTCCAAAATCAACTTCACACTCTTCCTCACATTCTCTTCCGCATTTTTCTTTCTGCTTTTTGGGAGGTTAAAGTATGAAGCTGGTTTGGTGAAACCACCAATGCCTCGTACCCTCCCAGGATGCTCTGGGTTCCCCAATGCTAAGGTGAGCACATCATCTGAACCATCTGTTGTAAGCTCTCCGTCAGACTCCTTTTTCTTTAACATTTCCTGGTACAAATATATATATGTATATAAGCTCACTTATTAAGTGATTCACATATGAAGGACAAATATATGTGTGTATATATATATATACACACACCAAATCAGCCAGTAAAGTTTCAGATAAAGACTTACAATTTTTTCTGCCGTCTTCTCCACAGGTTCATTGAAGCAGCCATTCTTATCTTGCCGTGCCTTCACCCACATCGTCGCACGATCCAGTTTCTCTAAGGGGATTGACTCAGACTATAAAAAATGAAAAATATATATATTAGAATTGGTAACCACAAGCTCTATTCACAAAGTTCAATAAGTATCATCCAAAAACTAACCAGTTCGGCTTCTAAGTTGGCATATCCTTTACGTGCCATACGATGAGGGTATCGATTTTCCTTTCTTTTTTGTATTTGTGCATCACGCAGTTCCTACAAACCAAACCATATTTAGGCACTACATTGCATTGAACTTATACAAACCACTGATAAAATGAAACCAACATATGAACTAAGTTTCCAACAGCTAACAAACCTGAAATTTTTCAGAAATCCTGTCAGCGACAAAGATATCCCAATCAGCCTTCTTCACACATCGATAATCATCCGGTGGATTTTCAAGCAATTCAGGGGTATCCATATAAGGGATAATGTACTTGTTGGTCAATTTGCTCTTGAATTTCCTCCATTTATTTGCAGCAGAGGTAATCACCAGCTTCTTACATTCTTTAGGGATCACATATGCATCCTACGTATAAGAAAAAGAAGATTAGTTTACATCGGAAACAAGTGTGACTGAAAGCAATAAGGATTGCAATATGTTGTAAGATTTAGTTTAAATACCTGAATCGATTCCCAGATTTTCTGTTTAGCATCAGGGTCCACCTCTCTCCAATCACCAGTGACAATCGAGATCTTTGTACGTGCTAAGACCCCAATGTAAGACTGCATTTCTTTTGCTGCCTTACCATAAGGTTCCCCCTTATCATTAATTTGTATAGTTAGCTTTCTCCCTCTGATGAGTCGCCTTGTAATGCGACTCATTGTCACCATCCCTCGCCTTAGCAGCTTCAAACCACCAGTTGCATCGGGATCTTCCTCATCATCACCATCCTTTGTCTTATTAGAGTTAGAACTATTTCCAGACTTGGTCTTTGATACAGCCTTTGTCTTCTTCTTCGGGGATCTAGTCTTCTTCCTAGTTTCGACAACCTTCTTCTTCGGGGACACCTCCTTCTTCTTGGCAGACACAACCCTCTTCTTTGGAGACAAAGCTTTAGGTGTAGTTGACAGCCCTGCATCCTTAGAGCTAGTTCTTTTCATTTGCACAGCTTTCATCCTCAAAGCTATCGCTTTAGCGGCTGCTGCTCTATTAGATGGAGCCATGATCTAAAACACACAAGCACATAATCTGTTAGCCACATGATAGGCTAGATGACATACATAGGATGCATCACTTACAATGAAAATGACATATTAGTGAAAATCAAACACTTAGGTAATCAAGTAACAACTTGAATTAGCATATATTCCAGCAACTAACAGATTAAAGTACAACAGCTAAAAGCTACAAATGGAAATGCAGCCTATACTAATATGCATACATAAGCATCAAAATCCTAAACACCATGCTACTCCCATCAGTCACGGGGCAAACTTTAATTGTCAACCCATATTCCTTCATCACCATCTCGCATGTGAATGCTAGGTTCATGCCCAACTACATCATCAAAGGTTTCAACTGATGGCATTGTCGGAATAAATGGTAGCTGCTCCACTTCAGGGTCTTTGCACTCATCATTAGCCCCTTCGTAGTCTTTATCCGGGCACCTCACCACTACTGACCATTCAGCATTGAGGGGGTCTTCAATATAAAAAATTTGTTTCACATGCGTAGCTAAGACAAACGGATCATTTAAATGCCCTATCCTATTCAGTTTCTCCAAAGTAAACCCAAGATCGTCTACTTTGACGCCCCTAGAACTCTCTACCCAATTGCATTTAAACAATGGTACCCTAAATTTGTAATAGTCAACCTCCCATATTGTTTTAATTACACCGTAGAAGTCCATATCATCAGTTCTGGGCTTTCGATTCTTTGCACTTGCAACTTGCATTGCATCGGCAAGTAAAAAAACACCACTGTTCTGAACAGATTTGACATTGTCCCGGGCTTTGGTGTTGAAATCAACTCCACTGACATGGTATCCACTAAAGGTTGGCACTTCACGCCTTGGGCCGCCAGCCATCCACCTCATTGTTTCTGAAACATCATTGTCGGGAACACGCATTGCATTTGCAACCTGCTAATTGAATTATACATTAATAAAGTGCACTCATCAAATAATTAAACTCAGAACATTCAAAATCAACATATGAATAAGCATAACCCATATGAACTTACCCTTTCCCTTAACCAATCTCCAAATGTCGCATTCTGTTTTTCCCTCAACCACCTCTCGTTTTTCTTGAACTTAGGGAAAGTTAACTCCAACAATTCCATATGCTCCCTAAGTACAAGGAAAAGAAAACTGATCAACAATATAACTCAAATGAATATATATTACAGGTATTGATATTACAAAGGAAAAACAGTAGCATTGCATAAAGTAATACATACTTGAAGTATGGCATAGCATCTTCAGTGTTCCGCAATACACACAAGTGTGCAAGTCGTAACTCCTTTGCAGAAACGGTCACCATGGTTGCACCTGATAAAGGCTTGGATCCATTACACAGTCCAGATAAGCTTCTTGATGGAATTCCCACAGTGGTATCATCTTCAGGAAGCATACGTTCTGAGCAAAACTCTATAGCCTCTTCAACAATGTAATTCTCAGCAATACACCCCTCAGGAAAATGACGACTTCTCACATACCCTTTGAACACTTTCATGTACCTCTCAAACGGGTACATCCATCGAAGAAACACCGGACCACATAACTCTACTTCTCTAACAAGATGGACTGTTAAATGAATCATTACATCGAAAAACGAAGGTGGGAAGAACTTTTCAAGCAAGCAAACTGTATCAATAAGGTCAGCTTGCATCTGTTGAAGTTTTGAAACATCTATCACCTTACTACAAATTGCCTTGAAGAATAGGCAGAACCGAATAATAGCATACCTAACCGGCTTTTCTAAAACTGATCGTAATGCCACAGGGAGAAGAATCTGCATAATCGTGTGGCAATCATGTGATTTAAGACCAACGAGTCTCAAATCTTCTATTGAAACCAGATTCCTTATGTTTGAGCAGAAGCGCACAGGAACCGTCATGTTGAAAAAGGAAGAGCATAATATTTTCTTCTCATCTAGCAGCAAGTTCCAACTCGCCAAAGGCAACTTGGCCCTTTTCGGACTAGGTGTAGGCTTCAAATCAGTTCTGATGCCCATATCAACCATGTCCAAACGAGAAGCAGCTCCATCCTTGGTCTTCCCGGGAATGTTCAATAGGGTACCAAGAATAGCATCGCAGCAATTCTTCTCAATGTGCATCACATCGAGAATGTGTCTCACTGGAAGATGTTTCTAGTAATCAAGTTCAAAGAAAACTGATTTTTTTTTCCAACAAGGTCTGTTTTTCGCTTCAACACCCTTATAAAGGGTAGAAGGTTTTTTTTTCCCAAATGGTATGTTCAGACCTTCAACTCTTGACAACATCTCCTCTCCACTTAATGGTGAAGGAGCGACATCTTCCTCTATGGTATTGTCAAAAGCTGCAGCTTGCCTTCGATATGGATGATGTCTTGGCAAAAATCTGCGATGTCTCATGAATGCCATTTTGTTACTATGCTTCAACCTGTATGGTCGGGTTTCATCAACACAAACTGGACAAGCATTGTATCCTTTGGTAATGCTGCCCGAGAGGTTCCCATATGCGGGAAAGTCATTAATAGTCCAAAATAGGACTGCCTTCAGTTTAAAGGACTCTCCTCTAAGGGCATCATACACTTCAACCCCATCCCACAGTTGTTTCAAATCATCTATCAAATGCTGCAAATAAACGTCAATATCATTTCCCGGCTGTTTGGGTCCAGATATTAACAATGTTAACATCATGTGCTTCCTCTTCATGCATAGCCAAGGAGGAAGGTTATACGTAACAAGAATAACAGGCCAGCAAGAGTACCGGCTACTTAATGAACTGTGGGGATTAAACCCATCTGAGGAAAGGGCTAGCCTAAGGTTCCTCGGTTCACTACCAAATTCTGGCCACTTTGTGTCAACTAACTTCCAAGTCAGGGAATCTACTGGATGCCTCATCATTCCATCTGTTTTCCTATCATTGGCATGCCAAGTCAAATCCTTAGCTGTCTTGGTCGATAAGAACATCCGTTTGAATCTCGGGATTGGTGGGAAGTACCACAAGACCTTCCCAGGCACCCCTTCCTTATTAGTATTGTCTCTGCCCAATTTCCAACGTGATTCACCACAGGTTAGACAACTTGTTGCTTCTGCATGCTGCCCTCTATAAAGGATGCAGTCATTTGGACAAGCATGAATCCTTTCATAGGCCATGCCCAATGTAGAAAGTGTTTTCTTAGCCTCATATATAGACCCAGGTACCTCATTCCCTTCAGGCAGCAACATGCCAATCATTATTAGCATGTCAGAATAACAAGAGTCCGTCATTCCGTGTTTTGCCTTCAAATTAAAGGTTTGTATCAAACCGTTTAACTTTGTAGTCTTAGTACAACCCGGATACAAAGGCTTATCTCCATCCTCTACAAACCTAATAAACTCATTTGAGTCACTCGAAATCTCATCATCTTCATCCCCTATCCCAAAATCAGCACCCATATCTACTGTTTCTGATTCACCTAATATATCCGCATTCATGGCAGAAGGTTCTCCATGCCATTTCCATTGCTTATATCTAACATCAATACCATTAAAGTATATATGGTCCTTGATCACTCCAATAGAAAATTCATCATTGTTACAACACTTCAAACAAGGACAACATATTTTATCTATGTCGCTTGCATTTGCCAAAGCGAACTTCAGAAAGTCTTCAAGTCCTATCTTAAACTTCAATGATCTTCTATCAGCATGCATCCATGATTTATCCATCTTTTATATAAACACATTATACAATTAGGAACTATATTATCACCTAGGATCAGAAAGCTTAAAAACGTACATATCACTATTAAACAACTTCACCACACACACACACACACACACACACACACACACACACACACACATATATATATATATATATATACACAGACAGATACATGAAGCAACATTAATTCATAAACATACAGCAGAGCTTAATTAACATTCGAATGTAGCTACTCCATGACAAACATGAGCATCAATATAACAGAAAATTCCAATAACTCGTGAACCTAACTCTAGGAGAAAATAGTTCATTCCATGAAAAAAATTCAATTCTATAACACAAAATGAAACATTGTAACCAGAACTATAAAATTCCAAAAATTCATGTGCTTCTAGAACAGAAAGTTCACAAAAATAAAATGAAGAACGAACTATGTGATGATTATAAATGCTTACCTCAATTTGTTTAAGTCAGAGCTAAGCCAATCATCCGCTTCCAATGCTTGCCTAATGAGCCTAACTCCAAGCTTTCACTACATAGCACCAACAAAAAAAAAAAAAAAAAAAACATGATCAGCAGTATATACTATAGAACAAGTTCAGATTGCAGAAATAGAACACGACAAAAAATGATGGATGTAACAGAATAGCTTAAGGGAAAGATATATTTCTATTTGGATATGCGTATGAAAGGGAGAGCCAACTAGAAAGTGCTGAAAGTGCTTTTTTTATCAGAAAACAGAATGCTGAAGCATGCAAGTCTGCAAAATGATTTAAGTGCAAACCAAATGAAATGAAGCTCAACAATAACTGATGAAAGTGTATTTCATGAAATAACTTGAAAGGCAGTTCATCTATGTACTTTTACAATATGACTGCTTCATGAATTTGAATCAAATCCATTGTTCATGG
Organism: Rosa rugosa; assembly: GCF_958449725.1. NCBI lineage: Eukaryota > Viridiplantae > Streptophyta > Magnoliopsida > Rosales > Rosaceae > Rosa > Rosa rugosa. The sequence goes on from NC_084823.1 coordinate 12,331,391, forward strand.
TATTCAAGTAAAATTGGTTTGCACTCTGTCAATACTAAAACTTAAAAATCATAATCTCACATAAATGAAAAAAACTCAAGTCTCACCAAGAAAGATAAAATGTGGTGCTATAATCTTCAAGTTATACTGATTCATTCACTTCACCAATTAAAACTAAATTGGGTGAACCATGCAGAAGGATGTTACAACAGAAAAGTAAACAAACACTAACGATCAATTCCAGTTATTCAATAAAAGGTTCACTTACATTGGCTGCTTCACCCCAGATCAAACAATAGCTTTTTCTCCTTCCTAACTGACTGCAAACTGCACAAAATTGATTGATTCCATTAGTCACTAACTCACTATCATCAATCACCATCATTTAATAAACAAGAAAATATCAATTTATCATCGGAAGAGTGAAGTAAGAAAGGATATGAAATCAAATCTAGAAGTCCATACTTGCTCCAAACTGGCTGAATGCACAAGTAGTTACACCACTTTATATAGTTGTCTAGGGACTTTAAAAATATATTTTGCACCGCAGCCTCATCCAATATCTGCGCAATACAAGGACACAAGTCACAATTTGTGATAAATAAATTAAATCTTACAACAAGTCTTCAATAACACATGGCACTGTAATGAAATAACTAGAAACCTCATGAAGAGGTCCAATAAGTTCTTATGGAGACTGTTGAAGTAAAATAAGATGTGTACTTTTGTTTAACCACCTTTAACGATATGAATATCATATTAAGATAGAAATTTCATTTTATGTAAACCCCCACTGAGGCCAGCACGTCAAAGACAAACTTGTCCACAAAATTTCTTGTCTTTTCCAAATTATAAAGTGCAGTATTATCATGTCATGTGTCTGAAATACATGAAGAGCTTCTTATAGATATCACTTTCGCATAGGTACCAGACGAGTAGGTAGATATAATTCATTATATTCAAGTTTAAATGATGTATATGCCATTGGATAGCTAGCATCAAAAATAAGATTTACAAAAGATCCCCACCCCATCCTTTACTTCCAATAACACTAAACTCAAGACAAAACATATATTCATTGGCAACACAACAATGCCGCCCCATCATGTACTTCTCAGTTAACTATCTCAATTAGCATGGAATATTGATGAGAGACTTACAGGTTCAGTTTCTTCAGGAATGCGAGGACGAGTTCAAGGTCAGCAGAGCCTCGGGGCTGTCGGAGGAGGAAGTCGAGAAGCGCCGGGCGGTGTACGGATGGAACGAACTGGAGAAGCACGAGGATCAGTCGATCCTGAAGCTCCTGATGGATCAGCTCAGCGACACGCTCGTCCGGGTTCTGTTGTTCGCGGCGGTTCTCTCCTTCGTTCTCACATGGTACCGATCTGTTGGTCGTCTGGGATCAGAGATCGCTCTGATCTGGGTTGGTCGTCTGAGATCGGAGATCGCTCTGATCTGGGTTGGTCGTCTGAGATCGGAGATCGCTCTGATCTGTTAGTCTTCTGGGATCGGAGATCGCTCTGATCTGTTGACGATTTGGGGTCTAGCTCTGATCTGGGTTCGCTCCAATCTGTTGCTCAATTGGGTTCTAGGCCGACTGCTGGAGGAGAAGGGTTCTAGGTCGACTGCTCGAGGAGAAGAAAAGAGGCGTCTATTTTTTTAACTAAGTGTTATTAGAGAACTCGGGGTCTAGCGCTAGGTCATTTAGTTCAGCCAGTTTTTTTTAGGGCTAAATACTGGTTACTACCCTGTGGTTTAGGTCCAAAATCAATTCAGTCCCTGGACTTCTAATTTCATCAAAAACACCCCTGCACTTTCAATTTTGATCTAATAGGTCCAATTCGTTAATATTTTGTTATGGGTTCAAGTTATAGTTGAATTATTTGTTGAAAAACTATTTATTTTTAATAGTAGGACTCACTCTTAAATTGACTAGAGGTGGCCTGCAGACACCACATCATAAAACATAGGTCATATATGAGCCACATTAACAAGTTAAATAACTTAATTGTCGGAAAACTAACAAATTGGACCTATTAGATCAAAATTGAAAGTGCAGGGGTGTTTTTGATGAAATTAGAAGTTCAGGGACTGAATTGATTTTGGACCCAAACTATAAGGTAGTAATCTGTATTTAGCCCATTTTTTTAACCAAGTTTTAGTTCAGCCAAAAATGTTTTTTTGTCCAGACAAGGAGAAATAATTTCTCCCTTTACTCAGACAACAGAATCTGTTGTCTGAATTTTCTAAATTATAACAAACTTGAAAAAGTTGAATTGGTGTTGATTTTGATACCATTTAGACGACATAAATTGTTAAATCTGTTGTCTGAAGACGTTCAAAAAAATCAGACAACAAAAAAAATGTCTTCTGTCGTCTGATGGGTATGGTATGAAGCATTTTTTGACATAGTGCTTGACCCGTTAGAGAAATACAATTGGGTGATCGAATAAACAAAAGCTTGTTACTTATTTAATATACACTTGAACATCTTCATCTCCGGTAAGGACAAGTTACCACAAAGGGGTTATCCTCATATTAATGTGTCAGCCGGTTAGAGTCTGCCTGGCGAACTAGAAAATGACGTGTGGAGGAAACAAGGGAAACTTAGGGCATCTCCAATGGTAAGGGTCAAAAGCCATTTTGGCTTTGGCTTTTCCGGAACGCATCTCCATCCATTCCCAATTCTTAGCCATTTTGACTTATTAGTCAAAAGTGGAGCTAAAATGACGAAGGAAGCTGGAACGAAAGCCATTTTGGCTTCAGACGGAAGAGGGTGGGCCCCAGCTACACATGGGTCGTGAGAGGAAGATAGAGGCAACGCGCAGCGGGAGTCTAAATCCCATAAACGCGCAAAAGGAAAAAAAACGACCTCCCAGCCTTTAACGCGCCTTACATGCACAGTAATGTGGCCGACACTGGGCCCCTCCAGTGACAGAAGCCGTTGGGGCTTCCAACGGTCCTCAAACCAACGGACGAGATTCAGCTATGATTAATTCAATTTAAAATGAAAGGCCGAGATTAATTGGTTCTAAAAATGAAAAAGTAAATATATATTTACTGAATATCTAATCTGACGGTTCAAAAAATTGTATGGATTAAAATCAACGGTTAATAATAAAGTAAATGTGTTTTAAACCAAAAAAAAAATTGAAAAAATAAAAGAAAATTTTCTAAAAAATCATAAAAATGTTTTTTGCCCATTGGAACAATAACTTCTATAAATTCTATAAATACCAACCCTCTTCTTCATAATTTTTCACTCCAAAACATCTCCAATCTCCTCCAAACTTCATTCTTTTTCACCATTGTTCTTCATCTAGCTAGCTTTCAATTTTTTTAGAAGATGCCTAACCCGAGACAAGAGTGTTGGAAGGCCGCCGAAGATATAGCCTTAGCCTTGTGCGTAGCTGTAGTTACCGTTGGTGAAGACGGCTCTAAGGGTACTAGTCAAGAGAAAAAAAAAATTGTGGGAGCGTATACATGAAGTATACGAGACTTGCAATCCTGCCGGAGGCATGGTTAGATTGGGAGGAGGGTGTGACGGTCGTTGGAAAAAGATTAGACTGGCATGCCAAAGATGGCGTCAAGCTCTTAACAAAGCGGCACTTCTTCGAGGAAGTGGTGATAACGCCACCGACGAGGTAATCATCCTTATTCTTGACGTTTAATTCTTATTTTTAAAATTAATTTTACCGTTATTTTAGCATGTTATGTATATTGACTTTCGTATAGATATATATAATACATGATTAATATCTTCTTATTTATAGGAATTACAAGCTAAGTCAATATATCGTACCTTAGCTAAAGGAGAGGAGTTTACGTTTGAGCATTGTTGGCCAATATTAAAGGATACAAAAAAGTTTAGCAATCCTTCGGGCATGAATGTCGGCAGCTCAAGTTTTCCTACCTCTATCAACTTAGAGGACGATCGACGGGAGGAGACTAGATTAGCTGAGCAGCATGCGGATGATGCTCGCACAATGACAGTGGATCCATCAATTTTCACACCCAAAAAAAGGAATTGGGAGAGGAAGCAAGCACAGATTATTGAGAGGGAGGAACAAAGCTCTAGTGCTGGTGCATTTCGTCAACCCTCCTTTTCTCCTGAAGAAAATACACCACATAGTGAAGATGACTCTAACTTGGACCTCTACGTGACAGTTCAAGAGACTCAATGGATGGGGAGAAATTAGAAATATTTTATTGGTTGTACTTTTTCACTTATGTTTTTCAATTATGAAATAAAATTGTTGCTTTATTTTATAATTAACAAATAAAAACAAAAACTTGTTTTTATCTCACTTTTATCCATAACAATAAAACACACTACATTACAAAAGCATAAACACACTAACAATAAAATAAAGGGGCTGTGACCACTTACCCAATTTGAACCTAAAAATTGCCCACTTACTCCACTAAGAGTTTTTTAGTCTCATTTACCTGATCTAACATTTACTGACAGTTTTAACCTTATTTTAAATAATAAATTACCTTCTCTCTCTCCCCCTCCCCGCCTCCTCACCCAGACGATCGTCGTCTCTCTCTCTCTCTCTCCCCGCCTCCTCACACGTCCGCCTCCTCACCCAGACCCATCGTCGTCGAGCCCTAGGCCTCGTAGTTCAAACTTCCACTTGGGTTGAAAAGGAGGGCAGTTCTTGTCACGCCCCTGATTTTTAACACAAATAAAATCGATATATAACCCCATAATTATACATGCGTGAACGTTCAGCCATCAATACCAAATATCTGGAAAACTTTTTCCCTTATACAACATACATATTGATGTCCCGAACCCACTATGTCCATATTGACCCGCTCTACAGAGTCATATATTACATAAGCTTACAAATTAAATTGTTAACAACAAAATAATAAGTAAATGCTCCTCAGAGCTTACTACAAGCGGAAGTCATAACAACGGTAAAGTCACAAAATTGGCTTCCTACTGTAATGCTGCCAGCACGCCACCTCAGCTTCAACCACGATTACCCTGACCTGCAGGATTAACCCCTACACCATTCCATTGAATAGTGCACCGGGTTGCCACACAACAAACCCGGTAAGCTTATGAAGCTCGTATGAGTAAACTCAAATCCACAAAGCAAAACACATTTCTTAAGTCACCACAACCTAAACAACGATAAGCACACATCTCACACCTACAACCATCAATTCCATATCCTTCCATATTGTGCTTACATAAGTCAACTGGTGACTAAAGCCTCATGCTCAGATCCTTAATCCTAGCATCCAATTACACAGATTTCGGTCAAACAAGACTTCCTCAAGCAATGTTTGACGCCATCCTAACGCCCTATGGCGGATTCCAGAATCACACTCATTCCCTCCTCACTGGAAGCTTTTGTCATCAACATGACATCAAAGGTGAAAAGCAATGAATCACCTTCCTATCCTCACCACAGAGTACTATTTGTCACCACAATAGCCCTTAAGATAAATCAAAGCATCAATCAATAAATCAAGAAGAAAACGAGGCAATTATAATTCAAGCAGCAAGCAAAACAATTCATAGTAACCCCTACATATAATTTAGTTCAGGGAGTCACATTAAGTCAAGCAATTCAAGTCAAAGTAGTCATCGTAACCCCACACTCTGACGTTCGTAGGAAACCCCGACTATCACAGCAGTCTTCTAGATCATTGTTAACTTAATAACAATCCAGCTCCACTACCGAGCAGTAATCACACTGATCATCGCACAGATTCCACCGATCATCACGCAGATATTCATCATCCTACTGATCATCACACAGATTCCATGGGTCATCACACAGATAGCAATTATCCAGCTGATCATCACACAGATTTCATCGGTCATCACTCAGATAGCCATCATCCAGCGAGTCATCACGCAGATTCCGCCAGTCATCACAGAGATAGTATTGATCACAAAGATTCATCACATTGATTTCAATGATTCATTACACAAGCTTCACATAGCAATCATCACAAAGATTCAATACACTGATTTCAACGATTCATTACACAAATATTCCTACACAAGCTTCACATAGCAATCATCACAAAGATTCAATACTTAATTTCACTATTCCCAACTATACTGAACCCAGTACGTCCTATGCTGCCCATATCACAACAATTGCACCAATACATATATATATATTTCACGTAAATATATATATGCGTAGTCATCCACTCAGAAATGCCACTAATACCAACTATAGTCATGGTTAAACTAATAACTCCAAGACAATATGGTAATTATGCTCATAACACATATCGCGAGATTTACTCACCTTGAAACTCCCGCTGCGTCTTCAATACAGAACAAAGCAGCCAAACCACCTAAATTCGCTGTCCAAAGAATACCTCGTCACGTACCTAAGGAATTTCAGCTCTGATTCAGTTAACGAATCACAAAGAATAACGTTTGAAACCCTAAATCGAACCAAAATTTCTAAAGTGATGCCAATTAAGGCGAAACCACATCCGAGACCACCCAATGTCTCCGGAATACTTCCACGACCGATATGTCCAAACCACAAGTCGATTGAATGCTCGGATCCTCACGGATAGAATAAATTCACCGATATGAAACGGTAAAAATCATAACAAATCCATTCGAACTCCAAAAATTTGCATATTATATATCGAAACGCTCGTATCAACGAGTAGAACATATATAATACCAAAAACAGTTCCCTACATGGCCGGAAAGCCACCAGAACGCTGCCATAGGCGGTGGCGCACCGCCGCCGGCCAAAATTCATTATTTCCCAAAACTCCCAACATCAAAAAGTTTCATCTAAGCATGCTTGTAAATTTTCATAACTAGCTCGAAGTCAGAAAACAAGCATAAAGGATCGAAAACTACCTCACAAGCCGTGGATTACTGTTCAATCCGAGTTGAACCAAGTTTCACGTGAATCGATCCAAACAACCACCAAGGATCGATCAAGGAGGCTGCTCTGAGCTCAACCAAGAAGACTTGAAGCCTCGCCGACGTCGGAGATCGGAGAACCGATCGGGTCCGAAAACACCCAACTGCGCCGCGTTGCTGCATCGTACACGGTGGCTATCACCGCAAGAGGATGCCACAAAGACGACCAGACAGAGGAGACGAATCGGTCTGTGCAGGTTTCAAGGCTAGACGTCACCGGAGATCGCCGGAAAAGCCGGGTCGGATCCGGGTCGGGTCAGTCGGATATTTTCGTTTCTGAAGGTGCAGCCGAGAGAGAAGAGAGAGAGAAAGGAAATCAGTTTCCAGAAATGGAAACCAAATGAAAATAGTAAATTTCCCACTCGGGAAACTTCTATTAATACCAAAATGGAAACTTCTTCCAATGACCATAACTTCCTCATACGAACTCCGATTTTCGCGTTCCACATGTCCACGAACTCGTATCGACATGCTCTACAACTTTAGTGAAGGAAGTTTTTGGAGAATCTCAATGAATAAAAAGTCAACCCTTGCGCCCCCCCCTAAAATGGCGCTTCCTGAATAATTATTCGCCCTAAACACTTCCGCTCCATCCACGAACCACGAAATCGTCCAATAACCACTAATTAAATTCTGAAAAATCCTCGGAAAATAATAACGAATTTCCGGGGTACTACAGTTCTCTCGTGAGAGAACATGGCTTTCTTCATCTGAGCTTTATATATATATGGACAAAGCCACAAAGGTCACAAATGCGAAGGTGGCAGTAGTAGCACGTCATTACAAATGCTCTGTGCTCTCTGTATGCATCGATTATTCTTGAAATCGTCTCTCTATGACACGTTTGTGCACTCAGAGCAGTATGTGTCGTCCTGTTCATCTCCCTCATCTCTTATTTTTTTTTCTCTATAAAGCACACTCCTCTCCTGGGAACGATCATTATCGATCCGTTAATATATATCTCTGTTCAACTTCACTGCCCTAATTAAGCATCATGATCATGGGTAGCAAATGGCTTGGTCTTTTCTTTCTGCTCTTCATTGTCTTGGTTTCACGTAAGTCTCGCTCATCAGTCAGTCACTCACAATTTACAGTTTTATTGCATACCTAGGGTTTAGGGTCAGACCATGAGGGGCAGAAGCTCCAGGTCGAAGTCGTTTTTTTTTTTTTTGGTAAATTTGGCAGAAGGCTTATAAGGAAAGAAGAAAGAAGAATGAAAAAAAGTTTCAAAAAAGGTTTTATTGAGGAGTTATACATGTCTATTGCGGGTCAATAATATCATTATTGCGGGATAATAATATGATTATTGGGGGGCAATAAAATTATTATTGGGGCAATAATAAGATTATTTATTTGTATAAACCTATAAAAACTTTCAAAATTATAAACATTTTTCATTAATATTGATCCCTAATAAACTTGTTACTGGGGGCAATAATATGTTTATTGGGGGCAATAATATGATTACTGGGCATTATTAGGGGGCAATAAAATCAGATGCCGGAATCCGGTTACAAGTCCGGTAGTTGAATTCGGAATTCCGGTGACCGGTCGCGGGATTCCTGTCACCGATCGCCGCAGTCCGGTCACCGGAGTCCGCGGCCGGCCACTGGTCACCGGAGTCCCTCAAGGTCTCCGATGACTCCTCTCTCTAAGTGACAAAGAAGGAGAGGGCATAAATGTCCCAAAAATAAATAAAAAGGAATAAAAAAATAATTAATTGGGTATTAGGGAAATGATCTCTTAGAGTGTTTGGGTAAATGGGCAATCTCTTAGAGTGTTTGGGTAAGTGAGCAATTTTTATCCTAAAATTGTGTAAATGATCATTTCTCCTAAAATAAAACCACACAACATTACAAAGCATAAACACACAAACAATCAAACCACACAATGGTCACATTGCCAATTATTGAAAGCGTGAAAATACAATCTCTTCATCTGCGGTTCCGCTCTGCTTGCAGCTTCATGTTCCAGAGGTGATTAACCAAATCTCCTTGAAGGACTCTATCCACAATTGGGCATCTAACCCCCTGGTAACGGGTCATGAACTCCTCAAGTTCAGGATGGTTGCGCTCAACCTCATGATCAACCTCATACCTCTCATATATTTCTGCTTTCCTTGGTCTGGTGGGGATATCATCGGGGTCAATAGGCGACTCTTCATCTTCTTCATGCTCATCATTGACAATCATGTTGTGCAAAATAATGCAGGTCATCATGATGTATTGGAGATCCTCTCTATCCCATCCACTAGCGGGTCCTCTTACTATTGCAAAACAAGCTTGGAGAATTCCAAATGCCCTCTCCACGTCTTTTCTGTATGACTCCTGCATCTTTGTAAAATGAGCTTGCTCTGGTATAATTGGATTTCTAATTGCTTTCACAAAAGATCCCCATTTAGGGTAGATCCCATTGACTAGGTAGTAGCATTGGCCATATTCTCTATCACCTACATGGTACGAAACTCGAGGAGCCTCACCTGTGCATATTTCGTTGAATAATGGAGACATTCCAAGTACATTGATATCATTATGGAAGTCTGAAATAGGCGTGCCAAATCCAAGCATCGTATGATGCGACCGCCTCCAGAATGATTGTGGGTTTTCCCTTATAACCAGTGAAGTGCCCTTGCCATGAGGTTGGGCAGTTTTTCCACTGCCAGTGCATACAGTCGAGACTTCCCACCATTCCGGAGAACCCCTTTTTGTCGGCAACATCGAGCAACCGCTGCAAATCTGCCGTAGTTGGTCGACGAAGGTAATGCTTGTGGTACACATTCCAGATTGCTCTAGTAAAGTGTTTCAAGATCTCCAAAGCTGTAGATTCAGCTACGTCTAGAAACTCATCACACAGGTCAGCCGGAAGCCAGTAAGTAAGCATCCTCATAGCACAAGTCAGCTTTTGTTCGGTAGACAAACCAACTCTGCCGGACGCATCATCAGTTTGCACAAAGTACGGATCGTGGTTGGCGACATCATTCATCATTTGGTCAAACACATGAGGTCGCATTCTGTACCTTCTGCGAAATACATCGCCCTGAAACCTGCACGGCGAAGTGAAGTATAGAGCTTTCAGTCGTCGATCCATAGCTTCTCGATCTCTTGCGATGTACTGGCACCCGGGTTGTGAACCACCCCACTGTGATTCTTCCTCTTGGATCCTCAAGATATGAGAGGAAGTTGCCTGCATCACCAGGGCTCTTTGACGATTTCTTGTAATGACATCTTCTTCCTCTTGTATCAGCAATTTCCGGAACCTATTCATTGCAACAAGGAACCAAAAATATAAAATGAAAAGGAAGTTCAGAATTTCTAAGCTTCTGATATGAGAAGAGATGTGTTTGTGAATTGGTGAGCTATGATGGAGTGACTCCGTATTTATGGAGGGTTGGAAAATGATATATGAAGATAGGATACGACACGTAGCAGATAAAAATCAAAAAAGTAATCTAACCAGTCTTTCAACGACTCACACGTGGCACTAAAATCGGTAATAAAGTTGAGATAGAAAATCTCATCTTATCACGTGGTAAATAAAATCTCAACCGAGATAGAGATAAGATATCGGATCCGAATAGCATTGACACGTGACACGAATATATAGATTCCCAAAAATAAATAAATAAAAATTTAAAAATCAATTAATGACGATATATTATATAACATAATTATGTATGATATATAAATTCATATTGTAGTTAATTAATTCTCTAAAATGATTAATTTATTAAATGACTTTGGCTTTGACTAAAGATGGTTGGAGATGCAAAAATTGAATGAATAGTGATGGCACTACGGTAGTCAAATTTTGCATATGACTTTGGCTTTTGACTACATTGTTGAAGATGCTCTTAAGATTTTTGATTGAGTGCAAGGGCATACCCCAAAATGAGGATTTTGTTGTTTTGTCGTTTTGTGTACGTGTCACCATAGGTTTGGTCAGGGAACCAATTTCTGGCAGCCCCTCTGAAGTTAATATGCTTCTGTAACATACGAGACATTCTGATTGTACCTGGCGGACTGGTCACATATGTTTTTTAAGGTTGACGAATTTTTTTACTTTTGTTGAAAGTCAACCCACTAAGACAGTTGACCAGAAAGAGTACGTACAGGCTGAAATCTCAGCCCAGGAGATGGAGAAACTGCAGATGAAAGATTAGAAGAAGTAAACTTTGCTGGCGAAAGCTGAAACTTGTGACCTACAGAGATGCCCACCACCTGTTTGACGGAATTTCCACCGTTGTTTGAACACCCAAACAAGGGTGGAAACGAAGGAGATGATTGGTAAGAAGTCGCGCAAACTAAAGGAGCTTCGTGCAAGATTGGATGATGTAGCCAAGGAAATGTCTTCTTTCGGGCTCAAAGAAACTCAGTCTTATGGACGGTCAAGTACCATGGAGCGACGTGAAACTGGACCCTCTGTCAATGAGTCAAAGACTCAAAGGTTTATGGCAGAGAAGAGGATGTGGATAAGATTGTGGGCATGCTATTGTCTTCCAGTAGTGGTCCTGATGTTGGAGTAATTCCCATTATTGGAATTGGAGGGATGGGGAAAACAACACTTGCTCAGTTAGTCTATAATGATTTGAGGGTTACAAGCCAGTTTCAATCTTCGATGTGGGTATCTGTCAATGGTAAGTTTAACGCGGCAGGGATAATAAATCAAATGTTGAGTTACGTCAGAGAGGGCAGCCATGACCTGTTTCAGATTGGGTTGCTGCAATCTCAATTGAGAGAATCCTTACTGGGAAAAAGATACTTAATAGTGCTCGATGATGTGTGGAATGAGGATTCAGATGAATGGGATAAAATAATGAATCCATTGAAAGGCTCCGCAGGTGGAAGTAAAATTATATTAACCACACGGAATGAGGTAGTTGCAGCCATAACTAGCACATTTCCCCCCCTTTTCATTTGGAACCACTGAGAGAAGAAGAGTGCTGGAAGTTGTTCAAGCACCGAGCCTTTGCAGATGGAACAGAGGATGGTTTTCCGATCCTACTGCACATCGGTGAACAAATAGTAGACAAGTGCAAAGGTGTCCCATTGGTTGCAAATATTCTTGGAAGCCTGCTGCGCTTTAAAAGAGAAGAAAGCGAGTGGTCGTTACATGTTCAAAGGAGTGAACTACGGAGTATTGATGCAGGTGAGAACAGAATTCTATCCATCTTAAGGCTGAGTTACAATCATTTGCCATCGTATCTGAAAGCTTGCTTTACATATTGTTCAGTGTTCCCAATGAATTATGAGATTAATAAGGAAAAGTTGATCCATCAATGGCTAACACATGGCTTAATTCCTTATATTGGAGATCCTTCATTTAGGCCGGAGGACATTGGCAATGAGTATTTTAACAATTTATTGATGATGTCTTTCTTCCAAGAAACAACAAAATCTGATGACAGAGGTATGGCAGAATTTATAATGCATGATCATATTAATGATCTTGCAAAATCTGTTGCTGGAGAGGAATCATTGACTCTAGGACAGGAAAATGTGCACTGTAGTCTCTCAAAGACATGGCATGCATCAGTTGTTTCCAGTTCTAGCTCTACTTTGATCCCTGAAGCCTTGTGTAAAGCAAAGAGATTGCGAACCCTCAATTTCCTGTCGTCAAGAGACAATTATGTGGAAGCCATTCCAAACATACTAGCAACTTTTAAACGCCTCAGAATGCTGAACTTCAGTGGATATGGAATTAAGAGGCTCCAAAGAGATTGGTGGGCTAATATCTTTGCGGTATCTTTATCTTTCAAATACTCTCCTAGAAACGATGCCAGCGACTATCTGTGATCTTTGCAATCTGCAGACACTGAATCTCTCAAGTTGTAGTGTGCTCAAGGAGTTACCAAGAGGTACTACCAAGTTGAGAAATCTGAGACATCTTAACATAGATGATTGTCCAAGACTTGCTGGCATGCCTCCATCAATGGGAATTTTACAACAACTTCAAACTTTGCCAGTATATATCGTCGGCTGCAACTTTGAAACTTCTATTTTTCAGCTCTCATCAATGAATCTACGAGGGAAGTTAAAAACCAAATGTCTGGAGGAGGCTAAAATTCCATTTGGGAACAACATGATTAAAGTGTGGATGAAAACTAGAGAGTTTTATTCATTGGAACTGTTGTGGCAAAATGATGATGGGGGCAAGCTAGATCAAAACAGATCTAGGCAAGCTGGCAGGCAAGTTGATGATAAAACTGATTTTACTCTGGTAGATTCTTTAACTGTATCTCCATTTGTAAGGATGTTGTCAATAAATGGTTATTCAGGAACAAAGTTCCCAGATGAGATGAGTTGGTCTCAGAAGTTCCCAGATGAGATGAGTTGGTCTCAGAAACTTGACTGAGCTAAACATAATCAACTGCAGAAGATGTGGAAGTCTACCTCCACTCTGCCAACTTCCTGTCCTCAAGATCCTCAACATCCAAGGAATGTATAATGTAGTCCACATTGGTATTGAATTCTTAGGTCAAAGTGACAGACCCTTTGCTTCTCTTAAAGAGCTATCCCTCATAGATTTTCTTGAGTTGACTACTTGGAATAACGTGGATTCTACGGAAGCATTTACAGGCCTTGGCAAAGCAACCATAAGAAATTGTCCATTGTTAAAAGCCATGCCATGGCTTTCATGCATTCAATACTTGGAGCTGAAGAAATGCCACGAATTGGTAATGAGGTCAGCATCAGAGCTTAAGTCACTGTCCACTCTTGTTATTGACTTCTTTCAAGAGTTGGGATTTATACCAATGAAGTTGCTGCAGAACAATTCGGGTTTGATGTCATTGACGGTTACATCTTGTCGAGTGCTTCGTTATATTCCTGAAGATCTGGAGTACCTCACTGCTCTCAAATCACTGAAAATTGGGTGGTGCAATGATCTAGATACTTTGCCAGGCGGAGGATTGAAGAACCTGACTTCATTAGAGAACTTGGAAATAATGAGTGTCCTAACTTAATCTGTTTGCCGGAGGAAGGCTTCGGTGGCTTGTACTCACTTCATTCCTTCTCAATTAAGAATTCTCCCCGCTTAACTTGTTTGCCTATGGGGATGAAACACCTCACAGCTCTTGAGAGCCTCACCATTATGTATTTGAATCTAGTTCATCTGCTAGATTCCATTGAAAGCCTCTCAGCACTTAGAAGCCTGACCATTTTTGGCTGTCAAGAGCTTACATCACTGCCAGAGGGACTGCAATACAGCCACAACTTACAAATCCTGGAAATTCATAGCTGTTCAAAACTCATGGAATTTCCAGAGTGGGTGGAGCATATTGTTTCACTCCGGTCTTTGGCAATTTCTGATTGTCCAGAGATAAAATTGTTGCCAAAAGGTCTACAATGTCTCAGAGCGCTCCACCACCTGTCTATCAGAGACTGTCCTAACCTTGAGAAGCGTTGTGAGAGGGGAACTGGTGAGGACTGGCGCAAGATATCTCATATCCCCTATGTCTATATTGGATCATCAGCATTGCATCAGCATTGCCAATTTAATTGAATATTCTCATCCTTGAGAACATTGTAATTCAGAAGCTAATAAATCTTTCTTCTGTTTGTTTTCTTGTGGCTTTTGCAGTCATCTAGAGAAGCGTGAAGCCTAGCTACATCAAGAAAACAAAATCTTGGTTTCCAATTGATCTTTTTTTTTTTTTTTCCCCTAATGGTCAGCTCAGAGGAACCAATTCAGATAAGTATCAGATTGGTTTTGCATGATCTGGTTTTGCCAGGTGGTTGCCCATCTATGTTTGCGTTGCTATGACTATTGACTTCCGCAGCTGTGCTAGTCATCTGCTCAAGCTGTCTTGCATCTTTAAGATTCCTTAGTTCGGTTTATATTTTCAGCTGATTTTGACTGTTTTTCTGGCTTTGTGTTAGTCAGTATACGTTTTGTTAAACAAAGCACTTAATGGTTTTCTGTTGCTTGTTTAGTTGTTTTTTGTGTTGGGAGACCTGCCTCTTTGTAGCTCCTGTTTGGTTCAATAAATCTGATTTACCATAAGAGCAGCTTGAACGAGACTGCAAAATAGTGTCTTGCTATGGTGACTAATTTCTTTTGCCTGGTAGCATGGACTAGCTTTTATTTCTTTAACAAAGAGCTTTTTTTTTTTTTTTGGTTAAGATAGGAATCGGGAAGAGCAAGTGCTCTCCCACCCCCAAATTTATTGAAAAAAAGATAATGTACAATCTAATGGGGTGGCACAAAAGCCAAACCCCTGGAGAACAATGAGAATGACATCAAATTTAAACAATACCACTAACACAAAGAGGAAGACCAAATTAATGAAAACGAAAATTAGGGAGACCAAGCTTATCTCGTCGACATTGGTCCTGAATGACATGAGGAGGCTCGTCCCACCAAGTCAATGCAGACAACGATAAACCAATATTAGCAAGAGCATCTGCCACTTGATTACCTTCCCTGAAAATATGAGAAGATCGAAAGTTCATCTGAGATATGCGATGCAAACAATTACCCCATGCCACTCGTAAACGCCATGGAACACGATGAGGATCTCGAAGAAAATTAAGCACAAGTGTCGAATCCACCTCAAGCCAAATATGCTTCCATTCCCTAACCCAAGCCAGCTCAATAGCATGAATAACTGCCATGACCTCCGCATCAACAGAGCTAGGAATATCGAGGTTAGAAGCAAAAGCACCAAGGAATGAACCATGAAAATCTCTAAAAACTCCACCAAAACCCGCTCTCCCTGAAACACTTTGCCATGCACCATCAGTATTAATCTTAATCCAACCCAAGATGGGAGGGTGCCAATTTACTTCAGTAATCCTAAGGGTTAACAAAGAGCTTTCCACTAAGGGTTTTTTTTTTTTTTTCCCCTTGTTTGGTCAACTACCTAGTATTCTCTCAGCTTAATTTCTTTTGCCACATTTATAAGATAATCTAATTTCATTCATATATATATATATATTTCTGTGTTCGTTTATTAATTTTATGAAAAAAGTCTCTCCCATCACCTCCCCCTTCCCACCTAGGTCATGGCAGCTCACATGCCAGACTGACTGGATAGTGAATAACTAAATATGAGCCGTTGTACAAAGGAACCAACACTATTCAGATGTCACAGTCAGTTTCCACATTTTACTTGCAACTCCAGTAGCTCACTGGAAACTTCAAAGATTTGGTGTCAGAGATCCCATACTGAGGCTGGCATGGTCTCAATAAGAATTACTCAACTGAGATTCGCTTATCATTCGGCACATCATAAGTTAGGAAAAAGTTCATAATGATTCCATCAAGTTAGACTGCATAAAACCACTTGGCAAGGAGCTTCAGTTACCTTTGTGACATAACCCAATTTTGTGTATGGAACTTGTTGCACTGGAATTTGAATTTATCATTAATGAACCATACCCGAAGTTTAAAATGCCTTGTGACATTGGGGTCTTCATAGACAAACTAAGCAAGTGGTACCACGCTTTCAATCTTAAAAGTACATATTAAAATGAGTATATACAACACGTAGATTAGGTTTGAAAACTTATATGGACCATACCTGGAGTTTATTAAGCAAACCTGCACACCTTGTCAACACAGTTCATTTGTTTTCAGTGACAACTTAGAAGTAAATGTCAAAAAGATTGAATATATTACCGCCGATATAAATTCAAGTGATCAAAATCATTTCTATGAAGTGAGATGCTGTTAGCTGCAAGCTATAGTTGGTTGGAAATGTCTGATGTGAATAGGAACCTCAGCAATACCAGATTTTCGATCAAGTGAAAAAACCACACACCATATCTCCAAAGACCCTCAAAAGGAATCGACTGACCGGAAGGCCAAGTGGGACAAGGAATAAGTGAACAAAAACTATAACAAGGCATTTGTTTCAACTATGTTTAGATAGAAGAAAGTGCAATGAGACGACAATATAGAAGGAAAACAAAGCAGATGTCACATTTAGGTGAAAACAAAACAATAGCAATGTTTTGTTAAGTACAGAATTTCACAACAG
Organism: Rosa rugosa; assembly: GCF_958449725.1. Taxonomy (NCBI): domain Eukaryota; kingdom Viridiplantae; phylum Streptophyta; class Magnoliopsida; order Rosales; family Rosaceae; genus Rosa; species Rosa rugosa. The sequence continues at coordinate 12,348,280 of NC_084823.1, forward strand.
TCCATAAGAACATTCAAAAGATGTAACAGTCCTGATGCTAAACCTCACTATCTATACGAATTAATTCTTAAGAAACAAAAGGCGAGGACACCATTGTAGCCTTAATTAGTAGAACCTGACACATTGTTTTACAACATATGTACAATTGGGGTCTTCGTTACGTTGATGCAGTGTAACTGTAACTGCGTAGCAAATGATATGCTGAACTTTTGATTGTTATCTTCTAGTACTTTGAAGCTATATAAACCTATCTCTGCTTTCATGCATTAAGCATCCCACACAATCTACAAGCAGAGAAATAAACAGAGGCAAAGGCAAACAGATAGAAAATGACTTGCTTCTTCACAAAAGGGTCTATTCTAATCATTCTCCTTTTAGCTATTTGCTTGGTTAGTGAAGCACAGCAATGCCGTCCAAGCGGAAGGATTAGAGGAAAGAAGCCCCCTCCTGGACAATGTAACAAGGAGGACGACTCTGACTGCTGCAAAGCTGGAAAAATGTACCCAACATACACATGCTCACCACCAATGTCGGGTAACACCCAGGCATACCTCACTCTCAACAGCTTTGAGGCAGGCGGTGACGGAGGAGGACCATCCGAATGTGATGGCAAGTACCACAATGACAACACTCCAGTTGTGGCATTATCTACCGGATGGTACAATGGTGGATCAAGATGCCTTAACAAAATCAAGATTAACGGTAATGGGCGCAGTGTGGTGGCCATGGTGGTGGATGAGTGTGACTCGACTGAGGGATGTGATGCGGACCATGATTATCAGCCTCCTTGTCCCAACAATATTGTTGATGCCTCCAAGGCCGTCTGGAAAGCTTTGGGTGTATCTGAGGACAATTGGGGCGGTTTGGATATCACATGGTCCGACGCTTAGTTATAATATTAGAGTTTGTCCAGGTTGTTACTTATTTTTGCTTCTTCTTTGGGGTTGATGCTGCTTAGTTTCGTTGTTTTATGTGCGTCTATGTATTTGGATTTTGAAAAGTGTCATATGTATATATTATAGAAAGTCAATATGTTAAATCTTCTGTTATCTATACTTAAAAGTTTGTTGTGAAAAATAGAACAATATTAAGCATGGACTTAATCATTTCTGTGTTTTGTTTCAGCTAATAATTTGCTTCCCAGCCTTATACAAATGATAAGGGCATAAACATGTTACAATTCGACATGATCGCGGAACTGCAAATTTCCTAGCAGAACTTTATCGTGTTAATGATGAAGCTGCTCTAATGAGTTTGGTTTAATAGAGGAACCAAAATGGGGTCACCTTATGGAATTGCATACTGCAGTGAAGTTATCCTCCCGTCCTCTACTTATTTCTGGATTCGGACAGTTTCAAACCAAAATCTGAAGAATGTGCTACTTTCTTGGTGAACAATGGCCCTATAGATGCCTCCTCAATCTATGTGTTAATTCTGAGAATGCTGTCTCTTGTGCTTCTTGAGGTTCCTTTGTTCGGTCTTTGTGGTTTCATATATTGTGTTTTATAATTGCTTTGTGCTGTCTCTGCCCTTGATTTGAGGCTTTCTATACTTGAATATAACTTCTAATTTTAATAGAGCTGCTGTCTTTTCTTAATCTACCATCACCATCACATGACAACCTAGGTTCTGAGCTGCAAAGCACATCTAGTTATTCCGCTTACACATTTCAAATGGCAAACATGACAACATTACCTAAACATATGTAAAGGACCACAAATTGATCCCACCGCACTTCAAAAGTTACAACCAGCAATCCTCTCCTAATTCTTAAAAAAGTGTAAAATACGACACTTTGCTCTACTTAACTCCAAGGCAAAATCCTTGGGGTTCATAAATTTCCTATCCTAATGAGAAAAACTGATGTATCAGTCGATCCAACTTGGAAGATACTTGCATTATCAGTATTGAACCTTTAATGATACTTGATCCAAAAAAAAAAAAAAAAAGAAGAAGAAGGAATCTTTAATGATGCTCAGTGTCAATATTACGATTCTCAAGTATAGGTATTCTTCCATATCGAGAGTAGAATTACGAGTTTAGAGCACTATACAAACCAATTCTAATGTTTCGATAAGCAAAGATCAAGAGAAGAAAAATTATTAAAAGGTGAGCCATTTGTCTTGGAGTTTATTTTTCAATTTTTTGAACACTAAATTGAAATCTCTTCTACAACTTTTCTGCGCATCAACAATTTATAAAACTCGTGATTGTAGGGTGTTTACAGGAGAAATGCATTTGATGTGCTTCACTAAGCAAAGGATCAATTCGAGGTATTAAACCATTTCAAACATATGTTATTTCTATCAATTTGATTAGTTACTACTTTCTGTTGTATTGTTGCAATTGATGTGAAAGCATAAAAGAAAGTTATGTTTGAAAGTATTCTGCTCAAACTACTGAGAAATTTGGCCTACAATATGAGGAAACTTTAACGTCATTCGTCCCTTCACCAATAACACATGCATCACATGGGTACAAGGTTAGTCTATCTATGAACGGAAGCTTAAGTTTTTTTTTTTGATAAAAGGCTTGTGCGGCTGCCCTCAAGCCTTGATTAATAAAACTGTTGAATACAAGGGGAAAAACATTGACCTAAACCTCTTATTACAATAAATATACAGAGAATATCGTGAAATAATAACAAGAATCTCTACCAAATAAATGTATTTTACGTGGCACCAACTAGCAGAGAGTGCTCCACTAGTCACTCTATTTGTTTTGACATAGCTTTCCTACTATATTGTCACCGGAGAGTAAATTCGACGACACTTAGTTTCATCTTGCTACTAGGAGGTTGCGACTATTTAACAATGGATCGTCGCCTCGCTAGGCCAGACAACGCTTAGAGTGCACACAGGCATTTAGCTCAACTAGCCCTACAAAATACGTGATGGGGAAGCTTAAATTTGGTGTCAAATGATTCACCAAATTTTGATTTACCAAAAATACACTTTAAAATTAAAAAGAAAAAGTTATTCATGGTAAAATGACTAATAATATAAAATGTTTATTGCGGTAAAATAAACAAGTAGGAAAACATGAATATAAAAAATTGAGGAAGTGGATAACAAGGAAACCTTCATTTTATTCATCCATTCACCAATAACCGGTGTGAATGTGTGATGCAGGGGTATAAGGTTAGTTGTTCAAAATAAATTTAAAAAGTCAACTCACTCCAAAACTAAGACAATTGACTAGAGAAAGTTCAGACTAATAATTCTAGTACCTAGGATAAAAGAACCAAAGAACCGGTTTGAACCGACCCGAATCAGCAAGTTTGGTTCGGTTTTCTCTCTTCATTTTGCTGTTCGGTTTGGGCTCGATTCTTGCGTAACATGTAGAGCAATTCTCGTCTCTGGATTTTTCTGTTTACTTGAAAGGAAGTAATTATATGCAGCATATGTATATATATTTATGTAATTGGCTGGCAATTTTTAAGTAGGAAGACCTATAACACATGAAAGACCTGCCCACATGGTGAAAAACCTAGTCGGGTTCACTGATAGCACCATCTCTATCCTGACCTAAAACCAAACTCCCATCAAGCCCAACTTATCACTAGCCCACTCAACCAGCCCAAGTAGTTAACAAAATATCTTTCACAGTCCTACGGACACGTGTCATTTATGACAGTTGTATGGGACTAGCCAAGTAGCTTCTTCTGCAATCCTTTCCTTCTGTTAATATGGAACGAAAACGATTTTTCTTTGAATTTTCTGCCCTTTATCCTTTGTTGCTCTCATGCACACACCGCCTGTTTCTATCTCTTCGCTGCAAACCTCTTCGCTGCAAACCAATTATTCATCTACTTCTTCTTCTTCTTCGCAGGTACCGTTTTAGAGATTAGAGCCCATCTGGCCATCTTCTCTTCTTCTTCATAGCTCCTACTGTCTCCATGTTTCTCCTGATCCACTGCGTGGATTCCTGTTCTACGCATTTGTTTTAAATCCACAGTATCACTGAACCAGAGACGACCACCGTCGATCATAATTCCTCCACTGAGATCTCATGCTCAGAACCAGTTTCCACTCATGCATCACTCGGCTGGCTGATTTGTTAGAACTTGAAGTGAACTCATCATTATCTATGATTAAGTAAACTGTCCTAGATAAAACTATATTCTAATTAATAGGAGATATAAGAGGAGTACTATACCTAGAGACCAAATAAGCTAAATATATCAAGCTTTATTGGTTAGGGATTCATTACTTAGATTACAAGGAAATCTGCAAATCAGTGATACATTAGGACACTTATTGGGATGACTTGATTCTTAAGAAATATCTTTATGGGAGGATTCTTAGGATTAATCATCTAATATAAATTAAGTGCTTGGGGTCCCTGTTCTCTCTACAACAATAAGCATAAGTCCTGCCCCATTGAAGGAGCTTGAGATTAGAGAAGAGCAGAAGACCTTGACCTAAGTAACTACACGTGATCATGTCTTCAATTCAAGAATCAGGTATTGTGTTCAAACCATGTAGCTCTAGTTCATGTTCATATCGATTCTTATGTGTGTTTATGTTTCGTGATTTGATCCTTGGTTTATATTTGCTCATTCAGTCTAACAATTGGTATCAGAGCCAAAAGGTTTTCACAAACATAAATCGTTTTTGATTAATCAAAATTTAGAAGAACCAAAGTTTTATTTTCAGAAAATTACAATATTTCAAACCTAAGCCTTGCTAAAGAAACAGGCCACGAGTGGGCCAAAATTTTAAGAAATCTTTTCGGCCCAAAACCCGCAGGCGCTGACCCGGACCCGAACCTCATTCAGAATCCCTCTGCAGATGACCGTTATACTCTAACGGTTATATACGATTTGGGAATTAGGGTTCTTGGTCTGGGATTGAAAGAGCAGAGGACGTTTATGTCCTCTATGGAATTCGTGACTCCAAACACTGCGGATTAAGAAACCGAATTGATTGCTTGCTGTTTTCGATTAAAAGATTCATGCTTCCGCTAACAAATTATGCAGCAAATTGTAAGGATTCGAGGTTAGGCTTTTCTGGAAATTTTATTTCGATTCAAAGTATTTTTTGATCTATGTTGAAGCACAAGAACACTAGAAGCATTCCCGGCGTGCACCTAGGCTAGAGTAGATGGTGACCGGATGAAATTTACATACTATGGTTGTCCTGTGATTGAGTGACTTTTGAATCGTATGCTGGTATATCTGTGAACATGTATTGAAGATTGTGTTTTGATATGTTGTGAGGATTCTGTATCTGCAATTGAAATATGACGTGTATGATTAGAATTAAGATCTTCCTATATGTATGTTCTGCGTTCTTTAAGAAAATTGCAGGTTATCAATACAGTGACCAAAATTATTTTGGATTAAGATATGTTTTGAAACCTCACTGGGGTCTGTGTTTTTTCAGTGAATATTAGTAGATACATGTTGCACAAAGCAATTTTCTGTTAATATTTACAAGGAACTCATTAAGTTTAAAGAATGACCAGTTTGTGTTTTACTCTTTAAATCATATAAATTATGTCTTCCAAAGAAGTTTTGAATTATAAAAATTTAAATTGTAAAACAGCATTGTACATGTTTTTGAGTTCATATATGGATTTTAAAGACTTTTCTTCTGTCACTAAGATGATGACTGTCTTTAATATAACTTGAACTCACTTATTGTGGTCCAATGATCAAGAAACTTCAGAATATCTTGTCTTCTGCTATAAAAGTGTTGCCTGATATTGATATTGGGGTGTTTAGTTTGCTTTTGATCTCTGACATTGTTCTGCTGTGTGTTTTATGAACTGCTTAAGAAATAACACTTAATGTGCAGAATGGTTTATGTCAAGATTTTCAGTTTTATTTTTTGAAACTAAAACTTACATTATTTTTCTTGTTTTGCTCCCTAGGAAATCTTTACATGAATTTGAACAATGTTCTAATTCTGAACGGAACTAATTTTAGAGCTTGGAAGAATTCTCTGGAACACTATTTGATGATGCATGAAAATATGGATCTTTGTTTCACTGATGACCAACCTGAACCCTTAACTGAAGAAAGTACTGCAGAGGATAGAAAGGAGGCTAGAGCTTGGTATAGGGCTAACAGGATGGCCAAAAATGTTATGAGGAATACCATGTCTGACACAGTGAGAGGTAGTATTGAGGAGCCTGAATTAGCCACTGACTATATGGAGGCAATAGAAAGAAAATTTAAGGAGAGTGAAAAAGCTGAGGCTGCAAGACTATCTAAGGCTTTCCATGATCTTAGGTACAGTGGTACTGGGGGAGTTAGAGAGCACCTATTGAAGCTTATCAACATAAATGCTAGGCTTAGAGAGCTACTTATGGGAGTCAATGATGACCAGGTGGTGCATGTTGCACTGCATTCCTTACCTAGCAGTTTCAGTGGACTTAGAACCAGTTATAACTCTCAGAAGGGAACCTGGACCGTAGATGAGCTGATCTCAATTTGTGTTGATGAGGAAGAGAGGATGAAGAAAGAAAAGGAACCTGCAACTGCAATAAACCTAGTAGAAAAGCCAAAGTGGAAGAAAAATAAGCTTAAAGCCACTAAGACCATTACCAAGCCATCCGGAAACACTGCAGCAAAAGCCAATAAGCCTTTCAAGTTCAAGTGCTATTTTTGTAAGAAAATAGGACACATGAAGAAGGACTGTTCAGGATTTAAAGCATGGCTTGTGAAAAAGGGTAAGATTAATTCTTCTAATCTTTTAGAAACCTTTTCTTTAGAAGTTAATTTTGTTAACATAGAACCTCATTCATATTGGTTAGACTCTGGCAGTCCCTTACATATTACAAATTCATTGCAGGGATTCATAAAGAAGAGGAAACCAAGAAGTGATGAAGTCAACATCTGCGTTGGCAATGGAATGAGGGTTGCAGTGAAGGCAGTAGGGACATTAAGATTAGATTTGGGATTAGGAAATTTTCTGGTTTTAGATAGTGTTTATTACATTCCCTCAATTAAGAGGAATTTGCTTTCTGTTAGTCTTTTGGTCAAGAATGGATGTAACTTTTACATTGGTTCTAGTGGAATAAAAATTTTCAAGAGTTCTCTTGATTTTTTGCTTAATGATTATTCAGTGTTTGGTTCTGGTGTTATGATAAATGACTATTTGAAATTGAATTGTTCATTACCTCAACAAGAAACTTTACTTGTTGAAAACAGTAATAACACATCAAGTAATAACATCATTACTGGTGTTAAAAGAATCTTACATGATGAAAAATCAGCATATTTATGGCACAGGAGACTAGGCCACATTTCAAAAGATAGATTGCAAACACTTGTTAAGAATAAAACACTGCCAGAATTGAATTTTACTGATCTTGAGAACTGTATTGAATGCTTTAAAGGAAAAATGACAAACTTAAGAAAGAAAGATGCTAACAGAAGCAAGAAACTGTTAGAATTGATACACACAGATATTTGTGGACCATTCAGACATAGAACTATATGTGGAAACGTTTATTTTATCACATTCATAGATGATTTTTCCAGATATTGCTACATATACCTGTTATCAGAAAATCACAATCACTTAAGGCTTTTAAAATTTTCAAAACTGAGGTTGAACACCAGTTGGATTTGAAAATTAAAATTGTGAGGTCTGATAGGGGGGGAGAGTTTTATGGCAAATATACTGAGCAAGGACAACAAAAAGGTCCATTTGCTTTATATCTACAAGAAGTAGGCATAAAGGCTCAGTACACAACACCATATAATCCCCAACAAAACGGTGTAGCTGAGAGGAAAAATAGAACTCTATTGAATATGGTAAGAAGTATGATGTGTACTTCTGGATTGCCTAAAATGCTTTGGGGAGAAGCATTGAAAACTGCAAACTATCTTTGCAACAGGTCCCCAAGCAAATCTTTGGATAAAACACCATTTGAAATGTGGTGTGGTAGGCAACCTAGTTTACATCACTGCCATGTATGGGGTTGTAAAGCTGAGGCAAGAATTTACAATCCAAATTTAAGTAAACTCGATCCAAAATCTGTGAGTTGTCATTTTATAGGCTACTGTGAAAAATCAAAGGGTTATAGACTCTATGCATCACATCATTCACCTAGAATTTTTGAGACACACCAAGTTAAATTCTTAAGTGAAAGTGTCTGCAATACAATTTTTGAAGATTTATCTTCTGATTTTGAAGAAGTTGCAGAAAATGTGGATAATGTTGCAATTATGCCTAGCAGTCAAGGAAGTTCATTAAGCTTGGATGCAGTAGAAAACCTAGATCAAAATTCAGTCCCAAATGAAGATAATGTGATCTTAGAACCAGGAAACTTAGATTTGGAAATGGCTGGACCTGAAATTGTTTTTGAACCGGCGGCTGAACCTCACCCTGAACTTGAACCACAACCTGAGCAAGAACCAGCTCAAAATCCAGTTCAGGAACCTAGAAGATCCCAAAGAGCCAGAAAACCAAAATATGGTGGTGAAGGTGACATTTATGAAGTTTATTTGAATGAAGTAGAAGCCACATTGTCAGATGACAATGACCCCACCTCTTTCAAACAAGCAATTGGAAGTGAAGACTCTGATGCATGGACTCAAGCTATGATTGCAGAGCTTGATTCCATGCACAAGAATGGAGTGTGGGAACTTGTGAGGCCAAAAGAAAATCAAAAACCTATTGGCTGCAAGTGGATTTTTAAAACCAAAAGAGATGCAGGAGGTAACATAGAGAGACATAAAGCTAGACTAGTTGCTAAGGGTTTTACACAAAAGGAAGGAATAGATTTTACAGAAACCTTCTCACCTGTTTCAACTAAAGATTCCTTTAGAATCATAATGGCTCTAGTAGCTCATTATGATATGGAGTTACATCAAATGGATGTAAAAACGGCTTTCCTAAATGGGGAGCTGGAGGAGGAGATCTTCATGGCACAACCTGAAGGTTTTATTGAACCAGGAAAAGAAAGCATGGTCTGTAAACTTAAGAAATCTATTTATGGACTCAAACAAGCTAGTAGGCAATGGTATAAGAAATTTGACTCAGTAATTTCATCTTTTGGTTTTACAGAAAACCTTGTTGATGAATGTGTTTATCTCAGAGTAGTTGGAAATAATTTTATCTTTCTTATCCTGTATGTAGATGATATTCTCCTTGCTAGCAGCAATATCAAATTGCTAAAAGACACTAAAGCTTTTCTGTCAAAGAACTTTGACATGAAAGATCTAGGAGAAGCATCTTATGTACTAGGAATTAAGATTAAGAGAGATAGGAAGCAGGGACTGTTGGGATTGTCCCAACAAAGTTACATTTCGAATATCCTTAAAAGATTTGGAATGGAAACCTGTGCTAATGGTGAAGTTCCAATGTCTAAGGGAGATAAGCTAACAAAGAATCAGTGTCCTAAAACTGATATTGAGAAAACTGAAATGGAGTCGATACCATATGCCAGGCTTGTAGGGAGTCTAATGTATGCACAAGTCTGTACAAGGCCAGACCTGTCATTTTCAGTTGGAATGTTGTCCAGATTTCAGTCAAATCCTGGACATGAACATTGGACAGCTGGCAAGAAAGTTTTGAGGTATCTGCAAAGAACCAAAAATCATATGCTGGTGTATAAACGTGTGAATAGATTAGAACTGGTTGGCTTCACAGATTCTGATTTTGCTGGAAACTATCCTGCATCTATGAAGTCCACTTGTGGTTATGTGTACTTGCTTGCAGGTGGAGCAGTAGCTTGGAAGACAATGAAACAGTCTTTAATAGCTACTTCCACAATGCAGGCAGAAATGATTGCTATATATGAAGGTGTATGTGAAGGACTATGGATCAGAAATTTCATTTTAGAGACTAAAGTGTTAAGTGAACTTGTTAATGGAAAATTGAAGGTGTTCTGTGATAATGAAGCTGCAGTATTTTTCAGTAAGAATAGCAAGAGGTCAAATAATTCCAAGCATATAGACTTAAAGTTTTATAGCATCAGGAAGAGAGTGAAAGATGGAGAAGTTGAAATTTCTGGAATCAAGACTGAAGATCAGCTAGCAGATCCATTTACAAAAGCTTTATCAGTTGCAGTCTTTAAAGAACATTCTAAGAACATGGGGATTTTGTCGAGCTTGAGTGATGCTTGAGTTCAGTGGGAGCAAAATGAATTTTGAGAAATATTGTTTTAAGTTAGTTTTTATTTGGCTCAATTTTAAATTTCTGTGTTTAGTTATTACAGAGATTGATTGTACTGTATTTTGGAATTAATAAAATTGAGGTATTATTCAAGTGATATTTACAGCTTATTTATTCATTCTTTTATTTTGAATTTTGAGATGGCTGTTATTTTACCAGTTCTTTGATCAGGTGGATTGGTATATGCATATATTTAGTCTGGAAGCAAACTGCAATCCTCTGGTGTTTGGTTAAAAATGTTTGCATCGTGTTTTGATAGTCAAAATGATTAAGTTTGGACTGTTGTCAAGCAATGTCTGCAGAATGATATATTTTGTTGCTTGATTGTATCATATCAGGAAGTTAAAATAGTTCATGTGAAATGCAGTAGCTTTTATTTGTGGTCTTGAACAAGCTTGCTCTTTTGAACTTGCTTATTTCTAGATTTAGTATTGGATACTGTGTTTTGACTGAATTGAATGAATCTAAGTACGCTTGTATCTCAGTGCACACTTCAGCTATTGTTGGAATAAGTTTTTGGTTCAGTACAGTGCATAGACTATGATGGTTCAAGTGGGAGATTGTTAGAACTTGAAGTGAACTCATCATTATCTATGATTAAGTAAACTGTCCTAGATAAAACTATATTCTAATTAATAGGAGATATAAGAGGAGTACTATACCTAGAGACCAAATAAGCTAAATATATCAAGCTTTATTGGTTAGGGATTCATTACTTAGATTACAAGGAAATCTGCAAATCAGTGATACATTAGGACACTTATTGGGATGACTTGATTCTTAAGAAATATCTTTATGGGAGGATTCTTAGGATTAATCATCTAATATAAATTAAGTGCTTGGGGTCCCTGTTCTCTCTACAACAATAAGCATAAGTCCTGCCCCATTGAAGGAGCTTGAGATTAGAGAAGAGCAGAAGACCTTGACCTAAGTAACTACACGTGATCATGTCTTCAATTCAAGAATCAGGTATTGTGTTCAAACCATGTAGCTCTAGTTCATGTTCATATCGATTCTTATGTGTGTTTATGTTTCGTGATTTGATCCTTGGTTTATATTTGCTCGTTCAGTCTAACATGATTTGTTGTCGTAACTCGTAACACCGGAGATGGAGAAGCTGCAGATGAAAGATTAGAAGATATGGACTTTGCTGGCCAAGCTCAAACTTGTAACACTGAAATTCCTTCCCTCCTTTTCAATAGCCTTTACTCTTTAATTGCAAAGGTGTTTCCTTCGCGGCCAAAATTTGCTCTTTCAGTACTGTTTGAATGTTAATTGCATGTTATTTGCTCTTTCAGCAGTCAAAGTTGTCTCTGCTAGTTTTTATCTGCAGATCGAGTATAGAGTTGAGAATCTCTCACTCTCACCTCCAATTTTACAACTTTTCCTGAATTTGTAAGCTCCATTGACCATGGAGTCTTTGATTGTGTCTCCGCTGGTAGAGGTGCTCTTTGGAAGGTTGGCTACCACTGTTGTTAGTGAAGTGCGAACTCGCAGAGGGTTCAAGAGAGAGATAGAGAAGATGCAGGAGATGTTACCGGTGATTCAAGCGGTGATAGAGGATGCAGAGGAGCAGCAGAGGATAAATAAGAAGGTGAGGATTTGGCTGGCAAAGCTCAAATACGTCGCAGTCGATGCTGACCATCTGCTTGATGAGGTTGCCACCCTAGTTCTGCGCAAGCATTTGATAAAAGAGGAATATTACCGATCACATGCTTCCCGAAAGCTGATTGAAGCTGAGAAGCATAACGACAGTAGTACTCTCCCGATACAGCATCGTCGGCAACTTCGTAATCATACGAATCTGAACATCAAGGACAAGATTGGTGTGATAGTGGGAAAGATTAAAGAGCGGACAAGATATGAGGTAAAGAAAACTTGCTTAACTCTTGAGTCAATTTCTACTTACCGTAAGAAGTCATGCAAACTAAAGGAGCTTAGTGCAAGATTGGATGATGTAGCCAAGGAAATGTCTAGTTTCCAGTTCAAAGAAACTCAGTCGTATGGACGGTCACGTATTATGGAGAGACGCGAAACTGGACCATCTGTCAATGAGTCAAAGGTTTATGGAAGAGAAGAGGACGTGGATAAGATTGTGAGGATGCTATTGTCTTCCAGTAGTGGTCCTGATGTCGCAGTAATTCCCTTTGTTGGTATTGGAGGGATGGGGAAAACAACACTCGCTCAGTTAGTCTATAATGATCCGAGGGTTAGAAGCCACTTTCAATCTTTGATGTGGGTGTCTGTCAATGATAACTTTAACCCGGCAAGGATCATAAATCAAATGTTGAGTTATGTTGGAAAGGGCAGCCATGACTCGTTTCAGATTGGGGTGCTGCAATGTCAATTGAGAGAATCGTTACTGGGAAAAAGATACTTGATAGTGCTCGATGATGTGTGGAATGAGGATCCAGATGAATGGGATAAAGTAATGAATCCATTGAAAGGCTCCGCAGGTGGAAGTAAAATTATACTAACCACTCGGAATAAGGCAGTTGCAGCCATAACTAGCACATTTCCGCCTTTTCATTTGGAACCACTAAGAAAAGAAGAGTGCTGGAAGTTGTTCAAGCACCGAGCCTTTGCAGATGGAACAGAGGATGATTTTCTGAGACTACTGCACATCGGTGAGAAAATTGTAGACAAGTGCAAAGGTGTCCCATTGGTTGCAAATATTCTTGGAATCATGCTGCGCTTTAAAAGAGAAGAAAGCGAGTGGTTACATGTGCAAAGGAGTGAACTATGGAGTATTGATGCAGGTGAGAACAGAATTCTATCCATCTTAAGGCTGAGTTACAATCATTTGCCATCGCATCTGAAAGCTTGCTTTGCATATTGTTCAATATTCCCAAAGAATTATGAGGTTACTAAGGAAAAGTTGATCCATCAATGGCTCGCAAATGGCTTAATTCCTCATATTGGAGAGTCTTCAATTAGGCCAGAGGACATTGGCAATGAGTATTTTAACAATTTATTGATGATGTCCTTCTTCCAAGAAATAAGAAAATATGATGACAGAGGTATGACAGAATTTAAAATGCATGATCATATTAATGATCTTGCAAAATCTGTTGCTGGAGAGGAATTCTTGACTCTAGAACAAGAAAATGTGCACTGTAGTCTCTCAAAGACATGTCATGCATCAGTTGTTTGCAGTTCTAGCTCTGCTTTGATCCCTGAAGCCTTGTGTAAAGCAAAGAGATTGCGAACCCTCAATTTCCTGTCGTCAAGAGACGATTATGTGGAAGCCATTCCAAACATACTAGCAACTTTTAAACACCTCAGAATGCTGAACTTCAGTGGATCTGGAATTAAGAGGCTCCATCGAGAGATTGGTGGGCTAATATCTTTGCGGTATCTTGATCTTTCAAATACTCTCCTAGAGACGATGCCAGCAACTATCTGTGATCTATGCAATTTGCAGACATTAAATCTCTCAAGTTGTAGTGAGCTCAAGGAGTTACCAAGTGGTACTACCAAGTTAATAAATCTGAGACATCTTAACATAGATGATTGTCCAAGACTTGCTAGCATGCCCCCATCAATGAGTATGTTACGACAACTTCAAACTTTGCCGGTATATATCGTCGGCCGCAACTTTGAAACTTCTATTTCTCAGCTCCTTGCAATGAACAATCTACGAGGGAAGTTAATCAAATGTCTGGAGGAGGCTAAAATTCCTGGTCGTACCTACCTGATGAAAGAATGCATGAGAACAAAAGAGTTGCATTCGTTGGAACTGTTGTGGCAAAATGATGGGGGCAAGCAAGATCATAACAGATCTAGGCAAGCTGGCAGGCAAGTTGATGATCAAACTGATCTTATTCTGCTGGATATTTTGACGGTACCGCCCTGTATAAGAATGTTGTCAATAAATGGTTATTCAGGAACCAAGTTCCCAGATGAGATGAGTTGGCTTCAGAACTTGACTGAGCTAAACATAATAAATTGCAGAAGATGTGAAAGTCTTCCTCCACTCGGTCAACTTCCTGTCCTCAAGATCCTCAACATCCAAGGAATGGATTCTGTTGTGCGCATTGGTGTCGAATTCTCTGGTGAAGGTGACAGACCATTTAGTTCTCTTAAAGAGCTATCCCTCATAGACTTTCCAGAATTAAGAACTTGGAGTAGTATGGGTTCCGCAAGTAAATCAGATGTATTTACTTGCCTGGAAAGACTTATTATCACAAATTGTCCTTCTTTGACAACCATGCCATGGTTTCCATGTCTCCGAGACTTGAAGCTGAGGAAATGCGTGCAGCTTGACCAAATGGTAGTACGGTCAGTATCAGAGCTTACCACACTCTCTACTCTTGTTATTGACTCCTTTCCACTGATGAGCTTTCTACCAAAAAAATTGCTGCAAAACAATTCACATCTGATCTCATTAACTGTTACTTCCTGCCCCAAGATTAGCTCACTACCTGAAAATCTGGGAATCCTTACTGCTCTGAAATCGCTGAAGATTGGATGGTGTGACGAGCTAGATACTTTGCCAAGTGGACTAAAGTACCTCACTTCACTGGAGAACTTGGAAATCGTTGAATGTCCTAGTATAATCTGTTTGCCAGAGAAAGGTATGGAAGGCTTGTGCTCACTTCGGTCATTCTCAATTGAGAACTGTCGGAGCTTAACCTCTTTGCCTATGGGTATGAAATACCTCACATCTCTTGAGAACCTCACGGTTATGTTTTTAAATCTGGTTCATCTACCAGAGACTTTTCAATACCTCTTGGCACTTAGAAGCCTGACAATTATAAGCTGTCCAGAGCTTACAAGTCTGCCAGTGGGACTGCAACATGTCCAGAATTTACAAATCTTAGAGATTCATAGCTGCCCGAAACTGATGGAATTGCCTGAGTGGGTGCAGCATCTTGTTTCACTTCGATCTTTTAAAATCTCAGACTGCGCAAAAATAGAGTTCTTGCCAAAAGGTCTACAATGTCTTGGTGGGCTCCAACACCTGTCCATAAGAGACTGTCCTGTCCTTGAGAAGCGCTGCGAAAGGGGAACTGGTGAGGACTGGCAGAAGATATCTCATATTCCATATATCTATGTTGGATCATCAGCATTGCAGCAGAGGCAAGACATTGCATCCACCTCCCACAATCCTTAGGTAAAGTTGAATAACCCATATCAGCGAATTATACTTGAGGATGTTGCTGTGATTCAGAATCTGACAATGCTTACCTTCTTTTCTTTTGTTTCTAGTGGCATTTGCATTGTTGGTGGCTGACAAGCATGCATAGGAAGCCAATATGTAGCATCACTTGACAACAGAGTCATGAAGATTAGCTACATCAAGAAAAGAAAATCTTTGTTTCCAGTTACATATTTGCCTTTTTTCTAAAAGATCATGTGTAGTTTTCCCTTAGCTCTGAGGAACCAGTTCAGATAAACATTGAACTTTGCTTGATCTGGTGTTGCCATGAGAAAATGAGAGAGAGTTGAAGGATTTTCATACCCAAGTGGTTGCCCATGACTTCTGTAGATCTGATTGTGACGTAACTCACTGGTCGTTTTATCACTTGTCAAGTCCTGGGACAAAAGTTGAAAGAAGGGAAGATGGCTTCGGTAATGGCTACGTCATCTGCTCAAGCTGTCTCGTGCATCTTTGAGGTTACTTTGTTGGTTTATATTTTTTAGCAGCTTTCGCTGGTGTTCTGGGTATTGTTGATTCAATACGTTTATGGTTTGATGTTGCTTGTTTGGTTGTTTTTGTGTGGGGAGGCTTGCCTCTTTGTAGCTCCTATTTGGTTCAATAAACTATATTACCAAAAGAACAGCTTAACTGACTCTAAAGATTAGTGTCTGGCTTATGCCTGGTAGCATGGACTTTGCTTTTATTTGTTCAAAAGAGAGCTTTGCACCAAGAGCTCTCTTTTTCATTTTTTTTTTTTTTTGGTCAACTACCAAGTGTTCTCTCAGCTTAGTCAGACTGACCAGTGATCGGACTGGTGAATGTGGGACCATCGGGTGGCTGATTTAGGATTTCCTTGAAACATTTAACTTTTTTTTTTAAGGTTACAAAAAAATCCAAATAATTTCTCCGACTTGTCTTGTTGAAATGAACAGTGGATTAGATTATATCTCGGTGTGCTGCACCAGGCTGGCCCCTGTATCCTATTATTGCATTAGTATTCTTCTTCTTCTTCGATTTGTAAAGATTGACCAGTATTTTCACTGGTAGTATATAGGGTAAAATCTTTATATGGTACTTGAACTATCACGAAATACACTTTTTGGTATCTACAAATTTTTAGGGAGTCTAGTGGTACCTGTATTATCCATCTGTTCGCCATTTTAGTACTTCCGTCAATTATTCCGTTAAAGTATGGGTAAAATCGCAAAACACCTATTTTTCATATTTCTTTTACAAATTTTTCATTAAACTAAATTAAAATAAATTAGACTAGGTTAAAAGAATTGAATTTAGTGAATATCTAGATTTACCTACCATCTCTATTGATTAATCCTATTAATTGTTCGAGACAAAAGTTATCTCCAAATTAGTATATATTAAATTTTCATAAAATAAAAAAAATAAACAAAAATAAAAGTACTTAAATTAATTGACCCAAGTGTCTCAATAACAGTGAAGAATAAATTGGGTATTATTTATCTTTTTTTTCATATGTCAAAATATTTTTTAATTATTGATATTCAATATATTAAATTTTATAATTTTAATTATGAATGAATAGACTATTTTACCCTTACTATTTTACTCACATGAGTGTTACATGACCGCCACATAAGCATTTTTAACGGAATAATGGACGGAGGTACTATAAGGGCTAACAGAGGGATAGTACAGGGGGCTATCAATGGGTCGTGTCGGGTCAAGGTATTTGTCGTGTCGCAAGATACAAACTCAAACCCAACCCATTTAATAATCGTGTCAAAAATTTAAACCAAAACCCAACCTATTTATTAAACGGGTTACCCGTTTCCAATCCGCTTAACCCATTTAATAAATAGGTTGTGTCGTGTTTGACAAAATGACTTATTTAAAGGTTAACAATGCGACCCATTTAACTAAAAAAATGCAAAAATTGATTAAATTCACTAAAAACTCCACAAGATGAAGAATATAAATAATTATATATAATTCATAAATAATTAAATCCAATAATTATAAAGCAAAATATTTTAAATAGTTTAATCTTATGTTTAATCTTATGATCAAATACTCCCAACATCTAAAATATCAAGATGAAGTATAACATAATCAGGTTATACGGGTTCACTTCGTGTTGGCGGGTTGACCCACGGCCGACCCGCTTTTTAATCGTGCGGGTTCAACCCGCTTTATTTCGTTCGGGTTTCGAGTCGTGTTATCGGGTCGTGTCGGAATTGACAGCCCTAAGTACAGGTACCACTTGACTCCCTGAAAATTTGTAGGTACCAAAAAATGCATTTCGTGATAGTTCGGGTACTATATGAGGATTTTACCCTAGTCTATATACATTCCAGCATCTTCATCACCTGGCTAGCAACCAAAGATAAGAGTTACATTGGTTCCTTGATACATGTAGTTTCATAATTTCAGGGGTTACTTTATCTTCCCCATGTGGGATTAATTGGAAGAGGTTGCAGATGTCATAGTGAGAAATGTTCAGCAGTGATGATCAAATGTAGCAAGTTTTTGAAAGTACGTTCTTATAATTTTCTTCCTTTTGCCAGTGGCTGATTTTGTATGTTGATGTTTATTGTCTTGCTTCTGGCTGAGATTACCAATCCCTTGGTATTTGTTTCCTGAGCAACAATTCTCATCCAGTGGCAATCTTGGCTTTCAACTTGGTGACTTACTGCCAGTCTGCAGTCTCTTTTTTGGTCTGGGCCGGTGACATTATAAATCCTTGCACACCGGTTTTACAAATCACACCCCCTTATTCAGTTTTTCATGAATGTTTACATCCAATAGTGATTGAGCATAATTTTCAAGGTCAGTTACTGATTAGGTGAACACCACTATATCTATTAGACTACTATATAGAGGAATCTATTGCTTCTTCTTGGGATATATGCAAAATGTTACCTATAGTCTATACCACTAGGCCCAGGGAACATCCTTCTACGATTACTATTTCTCATTAATTAGCATATGCAGGATATATTGGATTTGCAATTACAGATCCTAGCTAGTATAAAATACTTGAATTCATGATTTATTCCATGCCCTCGTAGCAAAAATCAAAGACAATCAAGAAAAAGATCAACACACAGACCAAGCTCAGCCTTATTTGCATGATTTCTTCAAAGATCCGTCTCAGATTTATAAAATTACCAGGTTTTTCCAGCCTTTTGGTCATATGATCGAGAATTGGAGTTACGCACACCTGCATATTTAGTCCACTCAGTTCATCGTTTTTTTCAATGACCAATTAGAAGTAAATTTCAAAAAGATTGGATACCGCTGATATAGATTCAAGTGATCAAAATCAGTTCTACTAAGTGAAATAGTGCTAAACCGCAAGCTATAGTTAGTTGGAAACTAGTGATGTGAATAGGTACCTCGGCATTCGGCAATACTAGATTTTCGAGTAAAAAAACAACACACCACATCTCCAAAGACCCTCAAAGGAAGTCTAACCTGAAGGGCCAAGAAGGACAACGAATAAGTTAACAAAAACGATAACAAGCAATTTGTTTCAACTGGTCTTTAGATAAAAAAAAATAAAAATAAAAGTGCAATTAGACGACATTATAAAGAAAGTAGCTGTCACGTTGAGATGAAAACAAAACAAGACCAATGCTTTCTTCAGTACAGACTTTCGCAACAAATTCAAAACATGTTTCGAGGTTTGAAAAAACGCGTACGATGGCTTCCATTATATGTTTCTGCATAGCAATTAATGCTTTTTAAAAACAATAGCTTCCATTACAATATTCAAAAGATGTCACAGTCCTGAACTACTGATCATAAACCTCACCACCTATACAAATTCTTAACAAGCACAGCATTGTAGTCCCAAGTAGCAGCTGCACTTGGTTTCACAGCTTATTTACAATTGGGGTCCCCGTTACGTTGACGTGTAATCCCAACTGTGTGGCAAAAGATATGTTGAACTTTGATTGGTATCCTAGTACTCGATCTGACAGCTATAAATACCTATCCTCAATTGCTTTCATGCATCATGCATCCCACACAATCTTCAAGCAGAGAGATAAACAGTAGCAAAGGCAAACAGATAGAAAATGACTTGCTTCTTCTCAAAAGGGTCTTTTCTAGTCATTCTCCTTTTAACAATTTGCTTGGTTAGTGAAGCTCAGCAATGTAGTCCAAGCGGAAGGATTAGAGGAAAGAAGCCCCCTCCTGGACAATGTAACAAGGAGGATGACTCTGACTGCTGCAAAGCTGGAAAAATGTACCCAATTAACATACACATGCTCGCCACCAATGTCAGGTAACACTCAGGCATACCTCACTCTCAACAGCTTTGAGGCAGGAGGCGATGGAGGAGGCCCATCCGAATGTGATGGCAAGTATCACGATGATAGCACTCCAGTTGTGGCATTATCCACTGGTTGGTACAACGGTGGATCAAGATGCCTTAACAACATCAGAATTAATGGTAATGGGCGGAGTGTGGTAGCCATGGTGGTGGATGAGTGTGACTCTGCTGAGGGATGTGATAAGGACTATGATTATCAGCCTCCTTGTCCCAACAACATTGTTGATGCCTCCAAGGCTGTCTGGAAAGCCTTAGGTGTATCTAAGGACAACTGGGGTGGCTTGGATATCACATGGTCCGACCCTTAGTTATATTAGAGTATGTCCAAGTTGTTACTTATTTTTGTTTCTTCTATAGGGTTTGATGCTGCTTAGTTTTGTTGTTTTATGTGCGTCTATGTATTTGGAAGTGTCATATGTACATTATAGAAAGTTAATATGTTAAATCTTCTATTATTTATACATAAAAAGTTTGTTGTGAAATGTAGAACAATATCCAACATGGACTCAATTATTTCGATCTGTGTTTTGTTTCAGTTTTTATAATCTGTTTCCCTGCCTTATACATATGATAAGGGCATAAACATATTACAATTTGACATGAGGAAGTGCCAATTTCCTAGCAGAACTGTATCATGCATGTAAATGATGAAGCTGCTCTTATGAGTATGCATGGTTTAAAAGAGGAACCAAAATGGGGTCACCTTATGAAATTGCATACTGCAGTGAAGTTATCCTCCGGTCCTCTACTTATTGCTGGAGATCAAACCATTGTCTCTTTTAGACAATTTCAAACCGCCACTTATTATGTCTTCATTTATATCAAAATCTGGAGAATGTGCTGCTTTCTTGGTGAACAATGGCCCTAAAGAGTCCACCTCAACTCTATGTGCTAATTCTGAGAATGTTGTCTCTTGTGCTTCTTTTGTGAGAAAAATATTTGAGGTAGAATAAATATTCTCATTGATACTAGAAGATTATATACATACTAGGTTCTTGTACAACAAGTAAATCCCTACAAGTTACACTATTAGAAAAACAGATACTTTCACACGGATGGATTCTATGTGAATACATTGAAATACACACGGAAATCTGTGTGTATGGGTAGTTTCACATAGTACAGTCACGGATTTAGAATTTGTATGTGTTGCGAGCTTTGCTAAATCACTTTCACACGGAAAGCTTGTCTGTGTGAGCTATATTAGGTGGGTCCGGTATGAATCCCAATTAAATTAACTTCCAAATTTACCAACATTCACTACCACAAAATTGGGCTTTAGACACCATTATTAATGGTGTGTCAATTGGGCTTCAGACCACCAATGAATGGTGTGTAAAGCCAATAGACACCAACCCACTCACCATTATTGTTTGGGTTGCTAAAAGTGGCGTGACAATTACCCATGGGCTCACTATCAGTTTTTTTGGTGCCTCAACTGATGGGTACTGTTCATGCATTGGTGACTATGGATCACCACACCAATGTTGTGATTGGTGGAATATATGGTTGAATAGTCAGCCTGGGTATATCACTACAATTAGCACCACACCAATTCTATTGGTGACTATATTTCTTTTAAAAAAAATAAAAAAACATCTATTCTAGCAGCAGCTGAAATCAATAGTGTGAAAAAGACAATATGAAATCGAAATCCTGTGGAATGGTACAAAATATAAGTAGCCTTTTGTTTCAGGAACTCACGGTCCAAAATCTCTCTCAAGCCATAATACTGAACAAACCAATACATTGACTAACACAACAAAAAGGAAGTGTAACTATTACCTTCTTAAGCTGCTTGGTTGGATATAATTCAGTTAATTCCTATCGTATTGCAGTTCATATTCATAATTTTGATGCACAACATAACCAATATATTTTTTCTTTTACTTTCAAAAGCAGAAACCACACCCCTCTGCATCTGGTCCCAATCTGCAGGAGCTCTTCAATGTCGAAAAAGCTGTCACCATTGCTCCTCTGCTGCTGTTCAACATCAATGATTTCTGAGCCTGAAATTTAGATTGAAGTATCAAACCATAAAAATGCATTAAATTCTCAATTAGCAATCACATCACCGTGTGGAATAAAGAAAACTCATAATTGAACTGAACACTTTGTAATACAGTTCAGTACATTTGGGCAGAGTACAAAAACATGCATGCACCTAAAGAGAGACGATTGATGACTTCCAGCAACATGTTTAAGGCTTCAAGCAACATAATTGAAGTAGAAAAGAATCTAATTTAAACTTAACACCTATAATGAGATGCATGGGAAACTAAAGTAGTTGATAATTAATTAAAGCGATTTATTAAAGTGCACTATAAGAGGAGGGATACTTAAACTGCCCACATCTTCTAGCATTCATATGCAGCACGTCCCAACCTATGTAAAGGAATACTTAAGTCACAAAATAGTCTGCAACTCATTGGCTAATATACAAAACTCGAATCATAACTCCTAGCATGAAAAAGACAGTGAAGCACAGAAATAAAAAGCAAGATCCATACCTGGAAAGTATGTAATTTTGTTTAATCTGGCTGCCTGAAAAGACAACATCAAACTCTTAAAATATATTTAATACATACCAAGCTGAACCAAAACCATAGAAGTGAGACAGGGAGCCAAGATAACTAGCACTCTATAAAAAGTATAGTGAAACAAACTAACCAATTCATATGAACAGGTGGGGTGATCAACTCTTCACTTACTGCAGCAGTGCTAAATCTACTGACACTTCTCCCTAAAGATCACATCAGAAACAATTTCATTACATAAATTCGTGAAAGGTAAACAGAGGAAAGAGAAAAGCCACGAGAGCTAAACAAAAGACTGCAAAAAGTAAAGAATACAAAGATAAAGGTGGTGTCACCTTGAGAGAGAAGCTTAGAAGCAGACCTAGCAGAGAGAGCGAGAGAGTAAGGAGGAGACTCTCCGAGCTGCCATGTCGACAGACAATAATAACTCTTCAGAGGCCCTTATCCTCTTCTTGTTATATTACAATGTACTCTATTTCTGCGCAAAAAGAAAGACAGTAAACAAACTGTTTTCTCTCCCTCTAAACCAGTGGAGTAAGTCTATAAGCAAGTGACTCAAGATCTTCACTTCTAATTTCAGTACTTCCCAATTGAGCAGTAGACAGTTTTACAAAATCGTAATAAGGTATGGAGCATAAACCACAGAACATGAGCCTTTGAATTTTTTTTTTTTTTTCGCTGATCAAATACGGTATACAGACATGCTCCTCACAGCACAAGTAAAGAACAAAGAAGCGTTTCCTTTTCTTCATGCCAATGAAGTTTTCTTGTAAATATGTCGTGGCTAAAAACGTTTATTATCAGGGGCCATCAACAACACCCTAAAAATGCATTGCTGCTTGCATAAAGAAATCCTATTCTCATTCTCGCCTAACTCAATACCTAGAAAACATATTCTAGAGGTAGTTCTCTAGTTTTATTGACACAAAGAAATAGAATGAGATGCCTGCTAGACTGTTACCAGGTACAAGTACTGAAAACTAGAAGTTTTGTTGAATCAGATGCAATGGTTGTAATTGCAATTCATATTTGCACCAATTACTAAATATAAACCCATATAAGTTTTATATAAATAGATGATTCAACGTAAAACTTACAATGCTGCAGCAAATCGTGCAAAACTATCTGAGGAGTGGCCCACAAGTGTCCTGTGAAAAGTGTCCTAGGGAACCATGGATTTGATGAGGTAAAATACCAAGAGGTTGCTCACTGCTTCCGTTATTACTAGAGTTTGCAAATATCCTAAACACATGCAGGTTAACACAAGAATTCCAGGTGAACCATTGAGAAAAACTAAAAAGCAATAATAAAATACAATGCCAAAGACAGTTTATAAATCAGAAGATTACATACATGTACTGCTTCCATAGAATTGAAATATGTTTCTGAACAGAATATATGGGCGGTCAGATACCAGAAGATCTTGGATACCCCAACATGGAAGAAGCCAATAATACGTGATGAACAACACTGAAAAACAAGTAAAGAAATGAGGATTTTTGCAAACAAAAAGTGAGCATCAAGGCACGTATAGTATCTGCTATATAAATTCAAGGGATGTAAGAGCAAGTTAAGGATTTATGATCCATCCACGATAATGGTTTCACATTAACGAGGGCGCATTAAGTGGCAGGGAAGCTTTACCCAAATTGGTTCAAATCTTTTAAGCCCGGATACCTTAAACAATCTAACGAGCACTTGACAAATCAAATATTTACAATGATCGGAAAACCAAAAGCAGTAAATCTGAATCAAATCAATCTGACCATAAAAAGAAAAGAAAAAATAGAAATTTAACAAATCTAAAATTGATTCAAGGAAAGAGAAATAATTTTCCAAATCCACATGGACATGATAACCCATATCTAAATAATAAACTGAGAGAAGAGATCTCAAGTTAGTTGATTGTAAAAGCCTCAAATCCCTTCTTACCTGATTTATATACATACAGAAAAAAAGAAATTTTAAAAACAAGGTAAAACTTAAGACTGATTGTAATAAGCATAGCAACCTAAAATTATATCCAATTTCTGACATTTGGCTTGCTTAATGTATATTGAAATCTTTTCTTTCTTTCTGTTCCATCAATTTTGTCAGCTACGAACCAAACAACAGAGGAGTAAGCTTAGAAATTAGAACCAGTAGCTAAGGTGTTAAAAAATAAATTAATTAATTAAAAAAAACAACAACAATTCTAGCTCCTTATCATATATCTGAAAACGGTGAAAGAAATCTTTCCGACATTTCACAACTAGAGGACTTATATTTAATAGACAAGAGTCAAGAAAAAAATTATCTGATAATTAAACTGGATGCTTATGCTTTTAGGGAAATACTCAATTACAAGAAAATAGAAGGCAAAGACTAACCTATTCAAACCTTTCTGAGATTATTAGTGCTCATATGTAATAAAGCCATGGGCAGTTGGGAGTAAGGAAAACAAGCCCTGCTTCAGGCAAAGGCGTATAACGAAGGAAACATTCTGGTAATCGAACCAACTCTGATGAAGGCATAACATTCTGAACATGATTTGAATTCCATAGAAATGAAGTAAAAGAAATAATCTGGAATCAAGAGAGATGCAAAAATAAACTACAGCAATATACCCAAAATTCAGATCTGCCATCAAGAGAGATAACCTACAGAAATAAACCCAATATTCAGATCTGCCATCAAGAGATATGCATGCAATAGCCTAAAATCGAAACCGAAACCGAAACCGAAACCGAAGCCGACCAAACATCATTAAAGAACAAATACACTAGATTTTAACGAAGAGAAATAATCTGTTGTACCTCTTGTGCAAGTCTGAGATTTCATTCCATATGGGTATAAAATTCTCGCCATTTTGATGGTGATGGAGATGGACATGGACATGAGCCGAACTCTTAAAGGATGGTTAGTGATGAAGAGATAGCTGCTCTCTTCAACACTTGAGAGATGGGAACAAAATAGGGGAGAGGGAGAGTTCTACACCGCAAAGGGAAAAGAGGAGAGAGATAACAAGAATATTTTAAAGAGAGAGGCACTAAAACTTTCTAACATTGGTGATATTACAACAGTATATTGACCCCACATTTGGCAGGATTTTCACAAAAGATACACACGTTTGGGAGGATTAGTGAGAACAAAATTGGGTGCTGTCACCATTAACCAAAACGTGGGGATAAAATGGTATCCAAAGCCCACTTTTGTGGTAGTGATTTGAATTTTTGTAATTTCCAGATTATTCAAATATTAGATATTTATTTTTAGGTCCATTTATTTTCATGTTGTTTTAGGTCCTTCATTTAAGTTTTGCAAAGCTGGAGATCTTTCCTTCATCGTTCTTCATTGAGATCTTGCAAATCTGGGAATTTTTCCTTTAGCGTTCTTCATTGAGATTTTGCAAATCTGGGAATTTTTTCCTTCATCATTCTTCATTAAAAGTTTGCAAATCTGGGATCTTATTGCAGTAAATCATACACAAGCATCCAGTTTCAGCTACTCAATCTCTGACGCAATATAGATCGGTAAGTTTGAATACAAATAAACAACAAACCAAAAGTGATTATATATACCTTTATGAATCTCTATTTGTTTGCCGCGGTCAATGGTGTCGATCTGTATGCTGTGAGAAAGAATCACAAGAATCACAAGTGACTCAATCTTGCATCGATCTTCAGCAGATTTTAAACGAGCTGCCCGCAAGAACCCTCTGTATAGACCAAGTACTTGCCTCTGCATTCCAGAAAGCCTTGGCCCACTGGAGGCTTCCATTTCACCGTCTTCTTATGTTCCGCCCAGATTCAATTCTGAAGAGAGCTTCGAAAAGTACACAAATCTGCAGCAAATGCAACACAAATTAGTACCTTTCTTAGACCCAAACCCAATAATACAAAATTAAGAGAGAATTTGTAAACAGTATTAGATTTTGCAAAATGGGATAAACATAGCAATAATATCATCTTTTGAATCGTGCATCCCCACAGAGGACATTTCTCATACACATGGTGGGCATTACAGAAAATATGGATGTTAGCGATTCCGACTCCAGATACATTTTGTGGAAGTGACTACCCAACGAAATTGATATGTAGATGCAATGAGGAAAGGAAATAGATCTTTTGGAATAATAATTGAAGAATTCCAACATTAAGATTGAAAAGTATGAATAAAGTGGACCCAACCCAGCCATCTCCACCCCTAGGGTTATACCGTTTGGTGGTCCTCCAACTGCAGGTGGAACTTTCTCCTTTTCAGCCCAGGGCAGCCGAGAACTCCCACAACTCTCCTCTACCTTGCTCAAGAAGAAAAAGCCTGTCATCCAAAAGCTAGACAGATCATTGTCAGAAGTTGATCCATCTGCGAGTTCCGTGGCCGTGATGGTTGCTGGGGAAACTGATGAACCTGTAGGAGCTCAGCAGACAGAGCTAGTTGGGACCGATGCTTCCGGTTTGGCCTTCAAGGTTAGGAGTTCCGGATCTAGTCCACCTATTCAGAATGCACCAGTGGAGCCTAAGGTGTATAAGAAAAGAAACAGGACGGCGGGTTGCACTCCCTCCCCAAAGAAACTCAAGACAATCCTGGGTGGTAAGATACCCATACTGCGAGCAGATGCCCTAGGGTTGGTTGAAGCTGTTAATGAGAGTGAACAAGGAATTCTGAAGAAGAAGGTTGGAAGACCTCTGGGAAGCAAGAACAAACTTCCTCGCCCTCAGAAGAAGATGAGTGGGACGTTGCGTCTGACTTACCCTTCGGTTGAAGCTGCTCATGAGATTAGCCCTAAGAATAAGGGCAAAGGAAAGCTCTAAGCTTCCCGTGTTCGATACCTAGCATTTGATTCCAGTCTATTTCTATTTAAATTTAGTTTCTCTGATTGTACACCAATTGAGGTCCTTGGCAATTAGGGTTACTCTAGAAAGGGTTTAGATAGTTGTTGGATTAGTCTCCTTATGGCTAGGTCAAAAATTTGTGCTCAAGTTGTTCCTCAATGAGGGTTACCTGTTATGTGTTTAACAGCTTAGACTATCTAGGTTTTCATTTGGTGTAAGACAGCATATGATGTACGTGCCTTCTGGCCATGGATAAGTAATGAAATTATCTACTTCTCAAAAAAAAAAAAAAAAGTGGAGCAACGAAACAGAGAAGAAGTAATTAACCTTGGTTAATCACAGGAACTGAAGATAGGCTCCAATTTGGTATGTCAGATTTCAATCGACTGAGGAAATTGAATTACGGATAACACTACAATAACCAGTCTTTCTTGCTAATCAACACCACAAAACATAAACCCAGTTAGAAAGCAAAGAACATAGCTTTTTACTTTTCCATCGTTGAAGACGAAGACGAAAACCCATCAACGCAACCTTCTTGCTTATCTAGCGGACTCGAGCAGGGTGAGGATGTCGCCCTCCCGGACAGGACCCTTGACGTTTCTCATGATGAACCGGTTCTGGTCGTCGAGAAACTTAACTCAGACTTGGGTCACCTGACCTCTAGATCTGGTCCGGCCCATCACCTTCACCACCAGGGTGTGCTTCACAGTCGATTCCATGCTCAGATTTGGGAGCTCGAGACGAGGGTCTGGAGGAGGAGGCGGCCGCTTGGCTTGGAGGTTGGAGGTCCATTCTTGAGAGAGAAAATCGGAGAGAGATGAGAGATCGTTCAGAATGAGGGAGATGGAGAATAAAGAGTAAAGACTCTGGATCGAGATGCAGAATTAGAATTTATTATTAATATTTTTACACAAATATCAGTGTGAAATATTAAGCAGGTATTAGAATTTTATTATATATATTGTTTACATAGATATCCGTGTGAAATTAAATGGGTATTATAATATTTATTTATATTTTTACACAGATATCCGTGTGAAATTAAGTATGTATTATAATATTTAATTATATTTTTACACAGATATCCGTGTGAACTATTAAGCTGGTATTAGAATTTTATTATATATATTATTTACACAGATATCCGTGTGAAATTAAGTGGGTATTATATTAATTTTTACACAAATATCCGTGTGAAATTAAGTATGTATTATAATATTTATTTATATTTTTACACAGATATCCGTGTGAACTAATATTTCACACTGAAAACTGTTTGAATTTTTAATTTACTATCTGACAACCTTATAGGAATTTCTAAATTTGACTTTATTTCACACGGACTCCGTGTGTAAATTGACTTGTAAAATATTGGGTCCCAATCTGAACCCTATGTGGCCACAATAGGCAGTGTGAAAAATATTTACACACGGATTTCCGTGTGTACTATAACACTTTATACACAGATATTCATCCGTGTGAACCTCTGTGACAACACGATCCGTGTGAAAGGACCTGTTTTTCTAGTAGTGTTAGGGATACAAGGAATATTACAAATAATCTCGTAAAGATACACATAATTACAATATTAATTATAGAATATTCTTAACACTCCTCCTCAAGTTGGAGAGTGAATATCAAGCACTCCCAACTTGCATAACAATGCTTTGAACTTGTCTTTGCCCAACGCCTTTGTGAATATATCTGCTAATTGTTGTAAAGAACCAACGTATCTGGTGCTGACTGAACCATTCAATATATTGTCTCGAATAAAATGACAATCCATTTCAATATGACGTGTTCTCTCATGAAAAACTGGGTTTGCGGCTATGTGCAGAGCTGCTTGATTATCACAATGCAAAATAGCAGGTCAAGAAATAGGCATATGCAAATTAGCAAACAAATATTGTAGCCAAGTGAGTTCACAACATGTATTAGCCATTGCTCTATACTCGACCTCGGCACTAGACAATGAGACCGTCTTTTATCTTTTGGTACGCCATGAGATCAAAGAATCTCCTAAGAAAACACAATATCCAGTAGTAGACCGACGAGTAATAGGACAACCCGCCCAATCTGAATCACAAAAAGCTCTCAAATTCAAATTGCTATTGGAACTTAAAAGCAAACCTTGGCCAGGAGAGGATTTCAAATATCTGACAACTCGAAGTGCAGCAGCCATATGAGGTTGACGCGGCTCATGCATGAATCTACTAAGAACATGAACAGAATAGGTAATTTCGGGTCTTGTGATTGTAAGATATATAAGCCGTCCAACCCAACGTCTATATGCAGCCGAATCCTTAAGTAGCTCACCTCTATTTGATAATTTGGCTTCTTCCATGGGAAAATCAACTGGCTTTACACCCAAAAATCCAGTGTCCTTGATAATTTCTAAAGCATACTTGCATTGAGATATATAAATGCCCTTTTTTGAACGAGCAATCTCAAGTCCAAGGAAGTATTTAAGTTCACCCAAATCTTTGATGCGAAAGCGGGTGTGAAGAAATTGTTTGAGAGCTTTAATAGAGTCAAGGTTGTTCCCAGTAATGAGGATGTCATCAACATAAATTAATAATACTGTGAGGGAATTACCAACCTTTTGAACAAAAAGAGAATAGTCAGCCTTTGATTGAGTGAATCCGGCAGCAAGAATTGCTTCTGTAAACTTGGCAAACCATTGACGAGAGGCTTGCTTTAAACCATATAAGGACTTGTTAAGGCGACACACATGATTCTCCCCCTGTTGCCGAAGACCTGGAGGAGGAGACATGTACGTACAGCTCTTCTTGCAAATCACCATTAAGAAAAGCATTATTAACGTCAAGCTGGTGAAGAGACCAACCTTGAGAAGCAGCAATGGCAAGGAGGCAGCAGACAGTAATCATCTTCGCTGTGGGTGAAAAAGTATCATGATAATCAATCCCAGCAGCTTGAGTGAATCCCTTGGCAACAAGGCGAGCTTTATACCTCTCAATAGAACCATCAGCATTATATTTAATTCGATAAACCCATCTGCAAGCAATAGGACGTTTGCCAGGAGGAAGTGGGACGAGTGTCCAAGTGTTATTGGCAGTGAGAGCGGCAAGTTCATCGTCCATTTCTTGCTGCCATTTAGGATCAGAGGCTGCATCTGCATAAGAAGAGGGCTCCTCAGCCCTACTGATGGAAGCAACATAAGAAAGATGGGACGGTGAGTACCGTTGATAAGAGATGAAATTACAAAGCGGGTAACGCGTACCTGGTGGAGGACTTGGCGGAGGAGATGATAAATGGTGTGGTGGCAGAATCACCTGCGAGCAGACATAATCACGGAGACGAGTGTTAGGCGCACGGGAACGTTGGGACCGGCGTAGCGCGGGTTCAGGCGTTTGTGCTAGCACAGGGTTAAGCACGGGTTCAGGTGCGGGTTCAGGAGTGGGGTCAAGCACCGGGTTAGGCGCAGGTATAGGCGCTTCAGGCGCCGGTTCAGCCATTGAATCAGGCGCGTGTGCGACAGAAAATGATGGAGAGTGAGAAGCAGGTACATTAGAGGAAGATGATGGCTGCAAATCTGGAACTGGGTTAGGTAACACGGGATCAGAAGGAGAAAAAAGAGAATGAGTTTGGGGAGGAAAATGAAAGGTATCTTCAAGAAAAAGAACATCCCTATTGGTAAAAAATTTCTTTGTTTCTAGATTGTAGAGCTTATAAGCTTTTTGGCCCAATGGATACCCAAGAAAAATGCATTTTTGAGCTCGTGGAGCAAATTTTGAAGCTGGGTGAACAGAAGTAGCAAAAGCAACACATCCAAAAACACGCATTCCAGAATAGTCAGGAGGCTTATGATAAAGAACTTCAAATGGGGTTTTCTTATTCAATAAAAGTGTAGGAAGTCGATTAATTGTGTAGGCAGCGGTAAGAACAGATTCCCCCCAAAAATCAATTGGCAAGTGAGATTGGAAGCGGAGGGCCCTAGCAGTTTCTAGAAGATGTCTATGTTTGCGTTCAACAACACCATTTTGTTGGGGTGTGTAAACGCAAGAATGTTGAAAAATAACCCCTTGTTCAAGAAAAAAATCCTGTAAAGAAAGAAATTCCGCCCCGTTATCGGTACGTATTTGTTGAACATGAGTCTGAAATTGAGTTTTGACATAAGCAAAAAAATTTCGAAGCAAGGGTTGTGTTTCACTTTTATGGCGCATTAAGAAAACCCATGTAAAACGAGAAAAATCATCCACAATAGTTAAAAAAATAATAAGCGCCATTGAGTGAAGGAGTTTTATGTCGTCCCCAAATATCACAATGTATAAGAGAAAAACATCGAGAAGTTGATATTGAACTAGAAGGAAAATGTTGGCGAGTTTGTTTAGCCAAAGGACAAATTTCACACTTATTGTTGGAATCAAAATGAAAATGAAGTGACTCATTGGCTATATATTGTAAACAGGCAGGAGAAGGATGCCCCAAACGGCGATGCCAAAGGTTGGAAGAGATGGTAAGGTGGGAAGCAAAAGGATGTTTGGATGTAGAGATGGAAGCTGCCACAAGGTAATAAAGCTAGCACCACAAGGTAACAAACATCTTCTTTTTTTTTTTTTTTTTTTTTTTTTTAAACCCCACCCCATTCCCACCCTTAATGGGGCTCGAACTCCTGACCTCTTATATATGAGACCAAAGCCTTACCACCCCACCAAACACACACACCCAGGTAACAAACATCTATCTTCTCATCGTTTTGTTTCCATCTTGTTTAATTAGAAACAGAGCAAAAGCTTAGAAGCCCAGAAATATAGAAAGGAAATAAGATCTGTTCTCTGATTTTATGCATAATTGGGTAAATGTAGAGACAATAAGGATTCATGAAGGTTTTTCATGAGTTGCTTTGGTCTGGGTAAGATGAGAGAGAGAGAGAGAGAGAGAGAGAGAGAGAGAGAGAGAGAGAGAGAGAGAGAGAGAGAGAGAGAGAGAGAGAGAGAGAGAGAGAGAGAGAGAGAGAGAGAGAGATTAGAACGCAGAAGGGAAGAGAGAGAGAGGCGAGAAAGAAAGAAACAATAAACAAATAAAAGATGGACAGAGCTGGAGCTGTCAAATTTAACAGAGGAAGACTCAATGCCAAATACACTTGTGAATGACATATAGGTTGATTAGGTTCTCCTAACGCCATCTCTATCCTGACCTAAAAGTCTAAAACCAGCTCCCATCAAAGATTCAAACCCAACTCATCACAACCCACTACACCCAGCCCAAGTAGATCAAAAAATATCTTCCATAGTCTTAAGGACATGTGTCATTTGGCAATACCTAAGTAGCTTTTGTAATCCTTTGGATTTTGAAATGGTATGTAACAAAATGATGTTTCTTTGAATGCCCTCCCTTTGTTGCTCTCATTCACACACCCACCCACACCCACATTTCTCGACCACGTTTTTCTCTCATCTAACTCTTCGCTGCAAGCCAATTCTTCATCTACTTCTTCGCAGCTACTGTTTTAGAGATTAGAGCCCATCTGGCCATCTTCTTCTCTTCTTCTTCTTCTTCTTCTTCTTCTTCTTCATAGCTCCTACTGTCTCCATGTTTCTCCATATCCACCGCGTGGATTCCTGTTCTACGCATTTGTTTTAAATCCATAAAATCACTGAACCAGAGACGACCACCGTTGATCATAATTCCTCCACTCAGATCTCAGCTCAGAACCACTCGGCTGGCTGATTTGTTGCAGATGAAAGATTAGAAGATATGGACATTGCTGGCAAAGCTTGAACTTGTGATCTGCCCAGATACCCACCACCTGTTGGACGAAATTCCTTCCCTCCTCTTTACTCCTAATTAATTGCAAAGGTGTTTCCTTGGCGGCCAAAATTTGCTCTTTCAGTACTGTTTGAATGTTATTTGTTATTTTTAGGGCTGGGATTTTAGCCCGAAAACCAGAAAACCGACCCGGGATCGGCCCGAACGGTCCGGGCTTTAACATTTACTTAACATGTTGTTCAAGGCCCGGCCCGAAATAAATAAAATACAGTCCGGGCCCGGGCCCAAGAAATCAGAAAGAAAAAAAGCCCGAAGGCCCGAAATTTGGTGCAATTGACACATGTTAGCATATTATTGGTAGTGATATTCAGGCTTACAATATGTGCATACATGTGATTCCTAACCCAACTAAAGACCTAAAATCAATCAACCCTAACCTAACCGAGTCAGCCACTCAGCCTCACTCTCTCAGTCTCAAGAGGCTTTCGATTCTCTGTCTCTCTCGACCACCATCCGCCGACCCAAGGCCTGTCGCCGCTTCTACCGTAGACCCAGCCTCGCCGGTTCGATCTCTCCTACTCACTGTAAGTAAAACCCTATCTTTGAACTTCATTGTTGGGATTGAATTCGAAACCACCTCTTCCAATAACCAAAATTGATGCGATTTCCTTTCAATCTTTCATGGCCGTGTGAAGAATCTTCGAGGAATGTCTGCTATCAATTTTGGCTGCGAGGATTCGGGGAAGGTCAAGATCTGCATCGTCTGCTATCCAATCTCTCCCTCGTGTAGCCTGGTACAGATCATACTTAATAAAGCACACTGAATATTTCACACAGATCGTCTGCATCCACTGTAATATGATCATTTGTGATTTTCGTGACTTTGTGTGCTAATGAAATCATGACTTGACACAACAGAAATAATGGTATATGTATAGATCGAAGATATATCTTCGACTAGCTTTAATTTGTGAATGCATGGTCAAAGTTTTAACTTTCAAGTACTAAACCTGCTAGAGTTCTTATTTTTGAATTGTTGCTGGTCATGTTTTCAAATTGCAGGGAACAAGCCTTCTGTCCAAGCTCAATGAACTCACTGCAGGAAGATACTGAAATGAAGCTGCTGGAATGAATGAACTCAATTAAGGAGCTGCAGCAGTGCAGCCTAGAATTCAGTGGATTTGTCCATTTACAATTTTAATCCATTACTGCTAGTTATGTTTTACTTTAGCATTCTACAATGTTTGCCTGTTTGGAACTTGTTTTTTACTTTATTTGGAAGTTGGGACTTTGATTATGAAGTTGTTTATTTGAAACTTGGAAGATTTTAATCTGCAAGTTGTTATGTTGGAGTGTGGATCTTGGTCAGTTGGACTTTGAATCGTTGGAGTTGGACTTTGAATTGTTAGAATGTGGAAAACTGGAAGTTTGGAACTTGTTTTTTTTTTCATTTTGTTTCTATCATCAGTTAGCTGTTTTTTTTTTTTCTCTTTCCCCTAATCAGGTTTTGGGCCCGAAAACCCGGAAAACCCGGCCCGTAAAAATCGGTCCGGGCCCAACTCGGTCCTAAAAATAAAATATCATTATTTGGGCCCGGCCCGAAAAAAATTGTCATGACCCGAGCCCATTAAATTTTACCCGGGCTCGGCCCGATCCCAGCCCTACTTATTTTGACGGATCCTCGTTGACTCATTGACAGAAAGTCATCAGTCGACGAAGTTGTCTCCGCTAGTTGTTATCTACGCGCAGTCTCTCACTCTCACCTAGCTCCATTTTTTTTTACAACTTTTCCCTGAATTTGTGAGCTCCATTGACCATGGATTCTTTGATTGTATCTCCGATGGTAGAGGTGCTCTTTGGAAGGTTGACTGACACTGTTGTTGGTGAAGTCCGAACTCGCACAGAGTTCAAGAGGGAGATCGAGAAGATGCGGGAGACGTTACCGGTGATTCAAGCGGTGATAGAAGATGCAGAGGAGCAGCAGAGGAAAAATAAAAAGCTGAGGATTTGGCTGGCAAAGCTCAAAGCCGTAGCAGTTGATGCTGATGATCTGCTTGATGAGGTTGCCACCCTAGTTCTGCGCAAGCATTTAATGAAAGAGGAATTTTACGGGTCATATAGTGGCAGCCTCATGGAGCTCGCACTACAGATCTATCGCACTGAGAACAGCATAAGTTTCGTCACACGTAACTACGAAAACCAATTTTTTGAGCAGCTATTTCATTCACGGTCGAATCTGAACACGAAGGTGAGAAAGATCAGAGAGCGGACAAGGTATGAGTTTAGGAAAACTTTCTTAACTCTTGAATCGATTTCTACTTACCGTAAGAAGTCACACAAACTAAGGGAGCTTCGTGAAAGATTGGATGATGTAGCCAAGGAAATGTCTAGTTTCCAGTTCAAAGAAACTCAGTCGAATGGACGGTCAAGTACAATGGAGAGACGCCAAACTGGACCCTCTGTCAATGAGTCAAAGATTTTTGGCAGAGAAGAGGATGTGAATAAGATTGTGGGGATGCTATTGTCTTCCAGTAGTGGTCCTGAAGTTGCAGTAATTCCCATTGTCAGCATTGGAGGGATGGGGAAAACAACACTCGCTCAGTTAGTCTACAATGATCCGAGGGTTACAAGCCACTTTCAATCTTTGATGTGGCGTTCTATCAATGATAATTTTAAACCAGCATGGATCATAAATGAAATGTTGAGGTATGTCGGAAAGGGCAGCCATGACTCGTCTCAGATTGGTGTGCTGCAATGTCAATTGAGAGAATCCTTACTGGGAAGAAGATACTTGATAGTGCTCGATGATGTGTGGAATGAGGATCCAGATGAATGGGATAAAGTAATGAATCCATTGAAAGGCTCCGCTGGTGGAAGTAAAATTATACTAACCACCCGGAATAAGGCAGTTGCAGCCATAACTAGCACATCTCCCCCTTTTCATTTGGAACCACTGAGAAAAGAAGAGTGCTGGAAGTTGTTCAAGCACCGAGCCTTTGCAGATGGAACAGAGCATGATTTTCCGAGCTTACTGCACATTGGTGAACAAATAGTAAACAAGTGCAAAGGCGTCCCATTGGTTGCAAATATTCTTGGAAGCATGTTGCACCTTAAAAGAGAAGAAAGCGAGTGGTTACATGTGCAAAGGAGTGAACTAGGGAGTATTGATGCAGGGGAGAGCAGAATTCTGTCTATCTTAAGGGTAAGTTACAATCGTTTGCCTTCGCATCTGAAAGCTTGCTTCGCATATTGTTCAGTATTCCCAAAGAATTATGAGATTAATAAGCAAAAGTTGATCCATCAATGGCTCGCACATGGCTTAATTCCTCATATTGGAAACTCTTCAGTTAGGCCAGAGGACATTGGCAATGAGTATTTTAACAATTTATTGAAGATGTCTTTCTTCCAAGAAATAAGAAAATATGATGACAGAGGTATGGCAGAATTTAAAATGCATGATCATATTAATGATCTTGCAAAATCTGTTGTTGGAGAGGAATACTTGACTCTAGGACAGGAAAATGTGCACTATAGTGAGTATAGTCTCTCAAAGACATGTCATGCGTCAGTTGTATGCAGTTCTAGCTCTGCTTTGATCCCTGAAGCCTTGTGTGAAGCAAAGAGATTGCGAACCCTCAATTTCCTGTCGCCAAGAGAGGATTATGTGGAAGCCATTCCAACCATACTAGCAACTTTTAAACATCTCAGAATGCTGAATTTCAGTGGATCTGGAATTAAGAGTCTCCACAGAGAGATTGGTGGGCTACTATCCTTGCGGTATCTTGATCTATCAAATACTCTCCTAGAGACGATGCCAGCAACTATCTGTGATCTGTGCAATTTGCAGACCCTGAATCTCTCAAGTTGTATTGAGCTCAAGGAGTTACCAAGTGGTACTTCAAAGTTAATAAATCTGAGACATCTTAACATAGATGATTGTCCAAGACTTGCGAGCATGCCCCCATCAATGGAAACTTTACAACAACTTCAAACTTTGCCAGTATATATCGTCGGCCCCGGCTTTGAAACTTCTATTTTTCAGCTCTCAGCAATGAAAAATCTACGGGGGAAGTTAAAAATCAAATGTCTGGAGGAGGCTATAATTCCACTTGGGAACGACATGATTAAAGATTGGATGAAAACGAAAGAGTTTCATTCATTGGAACTGTTGTGGCAAAATGATGGGGGCAAGCTCGATCATAATAGATATAGGCCAGCTGGCAGGCAAGTTGAAGATAGAACTCATTTTAGTCTGGTAGATTCTTTGACTGTATCACCCTTTATAAGAAAGTTGTCAATAAATGGTTATTCTGGAACCAAGTTCCCAGATGAGATGAGTTGGCCTCAAAACTTGACTGAGCTAAACATAATTAATTGCAGAAGATGTGAAAGTCTTCCTCCACTCTGTCAACTTCCTGTCCTCAAGATTCTCAACATCCAAGGAATGGATTCTGTTGTGCACATTGGTGTCGAATTCTCAGGTGAAGGAGACAGACCATTTAGGTCTCCTAAAGAGCTATCCCTCATAGACTCTCCAGAATTAAGAACTTGGAGTAGTATCAATTCCACAGAAGTGTTTACTTGTCACGCCCCGAATTTTGAATAATCAATTCAAAGTCCGAAACATGAATAATAACAATTACAAATAAACGTCCTGAATTTTTTTCTCACAAACAACCACACTTCACATCTCTCAATAATACAATAAACCAAATCCTCAAGTTATTTATTACAGCACACTCTCCCAAATCAAATTGTAAGGCTCAAATGAGCTTAACTCACCTCACTATTACAATTGCTGTAAAACTATAACAAATACTCTAACCCGCACGATCACCGCTCTGATTCTCCTGACCTGCAGGATTACACGCTACACAATTTGAATAGTGTACCGGGATTGCAACAACACCAAACCCGGTAAGCTTTTGACAGCTCGTATGAGTAAACAAGAATGAACTGTTGATTTATTAAATCATATTTCTTTTAACTCAAGCAAAACAACCAACAATCACAATATCCACGAAGCAATCCACAATCCCCAAAATCAGTCACTAAAATCACAAACTCTAAATCACCAAAGATTAATACGGGATCTAAACTCACATCTTTCTTCCCAAAACCCCGAGAGCGTATTTATACAAATACGGTGACTGACAGACTAGAGCTCTAACTGAATTGTAGCCCATCACCTGGCCTAGGTTATGGCATCCGACATGATTGTCAATATCGTAGTTCATCTGACGGTCGGATTCTCACGAATCGCCTTCCGAATCACCATTTCACATTTATACGAAGATCCAACGGTCGGATCTTCGCCCGTGACCACACAAAGTCATCGGGACAGTCATACGATCAACATATCAAATCTACAATTCCATCCGACGGTCTGATCTTCACAGATCAAAAATCGAACGATCGAAATCGATCGAAACTTAAAAATTCATAACTTAATCATACGATATCCAAAAATTGCGTATAATAAATCTAAATGATCGTATTGAAATAAAGAACCTAAAAATGTATAGAATTCATATTTTTGACCCCCAGAGGTGGCCGGAAATGGCCGCCGGAGTTAGTGGCAGAGCCGCCACCGACCACCGCCAATGGTGATAGGGCCGGGCTGCTCTTCTTCCTCTCATCATGCTTAACAACTTTCATAACTACCATGTAAGCTGAAAATGACCGGAAGTGGTTGAAATTACCCAAAACAGTCGAGGTGGCCGGAAAATTTCCAGAATCCGGCGAAAATTTCCAGAATCCGGCAAGGCTTGATTTCGACGTCAAAACTTCAATTTTAGGCTTCGATCCCTTCTGGAGAGTTATTAAGAAACTCAAGGCGAACTCACTGGTTCAAGAATTACAGAAAAAGGTAGTCTGTAGCTCGAGATATACCGATCGAAAGCTTCGGTGGTCGGAAAAATTCCAAAATCCGGCGAGCTTGAGTTTCAACGTAAAAACTTCAACAAATCGCTTCGGTTCCTTCTGGAGGTTGGTTCATTAACTCAAGGCGAACTCACGGGTTCAAAAATCACCGAACAAGGTGGTCTGTAACTCGAGATATCCGGATTTGAAGGTGGTTTTCGATCTAAATCGGGGCAAGCTCCGACGAACGTGAATCCGGTCACTCCAGGTGCGATCCTTCTGGGATGATGATCAGAAGGTTGAGGCTAGTTAAGGGAGCTAAGGATCGTGAGTCTTGGTGGCCGGAATTAGGAGAAAACCGGCGTTGACCGTTTTCGGCTCAAACCTTGCAGCTCCGATTCGCCGGATTTGAGGCCGACCCGGTGGAAAAGGTGACGTCCTGCAGCTAGGTGAGGTTGAGGCGAAGCTGTGGACACCTTGAGGTGGCCAAACGGCGTCGGTGGAGGTGGAGGAAAATTCCCCAGAAAGAGAAAAAGAACGGGGGAGAGGAGAGAGAAGAGAGAGAGGAGCTGAGTTTCCAAAAAAGAAGAAAATGAAATTATTTTTGGAAACTTCCGAAAATGGAAGTTTTATACCAAATTGGAAACTTTTTCGAAAAATCATAACTAATTCATACGAACTCCGATTTTCTCATTCCGCATATGCACGAGATCGTATCGACGAGCTCTACAACTTTCATGAAGGAAGGTTTCCCAGATTCCATACATACATCAAGTCGATTTTTTTCACGAACCCCATTCAGTCTTATTACAAACCAGAATCAAAATAAAGTTATTGTCGAACGAAAGTTAAAATGCAGACAAATAAATACAATAACTAGAAGATGAATTGTTTTTACTTCTTCCCATTTGATTGGGAAAGCTCAGCAATCTCCTCCCTGAGTTTGGTGACTTGATCATCGACCTCTTCACTGTCCTGCTAGTCACTACTGGTTGAGTCAAGAGCTTCCCAAGGAACATGAGGAGCGGTGCGCGAGCAAGTAGCAGCCCTTTTGCTGGTTTCAGCCTCTGGAGGAAGGTCTTTATGGAGTGACGCAGCAACGTCCTTGCAAGGAAACCCAGGAGGATAACTCTTCATGTTATTGACTTCCTGAGCAAGCTTGTTCATGGCGGTGTGACAGCGAATCAAAGAGATGTTCACGTCAGAGATGTAATCGATCATGCATGTGACTCGCCAATCCGTCACCATAATACCATCACGGAGAGAGGAACGCAAAGCATCAATCGAGTCAGACAAGCTCTCCAGGGTGACCACAGGTCGAGAAGCACGAGCAGCCGGGGAGGAAGGGGACTCGCTAGGATGCAGTCTGGGAGAGCGACGAGGCAGAGGAGGGGGACTGCGGCTACGCTCACGTATAGGACGATGGTCCCCAGAACGAGTGAGGCCAGCGCGAGTGGCCGCTTGACGACCTTCTTCTTCTAGAGAGAGAATGCGGCGTTGATTGACACCCATACGAGCGGTAACCTTGGTTCGAACCATGAGGAAGGAGAAGAAATTTGAAACTGCACGCTTAGACAAACCCTAGTAAAATCCGAAGGAGACAAAATGAGGTTTATATAGAGCACAAAATAGAGTTGCGAGAAGGCGAGAATTGAAGAACGGTGATGATGAGTGTTCAAGAGAGATTGCTGTTAGAATGATTGAAGTTGATGGAATGGTGTTGGGGATTTGAGTTTATAGTGTGGAGGAAGAGATAGGCTTGAGTTAGTCGAAGAGAAAAATCAAAAGTAATGTCAGAAAAGCAGATCAAAACGGGGAAAAGAAAAAGTGGTTGGCGCGTGGGGAGAGCGCGTAAGGGAACCAAACTAATCTCGAGGAGCTGTGGCAGACAAGCTTTAGCCGAAAGTAGATCTGATTTTCGTAAATCACGGAAGAGACGAGTCGTGGCACGTGGAGTGTGCCGACAGTTTGTTTTTATTCTATCGCTTATGATAGAATAAATAAAAGAATTGTAAGGACAACAGTGAGAGCAGCTGGTGCTCTAGTGGTTGAGAGCGAAACTCTTGTACAAGAGGTCTGAGGTTCGAACCTTGCCTCTCTTTTATTCTTATTATGTTCGCATAAGACATAATAAATATAACATTTGTACATATTATAATAAGGACAGCTTGTGCTTCAGTGGTTGGGAGCAGAGTTTTTTTTTGCAGCAGGTTAGGGTTTCGAACCTTGCCTCCTACAAGTTTTATGGTTTTTGTATATGCTTCGGTATGAAGACGTATATACGGTCGATACGGTATATCGACAGTATGTACAACTTCATACCGTAGCCGAGCCGAAGGTTGGTGGGCCGATTTTTCAGCCCAAATTGGTTAGGGCCGGTTTGAATTGCAGCTGGTTCAGTTTCTTCGGCCCAAATTGCCAACCCTAGTGATTAGCCCAAGTCATCATCACTGGGTGACATATTTTATTGGCGTGCTTTTGAGAATGATTTGTTTTGAGTGATGCATCTCTATTGTTGTGTTATAATTTTTAGAAATATTGATTGCGAAAGAATGTTGTATTGTTGATTTGTGTTGAAATGAAAGTTTCATTTGTGAATTCTTGTTGTGTGGGTTACATTCGTGATGAATTGATTTAGTGGCTATTTGGATGTAATGTTGTACATAGGGCCGTAGCGTTGCAGATTGTTACAGTTTTGGTAAAGATGGAGATTCGATGGTTAGGTTAGGCTTATCTCCTAGAATTCTTGTGGAGCAATTTTTTGCTTGAGCCTAAGCTGAAGAAGAAAATCTATGATGGAGCTAGTGTAGTCAATCGTGGTATATTTGAAGTAGAAATTATTGTGACTATTTTTGGTGGTTGGTTAGTATTCTGTATGAAATACAGAAAACCTTAATCGGGAGAATTTGATTTTCTCTTAAATTTCGGGACGAAATTTCTTTAAGGAGTGTGGATTGTAAAACCCCGAAAATTCAAATTAAATTCCGTGGATTTTTAGAAAGGATTTCGCGGTAGTAGGAGCGAGTACGAAGCTTGGATAAGTTGTGGAATTAGTTCAAACGATTTTATTTTCGAAAACGAACATTATTTAGGGGTTCGTGAAAAAAATCGACTTGATGTATGTATGGAATCTGGGAAAACTTCCTTCATGAAAGTTGTAGAGCTCGTCGATACGATCTCGTGCATATGCGGAATGAGAAAATCGGAGTTCGTATGAATTAGTTATGATTTTTCGAAAAAGTTTCCAATTTAGTATAAAACTTCCATTTTCGGAAGTTTCCAAAAATAATTTCATTTTCTTCTTTTTTGGAAACTCAGCTCCTCTCTCTCTTCTCTCTCCTCTCCCCCGTTCTTTTTCTCTTTCTGGGGAATTTTCCTCCACCTCCACCGACGCCGTTTGGCCACCTCAAGGTGTCCACAGCTTCGCCTCAACCTCACCTAGCTGCAGGACGTCACCTTTTCCACCGGGTCGGCCTCAAATCCGGCGAATCGGAGCTGCAAGGTTTGAGCCGAAAACGGTCAACGCCGGTTTTCTCCTAATTCCGGCCACCAAGACTCACGATCCTTAGCTCCCTTAACTAGCCTCAACCTTCTGATCATCATCCCAGAAGGATCGCACCTGGAGTGACCGGATTCACGTTCGTCGGAGCTTGCCCCGATTTAGATCGAAAACCACCTTCAAATCCGGATATCTCGAGTTACAGACCACCTTGTTCGGTGATTTTTGAACCCGTGAGTTCGCCTTGAGTTAATGAACCAATCTCCAGAAGGAACCGAAGCGATTTGTTGAAGTTTTTACGTTGAAACTCAAGCTCGCCGGATTTTGGAATTTTTCCGACCACCGAAGCTTTCGATCGGTATATCTCGAGCTACAGACTACCTTTTTCTGTAATTCTTGAACCAGTGAGTTCGCCTTGAGTTTCTTAATAACTCTCCAGAAGGGATCGAAGCCTAAAATTGAAGTTTTGACGTCGAAATCAAGCCTTGCCGGATTCTGGAAATTTTCGCCGGATTCTGGAAATTTTCCGGCCACCTCGACTGTTTTGGGTAATTTCAACCACTTCCGGTCATTTTCAGCTTACATGGTAGTTATGAAATTTGTTAAGCATGATGAGAGGAAGAAGAGCAGCCCGGCCCTATCACCATTGGCGGTGGTCGGTGGCGGCTCTGCCACTAACTCCGGCGGCCATTTCCGGCCACCTCTGGGGGTCAAAAATATGAATTCTATACATTTTTAGGTTCTATATTTCAATACGATCATTTAGATATATTATACGCAATTTTTGGATATCGTATGATTAAGTTATGAATTTTTAAGTTTCGATCGATTTCGATCGTTCGATTTGTGATTTGTGAAGATCAGACTGTCGGATGGAATTGTAGATTTGATATGTTGATCGTATGACTGTCCCGATGACTTTGTGTGGTCACGGGCGAAGATCCGACCGTTGGATATTCATATAATTGGGAAATGGTGATTCGGAAGGCGATTCGTGAGAATCCGACCGTCAGATTTTCTTGAATCACCCTAACAAACATCTCCACAAAATTATACGAAAATCTGACGGTCACTATTCAACAATTAGAGCATCCGACTCCCTCATACCGGTCACTATGTCGACCCTAAATCCAAAATCGGACAAATAGAATAGCTTTCACACCACATGATCAACATTTCATTATTCAACAATTAAATGCGAGAATAATAGCTTGAATAATAACCAATTCATTCTCAATCATGTCATCACACCAATCACACGTCAACCAATATACATATCCCACGTAAATATATATATACATAATCATTCACTCAAGAATAATCACTAATACCAACTATAAACCACACAAGGTGAAAACCGAGAAATTCACTTTTATAGTTTTAAATACATTTTACTTACCTATGGACCGTAGAATATCAAGCCCATGTATTTTAAAACAAATATTCATTTCCGTCAAACATTTTCAATCCATTACGATATAAGTAAAGTAATTTTGGTTCGTAATATGAACCATGTGAGGTTTACTCACCTCTAATCCAACTGCGTCTTCTTAACAGCTCAAATAACAATCTCACGAATCGTCCGCCAAATAAATCCATCGATCACCTAATCCAATAATGATCTTAACTTAGTACATCAATCATAAATCACACATATACGGAAATCCAATGGTCAGATTCTAGATTAATGATGATCCAACGGTCGGATTCTAATTTTAATGATGATCCAACGGTCGGATCGAAATTATATGATGATCCAACGGTCGGATCGAAATTATATGATGATCCAACGGTCGGATCCTTACGGATCGCCATTAGGATCATCCTCCAAAACTATCACGAAGATCCAACGGTCAGATCTTCTTGAATCACCCTAACAAACATCTCCACAAAATTATACGAAAATCTGACGGTCGGATTCTCACGAATCGCCTTCTGAATCACCATTTCTCATTTATACGAAGATCCAACGGTCGGATCTTCGCCCGTGACCACACAAAGTCATCGGGACAGTCATACGATCAACATATCAAATCTACAATTCCATCCGACGGTCTGATCTTCACAGATCACAAATCGAACGATCGAAATCGATCGAAACTTAAAAATTCATAACTTAATCATACGATATCCAAAAATTGCGTATAATATATCTAAATGATCGTATTGAAATATAGA
The DNA here is from genome assembly GCF_958449725.1 of Rosa rugosa. Classification (NCBI taxonomy): domain Eukaryota; kingdom Viridiplantae; phylum Streptophyta; class Magnoliopsida; order Rosales; family Rosaceae; genus Rosa; species Rosa rugosa. The sequence continues at coordinate 12,392,494 of NC_084823.1, forward strand.
ACCTAAAAATGTATAGAATTCATATTTTTGACCCCCAGAGGTGGCCGGAAATGGCCGCCGGAGTTAGTGGCAGAGTCGCCGCCGACCACCGCCAATGGTGTCGGGGCCGGGCTTCTCTTCTTCCTCTCATCATGCTTAACAACTTTCATAACTACCATGTAAGCTGAAAATGACCGGAAGTGGTTGAAATTACCTAAAACAGTCGAGGTGGCCGGAAAATTTCCAGAATCCGGCGAAAATTTCCAGAATCCGGAAAGGCTTGATTTCGACGTCAAAACTTCAATTTTAGGCTTCGATCCCTTCTGGAGAGTTATTAAGAAACTCAAGGCGAACTCACTAGTTAAAGAATTACAGAAAAAGGTAGTCTGTAGCTCGAGATATACCGATCGAAAGCTTCGGTGGTCGGAAAATTTCCAAAATCCGGCGAGCTTGAGTTTCAACGTAAAAACTTCAACAAATCGCTTCGGTTTCCTTCTGGAGATTCGTTCATTAAATCAAGGCGAACTCACGGGTTCAAAAATCACCGAACGAGGTGGTCTGTAACTCGAGATATCCGGATTTGAAGGTGGTTTTCGATCTAAATCGGGGCGAGCCCCGACGAACGTGAATCCGGTCACTCCAGGTGCGATCCTTCTGGGATGATGATCAGAAGGTTGAGGCTAGTTAAGGGAGCTAAGGATCGTGAGTTTTGGTGGCCGGAATTAGGAGAAAACCGGCGTTGACCTTTTTCGGCTCAAACCTTGCAGCTCCGATTCGCCGGATTTGAGGCCGGCCCGGTGGAAAAGGTGACGTCCTGCACCTAGGTGAGGTTGAGGCAAAGCTGTGGACACCTTGGGGGCGGCTTGAGGTGGCCAAACGGCGTCGGTGGAGGTGGAGGAAAATTCGCCAGAAAGAGAGAAAAAGAACGGGGGAGAGGAGAGAGAAGAGAGAGAGGAGCTGAGTTTCCAAAAAAGAAGAAAATGAAATTATTTTTGGAAACTTCCGAAAATGGAAGTTTTATACCAAATTGGAAAAGTTTTCGGAAAATCATAACTAATTCATACGAACTCCGATTTTCTCATTCCGCATATGCACGAGATTGTATCGACGAGCTCTACAACTTTCATGAAGGAAGTTTTCCCAGATTCCATACATACATCAAGTCGATTTTTTTCACGAACCCCTAAATAATTAATGTTCGTTTTCGAAAATAAAATCGTTCGAACTAATTCCACAACTTATCCAAGCTTCGTACTCGCTCCTACTACCGCGAAATCCTTTCTACAAATCCACGGAATTTAATTTGAATTTTCGGGGTATTACATTACTTGTCTGGAAAAACTTGCTATCACAAATTGTCCTTTTTTGACAACCATGCCATTGTTTCCATATCTCCGAGACTTGAAGCTGAGGAAGTGCGTGCAGCGTGACCAAATGGTAGTATGGTCAGCATCATAGCTTACTACACTCTCTACTCTTGTTATTGACTCCTTTCCACTGATGAGCTTTCTACCAAAAAAATTGCTGAAAAACAATTCACATCTGATATCATTAACTGTTACTTCCTGCCCCAAGATTAGCTCACTACCTGAAAATCTGGGAATCCTCACTGCTCTGAAATCGCTGAAAATTGGATGGTGTGACGAGCTAGATACTTTGCCAAGTGGACTAAAGTACCTCACTTCACTGGAGAACTTGGAAATCGTTGAATGTCCTAGTATAATCTGTTTGCCAGAGGAAGGCATGGAAGGCTTGTGTTCACTTCGGTCATTTTCAATTGAGAACTGTCCGAGCTTAACATCTTTGCCTATGGGTATGAAATACCTCACATCTCTTGAGAACCTCACGGTTATGTTTTTAAATCTGGTTCATCTGCCAGAGAATTTTCAACACCTCTTGGCACTTAGAAGCCTGACAATTATAAGCTGTCCAGAGCTTATAAGTCTGCCAGTGGGACTGCAACATGTCCAGAATTTACAAATCTTGGAAATCCATAGCTGCCCAAAACTAATGGAATTGCCAGAGTGGGTGGAGCATCTTGTTTCACTTCGATCTTTGAAAATCTCAGACTGCACAAAAATAGAGTTCTTGCCAAAAGGTCTACAATGTCTTGGTGGGCTCCAACACCTGTCCATAAGAGACTGTCCTGTCCTTGAGAAGCGCTGCGAGAGCGAAACTGGTGAGGACTGGCAGAAGGTATCTCATATTCTATATAAACATGTTGGATCATCAGCAGTGCAGCACAGGCAAGACATTGAATCCACCTCACAGAATCCTTAGGTAAAGTTGAATAACTATAACAGTGAATTGTACTTGAGGTTGTTGCTGTTCAGACTCTTAACTGCTTACCTTCTTTTCTTTTGTTTCTAGTGGCCTTTGCATTATTGGTGGCTGACATACATAGGAAGCCAATATGTTGCATCACTTGACAACAGAGTCATGATGATTAGCTACATCAAGAAAAGAAAGTCTTTGTTTCCAGTTACATCTTCGCCTCTTTTCTAAAAGATCATGTGTATTTTCCCTTAGCTTGGAGGAAGCAATTCAGATAAACATTGGACTTTGCTTGATCTGGTGCTGCCATGTGAAAATTAGGGAGAGTTGAAGGATTCTCGTGGCCAAGTGGTTGCCATGACTTCTGTAGATCTGATTGTGGCGAAACTCACTTGTCGTTTTATCGCTTGTCAAGTCCTGGGACAGAAGTTGCAAGAAACGGAAGGTGGCCTTGCTAATGGCCAAGTCATCTGCTCAAGCTGTCTTGTGCATCTCTGAGGTTACTTTGTTGGTTTATATTTTTCAGTTCTGCGTTTGTGTTGGTCAGTTCTGTTATTAAATTCCTTTATGGTTTTTTGTTGCTTGTTTAGTTGTTTTTGTGTTGGGAGACTTGCCTCTTTGTAGCTCTTTTTTGGTTCAATAAAGCCAATTTACCAAAAGAACAGCTTAACTGACTCTGCAAAATAGTGTATTGCTTATGCCTGGTAACATGGACTTTCCTTTTATTTGTTCAAAAAAGAACTTTGCACCAATAAGGGCTCTCTTTTTCCTTTTTTTTTTTTTTGGTCAACTACCAAGTGAACACTCCCAGCTTAGTGTCTTTTGCCACATTTCATAAGGTAATGTAATCTCATTCATATTTCTGTATTCTTTTAAGTAATTTTATGAAAAAAGACTTCCATCACCCGCTCAGGCGCTCATCCCGCTTCCCACCAAGGTCATGGTGGCTCACATGCCAGACTGACCGCTCATGAATGTCAGACTATCTAGTGGCTGATATAGGATTGAAACATTTTAACTTTTCTTTTAAGCTTAAAGATATAAAATTTCTGTGATTTAATTTCATTGTATTGACTTACCTTGTTGAGATGAAGATTGGATTAAATTATATCTTGGTGTGCTGCACTAGTATTAAATTTCTGTATCCTACTATTCCACCAGTATTTTTCAAAGGTAACATTCGAGCATCTTCATCACCTGGCTAGCAATCAAAGATTTTTTTTTGATATATGTAGCTTTTTAATTACAGGGGTTACTTTACCTTCTCCATGTGGGATTGAAAGAGATTAACAGATGTCATAGTGAGTCTTTAAAAGTTAGTTTTCATAAGTGAGTCTATAAAAGTAAGTTGATGTTTATGTAAGACTAAAATGGACATTATCATTTAAGTTCTATAAAGATCTCAACAACTTGTCATTTACTTGCAGACTAAGCAATGGGGACCTAAATTCCATATCACCTAGTTATTGTGTATCAAGTGACTAAGGTAGGAAATCGGATTCAGTATGGAAAATGAATTATAAATTAACAATATGCATCTAGCAATATATAGTTTGTACTAATTAGCTTCCTTTATGGGGGGAGGCCTAACCCTAAGTCTAACCATATAAAACCTGGTCCCTGCACTCTCATTGGTAACCAGGCATTGAGTAACTCGTCCCATAGAGAGATATAGCAGTGAGTAGTGTAGAAGATCAGTGTTTGAAGTTCAATGGCCTCTTCAGGTTTGTTGACTCTTCAAGAACACTTCATATGTTTACATTGCTGTATATGTGGTTTGAGTGCTTTACACTAATGATATTGTATCTATGTACTTTGTGTGTCAATTTAGTTTAATACAATTGTTTGAGTTTACAGTTTATTGTATCGCTTCTGGCTTATATTACCAATCCCTTAGTATTTGTTCCCTGAGCAACAATTCTCATCCAGTGGAAATTTTAGCTTTCAACTTGGTGTCTTACTGCCACAAATCTGCAGTCTTTCTTTTGGTCTGGGTGACGATATGTAGTCTATTTGATTATTAGAGGTAATATTGGGTCAGTGTAAGATTAGCAAACCTTTTCTTTTCAAAAAGAGAAACGGGTGAATACTCATCTGCCGGAAAGTTTATCTCTATAGTTGCTTTGAGTCATGCCATATAATTGCGTTCTCCGATGCTTTGCCTTCTTAGCCTTCAGAGTTTCATCCAATAGTACCGTGGCTTTGCGTGGTAGGGATCTTCCTACCAGTCTTCTGGTTTGCAGTCTTCACCACTGCCGGTATTTCTTCAATTAGTTTTCAGCTTTAGTTTCTATAAAAATTAAAAATCTTTAGGGTGAGGTACGAACTATATTTAGGGTCTGAGTAGTCAGGAAAGGCTACATTTATTGGTGTGCTCTGCATTGGGTTTAATGACTTGAGAAAATTTTCAAATTTATGAATATTACCAGGTTTTTTCACCCTTTTGGTCATTATGAGAATTGGAGTTGAGCACACCTGCATACCTCGTCAATTCAGTTCATCTTTTTTTCAATGACCAATTAGAAGTATTGAATACCGCCGATATGGATTCAAGTCATCACAATCAGTTCTATGAAGTGAATTTTGCTAAACCCCAAGCTATAGGTTGCAAAATTGTGATGTGTATAGGAACCTCCGCAATACCAGATTCTCAAGTAAAGACCGCACACCACATCTCCAAAGACCCCCAAAGGAAGACCGACTTGAAAGCCAACGAAAAGGAATAATTTAACAAAAATGATAACAAGGAAACAAAGTCTTTAGAGAAAAAAAAAATGCATTATTTTCAAAAGAAGGGAAACAAAGGCAATGTCACATTTGGATGAAAACAAAACAAGAACAATGCTTTGTTAAGTACAGGTTTTCACAACATATATCTAGGTTTGAAAGAGAGAGAGAGAGAGAGAGAGAGAGAGAGAGAGAGAGAGAGAGAGCTTCTATTACAATATTCAAAACATATCATGTTTCTCCCTACGATATGCCTCCAATAGCTTCAGGTACAATATGTTTCTCCATTAGCAATGCTTTGGAAAAACAATAGCTTCCATTTCAATATTCAAAACATGCAACAGCCCTCGAAACTAAACCTCACTATTATACATATTCTTATCAAACAAAAGGTAAGGACACCATTGTAGTCTTAAGTGGCAGCTGCATAGTCTTGCAGCATATTTACAATTGGGGTCTCTGATAACTTGATGTGTAATCCCAACTGTGTAGAAAGAGATGTGTTGAACTCTTGATTGGTATCTTCTGGTATTCTGATAGCTATAAATACCCATCCTCAAATGCTTATATGCATCAAGCATCCCACACGATCTACAGGCAGAGAGAGAAATAGAGGCAGAGGCATACAGAATTACAGATAGAAAATGACTTGCTTCTTCTCAAAAGGGTCTATTCTAGTCATTCTCCTTTTAGCAATTTGCTTGGTTAGTGAAGCTCAGCAATGTCGTCCAAGTGGAAGGATTAGAGGAAAGAAGCCCCCTCCTGGACAATGTAACCAAGAGGATGACTCTGACTGCTGCAAAGCTGGAAAAATGTACCCAACATACACGTGCTCACCACCAATGTCTGGTAACACCCAGGCATACCTCACTCTCAACAGCTTTGAGGCAGGTGGTGACGGAGGAGGCCCATCTGAATGTGATGGCAAGTACCACAATGACAACACTCCAGTTGTGGCATTATCTACCGGATGGTATAATGGTGGATCAAGATGCCTTAACAACATCAGAATTAATGGAAATGGGCGCAGTGTAGTGGCCATGGTGGTGGATGAGTGTGACTCAACTGAGGGATGTGATGCGGACCATGATTATCAGCCTCCTTGTCCCAACAACATTGTTGATGCCTCCAAGGCTGTCTGGAAAGCCTTAGGTGTATCTGAGGACAATTGGGGTGGCTTAGATATCACATGGACCGACGCTTAGTTGCATTATATATCTATCAAAGTTGTTGCTTATTTTTGTTTCTTTTTCGGGATTTGATGTTGCTTGATTTTGTTGTTTTATGTGCATCTATGTATATGGAATCTGTTATATGTACATTATAAAAAGTCAATATGGAATATAGGCTTCTGCGTTTATATGAACAATGCTAAAGCTTTTGTTATCTTATGCTTGTTTTTTCCCAACCTTAATACATCTGATAAAACAGATACATATAATTTGACACAAGAAATCTGTAACCAAAATAAAAAATTGACAAAGAAATAGCTCTGAAAACTGGAATTGTGTTGGTATGGAGTTGAGTTCACCTTGATATCGAGTTAACTGATCATGCAGTAATGTCAAATTATAAGTTTATCTTATTCAAATTAAATTCTTAACCACAACTAGAAGTCCAGAATAGTATAATGGCCTGAAGAGAGCAAGTAATAATATGGATAATATTCAAGTTAGCAAAATCAGTATAACTTTTTATGTTACACAGAATTTACTACAATTGCACTTCAGACAAATCTGTATCATGAACTAATCATATTATCATATTGCAACACCTCAAATTTCATAGGGAAAGACTACAACATTGACAGAGCCAAGCAAAACTATATTACCTTGTACATAAGGAAGTGCTAAATTTCCGAGCAAAACTGTCTCATGCATGTAAAAGCATGCCCATCTGTGAAAATTGTACTCAAATTAGAGAAGTATTGCAGACTTTGAGATCTGTTGACGCGTGTAATGGCCGGGGTGAAAAGTGGAGAAACTTTTTCTGGCTTTTGGACAATTGAGTATATGGTGAAGAACGACACATCAGATCAGCTGAACATATTGCCAGTGAAGTTGCACTGTTTTATTGCAAAGAAGAAAAGTATGTAAATTACTACATGAAACATATAGGAACAGCATTTAGAATTTGCGGTGACTAGTTACTACAATGAAGCTACTCTTGATGACTACAGTTTAATAAAAGGAACCAAAATGGGGTAATCTTAAGGAATTGCATGCTGGAATGAAGTTCTCCTTCAATCCTTTACTTTCTGGAGATCAAACCATTGTCCCTTTCGGTCAATTTCAGACTGCCCCTAAAAGTGCTATTGTCTTCTAAAATTTTCATATCAGTTGTCCCAAGAGTCAATTAGTATCCAAGCAGACTGCAAAAAAAGTATCTTTCAACAGTCAACATGCCACAAGATGATGGATAGCCACTCCAAACCACAAAATTGAGAGAGTACAGAGAAGCCATTCCCAATCAGGATATCACGCCTTACTGAGAGAAAGCATATTATACAGCAACGAAGGAAAACAAAAGATAGATCTCATTATCTTTGGTCCACTTTCAGCTTTAAACATGATTCTCCTAATCTAAAATCCACGTTAAACATGCAATCATGCAGTCATGTCATGCATACTTTCACAAATGGAGTACCTGTAGGAATACAAAGTCCTGATTGGAGAACAAGGTTATTCTGAATAAGGGATGAACCACATCTCCTTATGCAATGGTAGGACTGCCAAGGACTCAGGAGCATATCTGGAGCATAGAGACTATGGATTAGAGTGTAAGGTTTCAAGAAGAGAACTTACAAATGACAAATCTGTACAGATACAAGTTAAATTGGAAGCGGCAGGTTGGCAAGCACTGCTAATCATCCACTCACATGGTGTAAGATTGTATTTCATGCACCAGCAGGAAATGACACTGTTGCATTAAATCATGGCTCCATGGGGAAGGGTGGGGTGGTCAATAGTCAAAGAACTGGTTGACATTGGGTTTCCTTCCTCCCCTCCGAAGAGACACCTTGAGACATGGTACCACATACCTCGATCCTTCATCATGCCTACTTGCAACCTAGTCCTCACTGAAGAAGAAACTGGAGACCACCTCAGATATTTTGTCGGACAAAGTTTCACTAACACAAGTATGTGCTCTTGTTCTGAAACACAGTCACACACAGTGAGCACATGGATGGATCAGAAGACTTGGAAGGGAATTAACACAAGATAGAATCCTGGCAGAAGGTCAACCGTGAAGCTCAGATCAGCTACATCTCCAGATTTGCAAGCTTTAGCACACCTTGTGATTGTACTATTATGTCACTGGAAGCTTCGACTCAGATGACTATACCACAATTGCAAAGAAGGCTTGTTTAGCTAAGAAGGGATACACCATCAGTTTGGTAATCCAGAACCAAGAATCAGCAAAGCATTATTGGTTGATGCACAATGCGCCATCTATTGCCTAGAGAAATCAATTGGTTGTTCTGCTGATACATGCAGAATGTTACCTAGATATAGCTTCTCACAGAAGAGTCCTTAAAGCTATATCGAACAATCCCCAACCTTAACTCTATGTGTAAATTCTGAGAATGTTGTCTCCACAACCTATTGTGCTTCTTTAAGGTTCCTTTGTACGCTCTTGGTGACTTTACAGTTTTGAGCTGTGAAGTTCTGGCTTTCTGTCATTCAGTTCTTAGTTAAAGCCCTCATTTTTTGGCTCTGTATATGCTTATAAGTTCTGATATTAATAAAGCAATTGTCTGTCTTTTCTGAAACCACCATCTCATGACAGCCTAGGTGCCGAGCTGCAAGGCAAATCTAGCTATTCAGGTCACCCATCTTTCCAATGGAACAGATGCAAAACATGACAAAATTACCTTAAACTTATGAAAAGGACCAAACATCGATCCCACCACACTTGAAGATTTACAAGAGAATGATAACTCAATAAAAGGTGGAATCCCAGACCAAACAGAAAATATCTGTTTTTATCAACTCCAAGGCAAAATCATCGGAGTGCCTTGGGGTTATAAACATTCTGTCCTCCTAAGGAGAATACATCAGCTGTTATAAAGCATGGAAGATACTTGCTTTTTGGGGTGAAAAGGAATGGGTTTTGTTTTAACACATCTAGTAACTTTGGCTTTTGTTTTAACACATTTAGTAACTAAGTTGAGGAACATGCAATGCTTTTGTTTCCATCAATGCTTCCTGTTTATGACGCGGGCGGAAGTAACTCTAGGTTTACAAGCAATAAACCTAAAACAAAGATTCTGGAGTCCACCAGAGATAAAAGAGAAAACTCTCAATTTTGATTGATAATATGATAAAAGATAGTTCTGCAGCCGTTTAAGGTTGCTTATATATGGGAAAATAAACCCTAGGGCGACTAACAATGAAACCCTAAAGCCCACGGATTAAAACAAAACAAATCCAAAATAAACTAGAAAACCTAAAATAAAAAGAATGTAAAACTAACCTAAAAATATTAAATCACGAATCGGATAATTAAGACGATACATTTTGGCCTAAATCTGATAGGGCTCACTAAAGTGAGTCTTGAAGATCTCGTCGTTCCCATTCTGGAAAGGTATTATGCGTTTCAAACGGACATTCTGGCCAAAAGTTAGTCAAATCTGATTCAAAATCAAAACCTGACTTTTCGCACTAGAAACCCAAAAAGTCCAAAACCAAATCTTCTTGAATATTTCAGCGGCTAGTAACCTGATTACGTGTGAGTTACCTATTTTCCAATCACTCTTCTTGATTCTACACCGCTTCTTTACTTTTATGGTTTTTCGGCTAAACTGGGTCCATTCTCGTCCTACATCATTCTCCTCCACTATGAAAGAACTCGCCCTCGAGTTCCTCTTGAATAAAGGACAGGAATATGTAGACAAAAGACCTGAGAAAAAATTAGACAATTGGACATGTGGATTATTGGCTGGATCTTCTGCATATTTTGATGACACAATCATGAACCCAACACCATAGATGAGTCTGTTATAGGCAACCTTAGTAGATTCTTCACAGCTCTCAAGGTTGTACTCTTGAATAACATCTGGCTCTGAATGATTTATTTTAGTGATGTAGGACGAGAATAGACCCAGTTTAGCCGAAAAACCATAAAAGTAAAGAAGCGGTGTAGAATCAAGAAGAGTGATTGGAAAATAGGTAACTCACACGTAATCAGGTTACTAGCCGCTGGAATATTCAAGAAGATTTGGTTTTGGACTTTTCGGGTTTCTCGTGCGAAAAGTCAGGTTTTGATTTTAATTTTGTGTGACTCCCACCTAAATAAATATGTGTCATCTTTGCAATAACCACCTTTGACGCTTTCATGCCATGGCCTTCCAAAAAGCACATTAGTGTCATCCATGTCAATCACATGACAAGTAATCTCTTCTTTATAAAATCTTCCCATAGAGACAGGAACTTTACAAACCTCTGTTACTTGTGCATATTCATCCTCTCCAAATGGAATCCAGTATGGATCACTCAGTTTCACTGTCGGCAATTGAAAATAATCCACAATTTTGTTTGCTACAAAATTCTCTCGTAGACCACTGTCAATTATTACAGAGCATACCTTGTCTTTGATGACACATGTAGTTCGGAAGTCGTCATAATCCGGCGTTGTGAATATCCAATGTTCCATGTTTCTTCTTTCTTCTTTTTTTTTTTTTTTTCTTTTTTTTTTGATTGATGAGGTTGTCCTAGGGCAAATCCCTTGGTATGTTCCTCTTCAACGAAACTTTCTTTGATAGATACTCTACGACCAGCGTCGTTGAGGTTGGTGGTAGTGAACTTCTCCCTTGGATAGTCGTCTGCTAAGAAGCGGGCGAAACCCGCTCTGATACCAACTGACGCGGGCGGAAGTAACCCTAGGTTTACAAGCAATAAACCTAAAACAAAGATTCTGGAGTCCACCAGAGATAAAAGAGAAAACTCTCAATTTTGATTGATAATATGATAAAAGATAGTTCTGCAGCCGTTTAAGGTTGCTTATATATGGGAAAAGAAACCCTAGGGCGACTAACAATGAAACCCTAAAGCCCACGGATTAAAACAAAACAAATCCAAAATAAACTAGAAAACCTAAAATAAAAAGAATGTAAAACTAACCTAAAAATATTAAATCACGAATCGGATAATTAAGATGATACATTTTGGCCTAAATCTGATAGGGCTCACTAAAGTGAGTCTTGAAGATCTCGTCGTTCCCATTCTGGAAAGGTATTATGCGTTTCAAACGGACATTCTGGCCAAAAGTTGGTCAAATCTGATTCAAAATCAAAACCTGACTTTTCGCACGAGAAACCCGAAAAGTCCAAAACCAAATCTTCTTGAATATTCCAGCGGCTAGTAACCTGATTACGTGTGAGTTACCTATTTTCCAATCACTCTTCTTGATTCTACACCGCTTCTTTACTTTTATGGTTTTTCGGCTAAACTGGATCCATTCTCGTCCTACATCAGTTTATTAGATAAAAAAGACTGAAAATTTCCTACTAATCAATCACCATGAGAATGACACGAAAAACCAAAGTTCCATTGCTCAAAGTTTTCTATATGTTTCAATTGCTTTTGCAGCTTCATTGTTGCGTCTCTCTGAAAGTAACCTTTTTGTCCGCCACTATGATGTCATCCAAAATCCGTACGATGCACATGCCTTGTCCATGACTCAAGAGTGCTTTTGTTATTGAATGTAAGCCTTACTCCTACCAGGTACCAGTTCTGATTAGTAAAGCAAAGTTACCTACAAGAATTCATCCTACATGTTCATTAAATCTAATTCTAACAATGGCAAAAATATGGTAAATTGATGGCTCCAATTTGCAGCTACAGTTGGATTAATTTATGTTCGATTAGCAAAATAGAAAACTACAAGCATTACTACCAGTAAAGAGTTTAAAACTTAAAAAATAAAAAAAATAATATAAAAAAATACAGAGAAAGCTTCCAATTAATCAACATATAGCGGAATAGGGAAGGTCCCCAAATTTGATCTATAGAAACTGATACCAAAAATGAGGACTAAAAGTGAGACTGCATAAAACCACTTGGCAAGGAGCTTCAGCTACCTTTCTGACATAACCCAGTTCTGTGTATGAAACTTGTTGCACTGAAATATGAATTTATCATTGATGAACCACATCCAAAGTTCAAAATGCCTTTGTGACATTGGGGTCTTCATAGGCAAACTAGGCAAGTGGTACCATGCTTCAATTCTAAAAGTAATTAAGATGAGTATATACTACACGTAGATTAGGTTTGAAAACTTATATGGACCGCACCTGGAGTTAAGCACACCTGCATGCATAGTCAACACAGTTCCTCTGTTTTAAGTCACAAATTAGAAGTAAATTTCAAAAAGATCGCCGACATAAATTCAAGTGATCAATATCAGTTCTATGAAGTAAAGTTTTGCTAAACCGCAAGCTATAGTTGGTTGGAAACATGTGATCTGAATAGGACCTCGGAAATACCAGATTTTGAAGTTAAAAAAACCACAGTACGTCTCCAAAAACCCTCATAGGAAGACTGACTTGAGGCCAAGAAGAACAAGGAATAAGTCAACAAAAACGATAACAAGACATTTGTTTCAACTGTGTTTAGATAAAACAAAGTGCAATGAGACGACATTATAGAAGGAAAATAAAGCAGATGTCACATTAAGATGAAAACAAAACAAGAGCAATGCTTTGTTCAGTGCAGATTTTCACAACAGTCCATAAGACTATTCAAAAGTAGTAACCATCCCGATGCTAAACCTCACTATCTATACAAATTCTTAATAAACAAAAGGTGAGGGCACCATTGTAGCCTTAATTAGTAGAAGCTGACACATTGTTTCACAACGTACATATTTACAATTGGGGTCTTCGTTACGTTGATGGAGTGTGACTGTAACTGCGTAACAAATGATATGCTGAACTTGTGATCGTTATCTTCTAGTACTCTGAAGCTATAAATACCTATCCTCAATTGCTTTCATGCATCAAGCATCCCCACATCTACAAGCAGAGAGATAGATAGAGGCAAAGGCAAACAGATAGAAAATGACTTGCTTCTTCTCAAAAGGGTCTTTTCTAGTCATTCTCCTTTTAGCAATTTGCTTGGTTAGTGAAGCACAGCAATGTCGTCCAAGTGGAAGGATTAGAGGAAAGAAGCCCCCTCCTGGACAATGTAACCAAGAAGATGACTCTGACTGCTGCAAAGCTGGAAAAATGTACCCAACATACACATGCTCACCACCAATGTCAGGTAAAACCCAGGCATACCTCACTCTCAACAGCTTTGAGGCAGGTGGTGACGGAGGAGGCCCATCTGAATGTGATGGCAAGTACCACAATGACAACACTCCGGTTGTGGCATTATCCACCGGATGGTACAATGGAGGATCAAGGTGCCTTAACAACATCAGAATTAATGGTAATGGGCGCAGTGTAGTGGCCAAGGTGGTGGATGAGTGTGACTCTACTGAGGGATGTGATGCGGACCATGATTATCAGCCTCCTTGTCCCAGCAACATTGTTGATGCCTCCAAGGCTGTCTGGAAAGCCTTAGGTGTATCCGAAGACAATTGGGGTGGCTTAGATATCACATGGACCGACGCTTAGTATCATTATATTTCTATCTAAGTTGTTGCTTGTTTTTGTTTCTTTTTCAGGGTTTGATGTTGCTTGATTTTGTTGTTTTATGTGCATCTATGTATATGGAATCTGTTACATTATAAAAAGTCAATATGGAACATAGACTTCTGTGTTTATATGAACAATGCTATAGCTTTTGTTATCTTATGCTTGTTTTTGACTTTTTTCCCAACCTTAATACATCTGATAAAACAGATACATGTAATTTGACACAAGAAATATGTAACCAAAAAAAATTGACAAAGAAATAGCTCTGAAAACTGGAATTGTGTTCCACACTTTTGGCCATTATTGAGTTGAGTTCACCTTGATATCAAGTTAACTGATCATGCAGTAATGTCAAATTATAAGTTTATCTTATTTCAAATTAAATTCTTAGCCACAACTAGAAGTCCACAATAGTATAATGGCCTGAAGAGAGCAAGTAATAATATGGATAAGATTCAAGTTAGCAAAATCAGTATAACTTTGATATGGTAACTTTATCTTTTATGTTACCCAGATGTCCTCCAGTCAGCTACATCTCCATTTTTGCAAGCTTTAGCAAACCTTCTCATGATTGTAAGATTATGTCACTGGAAGCTTCGACTCAGATGACTACCGCAATTGCAAAGAAAGCTTGTTTAGGTAAGAAGGGATATGCCATCAGTTTGGTAATCCATGCCCAAGAATCAGCACAGCATTGTTGGTTGATGCACAATGTCCCATCTGTTGCATAGAGAAATCAATTGGTTGTACTGCTGATACAAGCAGAATGTTAACTATATATAGCTTCTCACAGAAGAATCCTTAGAAGTTATATCGAGCAAGCCCCAACCCCAACTCTTATGTGTTAAATTCTGAGAATGTTGTCTCCACAACCTCTTGTGCTTCTTTGAGGTTCCTTTGTTCGGTCTTGATGGGTTTCATATATTGAATTTACAATTACTTTGTGCTGTGATGCTCTGGCTTTCTGTCGGTGTCATTCAGTTTGTGGCTCTGTATATGCTTACAAGTTCTGATATTAATAAAGCAATTGTCTCTGTCTTTTCTCAAACCACCATCACATGACAGCCTAGCTGCCGAGCTGCAAGGCAAATCTAGCTATTCAGGTCACCCATCTTTCCAATGGAACAGGTGCAGAACATGAAAAAATTACCTAAAACTTATGAAAAGGATCAAAGATCGATCCCACTGCACTTCAAGATTTACAAGAGAAGGATGACTCATTAAAAGGTGAAAAACGCAACACCGCACCTCCCAGACCAACAGAAATATTTGCTTTTCTCAACTCCAAGGCAAAACCATTGCGTTGTGGTGTCCTCCAAAGGAAAATAACAGATACATCAGCAACCATAGAGCATGGAAGATACCTGCATTCTGGGCTCGCCAAAGGTTACCAAGACCTGTCCCTCGACTCCCTACATGAACCATGATCTCCCACCACAATGAGTGCCTGAGCTACATTGTGGGGTGGAAGAAATGTTGGAGAACTGAGGAAGAATATAATGTGGACTTCCCTCCTCTAAAGTCAAAATGAAAAGAAAAGTAATAATAAAAAATAAAAGGTAAATGGATCGGTATTTGTCAGCAGTTCCTTTACATCTAGCAAAATCTAAAGCTGTAGGAGAAGAGAATTCATTACTATGAAACAAGACCCAGTCACCAACACCACACATCTCAACACAATTGGAGCCCACAAACAATTGGAAGTATAATTGACATTAAAAATGAAAACAAACCAAAAACCAAAAGGTCTCTAAAGAGAGAGGAGCCACAACATCACATCAAACATACATAAGGAAATATCAATCTCATATCTGTAGATTTATATAGCATTTCAAAACTGAAGGTGGATAATTCAAGAGTATGTATATTATCTCAAGATGTAATTTATCCGAAGATAAAAGTTATAATCCTCACAACTCAGTTGCAGTAAATTGCTATTTATGGCAAAACAATTCTTACAACTTTAGTATTACATTTTACAACTAAGATTCGGCCGATGTTGCTGCATCATCTTTGTGCTTGACCATACCAGAATCGACAAGAATGGGTATCTCTGCTGCAAGCCATGGAGCAAGACCCAAACAGAGAGCATGCGCTATACCAAATCTAGGGCTGCATTACATAAGAAAGATTTTAGTTCTTAAGTACTCAAACCTATAAGTACTCCAATAAAGTGAAAAAGATAAGGCACTTATAATCATTAGTATAGGTCTGCAGTTTGTACGTGAAAAGGAAATGAGTAACTAAGTTGAGGAACATGCAATGCTTTTATTTCCATCAATTCTTCCTGTTTATTGGTTAAAAAAAAAAAGACCGAAAAGTTCCTAGTAATCAATCACCATGAGAACGACATGAAATACCAAAGTTCCATCGCTCAATGTTTTCTATTTGTTACAAATTTACAATTGCTTTTAAAGCTTTATTGTTGCATCTCTGAAATAATTTTCTTGTCCGTCACTATGATGTCATCCAAAATCCGTATGATGCACATGCCTTGTTCATGACTCATATTGAATGTAAGCCTTACTCCTACCAGGTACCATTTCTGACTATAAAGCAAAGTTACCTAGAAGAATTTATCCTACACATTTACTTGGGAAATCTAATTCTAACAATGGCAAAAATATGGTAAACTGATGGCTCCAATTTGCAGCTACAGTAACTGTCAATTTGTGTTTGATTAGCAAAACAGAAAACTACATGCATTACTACCAGTAAAGAGTTTAAATAACTTTAAAAAATAAAAATAAAACACAGAGCAACCTTCCAATTAATCAATATAGCCGAATAACGAAGGTCCCCAAATTCTATAAAAACTGATGCCCAAAATGAGGACTAAAATATAATTGTCCCCTAAGTTCACCCTCAATTTTGTCTACAGGCCTTCTTCCAACCTGTTAATACCTTGTTCTTTTAACTTGAGAAAGAAGACAACCCCCACCACACAACTGACATTCACCTCACTAAATAACTTAAACCACAGATTAAGAGCATTTTCGCAATGTAGAAAGATGTGATCCACATTTTGGCAATGTAGACAAGTACCCAGTCTTCTACTTTGAACCATGTTATGTAATAGGTGTTAACTTCTCCAAGTTCCCCTGGCCAACTGCCCAAGCAATAACCTTAACAGAATGAGCTTCCAATTTCCATATCTGGCCTTAGAGTTCCAAAATTAAATATTAAGTAGAATTAAAAATCTGCTAAATTATAATTAAGAAATTCCAAGAAGATTAAAGCTTCCATCTCCTTGCATCACTTCTGAAAGAGTATAAGCCAACACTTTCCATCAGCAATAATATGTAAGACACTACACCTCCACATCATTTAGTTCCTCCTAAACCCATAGTCCCAGCTCGATGGATCAAGCAGGGGGATTAACAATGGCTAATTCTTGAAGCTGGATAGGTTATATAGGGTAGGATACAGAAGCTTTAAAGCATCACTTCCACTATAGGATTCTTCCTGAACCTTAGCGTATTCACCCTTGCCAACTATGAGCTGACAGCACCAAATGAAAAGATCACACCCTGGGTGGATACATCTTCTATGGACTTTGATTAGATGCCTTCAACACCAAATTTGCACGCCACTATTTTTCTATAAGCTCATATTTGTTATTTCTCACAAGTGACGGACCCAGATACTTTTCTTCCTACAAGCAAGACACAGAAGCTCTCACCCCAGCTATCATTGCTTGACGATTGCCCTGGTCCTAAGTTCTTTGGGGCAATTAATTGAACTCCTTGCCTTAGTCTCTTGGCATACCCCTCACCACATCAGCATCCCTTGCCACTGTGTAAGCTTCTTTCAGTCATTTAACAAACATCTTGCTCACATATCATTGAGGAAAGTAGCAAAACACATCGATCTACTGAGTCTTTAACTGCTTACCATACATTTAGGGGGTAAATTTCCTTGTTACTTACGGAGTCTTTAAAATGTCTTTTGGTGCTCAAGCCACATACTTTCAAACCTAAGAGCTCCTGGTCTACATTGTACGAATCTAAGCTTGTAACTTACCTTCATGAAATTTTGAAATTGCTTAATAGCCAATTTGCTAGCCTACATTTTACTCTAGTGTCAATTTGAACTTCATAAATCCAAGAAGTTCAAGTAGTTTGTATCCTTACAATGAGCTTAAACCTCCCTTTTCCACGGGCTTTAATAAACTCAGACAGTGCAATCTAAAAGTTCACACATGGCTACGCTACCACTCTATTAGACATACACTAATCAAACAATTAAGCCGTAAATCGCAGCTAATTCTGAAATCCCTGATACTTTATCAATTTATACAATTCCTTTTCCGGGGTGCTAAACATATCATCAAATCACAATAACTTAACAAACACACAAAGTAACAGGAACTACGAAACAGCAAAAGTACCAGTTTTTGGCCCAAAGCGGCTTGAAATGCACGGTCAAGCAAATCTTCCCTCCTCTATACATCTGCACCAATCACAAAACATTCAAAAAAAAAACCACACTCACAAACAACCAATGGCAAAATCGTAAAATCAAAACAAAATCCCGGACCTTTTGGGTTTTCCCATCGAGCTGAGGGAGCTCGAGCTCCGGCGCGGTGGCAGGGTAAGTGACCGGAATATCGAACTGGAGGTCGAACTCGTACTTGAGGAGGTTGTGGACGTACCAGCACTTGCCGGTCCAACGTGTCCCTTCGGGATTGGCGGCGGAGATTCGGAACCAATCGTTGTCGTTGGACTTGTTCATCTGGGTGTAGGCGATCAGCGACTTGTACTCCTCTTTCAGCCTCTGGGTCCACGCCGGCCCATCTCGCGGCCCGGCTTTCGTCGTCAGCAGCGGAATCTGGGTCAGCGTCGACTTCGTATTCGGGTCCCAACCCTCCATTGTTCGCAAAAACCCTAACTCTCTCACCAATTTGGGGATGGAGCTCTGTAAATGGTACCTCTCTCAGTCTCTCTCTCTCTTGTCTATTTAGGCTTAATTGGAAAGACGGTTTTGGCCCCCCATTGTAAAATTTTTACAACTCTGCCATTCACCTTTTCCTGTACTTGGCGCAGACTTTTTTTAATTGACAGACTTTTTGAAAAGTCCATAGACTCTTCAAAAAGTTGATAGACTGCTATTGATTTCTTAAAAGCATTGATTTTAGCAACAGACTTTTTATTGATTCTTGAAAATCTATATACTTTATTATGAATGACTTCTATAGATTTTCTAGTAAATAAAAATAAAAACAAAGAACAGAACCAATGCATCCAAATGCAAAGCAAGATAATAACTTGTTGTCTCTTCAATAGTCAAGTATCTTTTAGTAGAACTTGACTCAAATGAATTATTATTACTCTGTCAGCTAGTTTGTTCTCCTTTCTAATCTCTCAATCAACTTAAAGATACAATATAGATCACTTGATGCTTAAGGTTAATTATTCGGGAAAAATGCACCAATAGTGTCCGGACACTGTGAGGACTGTCAAAATGATACCTGAACTTACAAAGTTATCAATATGATACCTGGACTCATTTTTTCGTATCAATATCGTACCTACGACCAAATTCCGTCACGGAACCGTTAAATTTTGCACGTGCCACGCACGTGAGTCACTTAATGACGACAAAAATACCGATTTACCCTCAAAAGTTTTTTTTTTTCTTTCTTTCTTTATTTCTTTTTTTTTTTCTTTCTTTCTTCTTCTCTCTCTCCTCTCACTCTCCTTCTCTCCTCGCCAACACCACCGCAACCAACACCAGACCACGGCCTCGCCGGACCTCTCCAAGGTCTTTCTCTTCTTCTCCACTCTCCTCTCTCTCAGTTTAGACATGTCTTCTTCACAAATCCGAACTCTTTTCCCAAATTACACACTGATTTTGACTTCATCTCCTGCTTCAACAGGCTATTTGTCAATCAATGATGTTCGGGTCGACCCGAATTTCTCTTTGGACAATGGGTCGATGATGATATACACCATCGATCGGTTCTTTAACTTGTCTTTCTTGGAGGCTGATGAAGCTTCGACGCCGGCTCCGATTGCTAGAGTTTCGGGTCAGCCACACCGGTCTTTCGGGTCGGTTTCAGATCTGCTTAGGTCTGAAGGTTGTTCGATCATGGACGCGTTTCTTGATGCCCAAATGATTGGGTTCAACCAAAATACGGCGCTGATGGTTTTCATTGCCGTCAAAGACTACTCAAGGAACAACTCCGATTACTCAGTGATTTTCAGGGAGCACGTGGTCCAGAAGCTGCTGCCGACTTTTGAAGAAGGTTTATTATCAATTCGATCAAGATAGGTGACGTCCCTGTGCTCAATGATGTTCCAGTGGCCGATCAGGACCTGTACTAGAGCTTTTTTCTGGTTGTTGATGGCCTCAATCGCTTGCTGAGATCACAATAGCAAATGGTGAGGCAAGAACAAGACCCGGTTGATCAAGAAGATGGTGGTGCTGATTTCATTGATGGGTCTGAGTAAATTAAGTTTCTTTTATCTCTATCTTGCTCTCTTAGTTCAATTTGGAGCTTTTTGTTCTGGATTTTGGCACAATTTTGTTGTTTGTTTTTCTTATCTTCTTATGAATGCAAGATTTTGTTTTGGTTTGTGTTTGGCGAGTGAATGAATGCCAGATTTTTTTTTGGTTGAACTGATCGAGAAAGGAAATGGGCTCGATGGGCGCGGCGGTGGTGTTGGTTGAACTGATCAACTGGTGTGGTCTGGTGTTGGTTGCGGTGGTGTTGGCGAGGAGAGAAGGAGAGAGAGAGGAGAGAGAGAAGAAGAAAGAAAGAAATAAAGAAAGAAAGAAAGAAAAAAAACAAACTTTTGAGGGTAAATCGATCTTTTTGTCGTAATTTAACGGTTCCGTGACGAAATTTGGTCGTAGGTACGATATTGATACGAAAAAATGAGTCCAGGTATCACATTGATAACTTTGTAAGTTCAGGTATCATTTTGACAGTCCTCATAGTGTCCGGACACTGTTGGTGCATTTTTCCCTAATTATTCTCATCAATTTTGTTTTCACCTATTAACATATATCAAAAAAAATATTGATCAATGTCTTGATCTATAATCAATCAATTGTTTAAGCTTTCCTTGAACCATGACATAAATTCAAATTGATGAGAATAATTAATTAATAAGACAAAACCTAGTATTTCATAGCAACACTATTCAAGGTTTTAGGGGTAGACCACAATATTTTATTTTTTTTATTATTATTTTTTTCATAAAGGGTTGATGTGGCTGCCCTCAAGCCTTGATTAATGAAACTGTCGAATACAAAGGGGGGGGGACATTGAGCCTAATCCCTTGATTACAATAAACATCTAGAGAACATCCTGAAATACTATCACGAGTCTCTACCAAATGACTGTATTCAACTAGGCACCAACTAGCAAAGAGCGCGGGGTAGACCACAATATTGGGGTTTTAGGGTTTCATAAATCATTTTTTATTGCTATTAGGGTTCCAACTATCACAATTGAACAAAAAAAAATCACATTCAACAACTACAATGAACGTGTTGGATATCAAAAAATATTGATATCATGAAAGATTAGAGAAAAGATAAGAAGAAACAAGAAAGAGAGATGATAAATAACCAACCTCTTTGCGTGCAGAGAGAAAACGTTGATAGATTATATCCCGATCGGGATTTATGGCACCATGAAGAATTATTCGCAGTTCACCAAAAAAAAAAAAAAATTATGTGCCACACCTCATCACTGTTTTCCACCAGCACCTTGCTTAGTTCTGGAAATTCCAAGTCCGTCTTCCGCATGGCTATACTGTGCTTTTGTTTTTTGGAGAAATCGAAATCCCAACCTAGCTCTCTCTCTGTTCTTGCCTCCCGCCGTAGCGTGATATACTATTAGAACAATGCTAGTCATTTAAATCGGTCCAGATTTCACGCGATGTAAAAGGTTATTCTAACATCGGTAAAAATAAATAAATATCTTTGATAGACTTTTTCAAATCTTTGGTCTGGTCCCGATCAAAAAAAAAAAAAATCTTTGGTCTGGTGGGTAGAAAATTATTGGAATTTGGAATGTATAGTTAACACTACAAAGTCCATGATTATCCTTGATTTTCTAATTCCATAAGTATGAAGGAAATTTTGAATACCTCTGAACTTTTATTCATTTTTAAAAGTCCTAATTGAATACCCCTAGATTTTGGTGGAATTCATAAAGTCTTTAAAAATCTTAATCGAATACCCCAAGACTTTCATGGACTGCTGAAAGTCTATATTGAATACACCCAGACTTTTAAATTCCATAGATTTCTTAAAAAGTTCCACTAATTCCATATACAATACACCCCCTACTAATTTTAAATCTTTGAGATGCTTGTTCTTCTTTTGCCTCTGACAGCAAACAAATGAAGCTTTTTTTTTTTTTTTTTTTTGAAAAGGTGGCATTGATTTGTACTGCTCTGGAGCTTAGTCTTGATTGTTTTGGTTTGGTTAGGATCAAAGTTGGAATCAATAGTAAGTTGATTAAAGCTGTGTTTTTCCTTATTTCGTCTGTGGGGATAGATGATGTTCTTCTTTGCTTACTCTAAGCTGGTTTTGATTCCTAAACAATAAGTTGATATGTATGATTTAAGTACTGTAAATTTACTATTCTCTTTTTTAAAAGGAGGACTATCTCATGACTTGATCATGCTTGGTGCTATACCTTAATCAAGTTCTTGCTTTTGCAGGTAGCTGAGAGCTTGGAGCTGGTGAGAAGGAAATTAATTGTAGTTTGACAAAGAGGGAAAGCATTTCTTGCCTGGTAATTTTTTTGAATCTATGATGCTTTGCAATTTTGAATCTGATTAACTACTAAACAATTTCAATAACTTATATTTCTGTGTCTGAATCAGTGTGCCTTTCATTCTTTCTGGGTTTTCTCATTTGTTTTTATTCACTGATGTTGTGATTTTCGGAAAAATAATTGAGACCTTCATGATCTATATATGTTTGTTTTGAAATAAACCTGGAAATTGAAATGTACAACTAACTGGAAACGGATTTAACAGTTTGGCAGAGCCCTAGCTTTTACTAAATGGTTAGTCAACTTTAAATTCTTATATGCTATGATCTCTGTGTGACTTGGACTTATGGAGTTGATTTCGAGTTAAGAAACTAAGTGCTTGAATGAAAAAAGGACCGAGGGCCTTTTTTTATTATGTGCAGGGCATTAATGGCCTATCCCATGCCTGGCTAAAGTACTGATGCAAGGCTGGTGTCTAATATTTGTGCTGGCATGCAACTTACTCATCTCATTGAACAATAACAACCTGCTTTTTACTTTATCTTACCGATTGCTTTCTTCCATGTAAACTGATCAAATATGAGAACATTAGCAAAGAAGAACAATCGAATCAACTATGTGTTGGCCCTAAACAAAACCGTGTTTGGGTAATGTAGTGATTCAAGGTTTGCGATTAATGTATGTGTTGGCATGCGACTACCTCAGATTGAATATAACAGCCTGCGTCTTAGTTTTTCTTATCAATGCCTTTCTGTTTTGTCAACCATACAAGTACAAAATATATTGACAAAGGAGAGTAAAAAAAAAACTGTTCCACTTATTGATTGCTATGGACTGTTAGCTTGCCTAATGTAAGGTGTTTGATCTTTTTTCTTGTGTTCTTTCTTTAGTTTGGGATTATTTGTGATAAGTAACCTCTTTCTCATTTTCTGTTTTCAAACATAATACCAAAGTGACTGTACAACAAGGACCCCTGACATGAGGTCTCACAACTGATGGCTTTCCAACACCTTCCCCTGCTGTACCCTGCACACGACATTCAATCAATTCCTTCCTGCTAACAACAAACCATAGCAAACAACAATTAGATCACCCTCTCCAAGCTGAACTAGAAACAATTCAAAAACATAAATTCTTACTCCACATGTAAAAATCAAAACCGAATACAACATGTCCCATCCCATTATTAAAACACAAATCAAACCATCCAAAAAACTTATACAGGCTGATATTTTGAGTGCGTTTGGGCCTATGGCACCTAGATGAACTCCTTGCTAATACCCCTTCTATCCTGTGACTTAGTAAGACATCAAAATTAGTATGTTTTCATTGTTGGTTTGTTATTCTGCAGTTTTGATCTTGAATTAATTGTGATTAAATGAATGCTTTGTAAATGAATCCTGTATTTACTGAACTAGAATCCAAACTATCAAGACCATAGTCCTTACAAGTTTTACATTTCCTTTGATTTCATTCAAAGTTCGTTATTCATATAAACACGAACTCGTACCACTAACCACATTGGTATTCTTCTTCTTCTTCTCCTCCTCTATTTCTTTTGTTTTTGCAAAGAAAAGAGAAGAAACATGGCGACGAATCTGAGCCGTATGTTCTCATCAACAACGATGACGAAAGCCGAGCCTCTAACTCGCTCAGCTATCAACTCAGTGAGTCGGCTCTTGTCCTCCTCGACCCGGCAGTCTCAACCGGAGCGCGAAAACGCCGAGGTAAAATACGTCGGAAGCGCCGAACCTGACGACGAAAAGAGTGAAAAGAGAGATGAGGATGGTGAAGATGACAGAAAAAAGTTGGATTTGAATAAAGAGACGGGTGAGATCGGCTGGCCAAAAGGGCCTGAGCCGACCCGGTTCGGAGATTGGGAAAAAAACGGTCGGTGCTCTGATTTTTAGGTTTTTGTTTGTTCTTCAGAAGATTGAATCAGAATAATGTTACTGTTATGGTGAACTTTTTAAATTAGGATATCAAATTTTCTGGTTGATTTTACTATTTTAGTTGTGTTTATGCTGTGTAAGTTTGAATTTTGATCAGTAAAAATAAAACTGTGATTTTGGCTTTTACTTTCAAGTTTTGATGAGCTATTGCTAGGATCACTTTGGAATTTCAAGTTGAGGTTTGTATCATTCAAGCAACATTGCAATGAACTCATCACACTTGGATAATTCGTTCTGTATAATTAACATGATATTGCTATTGTCAATTTGATGTGACACCAAATTACATATTTGATCTTTCTTCATCTTATTAGCTCACTTGGAACTATGATATTGGAATTTGAAAGAAAATATTCCATATTTGATCTTTTCTTCATCTTATTAATTCACTCGAACTATGATATTGGGGGAAATTAAAAGAATATATTAGGATTTTTGTCCATTTACCCTATTTCTAGAGTTTTTTTCCCACTTATCCCATTAAGTTTTTTTAATTCTCTCTTACTCAAAACACTCTAAGGAGGTATTCCCTAATACCTCATTAAGGTTTTTTTTTTTTTTAAATACCATTTACCCTCACCCCTTTGTTATTTAGAGAGAGAGAAAAAAAAAATGGAAGAAACCATATGAGACTTCGCCGGAGCCGATCACCAGCCGCTTGAGTCCGGTTACCGGTCGCCGGATTCCTGTCACCGGTTGCAGGATTCTGGCCAACTTTCGCCAGATTTCGATCACCTGTTGTCGGATTCCGGCCAACTTTAGTCGGAATTCCGTCACCGGTCGCCCGAATCCGGTTATCGACCGCTGCCCACCGAAACTTTTTGAAAGCATTTATTGCCCCAAATAGACGTCTATTGCCCCCTAATAGAAGGGCAATAGCCCCGTAATAGATGTCTATTGCCCCCCAATAGAAGGGCAATAGACACCTATTGCCTCCTAATAGAACTTTCGGTAGCTGAAATGGGAACTAATATTCCTAAAATTAAACAAATAAAACTTTGATTAAAGAAAAAAAACAAAGAGATTATATCAATTCAAATCATGTATTGCCCCCCAATAGATGCCTATTGCCCCCCAATAATAGATGTCTATTGCCCTCTAATAAAACTTTTTTTTTCTTTTTTTCTTTCCTTCTGAGCATTTTGTTGCATTACATGAGTAGCACCATTTTGATTTGCAACGAATAAGGTCCATCCAAATTTTAAAAAATAAAATAAAATAAAAATGTACTATTGGTTTTTTACCATGATTTATGGTTCCAAGGAAAGAACAAACCCAACAGAAAGAGAAGATTTCTCATCAAAAAAAAAAAATTACAGAAAGAGAAGATTCTGCTCATCATGGTATTCTCAGCCAACCCATTATCCCTCAGCGTCTCCGACCTTTTCTTCGACTCATGGCTCTGTCAAAACGACTACCCTGAAATTCTCGAGCACCGACCCACCTCCACCACACCTGTCACCGCCTCCGCCGCCATTTCAACCTCCACCTTCACCGCAAATGGGTTCTTTAGCTCACTCTACTCCACCATCTGCATCTTCCTCTCTCTCTCTCTTCGCCACCAACCACTTCCCCAAGCTCACCAACGAAGACCTCGCCGCCCCTACGTCGGCGGAGGGGCTGAGGTCCTTGATGGATCCGGTCCTCGAGTCGAGCGGTGGAGATCGGTCTCATCGAAGTCGGTGATGACCTCCTTGACGAAGTAGCGAGTCGGTTGAACTGACCTCTCTTGTAATAACCCATTTCTTTTAATCAAAGCAAAACAACATTGCTTTTACTTTCATGATTTTGATGCTTTACCTTTAATGATTATGCTTAATTAGTAGGGTTACTGATTGAGTTGATTGTGATCGACCGACACTCACACTCTCCCTCTCTCTCACTCACACTCTCACTCTCTCTGTCGGCCGAACCCAGCAACAAACAGAGCACGGTTTCTCCAATCTCTCTCTAGCACCACAGACCACCAAATGACACCGGACCACGTCCTACGCCTTCACCTCTTCCTTGCGCAGCTGCCGGTGGTATCTTTTGGCCGTCTCGTGAGCCGTACACGGCGGTGGAGCACGAGGCCGGTTTAACCCGATTTGGTCCCGAGCTTGATAACTCGAGCTACAAGCCACCAATCCTTGCCAAACTCCATCCTCAGGTTCGTCTCAACCTTCTGAAACTCCCAGAAGCACCCTTGCACGGCGGCGCGGCTCGTAGCAGCTGCTGAAGTCAACCCCGAGCTAGATCGAACGGAACTTTCGATCCAGATATCTCAAGCTGTGGAGCTTCGTTTCGAGTGATTCTTGAATTGGTAAACTCACCTTGAGTTTCTGAACAAATCTCCAGAAGGAATCGAAGCGATTTGTGGAAGTTTTTACGTGGATCGGAGCACTTGCCGGATTCTGCAAAATTCTGGAATTTTTCCGACCACCGAAGCTTTCGATCAATATATCTCGAGCTACAGACCCTATTTTTCTGTGATTCTTGAACCAATGAGTCCGTCTTGAGTTTCTTAACAACTCTCTAGAAGGAATCGAAGCCTGAAATTGAAGTTTTGACGTCGAAATCAAGCCTTGCCGGATTCTGCAAAATTCTGGAATTTTTCCGACCACCGAAGCTTTCGATCGGTATATCTCGAGCTACAGACCATATTTTTCTGTGATTCTTGAACCAGTGAGTTCTTCTTGAGTTTCTTAACAACTCTTCAGAAGGAATCGAAGCCTTAAATTGACGTTTTTACGTCGAATTGGAGCTCGCCGTTTTCTGCAGTTTCTCGCCGGTTTCTGGAAAATTCCGGCCACCTTCATACTGTTCAAGGTAATTTTCGACCCCTTCCGGTCATTTTCAGACTTCGTGCTAGTTATGAAAGTTGTCAAGCATGATGAGAGGAAGAAGAGCAGCCCGGCCCCGACACCATTGGTGGTGGTCGGCGGCGGCTCTGCCACTAACTCCGGCGGCCCTTTCCGGCCACCTCCGGGGATCAAAAATATGGTTTCTGTACATTTTCAGATTCTATATTTCAATACGATCATTTCGATATATTATACGCAATTTTTGGATATCGTATGATTAAGTTATGAATTTTTAAGTTTAGATCGATTTCGATCGTTAAATTTGTGATCTGTGAAGTTAGGACCGTCAGATGGACTTGTAGTTTTGATATGATGATCTTATGACTGTCCCAGTGGCTTTGTGTGGTCATGGGCGAAGATCCGACCGTTGGATCTTCGTATAAATGCAAAACAGTGATTAGGAAGGCGATCCGTGAGGATCCGACCGTTGGATCATCATGTAATTTCAATCTGACCGTTGGATTGTCGTTTGATTATGTTTTTGAGTTATTGGCTAAGTTAAGGTCATGTTTGATTAGGTGATCGACGGTTTGATTTGGCGGACGATTCGTGAAATTGTATTTTGAGCTGTTAAGAAGACGCAGCGGGAATTTAGAGGTGAGTAAACCTCACGTGGTTCATATTACGAACCGAATAAATTTAATTACCTTATTTTGTCGTAATTGCGTGAAAATATTTATGGAATAAATATTTGTTTTAAAATCATATGGACTTGATCAACTACGGTCCATGGGTAAGTAAAATGATTTTTTACTATACAAATGAATTTCTCGGTTTTATTGCATGTGAACTATAGTTGGTATTAGTGATTATCCCTGAGCGGATAATTACGTATATATATACTTACGTGATTATATGTGAATGGTGTGACATTGAAGAGTGTGGAATTGGGATGATTAAATTATTATGAATTGACATGTGACTTACCATAATTATATGTGATGAACATGATTGATGAGTTCTTGTTAATATTCATGATTTACATTGGAGGATGTATAGAGTTAGAGAATGTAGGGTTCTGAGGATGAGGTGTCCGAAGTTCGACGGTTAAGGATAACCGGAGTGTTTGTGTGCTGAGGACGGGGATGTCCAAAGCGCGACGGTTTATTATTAACCGAAGTTGTGTGCTGAGGACGGGGATGTCCAAAGCGCGACGGTTTATTATTAACCGAAGTATGTCGCATTACTTGCACCTAGGCCAAGGTGACTGGTAGCGATGTGGTTAGAGCTCTAACGTGCTGTTGGGATGGACCAAAGTGGTGTTATGTGGGTTGGGTTTTTGCAGGACCAGTGTGGTGTATTGTGATTTGAGGATTGTGAAAATGTATTCCTTGTGGTTTTCCATGAGTGGTTTGATGTCTCTTTGCAGACGTAATACTGTTGAATTTTACTTGAATTGTAATTTAATAAATCAACAGTTCTTTCTTGTTTACTCATACTGGCTGTAAAAAGCTTACCGGGTTTTGTGTTGTTGCAACTCCCGGTACACTATTCAAATTGTGTAGCGGGTAATCCTACAGGACAGGAGAACCAGGACGGTGATCGTGCGGTTAGAGCAATGGTTATAGTTTTACAGCAATTGTATTAGTGAGGCGAGTTAAGCTCATTTGAGCATTACAATTTGATTTGGTGGGAGTGTGCTGTAATAAATAACTTGAGGATTTGGGTTATTGTAAATTTGAGAGTTGTGAAGTGTGGTTGTTTGTGAGAAAAAAATTCAGGATGTTAGTTGTAATTTGTTATTATTCATGTTTCGGATTTGAATTGATTATTCAAAATTCGGGGCGTGACATCTCTCCCGGAGTAGCAACGACGACTTAGCGTTGTCGACGAGTCCGAACCGAACCGACGTCGACAATCGCCTGCTACGGTCTGGTACCCTCCGGCATCGGCGGACCTCAATTCAGACCAAATCGTGGCCTCACGGTCTGATCGGTTTGGCTTTGATAAGAATTTGGATACAGAGAAGAGAGAGAGAGAGAGAGAGAGAGAGAGAGAGAGAGAGAGAGAGAGAGAGAGAGAGAGAGAGAGAGAGAGAGAGAGAGAGAGAGAGAGAGAGAGAGAGAGAGAGAGAGAGAGAGAGAAGAGAGAGATGAGGGAGTGGCATTATGCGATTTCTTAATTAAGTTATGGGCAAAGTTGTCATTTCATTTTAAATTGGATTAGTGGGAATAAAAATATGTTGCTGGGGTAAGTAGAATAATTTTAGCCAATTTTGGTGCTTTGGGTTAAGAACCCAATATATTATATAGCAAAAAGAAGATGGGATAGATAGTAGATTCCTGTATAAATAAAGTAGGAACTTAAGATATAATACCGACATCATTAAGGGGGTGTATTCAATCTAGATTTTAAATGATTTTGTCTGATTTTTTATAATCCGTGGATTCTAGTGAATTCTACAGAATCCACGGATTGTTTTAATTCCATATGGAGTTGAACAAATTATTAGAGAGATTTGTTTGGATTTTAATAAGTGCATGGATTGTCCAAATAGCAATAATAGAATAAAGATCAAAATAATATAATACAATAAATTATGTTTTTTGGATAAAAAATAATACAATAATTATTATGACTTGAAAAAAAAAGGGCTAATTACTATTTAGTACCCTGTGGTTTGTGCCCAACATCAATTCAGTCCCTCGACTTTCAATTTCATCAAAAACACCCCTGCATTACTATATCTCGTTTAATAGGTCCTTTCGTTATCATTCCGTCAACAGCAGCCGTTAACTCGCTGACATGGCATGCCACGTCAGCTTCTGTGGGCCCATCTCTAAGGCAAAATTCCCAAATTGTCCATGCCTCCATTCTAACCCATAAATCCCATTACAGCCCTCACTGTTCACCTCTCTCTCTCTCTCTCTCTCTCTGCATCACGATTTCATTGAAAACTAGAAAAGGTCATGGATAACCTGGCCTTCGACGACAGCGACGGAAGGGAGAGCTTCCCAGAGGGACATGCCCTCGCCGCCATGATCGCCGAGGGAGGTGCAGGCGAGCTGGGTTCGGTTGACGAGGCCGATCAAGCTCTCCAATCTGGCCATGGTGGGATCGAATCAGAGTGATGGAGATCTAAGATATTCACTCTCCGACCGCTGCCGAAGTCGCATCAGCGCTGTTAGGTTCCTCGCGGTGGCGTGAAGCAGAGCCCAGTCCTCCCTTCTCTAAACTAGCAGCGACGACGGCAGGACGAAGCCCAAAAACTTCTTGGATTTTCCCGCATATTTTCCGACTCCGGCCACAACTGGACGCTAGACTGGTGGCGGTAGCTTCATCTTGGAGAGGTGAAGAAGCTTATGATACCTTCTTGTCCATCTGTCAACTTGGGACAGAGAATCGAAAAGGAGAAGATGTTTGAGTTTTCCAGCGAATTTCCGGAGGTGAAACCAATTTGATCGAGCCCTCCTGCTTCTCCTTGAGGGCGGTGGTGTTCAGGCTCGAGTGTGGCTGGGAATGAGAGAGAGAGATCCAAAGACTTGATCATTTTGGTATCCAAAGACTTGATCTCTTTGATATAATTCTCGATTCCGGATTTGTGTTTCTTGTTTCTACTTGGTGGGTGTTTTGAATTGGAATACCCTTTTGGATTTTGCTGGGTTTTTATGTTTGTTTGAGCTTCTCTGATTCATGGTGTTAGTTTGGTGTTAATTGTGTTCTTTCATCTTACTCTATTGGAGCTTAATATTACTGGAATATGGTGAACTGGGTTTGATGGGAATTTGGTGAGGATCATGTCCCCGTCGAACCAGGCTAACCAGGTTTGATGGAAAGATTCCAGAGTGTGGAGCGAGGAGAGGCCGACTGAGGAGACGGCGGAGTGGGGTAAGTTGCGGCGGTGTCTAGCGAGGTAGTTGCAGTGAGGAGGGTGAGAAAGCAGATGGCAGAGAGAGGGGTTAGAATGGAGGCATGGACAATTTGGGAATTTTGCCTTAGAGATGGGCCCACAGGAGCTGACGTGGCATGCCATGTCAGCGAGTTAACGGCTGCTGTTGACAGAATGATAACGGAAGGACCTATTAAACGAGATATAGTAATGCAGGGGTGTTTTTGATGAAATTGAAAGTCGAGGGACCGAATTGATGTTGGGCACAAACCACAGGGTACTAAACAGTAATTAGCCCAAAAAAAAATCATGAAGGGCCAATACCATCAACTCATCAAGTACTCATCTCCAGAGTTTCAATGTTTCTGCGTTTGAGGAAGATCTGAAACTTTGTGGTGCCGCACTTCCAAAAGTGTCAGACAACTAAGGGCACTGACGCACCTGATATGAACACACTTCCAAAAGTGTCAGACAACTAAGGGCACTGACGCATGAACACACTTCTAAAAGTGTCAAACAATTAAGGGCTAGTTTGGGATTGCTGTGACTTTTAAAAAAATATGCTGCTGCTGTGTTGTGAGAATAATCATCTGTGAATTAAAACAGTTTCGTGTTTGGTAAATAATATTTTTAAAAGTGCTGTCCGTACATAAACCATCTGCAGAGTGTGTTTTGATCCACAACAGCTTCTAAAAGCAACCTCTAGGCTGCTTCTAAAATCTGTTGCCAGTGACCTATAACTTTCAATTAAAGCTGCTTTTTATTTATTTACCAAACACAATAAAATCTAAAATTTTGAACAAAATCTGATTTTTTTTTAAAGCAAAGCAATCCCAAACGGGGCCTAAGGGCACTGACGCATCTGATATATATGAACACCTAAGATGCAGAGATGGAGCATCAATTTCCATGGTTGCATTTGGGTTCATAACAGGATTTTGGAGAGTTTCTGGCCCTTTAGTGCTTGTGACAAAATGGGACGAAATGGAGGTATGCATATTACCAGTTCCTAGACGTACATGTACAAGAAAGGTTCTGGGTGATGATAGTAAAGAGTATGGCCAGACCACCAGAGTGAAGAGAAGGTATATTAGAAGTTAGATAATACTCTTATTGTAAGAATCATAATTAACTATTCCACAAATTGTCATTGGCAAGAATGATATTTACACATATTTACTCAAAACTCATGAGGTGTAGATTAGTCTCTGTAGTTGGCACACAGAGAAAACAACAATACATTATTTTGTTTTGCGGCTCCTAACAAGAATTTGATATGCACATAATTTGCTTCTATAGGCCACTCGTGTGGAGGGAACTTGAGAGCATGCTAGCACAAAGAAACATCTACACACCTTGTCCTTCCAATTTCCGACCCCATTGAATTATTTCTATTTGCAACACCATCAAGGCAACTTCATTAGAACTTCAAAGAATTCAAACTTTCCTCAAATCAGGAGACAAGTATACTTTCATAATGTGTAACAAAATATTGATAGCGCCATCCACAAAGTTAAAAATTAATAATAAACTGGAGGGAGATAGTGGTGATCCTAAGCCCTATAAGCCCAGGATAAGCACTTCTAAAGTTTTGTCATTCTATGTCATAATTAGAATTGTTTGTATGTGTTTTCTTGTTCTCTCTTTTCTTTTCATATAGGGCTTATAGGGCTTAGGATCACCCAAGACTATACCCTAAATGACATATGTCAAGCACTTATAAAGTTTTGCTCTGGTGAATATCTCTCTAGCATTTTGTTTTCTCCCATTTTGCCTCTATTCAAATTATGCAAGGCAATGACAGTGGAAGTAGTTGAAAAGCAAAAACTTTCCAATTAGACTACCCACAATTCACCACTATTTTAGCAACGTCCAATTCCGAATATAGTTTGTTATGGGCACTTCTGACACCAAGTTTTTTGTGTAACTTCCTTTTTATCTCCAATTTCCTTTGTTAAAGTGCACAGAATTTACCTTTCTATTTTTGCTCCTTCCTGTGCCTTTGAAAAACCTTTTTGGCAATTATGCATGTTATTACTGCCTAGTAATTCTCTTGTTCCTTTCTGAGCCACATTTCCTTTCTTGTGTATGGAACAGTTTTGGAAAACTATATGGTGTCTTTGTTTAGTAACTGAAGGCTCATAGGCTCCATAAGTGGTATGTTTAATAGTAGCCCCAGCACAGCACTTGCTTTGCTTTTAATTGCGATTTTTTTATTTTATTTCTTATATTCAAATTCGTGCTCTGCAAGTTAATTAATTCCAGAAAAGAAGAATGCACTCTACAATAAGGTACTAGTTTGCATCTTGAATTCTTGATGGAGGGTAAGTTGCAGGGCAATTGAATCATCGTGATTATTTTAGACAGAACATGATGCCTCAGGAAGTTCAGGCAGAATTTGATGCCAGAGTATACACCATGGCAAGCCTGCTGATTTGTAAAGGTGGTCTTCCTCTTTGTCTCTGGTTTTTGACAGTGACATGGAGCTGGGAAATTTTCAAGTGGTTGCTATTTTGTCCTTGTCTTTTAAGTTTTTTTTTTTTTTATTGAATGAGTCTAACATGTTTTATATATGTGGAGTTGCTTCAATTTTTCTGTTAGACTTTAATTTATTGCCTGTCATTTTGCATGCCGCCCGGGTTCACCCTTCTGATTATTTGAAGACCTCAATTTTGGCTTCCCATTTGGACACTCATGAGATGAGTTGGGTATATGCCTGCTTTAACTTGTCAGCAAGACTGGTTTCTTAAGAATCGACTGGTTTCTTAAGAATCAAGTCATTTGGTTCCGTATGGATTGCTTGAATTGACCCTCCTGGGATTTTGTTAAGTACGTCCACTGTATGTGGGCAGTTTATTTTTACTCTAATGGCAATTGTTAATAATTGATTGATTTGCATCAAATTCACTCAACAATTCACGACGATCCACTGTATGTATGAACGATTGACATTAACATTTCTTTTAACATCACATGCATTTCGCTTGTTAGCATGATCAAGAGCACTTTCAGGTTTCCACTCGGCTTGAATTCATTTTACACACCAAATTCTAAACTTCTATCAGTTTGAATTCATTTTGCACACCAAATTCTAAACTTGTGTGCTACATAACATGGTAGTACGTGTTCGTATATAGTAACGATTCTAGGAATTTGGCAATTGACATAGTAAACCTATTATTATAATGAACTGCGAACGTGGGATAGATTCTCTATAAGATTCACATCAATCAAGAAGAACCTTTGCAAACGAGTAAACGAGTGACGCTAACATATGTGGTATTATTGTGTTCTTAAGCATGAGGAGCATTTTCAGGTTGCCATTTGGGCTGGTTGTATCAGTTAAGTACATAAGTGGTATTAGTTCACGTAGTGCTATGACTACATATATGGTACTGGTATTATTGTGTTCGAGGAGCATTTTCAGGTTGCCATCTGGGCCGAAAAATATTGGCACAAAGGCCCGATACAGCACGGTTCGAGTATGGCATATTGAGATTGCGGCCTGACCCATTTTTATAATATAAATTTTTTAAATAATATAAGACAATATATAATTTATAAATAAATATATCAAAAAAATAATAATTTATAAATAATATAAATGACAAAATTTATTAGAAAATTACATACAAGTGTCAGTTTGAAACTTTAATTAGCCTTAAAGCCACCTAATTTTTTTTGTACAAATAAGGCCACTTCCATCCACAGATTATTTCATCCATGACAATATTACCCTTCTACCTAAGAAGCCCAATTCCGTCAGCCTAACATCGATCACATTTTGACCAAAATAACATCAATCACATATCTCTCTCTCCCCCGCCCTCCCTCTTTTCTCTCTCTCTCTCTCCCCTCGATAACAGATCTTCACGTCTTTGTCTCTGCTTCCAATTCCGGCGAACACCGGCAAGGCTCTATCAGATCTTGCACCATCGTCGTCACCTTCGATTTCCAAAAAATGAAACTGATCAAAAAATTATAGATCGAATGAAAATGAGAGAGGAGCAGGCGTCGGTGGCCGTCTGATCACTGCTTGATGATTGTGATCGAAAAGGTGAGAGGAGGATCGCGACGATGATGAAGGTGCACGGCAAGGCAAGGCAGCCCAGGCATCGACGACGTCGTCTAGGGCTCAGTTTGGTGTTGACTCCTTCAAGCCACCTGATTCTCATGAAGGTAATCACTATCCTAATTGCTGTTTTGACTTTTTTTCCTGGAATTGTGAATTTTGTTGTCATGGAAAAACTGGATCGCGTTGGCAGACTGAAATTGAATCTCCGGCGCACGGCGCCGTTTCGCGACTGTATCTCGTGCACGGCGTCGTCAATGTAGATTCGAACGCCGTCAACGTTGCCTCATGTTCTCGTGCTCCCGCTTGGATCTCCAAGCCTCTGCTCCGTTGTCTCCCTAATAATTTGCATTTTTCATTTGATTTGATTTGAATTTGAATTTGCAGGTGCAAATTATTTTAAAAATCTCGATTTTGATTGTTGAATTTTCACGCAGGGGCTGTTTGGATGATGGCGATGAGTCTTCGATGGTGAGATTAGGTGTAGGGAAGAGCGAGAGTACTAATTCCAGAGATCAAAGCTTTGTTACACGTTCAAAACCCGGAATTATGTATTGTTATAGTTTTTGGATTAGGTAGAAACTCATTTGTTGATATTTGTCAATTTGATAGCTTTGGTTTGATTTTGGTAATTCCTATGGATTTTACGGCTTACTCTAGTGAATGATGCTCATGGATACAAGTTATATTGATCAATTATGATATGTGCAATACGTGCAAGGTTGAGCATTGCAAGCTTTCGACATTGTAAATTTATAGTTGTTTTAATGTTTCATAGTAGTTTTTGTGTAGGTTGGTAATAGCTTTCTCAGTTGGTGATAGTAGCTTTGTTAGTCTTTGGTGAGAGTAACTTTTGGTGGTGATGATTATAGCTTTTTGTGGTGGTGATAGTAGTTTTTAACATTGGTGAGAGTAGCTTTTGAAGTGGTGAAAGTAGTTTTTTGCGTTGGTGAGAGTAGCTTTTGTTGATGGTGAGAGTAGTTTTTGATACAAGAGTAACTCTCTAATGTTAGTGAGAGTAGCTCGTTGGTGTTAGTGACAGTAACTTTTGTTGTTGATGAGAGTAGCTGTTGGTGTTGGTGAAAGCAGCTTTTGCTGTTGGTGACAGTAGCATTTGTTGCTGGTGAGAGTAGCTTTTGGTATTGGTGACAGTAGCTTTTGTTGGTGGGGATAGTAGATTTTTATTTTGGGGAGCATATGTTATTTGGTAAGCAGTAGCTTTTATTATTGGTGATAGTAGCTTTTGTTATCTCATTGGAGGTTGCTGGAAATCTTACTAGAGTAGCTTTTGTTGCTAGTGACAGTAGCTTTTGTTGCTAGTGATAGTAGCTTTTGTGACCTCGCCGGAGATTGCCAGAAATTTCATCAGAGTAGCTACAGTAGCTTTTGGTGTCAGTAATAGTAGCTTTTGTGGTCGCCAGAGTTCGCCGGAGACTCGCCGGAAGTCGGCCTGAGTTCGCCAGAAGTTGGCCGGAGACCTCGTCGGAGAGGAGAGAGAGAATGAATGTTGATTTTGTACTCTAGTGGCATTTATGTAAATATATTGGTTTTTAATATCCAAAATATAACATCTTTTTTAATCTAGTGGCCTTATGAAGGAAAAAACTAGTTTGTGGCCTTATGGCTAAAAAAACACTCTAAGATGCACTTATATGTAATTATGAGTTGCAACTAATATATTTTTAAATATAAAGATAATATATAATTTATAAACAATAAACTTATAACATTAAATTTTAACGAATAGTTTCCCACGGTACATGAGTTGCAACTATTTAATGAATAGTTTATGTTTCTAAAATATAATATATATATATATATATATATATATATATATATATATATATATATATATATATTTAATGATATAAAGATAATTTATAAACAATAAACTTATAACATTAAATTTTAATGAATAGTTTTCAATGGTATATGAGTTGCAACTTATATTTATAATATTGGCTTCGACTAATTTTATTTTGTGGCACGGCACGACCTGCCTATTGGCCTAGCACCAGCACGGCCCAGCATGTTGTGGGCATTAGGCCGGGTTAGGCCTAATGTTTGAGTATATGGGCCCCTGAGCTCGAGCCCGATGAGAAACGAGCCGACTCGAGCCGGCCCGAACATGACCCGAATCCTAATTAAGTGGGCCAGCCCAGGCCAGGCTGACCCGTTTGCCACCTCTATTCGTAAGAAAATGCCCACCATAAAAATAAAAAAAATAAAAATGGATAGACCTTTGCCAATGAAAACCTCCCAAAAAGACAAAAATGATGAACAATCGTCGATGAAAACCTCCTATAAAAATAATTAAAGTAAAGAGGAAATTAGCAACTTTTCCACCCATTTCGCTCGCTGCTCCAATTTCTTCAATGCTGTCTCTTTTTTGTAATTACTTGATACTCAAGTTTAAAGTATTTTCATATGCAATTTTATTGCTATGTATTTTATGAATTTGGTTTTCTATTATGGGATTTTTCATAATTATAGAAAAAGCTTTAAATTGAAATGCATTCATCTACTATGACATGAAATTTTTATTTCATGTTCTTTTAATATTTTTTGATATAGGTCAGTTAACAAAAACTTGTTCAAGTAGTGAGAAAGGTTGAGAATTGCATTCGCATTAAGCTAAATCAGAGGTTTGATTTCCTTCCAATATAACCAAAAAAATAAAATCTCGAGTACCGTGGATTTACTTGAGCCCTCGATTTCTCAAGACCAGCCCTATAAATTTAACTTAATCTCATAATTATGATGAAGGCCGGTGATACACATAGATGCGGATAACGATGAAGAAAATACTGACTCAAGTGGTGATGAGGTAACAATTTACTATGTAATAAATCTCTTTCTTCATATATCATCGTTCAATGTGGTTAAGTAGGCAGTTTTTATAAAAATAAATAAATAAATAAAAAATAAAAAAACAGCCAGGACCTCTGAGTTTTTCGGAGCGATCTCGAGTGGCACCCACCTAGGGTTCCACCCATCAAAGAGAAGAAAAAAAAGCAAAGAATTGCGATCATCATATTGAAGTTTGAAATATGTTACAGAATGTTAAGTGACGTTGCATGTGAGAGCGTGATAATTTGAGTGGCTTTACATATGTTCATTTATAAACATTGATGTTCTTGTTTCAAACATGTTTCAATAACTTCAGGCACGGATAATTCATATGGAATCCCTGTATAGTTTGTCTATCTTTGTTCTTTGAGTATTGAAGTTGATCACATGTCATCAATTTTGTGTTGTTAATAGATTGGCAGATTGTATGTGTTGAAGGAAAATCAGTTTTGTGTGCCTATTCAAAGTAGGATTAGTTTCATGGTTGTAATAGGAGAGAAGGTTCTAGAATTCCTAGTCCTACTCGGATTAGTTTTCCTTGTAACATTAGAACATGCACTTTGTAATCCCTATATATAGGGCTCCTATTCTTAATAATGAAATACAATTCTCTCATCAATCTCTCTCAATTCTATTATTCTTAAACACGTTATCAGCACGAGCCCTAACCTTGAGATCAAAAATCCAAAACCAGAAAATTCTTCAACATCACCTTCTCTCCTATTACTACTCCTAGTTTGATAAAACCATCATTAAAAGACTACGATGGTAGCCCGGACTTTGGTAATGCGCACCAATATTTCCTCTTGGGTTATGCAATATCGCATGCAGCTATGCTAATTCGTCTACGACTCATAGCAGCCACTCAACGTTTATTTGCGTTACAGCTAGTGACTGGGTTCAAGTCTAATATCTCATACTTATGCATATTTGAGTGTGCGGTTTATGTGCCAA
Organism: Rosa rugosa; assembly: GCF_958449725.1. Taxonomy (NCBI): domain Eukaryota; kingdom Viridiplantae; phylum Streptophyta; class Magnoliopsida; order Rosales; family Rosaceae; genus Rosa; species Rosa rugosa. Next base: position 12,431,352 of record NC_084823.1, read on the forward strand.
TTGCGCCGCCATAGCGCATCAACATGAGTCATTGCAACGAATGCATATATATTTGTGTTGGACATAAGTCTCCAACCATAAAGTCCGCCATGTAAAACCCTTGACAGGCGATCTCTTTTTCGCTAGATTTGCGAATTGTCACTTTGATGAGACAGTCTTCCCGTCGTTAGGGGGAGATTAGAACGTCTATGTTCAACAGGAACGACAGGAATTGTCGTGGTCTGTCCCCACTATGTCTCATCTTGATCCCCTAAAAAGTGACGAGATCACATATACCTGCTGCAAACATGCCTGCAAGGATAGATGTCAACTCAAGAGGACATGGCGCCACCCAAAAGAGATGGGCACGGCATCACCACCATAGATGGTGGTATAGTGACGCCACAATGTGGCATAGTGGCGTCATAGGCCATGGGTTCCGCTAAAGAGCGTAGGAGACCCATAGGTTCGATGGATTCTCGCCCTAGGAAGAAAGCGAGTTCGGCACAACTTGATCCATTGATCATTGATACTCAAAATCCGTCTCATGAGAATATTCTGGATTGTGGTTATGTCCAAGAGACATTGTTGGGGGACGCCTCAATGTTAGAACCAACTCCTGAGAATATAGAGATCTCTACAAACTACACTAGTGTACATGAGGACGTGGAATTATTGAGACCAATGACATCGAACCTTACTCCGTTGAAAGGAATGCCAACGTAGAGCAAATTGGCCTAAATGGAAAGATGCGATCCAGGTTGAATTTGATTCACTAACGAAGAGGAAGGTTTTCGGGCTTGAGATGCCAACACCTCCTAACATAAAACCTGTTGACATTAATAGGTCTTCGTTAGATAGCGTGATGAGAAAAAGAGATGATAATCTCACCTTATGGCGCAAGGTTTCTCACAAAACGCCCTGGAATCGACTACGAGAAGACATATTCTCTCGTAATGGATGTCATTGCACTCCACTACCTTGTCAGTTTGGTAGTTTCTGAATAACTGAACATGCAACTTACGAATGTGGTCACTACGTATCTCTATGGGGATCTAGATACGGAATATAATGAAGGTTCTTGTGAACTTCATTTTCCCAAGTCAAGTGGCTCTAGACCACGGAGCACGTTTGCAACGAGGTTGAAACGCTCTAAAGTGACTACTTGATTGGAAAGGGATATGTAGCGGACTTATTCACTAAGTCGTTACCTAAATCCACCTTCGAGAAACATGTGAAGACCATCAGATTGAGAAAGTTATCCGAACTCCCAAGATTGTAGCAATCAGGGGGAGATATCGACATCAGGGGGAGTTATGATGTCTACATGTTTGATCTCGAAGAAGTGAAGGACGTGTTGTACTCTTTTCTCCTCCTCGAGCTTGTTTTTATCCCACAGGGTTTTTCACTCGCGCAAGGTTTTTAAAGAGGCAACGGACGAAGCGTCACCACCAAGTTTGAGCGGCACAAGGGGGAGTGTTGAAGGAAAATCAGTTTTGTGTGTCTATTCAAACTAGGATTAGTTTCATGGTTGTAGTAGGAGAGAAGGTTCTAGAATTCCTAGTCCTACTCGGATTAGTTTTCCTAGTCCTACTCGGATTAGTTTTCCTTGTAACATTAGAACATGCACTTTGTAATCCCTATATATAGGGCTCCTATTCTCAATAATGAAATACAATTCTCTCATCAATCTCTCTCAATTCTATTATTCTTAAACAGTATGATATATTTGATATGTAATAAACATTATTTACTTATAATATATTTAAACCTCATCAGTCAATATAGTGGACAAATCATGTCCGTCTCTAATCGAATTCAAGAACCCACAAGGATGGGCTATAGATAATGGGAGAGAAAGTAGAAAGAGAGAGAGAGGAACCGAAAATTGCAATCCCTTTCAGCCATACCAATAACTACATAGGAAAAATGACACAGTCCGAAAAATGATTTTATACATAAAGAAGGATGAGAGTTGCAAAAAATAGTTTCAAATATTGTGCCTGGTGGTTTTCTTTGCTTCCTTTTTTTGATGGCTAGAATCCAGTAAGAAGTCGATCAATTCAATCATTTTGGTCCCTCCCTTCACTGGTTCAACCCATCAAAGAAAAAAAAAGCAAAGACTTTAGAATTTGGCCACTAAAAGAGGGAACCTTCACTCTCTCTTTTAGTGGCCAAATTCTAAAGTCTTTGCTTTTTTCTTGAGGCCGCAATTCGAATACAATAGAAGATTTCTTGAATACATTTAGTTATATTTGATTCGATCGTTGGACATTTTTCAATAATATTGCAATAAAGCTTGAACAAATTTCATTTCCATCAACCTGAAGCTTGTGCAGCAGTCATAGCAAAGTTGTAACGTCTCACTAAGTAAACAACCCTCCAATGGTCCAAAAGGAAAGGGAAAAAAAATTGAATTGAATGGACTAGGCCACATGTCCACAACTGATCGGTTGAAAAAGCTATAGGCTTTCTATCCCTTTGAAATTTAAAGTAAAATGAAAAAACACAGAATTAACTTTAATTTTTGCTGCTTTTCTGAAAATGATCTTGTTGGATCTGTAGGAGAAAGGCAAGAGACTCGGTTATTCTAGATTAAAGAATCAAAATGTTGAACAAGGTAGTGAATAAAACGATCATGACTAGATAAAACATTAAGATTAAGATTTTCCTTCAAAAAAAAAAACATTAAGATTAATTATTCTTAAATGCCAGCAAAGTCAAGACCGCCACATTGCCATATAGCTTAGATTGATCCTTATTAGCAGCTCTAGTATCTTAAATAAAACACAAGTGTAGGCTCTTCCCAGCACATCACTAGCATTCTTGGTGAGGATCTTCATGGATTATGGCTTGGAATGGAGTTGGATTCATTTGGTTGATCAGAATCCATGCCATCATTAATTTCTCAGGTCCTTTTCTTGAGGTTATTGAAGTCCCGAGCCTCCAACACCACCATAATTTGCATAAACAGCTAGCCATGTCTTTATCTTCCATATCATTGACCTTTTGAAAGTGTTTATTAAAACCTGATGATTGTATAATTCTATTGAAACAATTAGAATCAAGACAGAAGCAAGACCGTAAAAGAATTCATTCGAAGTAAAGGGTTAGCATTTCAACTTGCCAGTGTTTGGATCATATATAATAGGGGAAAAATCAGGAGTGATCACTGAGTTATGACATGTTCAACACTTAACTCACTGTATTTTCAACAATATCACTTAATTCACTCAGTTTTGAACCCGTCTTTCACTTAACTCACTACCGTCTACTTGATCGTTAAATAATTGATCAAGTACAATATATTGAGGGCTATATTTGTCCGATCAAGTTATTCCCACCGTTTTGCTGAATCCCTCTAGACAATAAATCATTATACGTACTAATTTTGAGTATAGTTAAAAACATAAGGTACCTTGTATATAAACAAGGGTTTGAGTAAAAAGAACGCGCTTGCAAGTGCCTGAAGAGAAACAGTGAGCTTTCCTCCTGTCCGGCGGCGAGCCCTTTCGACGTCGTCAGACGGGCTTTTGTCGTCCCCTGTGGGACTAATGTGGTGTCGGGCTCCTCGATCGACATTCTAAGCCGGTGTGGGGAGATGGCGGCGGCGGTTTGTGAGGTGAGGAAGGAGGAGAACACGGTAGGTTTCGGGTTGTGGTTTGCCCCTTGCTGGCCTGGGCGGAGGTGTGGTGTACTGCCGCGGAATCGGAGGATGATTGGTTGGGTGGTGGCATGGCTTGATTCAGATCGGCGGTGGGGTTCGTTCGGATTTGGGTTTTACCCGATCTGGAGGGATCGTGGTGGTGTGATATGGTTTGGATCGACTGGATCCATTCTGGTGTGGATCCAATCTGGAAGGGTCAGGTGCGATTTGGTTTTGCTCTGGCAGGGTGGTGCGGTCAGGCGTGCTGGTGGAGCGTGGACGGTGGGAATCAGGCGAGTATGGCGGGAAGGTGGTCTGTCGGCGGTGGCTGGGATGGGATTGGGCCAGGCCCTGCTGGCTGTTGGTGGGCTTCCTCTTCCTTGGATTGTTGCTTGGGCTTGGGCTCCATTCTTGGGCCCGGCTTGGGCTAGCTATGTTATTTATGTTTGTCAATTTATTTATGCTTGTTTACTATTCATAATAAGTCACTGCCATAGGTCGGTGTGGGTGTGCACTCTTAGTGCCTTGTTTGTCCTAGAGAGGTGGCGAGTCATTATCAAATGGACGCAACCTCCTAGTGGCAGGATGAAACGAAGTGTCGCCAGAGGTTGTTCTGGTCGGCAGCATAGTGGGAAAGCTGGTTTTATTGTGTTATGGCTTTGTATGAGCTTTATCTTTCCGGTATGTCACTTTTGTAAAGCAAATGGTGTTGCCCAGATATCTGATATGTCAACCCTTGCTAGTTGGTGCATGTTTGAATACATAGGATTAGTGGGAGCTCTTGTTACTATTCAGGAAGTTCTCGTGTTACTAATTGTTCGGGGTTTAGGCTTTACGTCCCCCCTTTGTATTCAGCAGTTTCATTAATGAAGGCTTGAGGGCAGCCGCATCGGCCCTTCTTTTCAAAAAAAAAAAAAACATAAGGTACCAATTATATATAGTTTGGACATCTGATGGAGGGAATAACCATTCTCTTCAAATTTGGCGGTAAACGAGTCATGAATAAAATTTGGCGCCAACGTATAAGGACTCAAATGGCGGGAATAACTTAAGGGACAAAAATACCCTTCAATACGCCGTCTGGCAGCCTTCGTAACGGAGCCAACGTCTCCAGGTACAAATCTTCGGTCAGGTTTAGAACCTAAAGTATCGTTCTAAAGTTTTTGAAACTTGAGGTACAAAAGTTTATAATGGGTAAAACGTCAAATACTGTACGGTAGATTTTCCCAATCATAAAAATAAAAACAAACTCAATCTACAGATTCTCCCCTGTTTCTCCTTAAATCATAAAAATAAAACAAACTCAATAATTCTCACTCATTTCTCTGTAAATCATAAAAATAAGGGGCCATGACCACTTACCCAATTTTAGCCTGAAAATTGCCCACTTACTCCACTAAGAGTTTTTTAACCCCATTTACCCAATCTAACAGTGTTTGACAGTATTGCCCTCATACTCTCTCTCTCTCTCTCTCAGTTCATTGCAGGAATCTCGCCCAGACCCTCCGATTACGTCTTCTGCCACCAAGTCCTATTACGTCCTCTGCGACCTCCGAGTCCGATTACTTCCTCTTCTTTATCTTTCTCCGTCGTCCCTCTGCCCTCAATCTCCGATCGGCGGTGTGCTGGATCGGTCGCTGTCGCAGTCGACCTCAATTGCATCTCCGATCCCGAGCACCACCGCCAGGTTGACCTCAATTGCATCTCTGATCCCGAGCACCACCGCCAGGCGAAGAAGACGCAAGAAGAAGAGGATCGTCGCAATTGCAGCCTCTGCAAGCCATGGAGTTTTGTTCCGGGTCGGGGCTCGCACCGGCGTCGTCTGTGCCCCCAATAAAGAAAAAAGATTATTGCCTCCCAATAATATGTCTACTGGGGGGCAATAATCACTGCGTTGTTTATTAAAGCACACTAATCTGTTGTTGATTGAAAATGGAGTGTCTTTTTGGTGGTCTATTGGGGGGCAATATACAGATTATTGCCCCCCAATAATTTCTTAACTGTGGTTCATTTATTGCTGAAATTAGAGCTTTGATAAGTCATATGTTATTTTGAGTTTATTAAAGTACAATAATCTGTCAATGATAGAAACTGGTGATTTTTAGAGTGGTATATTGGAGGGCAATAGATAGATTATTGCCCCCCAATAATGTTGGTTTATTGTCCCCAATTAAGTTAACATGAATTCATTTACTGCTTCACAGTGCTGATTGCAGACCTTTTATGGAGAGCATAATAACAGCGGAGGAACCAAGGTTGGAAGCTGGGGACAGCATGAGGATAAAGATATTATTGCCCCCCAATAAACAGATTATTGCCCCCCAATAAACAGATTATTGCCCCCCAATAATATAGTCAGAACTACCAATACACATTAGAAGCTGTCTCTAAACACAAAAGAAAAGATCACTGAACACAATTATAGAGACTTCATAACAATTAAGACACATTATTGCCCCTCAATAATGTAGACAGAACTACCAAAACATTTCAGAAAATGTAACAAAATGCTCTGAATGTTATAAACTAGAGAATTAGAGAGAGATAGAATAGAGAAACAGAATATAGGAGGAGGTAGAAGTGTGTATTTCATTCTCATTAGACCCCTTTATATAGGAGTAATGTTTACATCATAAGGATATAACTAATGAGTATTTACAGTGGACAACCACATTTATATAATATTTATAACACTCCCCCTTGGATGTCCACCACTAAATGATATGGTGTTGGACGCGCTTAATGTTGCCTCGTCAAAAACCTTGCCAGGTAACAAAAACCCAGTGGGACAAAAACAACCCTGGTCGAAGGAGAAAAAGAGTACAACGCGCATATGTCCTAGGTAGCATAATTTTGAATGCTCCCCCTGATGAGAATCTCCCCCTGATTGTTGCAAGCTTCAGTCATGTATGTAATAAAATACATGCACCATATATATTAGATATGGTGTGTCGATCACATAGGTGAGACTATGTGTGCTTTGCATAAAGGGGACTGATCATGAATTGCAATTCCTGCAAAATTTAGGGCATTACCAATAAAACTATGATGTTCTTAATGAATCTTACCTGACTTGATTAGAGTAGAACCAATTTCATATGCTCAAATTATAGATAAAGATATTAGTTAAAGAATAACAATATAAAGGAACAACAATTGACACATTTACCTTTATTCAATATTCCGAGCATTGAAATTTATGTATGACATACTTAGCCATAGATATCAATTTGTGTAATTGATAATTTTATATAGGCTCAATATGAGCTCTAGATAAATTCATAACTTCGCGAAAGTTAGAATATGTTGCAACATTATGAGTATGATTCGAATTCGATTTCTTAGTCTTGTCATAGTACTCATTGAGGCAATAAGTTACTTTGACTGTAAATGAATGAGTATCTATGAAACTTTAGACCTTTTGATTCCATGAGTGAGCTTTAAGCTCTTTTACTCATTCATGGACTTGCCCTTGAGTAATATGAATCGGTCAAGGATTTGATTAAGCAATATGCTTATAATGACACATTTGGGGAATTGCTTTTAGTAATTTGCCTTTAAGATCTTCATAATAACTATGACAACCTGCTATAAGCCTCTCGTCAATATAACAGCTATATGTAACACTGTACTTATAGAAAAGTTGTCGCTTAGAGAAGAATGCCCATGTCTCTATAAAGAGAATTGTGTCATAGTGATTTCAATTCACTTTAGTACACCCTTTGTAATTTTTAGGGTAGATAAAGTCCAAGTATATCATCACGTTTACAATATTTAAATTCATTGGAATTGCCTCTTTCCAATTTGGACAATTTTATAGTTTGTCGACACAGCGAAACGTGGTATAGTATACAACCCTTGATAATTTTTAGTAGCGCTACTATAGATGAGATATCATCAATTAGAGATCTATCACACATTCAAAATATATGCATGCATTAGCTATAATAAGCTTATTCATATCAGGTACCCATGCCTCTTTTAGGGCATTTGTTGTCTCTCAAGGACAAATTAATTAAAGAATGTGGATATTTGTATAACCTCATAACGAGTGTTATAGGGCTTGTATAATCTTCCCTTATATATAGAGAGATTAAAACATTGGACTTGGTGGATATATCCCACATAATGCACGCCTTTACAATAGTATTTCCTCTCCCTAACGGTGGGAAGACCATCTAGTTTGACCATTCGCAAAATATGCGTGCAAAAAAAATTTGGATTGGAAATCCATTGGTGGGTGGCGAGCCCAAACCAATTTTTAGGTCAAAAACTTATCGTTAATAAGTGTCACTTTCTCAATTTCTCATAATTGATTGAGACTTTTTCTTAAGATAATGATAAGACATGGTGGATAAATATCACACACCAATTCATATCATTTTTCATAATATTTCTCCCCCTAATGACGGGAGAATTGTCTTATTAAAGTGACAACTCGCAGATATGCGATAAATTATAACTTCCTCGTTAGGAAAGTTTGCAATTATTGTTGTATTATACAATAATGTAGAGTATGTATGTAGATGAGTCTACATGACATAGTAATGACACATTAGTCACGCCAAAATAAATTTATTTGGCTTTTAATTCATGATATAGTATACAGTAGTATACTCATAGTTGATTAATACAACATAAAGTCGGTGGAAATTTCATCACCAATATATGCAGTGGTAATTCCATATATGTAACATAATATGAGCTCAGTTGGAGTCGGCCATCAATCAAGATCTGCAGCTCTTGAGATGATTGTTACCTTAGCTTTTGGAAGCATCAATTGTGAAAAATTATCAACAATTGCAATGGATCATGTCCATAGTTGCATTATATGCATGCAAGACAACTATGTTTGTCATTATATTTATCATGAACATTCATGGTTCAAATTGAATTTATTAATGAACACGTGGTTCATATTATTGTTTGACACTGAAAACAAATGTTAAAATTATATACTCAAATTTCGAGCTGGGACAATAGTCCATATGGGCATAAGCATATACTCGAATAATAATAGATTTAGGGATCATAGCCCTCATACTCAAAACATTTGGTTTGAGTCTTCACAATTAGAAGCATGTTCTAAAAGTGGAGTGAACAGAGGTTCACATGTACTCATAAAGAGAAGGGACAAAGGTCCATCCTGACATAATTGGAGATCAAGAAACAAGATGTTTTGATCTATTTGATTGTATAACAATCAGTGGAGGAATTTTAAGTCCTCATGAAATTGGATCAAGAAACATGTAGTTTCGATCTCATTATAAAGTGACAATTTTATATTAAATTATCAGATAAGATTATAAGAGGAAATTAAATTGAAGTCGTCAAACTCATGAAAATACATACCTCGATTATGTTGGAAACATAATTAATATTTTTGATACCAATATGTGAGTACCATATGCCAAAAATAATAGAGGGGTACTCATTTAGAGTAAGTAATTGATACATGCATTAATATAACATTATAACAAAATAAACATAAATTTGTTGTAGTCTAGTTGGTTAGGATATTTGGTTCGCATCCAAAAAGACCTGGGTTCAAGTCCCAGCTATGGAAAATAATTTTGTTATTTTTCACAAACGACATAATCATATGAGGTAGATATGACAAAAATAATCATAAGTAACAAATGTTCATTATGATAAATAATGGTAATATAATGATAATAAAATGAGTTATTAATAACAATAACTACAAGATAATGTCAATTAAAAATATTATCATGATAATTGTAACTCTTGCAACAAATTCTCATGACAAATTCAGTTATGAAAGAATTGTAATAAAGGTAATTTAAACATAATAAATGTGATTAAACATATAAAGATAATGAAACATAATTATGTTTAATCAGTGCCAGAACATAGGCTTAAAATTTATCGGTATCAAGAAAACCACCGCTGATCATGTAATCAATATGTTTTCCATTGTCCACAAAAAAACAGGGCTTTGAGCTTGTTATCTTCACTGACAGATTCTCCTCATAATTTTAGTTGGAAGGTAATCATATGTTTAGCGGAATTGAAAATCAGTGACAGATTTAAAGTTCTGAAGGCGCAAAATGCGTCCATTCATATCGTGCTCTAGATAGACCAATGGTTTTCTGGTGAGCAAATTGATCAGCCAATGCTTGCCAAATCTCAAGTGGATCTTTCACCGTAAGGTAATCATCTTTTAGGATCTTATCAAGATGATAACGCAAGGAAATCATAGGCTTGGTGGGATCTTGCACAGATGACTTATTGTCAACTTTGATGGCATTTCCAAGGTTTTTAGCCATAAGGTGAATTTCAGCATCAAATAGTTCTTGCCAGAAATTTTAAGAGGATCATAGTCCAATTTAGATGTGTCATCTTTCTACAAAGAGAAAAGATGAGATATATTAGGATCCATAATTATTAGAACAATATGTTCTATGAAAAATTCATATACGAAACAAAGGTTTCGAAGAGTTCATAAATATGAACAATGGATCCCATAGGGAACACACGAGAAAAACATTCGTGTGATGTCTATAGAACTATAGGTTCTAAGACTACTCGGTCAGAGGACGCGAGTCTTGAGCAATGAAACATGTTGTTCTCATTGTCGTATATGAAATATAAATTTTCAACAATTATATTGTATAAAAGATACATACAAATATATGTAAATGATCGCATAAAGAAAATTGATATTCATCTAGGAGAGAAAGAAGGAAAACTCATAGATCATTAGCCTTGGTCATAAGCAACTATGTTGCACCATAAGGCTTGCGGATCATCATGGAGTTCAAAGAAGAAGAAGAAGAAAAATAAGTGCAAATTCGTGCTGATAACGTTATAAACTAGAGAATTAGAGAGAGATAGAATAGAAAAACAGAATATAGGAGGAGGTAGAAGTGTGTATTTCATTCTCATTAGACCCCTTTATATAGGAGTAATGTTTACATCATAAGGATATAACTAATGAGTATTTACCGTGGACAACCACATTTATATAATATTTATAACACTGAACAAAAAGTAAAAGATCAATAAACAACACTTATGGAAACTTTATAACAATTAAGACACATTATTGCCCCCCAATAGACATATTATTGCCCCTCAATAATATAGTCAGAACTACAAAAAACACTCCTCCAGTTTCTCTCTCTCTCTCTCTCTCCACCTCCGGCAGACTGCATTGCCCCGCTGGTTTCGCCAGACCGCCTTCATCATCCTTCCGCCACCGTCGAGCCATGGATCACCACCCCAGCTCTGTCTCTCTCTGTCTCTCTGTCTCTCTGTCTCTCTGTCTCTCTCTCTCTCTCTCTCTCTCTCTCTCTCTCTCTCTCTCTCTCTCTCTCTCTCTCTCTCTCTCTCTCTCTCTCTCTTCTCTCTCTCTCTCCACCTTCGGCCAACTGCATCGCCCCGCCGGTTTCCCCAGACCGCTTTCATCCTTTCGTCACCGCCGCACTATGGATCACCACCCTAGCCAAACAACGCGTTCTCCAGATCGAATCCAAGAAACCAACCCAGATCGGCTTCGTCCAAGCAAAGCCCGACCGCGCCGCCAGTCCATGGCACCCCCAAGCCGCCTCCGACCGCACAACCCCAGACCCTTGCAGGCCGATCCTCTCTCTCTCTCTCTAAAATCGGGGAGCTTCTCTCTCTAAATCTCAATCTGTTACGATTTGAGAGCTTGATAGTTACAAAAGGGTAAAATGGTCAGAAATTTCGAAGAAAACAGGCCCAACTCTTAGAGTTTTGGGTAAGTGGGGTTTAAACATGAAAACTGTTGGGTAAGTGGGCAATCTCTTAGAATGTTTGGGTAAGTGGGGTTAATTAACCCCAAAATTGGGTAAATGATCATTTCCCCTAAAATAAATTAAAAAATCAATTTGAAGCTGCATATTAAAACGAACATGCATTTAAGTTGGCAGATTCAGTCTAGTATTTGAAGCTGTTTCAAAATAAATTAAATACATGCAAACAGAGTCATGGTTACAAATAAATATATCATAATAGCTGCATGGTTGCTAAGACCAGCTTTAATTGACAAAAATGAACAAAACAAATCCAAAATTGAAGTTTGGTTCAGGGCTTCCACATTTTCTTGTCGGAACCCTCCTTTGGTCCTTGTTGGGCTCTTGCTCTTGTGCTGGTTTTTGTCACAGGTTTAGGCATGGGTTTAGCCTTATGTGCTACTGACTTGGTCTTCATTAACATCCCTGTGTTGGGACATACAATTGTTCTGGAATTAGGAGATGATCTTATAACAATGGGCTGCGAACAAGACTGAGGTTGAAGGTTAACTTGAGTCAGAGATGGTGATGAGATCACTGGTTGAGATGAAACACTTGCAACATTTGAGGGTGTCGGTTCCTGCACAAACCACACTAACATTTTCAGTTTACTGCGGTCTTCATATCTATTTCAGTCCCATTTACTGTCCGGTTCAAATGTACTACATGCTTCATCTATGCAGTATCCTGGCTTGTAATAATATGTTGTAACTACTTCTATTGCTTGATGAAAGAAAAAATAATTTTAAAAACCATCCGCAAGCAAAGCAGAGCAAATAAAGAAGGTAATGATCCTTTCAAAAAAAAAAGAAGGTAATGATGCATTTTGAGAATAAAGTGTAAAGTACAATAATGTTAGCTCTTTGCATTCTCCTCAGAACCTCATATCCTGTGTAAGCTCCCCTTTGACCTTTGTTAATTGCTATTTCTACTGATGTGGAATTTTCGACTTAATATTGTCAGACAAAGACCAATTTTCTATGTGATTCCATTGAATTTAAGTCACAATTAAAAAACAGAGAGCAAACGAGTGATGAGAACTAAGCAGTAACAAAAAGTTGGACGTAGTGTAGTATGCTTGTTTTTGCCGCAGAACTAAATCAACATGATCTATAAGAACAGTAATGATCAAGTGCAATAGTTTTGAGGAGAAAACAGAAAAATAGTTTAAGCAGCAACATATCCAGAATGCATATCAACATCAACATGATCAAGTGCAGTAGTGTAGCATGCTTCTATTTGCTGCAGAATTCATTCAAAGTAAAAGAGTTAGCATTTCAACTTGTCAGTGTTAGGATCATATATAATAAGAAAGTTGGCTGAACTTATCAAAATATGGTAATGAAAAACGTACCATATCCTGTGAGCTTGCATCTCGTAAGACGATCATATTGTTGTCATTCACAGGATTGTCGGCTACTCTGGTTACATTTCCTCCATGACCATTGGCTCCTGGTGAGCTTGGTGATTGGACAACTTGGTCATGAACACTCGATGCACCATTGGCCACGGAGGTACTGCTATCAACCCTTCCTCCATTGCTGGTGGAGGCTAGTGTACATGTGTGCCTTCCTCTGTAAGTAATTTTAAGGATTTCTTTATCATTGGAGCGCTGTACTTCCTTTATTGCCATGCAGCCTCCGACATTTTGAGGAGCGCATACATAATAGACTTTGCTAAATACAAACAATCTAATGTTACAAAATAAAATAGATCAAGCATGTAAATATACACTTTGTGTGACATTAGTTTCATACGAGACCTTAAGCAACATCAAAAAGTACAAAGTCAAAAATGAATTATATTGTTCGTGCATTACTACATTTACTTAGAAGCCGTTACAATACGACCTACGTACTTACATGATAGTTTTATGTAGTGTAGCCAGATTTGATATAATGAAATGTCCGAAATATGTACCTTGGGGATTTAGCTCCTGGTATGTCTCTTTGGGCATACTTCACCCACCTAAAGCCATCAGAAGGACCTTCAGTCTCCATACCTGTTGTAACTCTTACTTGGTGTGTCAACATTGGCATTGGAAGAGTTTTCCAACAAGTGTGCCTCCCAATGTAAGTAATTTCAAGGATTGTTAGGTCGTCAATGAAAGATCGCACATTAGCTCTGGCCCAACAGCCGGGTCGATGTGTACAAACATACCCGCATCTGCCAACATAGTAATTTAATGTTATAGGAGAGAAGAAATGGATCTGATTTGTAAGTGCTCGGCTTCTGTGACATAATTTTTCATGTGGGACCTTAAGCTACATGAAGAACTGTTGAGTCATAAAGCGTTAACTTACGAGCTCCAGTGATGAAAAGAGACACTTCATCCAAATAGGTAACAGGTTAAAACTTCTTTGTATGGGTAAGCTCAAGTCAAGTTCTGGTGTTTGATAAAAAGAAAAAATCAGATGGATTTGATATGATGAAAAAGTCCTTGTACCTTAAATCCGTAGTTCCTTTGTCAGGGATTAAATGTCTGTTATTGCAGAACCAGTTAAAACCATCATCCAGGTCCCCTTGCATCAGACCCGATGTAACTCTGACTTCTTGTGTCCAACTTTCCAGAGTTTTCCTGCAACGTACGTCAAAATTCTTATAAATAGCCACTGAATTCATTCATATATATGAAGTTATCATGCAAAAAAGTGGTCAATCTTATAATCAGCTTATAGACATAGAGATTTAACCTCTTCCGAGATGATTCATTGTCCTCATTTCTGATGTAACTCTGTTCTCTGTTTGCACCTTCAAAAACTTCCGATAATTTAAGGTATTGCTCCTCCTCATCAGAGGTGTCACTTGTGATGTCACTACCACTGCGTTCAGATGAGCAGCCCTCAAGGCTCCTGATCTCAGAATTATCACCTTGTACCATTGGTTCCCCAAAATCTTGATGGGCAACTTCCTCATCCTCGTTGTTGGCAAAAACGAATCGAACTCCGCACCTTTCGATGCAAGGGTCACACCTTTCGATGCTGGGGTCGAACATTACCCTGTCTTCCTCCAATGGTTCACAGTGCAATAATTCTATCTCAAATTTGGCCTCAGTGTAATGGCGTTCATTCACTTCCTCTCTATTAATGCCAAATTCAGACCATGGCACATATCCCACTAACATGTGATTTGACACAAGCCAGTCGCGGTAGAAACCGTCAAAATAAATATTGAACAAAGAGAAACTGAAACGGTACTCGCAATGATCTCCTTTGAAGGTACAGAAACATCGAGCAGACAGTTTCCAATAATCAACACCCTGGGGCTGATTAGTAACCGCGCAAATAGCGAACCCCAAAAACTTGTTGTGAAACCAATTTTGTGGTAGCTGGGCAGTTACGGAAGACCCCCTACACTGATGGATGAACTGCTCTGGAATTTCAGTTCCAGGAATAGAGAAATAGAAGGGTCGGGAACAATTACCCTACAACAACAAAGAAAAAAACAGATTAACTTATTTCGCAAAGGCGAATATATCAAAAGAAAAGAAAGTGGCATGGTCAGCTTTATGTCTATACCTGAGGAGGGAAATGAGTTTCTACAATATCTCTGAAAAAATCTTTCTGTATCAGCTGACTGCAATTAGAAAATATGAAGCATCGACCGATATCGTAGGAAGACAGTGGTGTTGAAACAGCTTCCAAAGCTGTGCAATTATGTGCATTTATGTAACTTATTCTTGATGAAAGCTCTGGTATTGATCTCAGTCTCTTGCAATCTTCCAATTGAAGCCGTTCTAAGTAACCCAGTTGATTCATGGCTGCAGGCAAGCTCTTCAGATTGTTATTTCTTGACAAATTCAGTACTTTTAATGAACGAAAATAAGCAATGGCATCCGATAACACCTTCAGATTGCAATAACTAAAATCAAGATGCACCACAACAGTACAACGATCTTCAATCGATGATGGCCATGATGAAAGGGGGGCTTCCATTTGTTTGCAATAATGAAACTTTAATCTTCCAAGCTTCAAATGTAAGATACAGGCCGGGAGTCGTTTTATACCAGTATCCTCTACTTTAAGTTCACAAAGAGATTTTAAATTCCCCAAATTCTCAGGCAAGTTGCAAAGTTTTGAGCACCCTTTGAGGTAGAGATATGTAAGGTCTGCCAAATTAGAGATACTGTCCGGAAGACAGACAAGGCTTGTGCAGTTTTTCATACTTAATGATTTAAGTCCCCGAAGCCGTTCAATTGAGGATGGTATTTCCTTAATTGCACTGCCATCTAACATAAGCTCCGATAGTGCCCCCATATCTTCTGAAATCTCGGGAAACATCTCAAGATTTGAGCAGCCGTAAAGATCAAGGGATTTAAGTCCCTGAAGCCGTTCAATTGAGGATGGTAGTTCCTTAATCGCAGTGCGATCTAACTTAAGCTCCGATAGTGCCTCCATATCTTCTGAAATCTCGGGAAACATCTCAAGATTTGAGCAGTCGGAAAGAACAAGGGTCTTGAGAAATTTCATCATATGAATGCTGCTTGGAAGACTCTTAAGTTCAGTGCACCCTACTAAACTCAAGAAAACAAGGCCTGTAGCAGCTAAAATGGATGGGGAAACCTCCACTAAACTTGTACAAAAATTAAGAATTAGTTTTTGAAGCTTCGGCGCCTCAGTGCAGAGGGGGATTTCCTTAAGATTTTGACAGGAACTTAAATGGATGCTTATCAATTCTTTTGCAGCCTGCATGTCACAACAACCAGCAAGACATGCATTAATATGATAGGCGCCTATCTAAAATTCATAAATTAGCATTTAAAAGAAACTAGAATACAATTTCAGAACGGAAGTATTGTTCATATGTACCTTGGGTTCTTGCCAAAGCTGTTCGATGTGGCTATGACGCATGTCAAGGTCAACAAGACACTTTGGGTAAAAGTTGGACGGCAAAGACTTTAGGGGGCAACCATGCCAAGCGAGAACCCTCAACTTATGAGAAAGAAACTTTAGGTCCCCATTCAAGTGTAATTTACCGTCGAAATTTGGTAGGTAACCGTATATCCGCTCCGGCCATAATTCCCCTTCAAAATTTTTTCTGAAGATCTCAATTAAAGGGTTCACATATGGGGGGTAAGTGATTCTGAGCAATCTCAGGTTCATCATACTAAAAAAAGCTTCAGCATCTACATGTATATCTTTTGAGTCAGACAATTCAATCATTACGCCTTCAACTTCCATAGCCTGAATAACCAATAGATAAATTTAAGTGAGAGTTAATGTCCAGGAGCCTTATTTAAGAAATTTGTCAAGTTAAAGTTGAAGATGTATGCTAAGATTAGTATATATGAGATAGATGAATATAAGAAATCATGCAGGATAGTACATCTCACCTTATTTTGTGTTAAGGTATCCTGAACATCTTCATAACTCCATAATCTACTATGCTTCCAAGGTTCTTTGCAGACGATATCCCTACCAATTTCCTGTAGGAAATCATGTATCTCGAGCTCACCAAACCTTGAGATACTTACAAGAGCTCTGTCAATTAGAACGCTTAAACCACTGCTGGCAAAGAAGCCACAACTGTTCAGAATAATTTCTACATACTCTATGTGCATTCCTTTGAAAAAACATGCGATATCTAGAAATATGTTCTTTTGGTACTCATCTAGTCCATCAAAGCTTCTTCTAAGCACATGGTGAATATCTAGGTCTGGGATTTTCTTTATTTTCTCCAACTCATCTTTCCACACAGATGGACTTCTGTCACGAAGATGAGCTCCCCAGGTTTTAAGTGCTAAAGGCAGACCGTGAGCATATTTGATTGCACGTCTTAAGAGATGAACATACTCTTCTGAGGGTGGCATTTTTCTGAAGGCATTCTGGTTGAAGAGTTCAAGAGCGTCAGGATCACTTAATGGCTTGGGCTTGTATTTCCTAAATCCACCTAGTACTTGTTCATCTCTAGTTGTTACAATGACTTTACTACCACAACCAAGTGAACGTTCCTTTGGGCTTCCGAGTAAGGCATCAATTTCCAAGGAACGGGATACATCGTCAAGAACAACTAGAATTTTTATCCGACCTATAGCCTTTCCAACATAGTCATGTAACCCCCATCGAAACTGTTGACTATTCCCTTCAATATTCCAGATAGAAATTGAAGTTGCATTTGTACTTGACCGTAACTGCTGAAGCCTTCCCTCACATTTTCCAAAAAGCAACGGTGATCAAATTGATGAGAAATTGTGTAATAAACAGCCCTGGCAATGGTTGTTTTACCCAAGCCGCCCATTCCCCAGATTCCAACATAGGCAACATCATCAGGCGCAGCGGATAATAGTCGTCCCACTTGATGCAGATGAGAATCCATTGCAACCAAGCCACCCTCCCTACGTGGCGAGATCCAATTCACTCTATCAAATACATCATTTACAATACGCTCAATGAGGTCGGCATCATCCCTTCAAAAATTAAAAAACAAATGCAGTCAAGTCTCAGAGAAGGACACTGTTGCTAAGAAAATACACAATATCACCGACACCATACCAAAAGAGGGGTATTCATCATAATTAAAATTAAGAATGTTATAGACAGTGGCGAGACCAGGATTTAAATCTTGGAGGGGTCCAAAAAAAAAAATCTACTCCAAACCCTAAATCCTAAATTTGCGGTAAACAACTAGTAAATTCAATCGATCATTGATCAAAGGAACAAAAGTACATACAAGAAAGAAATTGATTATCAATTAAAAGAACAAAAGTACAAATAAGAAAAAAAAAATTAAAATTTATACTTGTAACAATAAAATCACAATGAAATTATATATTTAAATCACACATTTTTTTGGCTTGTTAGATGTTATAAACCTTAGACTATTTAACCGCATTAAAGATTTTTGTTTTTGAAGGGAAAGACATCAAACTATATTAATTGAAACTAAGAAGTACAAGGAGCAATGCAAAAACATCAAAAGAAAAACAATAAAGCATAACAAGATGCACAAACGCATCTATAAAATAGAAAAAACAATAAAGGATAGTAAGATGTACAAACACATCTAAAATGAAAGGTAACCATGTGACTTGATATCGGACGACATCGCTGCACTGCATATGTCACGAGAGCAATACGTGTAAATATAATAGTGTTGGTACCCGAAAAATCACACGACAAATAAATATGTGGTCGCGACATATTTTAGCATAAACACGCAATTTGTATAAAATTCTGTAAAACTATAGAATTTTATACCCATCTCTCGACTTTAACCCGCCAAGCAAACACACCCTAGATGTGGACCCAAGCCACATCCACGCATTTCTGGGGCTTGCAGAAGTGGGTATGGTGTGGAAGGTTACGGAAACATATAATGCTCGTCTATTGGTTTAACGTCATCGGTGGTCTCGATCTTGGGCTCGAGATCCAAGCCCGGTAATTTAAATCAATAGCGAATTGGTGAAAATGAGGTTTGGATCAACCTTTTTCCCTAAAAACTCAAAGCCCAAAGAAAAGCCCAAACCCAAAAGAAATAAGATAGTCAAGCCTTCCCGGTCTTTCTTCTAGCTTCCTTTCCTTTCCCCGCAGCTGCCAAACACGCTACTCGACCCAAATATCCAAGAGGAATATTGATCCCTCCTGTCAGTTAGCAAGGATTACCTTCCGACCGATAGGCGGATGTCCTCTCCCCCCTTGAACGATGAGCTCACAACCCCCTAGCTTCCCCTTCTGCCTCGTTCCAGGTTTTGTGCCACCGCAGCTGTCTCTGCTGCGACCTTTTCTCACTGTTGCAACGATCTTCTCCTCTTTCCAAGACTCCATCCCTCAAGAAAGCTCTGATGTCCCAGATTTTAAGGCAGAAATCCTGCATGAGCTAAAGGAGAAGCATCTTACCCAGAAAACCAAAGGGCTTGAGCCACCATAATACCCCTCCAATTGAGCCTATAAAACGAGAGATCAGGAACTGAAATTATCATCAAGCAACAACCCAGAAAGCTGAGAAACATTAAAAAGCCTCAACTCTTCAAGCCTCCAAGCCTCTAAGCACAAAACCTAGCTCTTAGTCCCTTTTCTCCCAAAATCCCCCTTCAAGTTCGTCTTCCAGAAAACCCGAATTCAAAAATCCCCAAATTCTTTCACCGCAGTATGTTTCTAGCTCCCACACCATCTTCACGCTGTCAAGCCTCACTTGATATCTGAATCACGCACAAGGTTCTCTCTTTAACATCAAGGTATTGAGTTAATTTTGGCCTAGTCTTGCTTCATTCAAAAGAACCCCCACATTTTTGGCGACTCTGCTGGGGACTAGGTTGTGATTCAGAAAAATGATTCATCACGCAGTTCTTCAATTCAAGCATGCCTTTGTCATTCACAACTGTTGTTGGATGCAATTAGCAGAGGTTCCCCTGTTAATATATTGTACTCCGTACAATTACATATTCAGTTGAAGACTTGGGGATTTAACTATGGAAGCTGGAAACAAGAATTTATATTGGTGGCCAGGCACTGCAGCAAGTAGGCTTTCATTTTCAAAATCAAGGCTATTTGAAGCCATGCCTGACAGTGTTCTATGCAATTAGCAAGGCCACTTGTTAAACTATTATACTCAATATATATAGACAAGCAAACATGCTTGTGGTCTATAGATACATGCCTTTTTTGAATAAATCTAGCTGAAGGTTCAGTTTTTGATCACCACAACCATCAATTTATGTTCATGCCAAAGCAAAGACCTAATCCATTCATGATTTTCTGCATTCTAGCATTCCCAAAAGGAAGTATTCAAGTATTCACAACTACAGTTAAATATTTCATTCCATTACCAAAATCAAGCTATAGTAACAACTTCCACTATAGTTTGCAAAATCCTTATTACAAGCCTCCTCAAGCCAAAGCAGATTATGCCATAGCTAAAACTCCCATTGCAGTAACCAAAACCTCCTCCTCCTTCTTTTTGTACCTAAATAAGCCTGATGTCAAAGCTCAAACAAAAACATCAACCATCAGACTCAAAGCTCTCACCGCAGTAACCAAAACTTCACTTGCAGTAATCAAACTATTCAAGATCAAATACGCTTGATATCAAATCAAACCAACTATTTCAAGCCTTTATTAAACCAACTTTTCCTGCATAGTACAATTTTTCACTACAGTAACAAAATTGGGATATGTTTGAAGTCAAACCAAAATTCTTATTACAAGCCAATGAATTTTGTCACTAATTTTATCTATCCCTTTAAGTGTAAGGGATGTACTGGATAGGAAGTTCTCAATTTATGATTTACATCCTTGGGTTTAGATCCCAGAGTGTGATCAACTCTATTGGAGGCTGGTTTAGATCCCTATTTTTACTCCTCCATCACTTCAGTGATGTTCTTGACTTCAGAAGATCTCCAACCAAATTTCAAAAGCTAAAATCCATTCCTTCTTTGCCCGCCAAAAGCTTCAATAAACCATAGCCTCACCTGCCATAGCCACATCACTTTATGTCAGGATAAATCCATGTTTCAAGTTTGTCTTACTGCTACAGATATTTTTGTTTCTAATATTCACTCTACACCGCAATTCATTTTCAAACCATATTTTTCATTCCACTAGTATTGTAGCAAAAAACCAGCTCTCTGATGAAAGCGCTTCATTATCCACATATTTTAGTACCAAGCAGATGCATAGTATGGATCCAATAAAGCCAATCATATATACATGCTTCATGCCAAATTAATTTGTATTTCTAATCGAGCAAAATGAAACCCCCCCTCATCACTTTGTTATTCTTCAGGATATGAAACAAAAAGAAAAGAAGTTCATGAGGGAAAGGTTCTCGTACTGATGCAGTAGTATACTGAATAGGGAAAAGAAAAAAAAATGCAAAGGATAAAGAACTAGTCAAACCATTCATGCTCCTTCCCAAAGCTTATCGGCTAGACTATGCTGATTTCACATACTAAACACATTTCTAAGGAAACGATTAAAGCATGAGGGGAATACTCAGTCGAAAAGTACTCAATCAAGCAACAAGCAATACTCAATCAAGCCAAGACCATTAGAGCAAGGAATCAATACTCAATCAAGCCAACTCCAATCAAAAGACAATATTGATCATCATCACAGTCGAAAACAATCAGTATCTCAAAATAATATGCTATGACACTTGGGGGCTAACTAATGGCGATCTTGTTCAGGGTTATTGTGAAGTTTTAGTCCCCAATATATTCATGTGATCATCATATATTGTAGTTCCATATCTCTTTCAAACCAACACCTCAGAATTAATGCCCCTCTTTTGTGTGGTAGACATAATATCAACAAGCTGATATCTCTCTCAAGCTATTGTGTTAGCCAAACTCATGGATATGCCATGGTCAATGTTTTCCACCATGGCTAAGTGATCCTAATGTCAAAATGACATTTGTATTCCAAGTCTTAATTTCCCCGAGCCAAAGAACCAATGCTAGTCTTAATACTATGATCTGTATTCTTGATTATTCTTTCTCCTAGCAGCTCCCAGTCATGTCTAAGATTTTCATTACCACGATAGAAAGCTTCCTACCATAGCCAAAACTTCCACTGCAGTAACCATTCTACTCAAGAACCTAAACCTTAACATTGATCACAACACTCAACTCTATACCAAATAAGGCATGATGCCAAACCAAGATCATTATTGCAGGTCTTATCAAACCATAATAATTAGTATTATACCCAAAATTTTACTACCGCACCGAACAAAACCCCTATATACAAATTCTATATTATACTAGAGTCTTATCCTTGTAGTCATGCTAGTACACTTACCAGTAGTCAAGTTCATGCATGGCATTTGCCATTTTCAATGACTTAATTATGTCCTCTACCATGGAGAAGTCACAACTTCAAGTAATAAAATATGAGATCCACAAATTCAATCCTTTAGACACAATGTTTTTCAACAACATACCATATCAACTCAAACCCAAAATTGACATTTAAACCTTTCCTTGAACCAAGGTTTTTTACTATGTTTACTGCGGTGGTGAACACATACATATTTATCATCATAACCCAGCTTAAACTTTACCAAATCCATGTCCAAACTCCAAAATTTAAGAGTTTTAACTCAATCTCAGAACCTTTTTCCGCAGTTTTCCACAAATATTACCCTACACTTGCTGTGTTTTGTCTTCAATTGCCACCCACAACAAAATTACAAAATTGCTCTTAAATAGAGTGTCTATGCAGTGAATTAGGCAAGCAAAGATCTATGCTCATATGCTAAATATTAAGCAAAAGGCATTTTCATACTCTAAACATTCATTTATACAATCCTAGAATTCACGTCTACAAGTCACTGTTAGAATTACATACTATTGCAAAATATCATGGTTCTTGCAATCAAGTCATGAGTAGAATGAAGTCAAGCAACTAGTCACAAACCAGCTCATGGTAAGATATTGAGACCACCTCATGAGTCATGCCATATGCAATTAACAAAAAGAATCCTAATTATTCAATGCAATAGATGGATACAAGCAAGTGTACTTATAGAGGCTAACCAGAAGTTTTAGTCGAACAATGAATCTCAAGCAAGGGATTGATTTGAAAACACCAAAGCATAGTCTAATCTTCTGTTCGAATTGCTCATCAATCTCCATGCTATGTAATACATAACCAAACTCCTCAATCAATTTTTGTTTTTGACGGGCGCTCTTTCCTTCTAAAACAAGCTAGAGAAGCTGCCTCCACCATACCTTTCAGCAAACTTAGTGAGTGGAACCATGAATTGAAGGAACTTTCCCACCCTCAAATGAAGATCGGATACGGCTCAATGGGAGCGCAATATCATCAATAGTGATACTCAAGCGATCCTCAGTGTCAAAGAGCGAGAGAACAAGCGGAGGCAATGCACAACGGAACCCCTATACTAACCAAGATTGCAGCAGTAACGCCTTCGTCCCCCAGTGCTGTCTCAGGGAGATGGGGCTAAAATGATGTCCCTCAACTATCAACAAAAATGATCCACCCTACAAAAAAAAAAGTGAAAGATTCACAAGAAACGCGCAGCAAAACTTGATTATGTGGACTCTGTTTATCTCTTCCCATACTCCACTGTCTATCTCTTCCCATACTCCACATAATCATGGGGGCTAAAGGCACCACAGTCAGTGCCAAGTAGTGCAATAACAATTTAGAACACTACGTATCCGCTCATTATGGTCATCCTCACAAAGACTATCGTCGACAGCAGTTCTTTCACTAAATCATTTATACCGATGTCCTAACAAATCACATGCAAGCAGAATGTCAAAAAAAAATGCAATACTAAACTCACTGCAGTCAACACCAAATAATGCTATACCAACTCACAACTTTGCTCACCTGCTTGTTACGGTTATCTGCACAAGGACAGACATTTACAGCAGATTCCTTCATTAGAGCACTAGCACCAGGCACCTAACAAGGCACTTGCAAGGGAAATGTTTACCAAAAAAAAAACAGAGAAGAAGAAGAAGAGAAAACATGCAGAAAGCCTTGGTCACGTATCCCACTAACATTATGCTCGTGATTCTCCATCGAGACAGCAGCATGAGCTCCCTGCGAGGCAACAACTCAACCTCTACACAAACAAAAAATAATAACTCATGCAAGAGTACAGAGGCCTAAGTTTGGTTGCATACTTAGTTATCACCGTAGCTATCCTCTTCCATTAAAGCTACGGTTGGATTACCCTGCAAAGCAACAAGTTATTATTCAAGCATAGACACCACACCAAGAGCAAATACCAAGGTCATGTAGCAACATGCAACATGCAAAGAAGCAAGTATCCTCACACAAAATTACACAGAATTCCCAAGCATATAAACTCACCCGATCATCCTCATCTCCAAGGGATTCCGCCTATTAGGAAAGGAAAACACCAAGTAAATCGCACGTCATGCAGCCAAAAAAATAGAAGAAGAAGAAGATCGTGCCAGAAAAGGATGACAGCAGGTCTCTCCCTCATAAGTATCAGATTCATTCTCCTCATGTGTACTGACATTATCACTAAGGGGGCTACCTTCGATGTCGTCACTTGGCGCGTCACTAAGATCAACATGAGCAGCACCCTTAGACGACGGTTTAGGTTTAGAAAAACTCATGTTAGCAACGCGAGAGCTCCGCCTGCGGACAGCAGGTGAGGCATCAACTGTAACCTTTTGCTTAGTAGCTCCACTAGGTCTTGAGCAAGAAGCGGCTTTCCTTTTCTTCCCTTTTCCATCAGCTAAACTCAACGGCAGTATCACTCTAACACCAAAGGCACTTTTGACTACTGGAGGAGGGATGTGATCCTTTGCCACCTTAGGTTTGAAGCGGTAAACTTTTTTTTTACTTTCTTCTCTATTCTCGGAAGGCCTGACTTTGCCTTTTGTTGCACACTTGTCACCCTCCTCTGTTCTTGTCAAGTCCACCTCTAAAGCATCCCCACCTTTAAGATGACCAACCATATGTTCTATGCCATTCGAGTATACCTCAGTATATGGAAGGTTAAGTCTAGACATGACACCCATGACAGTGCTACTGCGAAGTAGTCTCTTGTTCTCACTATTGGCTTTCGGACACAACCTAGTCCCACTAGTCTGAATAAACCTCCTGAACTCGCACCGCTGCAACTCCCAAAACCTCAAGAACGTTGATGTAGGGGAGCCAACACAGTCCTTCTTCCCGAGACTATCTGAGAGCATACCTCTACAAGAAATACCATCTATCCGAGTGAAACCCATGATGCAGTCCCCAAGATGTCCACCGTAAGATAGATGCGATGGCACATCCTGGTCGATGCCAAACTGCCTCTTAACTCTATGAGGGGAATACTTCTCCATCACAGGGTCAAAGAAATCGCCACATGCTATTATGGACTGCGCGCTAGTGGCAAGAAGCAACTCAACCGATTCCAAGAACGGTGATGAATTACCTTCTGGATAAAAGAAAGGAAATGCCTGGAAGCCATGAGCAGTAAAATATGGTCTGAAATTGAACTGCCTAATGTCATCCAAAACAGCAGGCCTAAATGCACCCTTCTTGGCCTTCCTTCTGAACCATCTATAACACAACGGGAATCCTACTAGATTGAAGTCTCTTTTACTTCCCTCAAGTTGATGAAGGGACTCAGGAGTTACAGGTTCCACAGCCGAACCTTCGAATCTCTCCCATACAAACACTTGAAGGAAGAAGCTAGATACTAAAGAGTCAATGCCATACTGCCCCGCACCTTCTTTGTCATCCTTTGAAATCTGATCAAGCTTCCTATATAGATGACCAAGGAAGAGAAGAGCAAGAGGGAAACAAGTACCGGCTGCTAGCATAATGGCCAATAGGAAGACTCGATGCTGCACGTTCTCATAGGGAAAATCCGCAAAGATGAACCTGCTCAACCAGTAAGCAAACATGGCCTCCACCCGGTAGCCAGATTCAAAGCCTTCACCATGCCTAAACTTGCCTCCATCCGTTGAGCCCCAAAAGTGTCTCACCCAGTTACAAAAACGGAACACTTCTTTAAAGTCATGAGCACCATTTTCCAGAATCTGCAACTTCTTCTTCTGCGCCTTATTCAGCTCTATCCTGAAGGGATTACCATCTCCAATGATCGGGATTCTCATAATATTGCAGACATCTTCCAGAGAAGGAGTAAATTCCCCCCAAGAACAGATGAACGTGTGAGTCTCAAGGCTCCATCTTCGTACCACATGGAGAAGGCAAATGTCATCTTTGTAAACCTCACAAAAAGCCAGAAATAAATAGTGAAATCTTCACTCCAGCACTAATAAGGGCCTTTTCAAACTCTTCCTGTTGTACCTCAAAGCTGACCCATTCCGGCCTACCTGCAGTGGTCCTCGCAGGATAACGGAAACATATAGGCACTGCAGGGTACTCTCCCCTCTCAATGAGCAACCTGGATATGAACTTGGGAGAAACAAAGTGCCCAGAAAATTCACGAGATACCTCCTCTGGGCTACCTTCACAATTCCTCGCGGTGGAAGTAGGAACTAGACCATCCTCCAGAGAGAAGTGGCGATCACGAAGTTCGACAGGTTGAGAAGATTCAGACGCTTGAGCCATTGCAAACAAAAGAAAGCCTTCCTGCAAAATAAAAAGTGTAACACCTGTGAGCAATGGCAATTGGTTTTCTAATACATGGCAACCCCTATCCGACACCAACAAGCAGGCAGAATGCCAAGCATAATCATACACTAACGAAACATGCAACACCATGCCAAAATATGTCACATCACTGTAATATATCGTGGTAAATTCATCATCGGTGCATCGCTTTCAAGCAAATTATAACAACCAAGCAAACACAACCCCGCACACCGATGCATGCAACTACTCCCCCCAATAAAAAAAAATAGAATGGGAACATCTAAAGCAGGAAACAAATCGAAATGCAAAAAGAAAGATGGCAGCCAAGCAATACACAAGCCAAGCCAAAATGTGACATATTCATGCCTTGCTCAAAACGGATGTATCCTAATAAGCTAGCCCATGCAAGAGAAAAAAAGAAGAAGACAAAACGAACAGACAATAGAGTGATATTCTTGATCAGCTCCAAGCATAAACATGCCTATCCCAAGGTAAAGCCGCAAATACCTTTTTCCCTTCATAGTATCAACCTCAGACACATGATGCGCGCATACAAATATATGCAAGCAACACAAAAAAAAAAAAAAAAACAGAAAGAAGGGTTTGGTCGACTGATGTGACTAAACAAAAACAAGGAGAGATGAATGATAGAGGAACTGTGTTTTCAAAAAAAAAAACTCCAGGCACATATGCACTTATCTAGCAATCTCAAGCAATGTTTGACACACATAAACATTCAAGCCAAAACCACACACCTGTTTTTTATAATACAAGCTTCACAGGCACGATATACTTATACATATGTATTTACAGAGAGAGTTAGCTGCGGTGATCTTAAGGAAACTAAATCCAAGAAAGAAAACAAGAGGGTTCGTAACGCAGGCGGACCATAAATCTTCTTATGAGATATTCAGCTGCGGTAATTCCGGTAAAGGTTAGACGCTATGCAACCAAACACAACACACAAAAAAAGGGGGAAAGATAAATTGCTGTTTTAAGTCAATTGTGAAGCCTTCTGCTGCGTTGCATCACTACCCATGAAACAAAATCGCAGCTCATCAAGTTGATAGGATCAGATGGCAAAATAAAAAAGCTCAAGTGAGGTCAATCCAAGGTCATGTTAGAGGAAGGCTGGGCACAAATAAGCAGCAATCACAAAAAAAAAAAAAAAAAAAAAAAAAAAAAACAGAGCCAATAAACGCAAGGAGGAATTGAACACAAGCTGCAGCAAGAGTGAAGATCGATTCAATACCGAAATTAATTCAAGCCATCACAAGACATCCATAACCCATCTGCATGCATAAGCCATTCAACAAAAATTTTACCCAGTTCAACAGTCCCATGGATTCGAGATTACCTTAGATGAAAAGGATCATGCAATCAAATCCACGAATTGGAAGAGGTGTAAGATGGATCCCTACAACAGAAAAAGAATCATGATTCCCCGTAGTAGGAGGAGGAATGCAACGGTTACACGCTGAAGGAAGGAAAAGAAGACAAAGAGAAGAATTTTAGGGTTTCGAAAGAGGGGAAATGAATACCTCGAATCCGAAAGCTCAGTGGGTTCAAGAATCTCTGGAATCTTTGAAGAACGCGAGCTCAAAGTGTCAAGCAGGACGCGAAGAGTTCAACACTCCTTAAGCGGGAAGAGGAGGCGAAACTGTGGAGCCTTTACACGTTATTGTTCAAAAGAAGAAGAAAGAAAAGAAAAGAAAAGAGCAGGCCTCTCATGCTGACTCACCTTAGAAATTGTAGGTTGGGCTGATTTTTCCTCATTTTGATTATGCGGCCCATTTCATGCTTCAAGCAGCCCACATAATCAAGGGGGCTAATGTTGGTACCCGAAAAATCACACGACAAATAAATATGTGGTCGCGACATATTTTAGCATAAACACGCAATTTGTATAAAATTCTGTAAAACTATAGAATTTTATACTCATCTCTCGACTTTAACCCGCCAAGCAAACACACCCTAGATGTGGACCCAAGCCACATCCACGCATTTCTGGGGCTTGCAGAAGTGGGTATGGTGTGGAAGGTTACGGAAACATATAATGCTCGTCTATTGGTTTAACGTCATCGGTGGTCTCGATCTTGGGCTCGAGATCCAAGCCCGGTAATTTAAATCAATAGCGAATTGGTGAAAATGAGGTTTGGATCAACCTTTTTCCCTAAAAACTCAAAGCCCAAAGAAAAGCCCAAACCCAAAAGAAATAAGATAGTCAAGCCTTCCCGGTCTTTCTTCTAGCTTCCTTTCCTTTCCCCGCACTGCCAAACACGCTACTCGACCCAAATATCCAAGAGGAATATTGATCCCTCCTGTCAGTTAGCAAGGATTACCTTCCGACCGATAGGCGGATGTCCTCTCCCCTCTTGAACGATGAGCTCACAACCCCCTAGCTTCCCCTTCTGCCTCGTTCCAGGTTTTGTGCCACCGCAGCTGTCTCTGCTGCGACCTTTTCTCACTGTTGCATCCTCTTTCTCCCAGATTTTAAGGCAGAAATCATGCATGAGCTAAAGGAGAAGCATCTTACCCAGAAAACCAAAGGGCTTGAGCCACCATAATACCCCTCCAATTGAGCCTATAAAACGAGAGATCAGGAACTGAAATTATCATCAAGCAACAACCCAGAAAGCTGAGAAACATTAAAAAGCCTCAACTCTTCAAGCCTCCAAGCCTCTAAGCACAAAACCTAGCTCTTAGTCCCTTTTCTCCCAAAATCCCCCTTCAAGCTCGTCTTCCAGAAAACCCGAATTCAAAAATCCCCAAATTCTTTCACCGCAGTATGTTTCTAGCTCCCACACCATCTTCACGCTGCCAAGCCTCCCTTGATATCTGAATCACGCACAAGGTTCTCTCTTTAACATCAAGGTATTGAGTTAATTTTGGCCTAGTCTTGCTTAATTCAAAAGAACCCCCACAAATAGTAACCATAACCATAACAAGTGATATGATCACCTAGGAGAGGTGATTCGCTCACCGGGAGCTCGAAAGTAACCAAGGGTGTCAAAAACTCGAAAATTAGCAAACGAACGCCCAAGAACCAGAACAAATACCAAATCAACATGAGCAGCTGTCTCGGATCCAAGATCCGGATTTGAATACGACCTGGGTCCCAAATACGGATCCAAATCCGGCCCGAATCCAAAGTGATCAAATCTGACGGGTCAAACTTAACAAAAGCCCAAGCCCACCTTAATCTTATCTGGGCACCCTGGCTTCAGCCCGACGTCCGCTGCCATCTCCTCCTGAAGCAAAACGCAGCGCTGCCTTCGCCTGAGGGAGGAGAGCAAACCGGAGGGAGAAACCCAGCAATGGAGACCTCCACTAGCGCCAACCGTTCCTTGCTGCAGTACCACCGGCTTCTTCTCTTTTGCGTCTCTCCTTCACCGTTGCACCTTGGTCTTGCCACAAGACCCAAATGGACAGCCGAGCATCCAGACGCCGAACAGCCAGAAGCTCTCCATGTCGAGATTGTTGCTGACCCGACACGGAAATTCACCCAGTCACCAACGGCGCCCACCAAGATCCTCCCAGATCTGCCAGCGCCGCCGCCATCATCATATCATGACGTTTGAGTCGCGCTCGACTAGGCCTAGACGAGCCACCGCAACACGACGCCTCCAATGGGGCTGCACAAGCCTGCACAACAAGAGAATGATCCGATAAAACACAAGCCTCCACGCCAGACAGCCATGAAGGCCCGAAAAACTTCTGCCACAGAGAAACCACAGCGATAGTCGAAACAGATTTGGGCAACCCCAAAGGGGATACCGAAGGTGTACTCCACGTAGGATGGAGAAAGGAACAGATAAACCAAGCCCGAAGGCGGCGCTCTCCTTAATGATTTTTGTTAATTTATTATGTTACTTTTTTTTTTTAATTAAATTTAATATTACTTATTATCAACCAAACAGTTTTGTTTTTTTTTTTTTGAGAAATAAAAGGTTTACCTATTAATTTGCCTATTGATTTAATTAATTTGTTTTACTTGATTGAATTTTTCCTTTCTTACTTGTCACGTGGGAGTGGAGAGAGAGAGAGAGAGAGAGAGAGAGAGAGAGAGAGAGAGAGAGAGAGAGAGAGAGAGAGAGAGAGAGAGAGAGAGAGAGAGAGAGTGAAGGAGGGGGGGGGGTCCACTATATTGTATAAAGAGGTTTTAATTGAATTTTCTAATATCATACATATAGAATTGCATATATATATATATAGAAAGGTGTGGGGGGGTCGGGACCCCATCAGGCTTAATGACGGGTCCGCCCTACTTATAGATGTTGCAGATACTATTGAGCTGATTCAGCTGAATGTGTGGCAGGGGCGCCTCAGGCTTAAAAAGCGGAAATTAGCCCTTAAATTGAGTGACTTTTGATGATAAGGCGACGAGGCTTCTGAGGCAGCGTCCAAGGCTTAAAAAGCGACGCGTGAGGCGCCCAAGGCGTACGCGCAGCGTTTTTTTTTTTCCGAGACGACGCCATTTTTTATTTTTGAGGTTTAAAGACCTATATATCTAGGTCGCGACATTGAGCAGAGGACATCGTTCGACTCTCCATTTTAGCCTACGCACTTCCAAAGTTCCAAAAGGCAGCAAGCTGATGCAAATCTCTTAGAACCCATTAGCTTTCTCAAGGATTTGGCTGTAAAGGAGACTATTTTCAAACTTGGAGTTCGAGTTGCAGATTTAGAGTTCGATTTGCAGACTTTGAGTTCAATTATTAGTGTTTGATTTGCAGACTCAGAGTTCGATTATTGGAGTTATATTCGCAGACTTCGAGTTCGATTATTGGAGTTCGATTTGCAGACTTGGACTTTGATTATTGGAGTTCGATTATTAGAGTTCGATTTGCAGACTTGGAGTTCGACTTGACTTGCAGACTTGGAGTTCGACTTGCAGACAAGATTTGAAGGTACGATTCCAATTGATTTTCGCACTTTGAATGTTTAGGCTCTGCTTTTTAAAGACTTTGTGAATATAAGATTGTTGATTATTACAACTAATTTGGAATTGCTTTGTATCATTGACTAAATGCATAGATGTTGGTTGGTATTGTTCAAATTCGCTGCCCAGATTTCATCGGACTCCTTGCCCAAATGTTGAGAATTTAGGCCTTTATTAGGCTTGCTTTTGGTTACTATTGTTGTTGTGTTGTGGGTGAGAGCCAGAGAATGGCTGGTTGTTAATTAAAAAGTAAAAACTTCTCGAGTTTGATAGAAGCATTTTAATGCGATGTTTTAATAGTTATTTCCCCATATTTTGCTTAGTTATTTCCTTTACTTAATCATTTTTAATTTAGTTTCTATTTTCTAGGTACATCGAATAAATGGAGAAGAAATGAGCTTAAAGGCAGAAGGGATGCAGAAATGAGCTGAAATGAAGAAATGAAGTTTTCCTGGTCCGACTAGGAATCCTGATGAGGCTAGGAAACCTGAAGGCATTAGGAGACTACATGGCTTGAAGATGACGTGGGAGATATTATGGGAGATTAAATCTGATTTTTGCCATGGGAAATCATGAAGATAACGTGAAAAATCAAGGAGAATATCAAGGGAGAGTTTCAAGGGATTGTGCAACAAGAAAAAGCTCAAAACAAGTCCAGATTCGTTCCTTAATTCCCTCAAGATATGTTGGCTGAAATTAGAGAATAAAATCTGCAATTTTAATGTGGAAATCAAGAGAAAATCAAGGGGAGGATGTTAAGGATAAAGCCATGGAGAGATTTAAGGGAGAAAATGTCCAAAACAAGTCCCGATTCATTCCTATTTTCACTCAAGATATTTGGCCGAAAATTAAGAGAAAAATCAGAAATAATCTTGGGAAAATCAGCAATAATATATTTCGAAAGATTAGGGATTGATTTTGGAGCTTCCTGATTGGTTGAATGACATGGCAGAGCTGACGTGGCATTAATTCATTGGTTGGAGCTGTGTGGTGCAACCAGAAAATTCCTTGGAAATTAAATTCATGAAGCCTTGCCTTCCCCTATATAAACCCCCCTATGATAGATGTTTTAACACCAACAACAACAACACCACAACACTTTCATTCAGAAAAATTCTCTCCATTCTCTAGTTGCAAAAGTTCTGCGTTTTCAAGCAATGAGAGGAAGAAGAAGAAGGAGCCGTGAAGATCATATCCTCCATCATCCACCTTGAAGGCTTGCTTCCAAGATTCAAGATCCAATCATCTAGCTCTCCATCTCCATCTCCACTCACGGTGTAATTCGTTCCTTTTCCTTGTAACCTTTTTGGTTTCCTTGTTTGATTTCGTATGAACTTGTTTCTAGTTAACCTAACGTTTAGGGCGAAGTTTAAGCCCAATTTCTATGTTTAAATAAAGTTTTCGAATTCTATAATTGTGATTCTAAGTTGCTTATGTGAGTTTGTTCGATTGAATTTGCTTTACAGAAAACTTTTATATGTTTATCTTATTTGGGTCGACACTTATAGGATTTGCATGTAATTGGTGCTAGGTTTAAGAACATGAATCAAGTTTTTGCTTTGTGTAACTTGAATCAAAAGTAGTAAAGGCTTTGGACAAAGGTCGAGTTCAATTGAAGAGGATTGCAAATAGGTGAACTTATTCATAACTAGGTTGTACACTTGAGTTGATAGCCTTTCTATGTGTTTCATGCGTTAAACATGTCATGATTGACTAGCTTTCTAGGGCTTGATTACATGTTTGATAGGATTAATCTTTGTGCTTTCACTTAGGTTAATTAGCATTGAAAAGTAAAAAATGGGAAATTATTTGCTTTCGAATATTTCACATGATCAACTCCTTTCTCATGACTTAGATGATCAATTATAGGGTTTGAATCGAATTTGATTACATGGAATTGGTTTTGATCTTTGTTCCTTGCGTTCCACCCTTGTATATATGTTTTTTCGTTTTCTTTATTTTATTTATTTTAATTTATCCTAAATCCCCCAATCGTTACATAAGATGTGGACGTACCCAGTCGGAGTCGGTCTCGAAACGACCGGTGAGAGCTGGGAAGTGAGTCAGGGCAACAGAGAAAGATTGCTTCAGATAAGTGACAAGGTCGTTGATGGAGTAAGGTGGGGAATTGAATAGAACTCCCTTCTGAATGTAATGGCAGGAGAGCATGGGAAGGTCAGAGGCCGAAAGCTTGAGGGATTTGATTGTGGATTTTTCGTTGGGATAAACTGTGCATTTTGAAATCACATGCAGGCACGGAAGAAGAAGAAGAAGACATTTTGATTGGTTGTGTGGGCTTTGTTTGGGATTGAGATTTTGTGTGAGTGTGACTGAGCTTGTTGGGTAGTGACGGGTTTATATAGGAGAGGATACGGGGTTGAATTCATGGACTTGCCTCCTACCTTCGTTCTTTTTCTTTTTTGTCTCATGATTAAAACAACCAAACTTTTCTCTCGTTTGCCTCTCAATGAAATGGATTTTGTGTTGGTTTTGACTATGAATGAAAATCAAAGATAAAAAAGCAACAACCCAGAAAATAAAAGAAAAATTTTTGAAAACTGGAGTCTCAGATGTAGGTACGAATCTGGACATGAATATGCATTTTGATATAATTTTGGTTTTGAAGAAAAAAGACCGGTATGGTTCCATTCCCTAAATTCAAACTAACATTGGGTAATCTGATAAGAAAGCGAATCTGTTGTTCTTGCCTTCTGATGGTGCTGCAGTTAACATCTGTGTTCATAACCAATTTTGGCCTCGTCGTGCGCAATCAGCATTTTTCGTCTTATTTCGGTTCTAATCTATCAAGTTGCAGAGAGAGATATGAGAACTGAACTGACCTACACCCAAAACCCAATTGCAGGTCAAGAAACGAAGACCCATCTCAGAAGTTCCCAACTTTTCCAAAAATCTATGCAAAAATGCTTGCTTTTTCTCGTTCCAGGACTAGCCCAATAGAAAAGAGACTTGGTAGGGGGTATTTCTGGAAGAGGAAAATTCATCAGAAAACCAAAATTATTAAAATATTATAAGAGTGTGTGGTTTGTAAAAACTGGGGTGCAAATTTCACCCCCCAAAAAGAAACAGGAAAGAAACCAAGAAAAAGTGATGACGAACTCAAATAACTCTTTCAATTTAATAATATTATATGTTAATCAAAAAAATTTATTAATATTATATCAAAGTCATACCAGCAGCCAGCTAAAGCTTTTCTCTTCTTTTTTTTTGGTCGAATTCTGATATCAAAAAAGTTCAAATGTTAACATCTTGTCTCATACTTGAAAGACCACGTACAAAATTAAATCAATTATCAGCATTCTCACAAAGTATAAAAATCAAATTAATAAATAATTATGGGTTCCTGACCAAAAACACTAAAATTGGCCAAAATTATCTCACTTACCCTAGCAACATATTTTTATTCCCACTTACACAATTTCAAATAAAATGACAATTTTGCCCTCAGCTTAATTAAAAAACTACATCCATGCCATCGATCTCTCTCTCCTCCCTCTCATCCATCTCCGATCAGACTATGTCTCTCCTCTCTCTCTCATCCCTCTCTGATCAAACTCTCTCTCCTCCTCCTCCTCCTCCTCCCCCTCCCTCTCATCCATCTCCGATCAGACTCTCTCTCCTCTCTCTCTCATTGTTTGAGCCCAAAAGTATTTTTGGCAATATCATTGAGCACAGCAGGCCGATACCTGCGGCCCAAAAATGAGCCTACTTGGGTTTGGGTTACAGCTTCGCTCATTCTGGAATCGGTAAGGAAAACGAGTCCTTATAGGATTTGAGTAGTAGAAACCGATTAGGAATCTTCAATCAATTATCCTTCTATGGCAAGGAAAAGCTGAAACCCTAGTATAAATACCGGGTTTCAAGGGACAACAAGAGACAACTCTTCAATCAACTAATCTCTCAGATTATCAAAGTCTCTCCGGAGCAAACCTACCTTCAACCTAGTTGAAACCAGCGAAGCAAGGGTAACACCCTCGCAACCCAGCGAAGCTAAAGTCACTCTTTAGCAAAACCCGTGTTTTCTCCTACTTCCTGGTGATTGCTCTGCTCAACCTACAACGTTGAGTATCAACTCGGTGACGCAAGAGATCACACCATAAGTCCTTACCTGTAAGGCGAAAGTCCTTTTACGAAAGGCAGAGAAAAGAACCTGGTAACGAGGTTGGTGCTTCCCTCGTCCACAGCTTTTGAGAAGAAGTCAGGTCAAGAGACGCCCCGACGACTACACCGCAAGGTGTTGGCACGCTCGCGCACTCAAAAGAAACAGTTTGCTACCCAGACTGGTTTTGGAGCCAAACATTTTGGCACGCCCAGTGGGACTTGCATTAGAATTTCTTCGCGCTAACTACCATTAGGAAGTCAGGCGGTAACCCTTACCAAAAGGTTTACGCGAACTGCCCAAAGCATAAGACCTCCAGTTACAGGCCGCACCCTCGTGCAGACTGTCGTGGTCTTTCTGAAGAACAAGTAAGTCAAAGATTTTCTCTCAATCCGCCATCATCCGAGTTGTCGAATGAACAAGGAGGAAATCACCAGCCCGCCACTGAGGGCGAGAATTCTGCTACCATCCAACCTAAGGAGGTTGTTGATGCTTCTGCCGCCACCAATGCTGTGGTTAGCGTGACAACTGGAACTGATGAATTCGTACCTCTCCCCATTCCAGAGGGTGCGAGCTTTGAGGAACAACTCATTATCCTGAAGATCAACAGTGACAAATACAGGGAAAAGGTGGCCAAGTCGATCGCTGAAACAAAGAAAGACCTTCGTGAGCTGAACCAGTGAATTGACAAGAATGCCCGAGAGGTTAAGCAGCAGGTAGAGCGACTTACGACAGAAGCTAAGATGCATGCAGATAGGATCGCCGACAAAAGTTACGAGCAGTACCAGCAGCTTTTAAGTGATGTCTCAACCCAAAGCAAGAACACTGCATCGGAGATTGCAGCCATACGCAACGATGGGTCCAACCTCGCTACTCAGGTCGCTATGCAGAAAGCTGATTTGGACCAGGCCACGGAGGTATTGAAGAAGACTATAGGAGATCCTGGTGCGGTTCTTGGCGCTATTGGCCAGCCTGCCGGTTCAGGAAAGTATGTGCACCCAAACGCCAGAGAAAAAGTAAGCAGCAGCGATGCTGTCATACGCCCTGCAGGTGCTATTTCTCCATCTTCTAAGAATAAGGATAAGGCCCAGGTGGGCGGTAAGGACAAGATCCCACTGGCGAATGCCCAGAAAAGGGGCTTGAAGATTGGTGAAGTACTTCTGCTAATCCTGTCGAGTTCGTCCAGTATGACAGTGATGGAGTGGAAAACATATATCAAGAGCTTGCAGGGAACTATTATGGGATTGACCAGGTAGGGAATCCGGTCAAAATTGTGGCATTGGCCAAAGATATGTTAGGCTCAACTCCCACTCTCCGACCTTCGCACAAGCCTCACGTTGTTCGCATGACAGAGGAAACGGCTACTAATCAAGCTGCTCCTGTCCTACCATCTATTCGCCAAACCATGGCGCCACCACCCCTCCTGGTCCAGAGTTTGTAAGGAGAGAGGAGGTAGAGGAGATAATTAGGCTGGCAAATCCAAGAGTTAACCTCGACGAGGTCTATAAGGGGCCTTTTCCTCCGCACATAATGCTGGCGCCATATCCTAGGGGTTATAAGAATATCATATTCTCCACCTTTTCAGGGGTGGATACCGAGAGCGCGGCGACTCATCTGGCTAGGTTCAGGGTACAATGCGGCCAGTACCAGAACGATGACAGCCTAAAGTGCAAGATCTTTGGTAATTCTCTTTCAGGGGCTACCTTTACTTGGTTTTCCAAGCTGAAACAGGGATCAGTTGCTAACTAGCCCGCCATGGAGAAACTCTTCAGGGAAACGTTTAGGGCTATAGAGCCCGAGGTTGATCTAACTTCTCTTACTCAGATGGCTCAGCAGCCTAATGAGTCTGCTATTGCTTATCTCCAGCGATTCCAGATTCAGAAAGCAAAATTGAACATGGTGCTACCAGAAAAAGAATTGGTTAAACTGGCAATCAAGGGCTTAGAGCCACTCCAACGTAAAAAGCAGCATGGTAGCCTGTTCAAGTCTATGGGAGAATTGAATTGTTTGTATGTGTTTTCTTGTTCTCTCTTTTTTTTTTCCTCCTGATTTTAGTCTCTTTTAAAGTTCATATAATTTTAAGGATTTTAATAAAGTGGTTGACTATTACTCTCAAATAATAAAAAAAAGGATTGAAATATGCTCTAATATGAAGCTTATGCATGGTAATACAGTAATAGATATCAGATTGAATAATATTCCTAAGGGAAAAAAAGCAGCTACCTATTGCTCAAAGAAATTTTTTAATAAAATAAAAAGTAACAATAAGAGACACAAATTAAGGATTAGGTTTGCAAAAAAAAAAAAAAAAAAAGGGTGTCAGTTTCACCTCCCACATAAAAAAAAAACACAATTATGTATTTGCTTTGAGTTATTGTGTTTTGAGAAAGTAAATTGCTATTGATTCAGATATCAGTATTATTTTCTATTAAGCTTTAGTAGCATTTGTTTGCTAATCAGTGTCATGAGCATTGTTTGCATATTTGTTGTCACTGACAGTTGCCTTATTATTTGTTTTGCAGGCCTTCCCTCTTTAGATTGATTTGAAAACAATTATCTGACTATTTGTAATTTGAGGATCAATAATATGTAGATACCTTGCTACAAAACAAGTTTGATCTACAGTGATGAAGTGTAGCTGTGGAGATGCTTAAGGTCCTTAGATTTGGATTATTTTGAGTTAGATTTGTAAATGATCTGTAACACTTTGCTTGCTTTGTCAAAAAGCATTAAAGGCCATTAGACCAAGCTACATGGTACAAAACAAAAGTACTTGTGACTGTAGAATGTCATTTAAGTTAGGCCAAATGTAGTTTGAGCAAGTATCTGTATAAATAAAATTGTAAATATTATTGTTGGATACTTTTAGTGTTGTTATTGGTGGGCAAAAAAACTGAGATATAGTTTTTAATTTTTATCGGCCAAATTGTTTAAATGGTTAATTTGAATAATGTCTTACTTTTTATGTTTAGTGTTATAAAAGATGTATGGCTGCACCGTGAGTACAAATTCTCAGTATTTTAAGACCATTTGAAGTAGTGGCCGGTGATCTTGTAATTATTTAATTTTAGCACGTTATATAGATTAGTGGTCCGCATGGTGCAGACTACAGTTGTCTCTGGGCATGGTACTTTGAACTATAGTCTTTACCTTATGGGTAAATAACCCTAAATCAATTTCTTACGATGACAGCTATACAAATGTACAAAATAAAATTAACCAACCTCTTTCAGTATGGAACTCCTCTGCATTCCCATTCTTTAAAGGACTGGTCATGGTCCATCAACAATGTGAAAATGCATTGATAATTTGCCCTGTTTACTCTGTGGAAACAAGGTATATACCCACTTCGTAGATGTAATTGACTGGATTTCATGAACTAATTTCAATAGTTTTTGGGGATTCTTTGTTTCATGAATAACTACCGGTCCTATGCTTCGGGCTGTGATATACTGGCTTTGATATCACCATGATTGAAGTTACCATAAGTCAGGCGGGTCCAAGACACCATATTCCTATCTTTCACCAATGCAAGTTGATTCCTTGTGATACGGCACTCAAATTTGTTTTTGGCATTCATCGAACAACTTAGATGCACAAACTAATATTTAAAACAATCAATCAAGGGCGTTGACCCATAAAAGAATTATCCAGTGTTAATAAGAGAGAAAATTGGCGCATATCCATGTGGGCTGTGATCATAGCATTAGAGAAGAACTGGGAGCGATTTTTTTTTTTTTTTGGCGATTAAACATTTAAACATAAGGAGGTTTCAATAAACAAACCGAGGCTCAACAGCCTCCCAAAGGAAGCAACAAGAACTGGGAGCGCGTTTGGACGAAGGAAATTATGGAAGCGCATTTGCTAATAGAGTAGTTTTTTTGTGCCACAAGGACGTTGCCCCATAAAAGTAATGTGAAGGGTTGACCCATAAAACCCCTCTAAGTTGAGGTTGTGCAGCTCTGATGCTTCACGTTGCTTTCCTTCTTTGAAGGGCGTTTTGGAGGATACGTTTGCTAATAGTTGTTTGGGTGAGTCACAAGGACGTTGACCCATAAAAGCATAACCTAGTTTCAGTCTAAAGTTATTGTTGTCTAGTGTTTGGGTTACAAGAATACAAGTAGTCGTTAAGAGAGACATAGCTGAAGGGCATTACAATCATCATAGGCCAAGCCTTTGGACCTTTTGCAAGGGTTTATGAATCTCCATAACGAAATCATCAGCTTTTAGACCACTTTCCAGGCTTGATTAGCGCAGGGCTAACTGCTTCCAAGTTTCTTCCACCTCAAACTTAAAATTCTGCCATGTCCCATCCTCTGTCCAATTAAGTCCAAGTCTTTAGTCGGAGTCAATGCTATCGTTACCATTATTGACCAATATTTACTTGATGTAACTAATTACTGATGAGCCATAGCCTAAGACTCTGCTACATGTAAACGTTATTCTGCGCTAGCTCTTCAAATTGGTGGATGCATGTAACCGAAAAACCACATGTACAAAGTGTAGAAGTAAATAATTGTCCTAATTGTCTCATTACCACTTTCGTCGATATCTTATGAGTTCAATTCCTAATTGAATTAAACCTCAGAATTTCCAGCTGTGTTTACGCTTCTAGCTACTAATATCCTCTTTCGTCCTCTTCTATATAAATCAATTTTTGCTAGGCTAAGGCTGCAAGGGCTTGACAACAATACATAGACGCAGTAAAAATGTTTATGGGGTTAA
Organism: Rosa rugosa; assembly: GCF_958449725.1. Lineage (NCBI taxonomy): Eukaryota > Viridiplantae > Streptophyta > Magnoliopsida > Rosales > Rosaceae > Rosa > Rosa rugosa. Next base: position 12,471,574 of record NC_084823.1, read on the forward strand.
TCCGCCGGGCAAAGCTTGTGTTAGCTGTGATTTTGGTGCAGCTCGGGTATGCTGGGCTTTCGATAATCTCAATGTTTGCTCTAAAGAAGGGAATGAGTCCTTCCACATTCATCGTGTACCGAATGGCCATTGCCAGGGCCGGCCCTGAGGGCTGCCATGTGAGGCAGCCGTCTCAGACCACCAGTTCTCGGGGGCCTCCGATTTGTCTACTTAGTCAAAGAATACTATATGTCTATATCTATATTTGTTGAAACCATGACATTGAAACCAAACATCAGCCTAGTGGTTATGGGCAACTTTTTTGTTGTTTTTCCCACCCAACCAAGTTTCGAAACCCAGCTTCAGTTGCTGGGCTAGAATATTTTTGGATTAAATACTCGTTACTCCTCATACTTTTGCATGAAAAACAGTTTAGTCCAAAATTTTAATATTAAACAGTTTAGTCCTTATTCTTTCTAATTCTCACACAACAGGTCCTAAAATGACTATTATACCCCTCACTTTTTCTTTTTTTTTTCCCTTTTTTCTCTCTCTCTCTCTCTCTCTCTCTCTCTCTATATATATATATATATATATATATATATATATATATATATATATAGTGTGTGTGTGTGTGTGTGTGTATATCTATATCTATACATATATATATATACACACACACACATATTGCACACACACACACACACACAGATATATATATCTATACAATATGTGTGTGTGTGTATATCTATACAATATATATCTATACAATATGTGTGTGTGTATATATCTATATCTATACAATATGTGTGTGTGTGTGTGTGTATCTATATCTATACAATATGTGTGTGTGTGTGTATATATATATGTATAGATATAGATATATATATACACACACACACACACTATATATATATATATATATATATATATATATATATATATATAGGAAAATTCTACAATGTGTTAACGTATGACATGCATACAATTGCCTTAAAAGTGGTAAAATGAGTCCTCAAAATAGTAATATTAGTCCTCAAAGTGGTAACATGAGTCCTTAAAGTAGTAAATGAGAGAGAGAGAGAGAGAGAGAGGCAGAAAAAATAAAAAATAAAAAGAGAGAAAAATAAAAAAATAAAAAGTGAGGGGTATAATAGTCATTTTAGGACATGTTGTGTGAGAATTAGAAAGAATAAGGACTAAACTGTTTAATTTTAAAATTTGGAAAATTCTACAATGTGTTAACGTATGACATGCATACAATTGCCTTAAAAGTGGTAAAATTAGTCCTCAAAATAGTAATATTAATCCTCAAAGTGGTAATATGAGTCCTTAAAGTGGTAAATTTTCTTAGTTACCACATGAGTCCTCAAAATAGTAATATTAGTCCTCAAAGTGGTAACATGAGTCCTTAAAGTGGTAAATTTTCTTAGTTTACCATATAAGTCCTCAAAATAGTAATATTAGTCCTCAAAGTGGTAACATGAGTCTTTAAAGTGGTAAAAATAGTTGATGTATGAGAAATGTTAACATACCATAGCTTTACCCTTAAAATTTTGGACTAAACTGTTTTTCATGCAAAAGTATGAGGAGTAACGAGTATTTAGTCCAATATTTTTTTACGTTGAACTTTTCTTCATCTTTATAATCTATTCAAAGTCGCTAGTTTAGAGTTTTTTTTTTGTCCAAATATACTACTTATTTAATTAATAGAATAAAGAAATACACATTGAACTTTTTATTTTCTTCTTTGTTTTGTCTAAATACACAATAGAATAAACCAATATGAATAAAGTATTACTCTTTACCTAAAAATAGTTACTTGAACACCCTTTAATGTCTATTTATACGAGATCATATTCGCCTCAGGCCACACAAATCTCATGACCGGCCCTAACGTTGTTAAATACCGCATTTTGAAAGCTCAAGTTGATTTGCCTTGAATAACATTCCCATCACCTGTCGACTAGCTTCCCGTTGCTTATACAAACTTAATGGAGAGTTTCACATACCTTCATGTCCTGACCCTTCTCCTTTTCATCAACTCTTTACAACCTACCACTGTTGTAAGTTCATTTGGCAATGAAACCGATCGCTTGGCTTTGCTAAAATTCAAAGATTGCATAGCCTCTGATCCACATGGGTTGTTGAACTCATGGAATGACTCCGTTCATTACTGCAAATGTGTAAAACCATAATTACATGCTCACAACATATGCACAACAATCATAAAAGGATTAAGGCTTACCTTCAGCAATCACTGGCATGGATTCCATCTTATGCAGCTGCTAAACACGATCACTGAATGTGGTCTTCTGTTACTTACCAACTTGCTTCTCAATGGACAGAACTTATGCAATAGTCTTGGTAGTAATCAGGGACCAATTCATCTGTATATATATGAGACTTAAACCTCAAGAAGCTTCCCATTAAAGCATTCCTTGTCGGTTTAGGTTTCACGGTTAGATTCCTAATGTATCACAACTTGTAGCCTTTCTTGTAGACTAAGCAATGGATTACTATCCTTAATGAATTGATACACTACTTCATTAAGTCACTAGTATTGATTTACTGTTTGTATCCATGTTAAACTAGGATTGATATTAAGCTAATCATCAATTTCTTTATGATGATATGTGTTATGTCCATATTTGATCTTACAATCTCCCCCTTGGACTCACACATATCATGCTCGATGATTTGCACCAGAGAACATCAAAACCTACTTAACTTACTGAAGTGCGCGCCAGATAACAAACTTAAATCGAAAATCCATTCCAACATGGTCAGATCACAGTTACTTATGCAGAGCAAGAAACAGTATACATTTTAACAAAAATGCAGAGTTTCAAAACCACTAACACAAGCTTCTGCAATCCACATATGTTCAACTAGAAGTGATACAATATATGCTAATGTGTATCAACAAGTAAACATATATTAGGTCCTACTTTATGTTTCTAAAACTAGAAACTCAAGCAAATTCACTGAACACTGATGGCTTAAAAATATTGCTTGAACCTTAACATCATGCTTCACATGATTTAAGCCATCTGATAGCAAGTATAACTTTAAACACAAAATCGATAATTTTCAGAACATTCAACAAAAACTGCAGCAATAACCAAAATCTGAAAATACCTCAAAATTTATTAATAATAAAATCTGTCATTACAAATAAGTTGTGATAAATAAAGTCAAAAGATCACAACTAAAAATACAAGAACTCAAAAACCTTAGAAATTTAAATTGCTCCAACTGGATTAACTCTCTACTGAACCTAAGCATCTAGATTAGCTAAAACTCCAATGCTGGCTGTATGCTTCTGGAATGCTGCTGCTGACAAGGCCTTGGTGAAGGGGTCTGCTAGCTGCGAATTCGTGTCAATGCTCAAAACAACTATTTCACCATGCTTTACCCTTTCTCTAACACTATAATACTTTAAATCAATGTGTTTAGAATTATTTGACCTTTTAATGTTCTTGCTAAAGAAAACTGCTGCTTCATTATCACAATAAATCACAAGTGTGTCTGCCACAATGTGACTTAACACTTTAGTCTGCATCAAGAAATTCCTGATTCAAAGTCCTTCACACACAGTTTCATATACTGCAATAAATTCAGCTTGCATGGTGGAGGTTGAAACTAGTGTTTGCTTTATGGTTTTCCAAGCAACTGCACCTCCTGCTAGCGTGTACACATATCCACAAGTTGACTTCTTGGAGTCTGGATAGTTCCCTGCGAAATCAGAATCTGAAAATCCAACGAGTTTCAGATTCTCCACTTGCCTATAAACTAGCATGTAATTCTTTGTTTTCTGCAGGTACCTCAACACTTTCTTCCCAGCTACACAATGTTCATGGCCTGGATTAGACTGGAATCTCGATAAAATCCCTACTGCAAAAGACAAGTCTGGCCTAGTGCAGACTTGTGCATACATGAGACTTCCTACAAGTCTAGCATAAGGCTTTGACTCCATATCTTCTTTCTCAACATCACTTTTGGAACTTTGCTTCTTGGTTGATCTCCTTTGGACATGGGGACTTCTCCAGCTGCACACTTCTCCATACCAAATCTCTTCAAAACTTTGGTAATATAATTCTGTTGAGACAAACCAAGTAGTCTCTGTGCTCTATCTCTTTTAATCTCAATGCCTAGTACATAGGATGCTTCTCCTAAGTCTTTCATGTCAAAATTATTTGACAGAAAACTCTTAGTGTCTTTAAGCAGTTTAATGTTACTGCTAGCCAAAAGTATATCATCCACATAGAGAACTAGGAAAATAAAATTGTTCCCAACTGTCTTCAAGTAAACACACTCATCAACAAGATTCTCTGTAAATCCAAAAGTAGAAATCACAGAATCAAATTTCTTGTACCACTGTCTAGAAGCTTGTTTAAATAAATTGATTTTCTTAACCTGCATACTAAGTTTTCACTTCTAGCTTGCACAAAACCTTCTGGCTGCCTCATATAAATCACTTCATCTAGTTCACCATTCAAGAAGGCTGTTTTAACATCCATTTGGTGCAGCTCCATATCAAAATGAGCCACTAAAGCCATGATTATCCTAAACGAGTCTTTTATAGAAACTGGAGAAAAAGTCTCAGTAAAATCAATGCCCTCCTTCTGTGTAAAACCCTTGGCAACTAATCTTGCTTTATGTCTCTCTACATTGCAATTTGCATCTCTTTTGGTTTTGAAAACCCATTTACAACCTATAGGTTTCTGATTAGGGTCAGGTTCAACTAATTCCCAAACTGCATTTTGGCTCATGGAATCAATTTCTGCTTCCATTGCTAGCTGCCATTGGTGAGATTCATTACTTTCAATAGCCTGGTTAAATGTTGTTGGATCATTGTCCTCTGCACAGTCCATTTCAATTTCTGCTTCTTGCAGATAAACAATGTAGTCACTATCTTCCCCCCCCCCCCCCCATAAGTTGGTTTTCTTGCTCTCTGTGATCTTCTAGGCTGAGGGTTGACAGGGACTTGATCAGTTACAGGGTCAGTTACTTGACCAGTGACAGTTACTTGGTTAGTTACTTGACCAGTGACATGGTCAGTTACTTGTCCAGCGACAGTTACTGGGTCAGTGACTTGACCAGTGACAGGTACTTGACCAGTTACATGGTCAGTTACATGACCAGGTACAGTTACTTGGTCAGTTACATGGTTAGTGACATGACCAGTTACATGACCGGTTACTTGATCAGGGACAGTTACGTGGTCAGTTACTCGACCAGTGACTCGATCAGTTACATCTTGTTCTAAAGGCAATACAACACTTATATTCTCATCTGACACAATTTCCTCAAAATCTGAGGTTAAATCCTCAAGGTTTGTATTGTGAACTTTTTCACTTAGAAACTTTACTTGATGTGTTTCAAAAATTCTAGGTGAATGATGAGCAGAATATAATTTATAGCCTTTAGATTTATCTGGATAACCTATAAAATAGCAACTAACTGTCTTAGGATCAAGTTTATTCAAGCTTGGATTATGTTAATGCTTAAAGTCTGGCGGTAGCCAAACCTCCGTTTAACGTGGGTCCGGCGGGCGGACCGCTACTCGGTATACTTGGTGATTCTTGCTGGCTGCCAAATGAAAGACAGGGCGTTAGAGGGAGACCGCGTTGGGCGGTCTTCACTTCTCCGATGCCTAAGTCAGTTGCTATATAGGCAGCACAATAATAAATGAGTAGTTAATGCGTAATAATGAAGAGAGAAGAGAGGACCTTTTATAGGTGAGGAGAGGTCTGATCTTCTCTTTGTTTTCGATGTGGGACTGATATGCTTCAGTTCCCAGTTTCAGTAGCTTCTGATGCCGTCTTGGCAGAGTGCGTGGCGGCGCGTCAGCGATGATCCCGGGGAACTCTTGTGCTCAGGCCGTGGCCCGCCTGGCTGCCTATCCGTGGGTCACTCCTTTGGCGGCAGTTGGTACCTCTGGCGGTACGATGAGGGTGGCTGATTATAGCTAATTATGCTTTGCAAACGTACATGTAGGTACAAGTCCCCCAAGTCCCCAGTCCAGGAGGGCAATCTTGGTTGGGGAGTTGATTGGCGGTTTCAAGCGTTTTCTTCCGCTAGACTTTTGCAAAAGCATAATTAGCGTCAGTGCGTTGTCAACCATGGATATTACTGAGCAAACGCTTTATACCCTTTCGGGTGGGCCCCTGCTAGGCCCCCCAGGGAGTCCCCCACTCCCCGGCTAAGATGGACCTCCGGATGGTCGCAAAATTTGTTTGGTGAGGGGGAGCTGCACGGAGCAGAGGGTGTTGGGTAGCGAACCCAATCTTTAGTACCCGAGTGACGGGGGTCAACGTACCTGATCAGGGCCGTCGTAGACTGTTGACTAGTCCCCGTGTCCCGTAGGGACGATCTGACTGTAACGCCGCGTGGCGGTCATTTGTCAGAATGAGGCGTGGCCTCGGGATCCGCCGCTGGCGGGTGTCCCCCCGCTGGTCTATAGCAGTAAACAGCGTCCAGTGGACGTGCTTGGCGTTGCTTTATTGAGCGGTACCGCGCTGAATAAAGTACGCGACTTGCCAGATAAAAGAGGTTTCCGCTAGAGGTGTGTAGCGGAAGGTGCCCCATTTGTATGATGACAAGGGAGAAGTTCCGCTGTTGGGAGACTTCGTGAATAACAGCTAGTGAAAAGTTCCGCTGGCGGAGTTCCGCCCAGCGGAGCCCGTCACTTGGAGAGGACAAGTGAGAAGTTCCGCTGGCGGAGTTCCGCCCAGCGGAGCCCGTCACTTGGAGAGGACAAGTGAGAAGTTCCGCTGGCGGAGTTTCGCTCAGCGGAGACTGTCACTTGGGGAAGACAAGTGAGAAGTTCCGCTGGCGGAGTTTCGCTCAGCGGAGACCGTCACTTGGAGAAGGCAAGTGAGAAGTTCCGCTGGCGGAGTTTCGCTTAGCGGAGACCGTCACTTGGAGAAGGGCGTACTTCGGACTGCTTCCGTGATACGCCCTGACACGTGGCAAAGAACTAGAGGGTTAGCGTGTGGAGACGCGTCTCCTCAGTCCGGCCGTCTTCTCGTCATTAATGCGAGTAATGATGGATTTCGTAACCGAGGCGACGCCTCGGTTAACCCGGAGGGTTAGTGCGATCAAGGGACACGTGTACGGCTGGGGTGTGATGTCGTTTTCTAGCGGACGGCCCAAAAACCTCTGACGTAGACATAAAAGGGGGGGAACGTATTGAGAAGGGACATCAGAAAATCCATTCGAACTGTTTGTCGTCTTCAAGCTCTGCCCAGCCGAGATTTGCAGAGAGTGCCGTGCGTTGGTGGAGTTCTCGTGGTCGGAGAGACGAAAAACTTCCGTCGTCGGGGCATAGCGAGTATCAGCACGCCAGAGAGTTCACGACTGAGGTGAGTGTTCTGGTTATCCTTCTCTTTGGTTTCGTGTTTTTGTCGATTTATGGGTTTGGTGTTTGTGTCTGGGATTGGTGTGTGAACTGGGTTTCTCGATGTTCGTCGGGGGTGTAAGATGAGATTTGAGGGTAGGGTACGGTGTTGAACAGAGAGTTGTCAGTTAGGGTTTTGCTAGATGGTTGAATCTGGGTTGAGGGGGGTTTGTTCATATTTTGGTATTTTCTGGGTAGCTGTTCGTGGTGTTTCTGTGCTATACCTGATATAGGGATAGGTTAGATCCTTCTGTGGGCTAACTGATTTGGGTTTTAGGATTTGGGATGGCCAACGTCGTAGAGATCTCGAGCAGTGAGGACTCCGGGTCTGACGTGTCAATCAGTGTGGCGGATAGGGTTTTTATTGACTCGTTGCGTCCGTCTGCCCGTGCAGGAACCTCACTGCCGGAGCCGTTAGACATCGAGCCGCTGCAAACCATACCCTGGGAAGTTGTCATGGGCCGTACGTCGCGTCCGGAGAGTTCTAGGGCGGGTGAGGAAGCTGCTGCGCGGGAGAGGAGTGAGGAGCAGCTAGCAAGTAATAGTGCCGCCAGTGGTTCCGCTGACGGGGGAAACGTGACGGGAGAGTAAACAGAGTCGGCGTGGGTTCTTCAGGATGGGACCCCCGTCGACGAGGCGGGAGGGCGGATGACTGCCGCCGCGGTCAACCGGATGAAGCGGATATACCGGCTGCCGGGAGCAGTGAAACTTCGTCAACCGACGGCGGACGAGAAGGCCTCAATCCTTCCAGCGGGGTTCGCCACCGTTCACGAGGCAATATTCCGCCAAGGAGTGACGTTGCCGCTTGTACCCAACCTTCAGATCCTGGTGTGTGAGTTCGGCGTCGCTTTTGGGCAGATCTGTCCCAACATGTGGCGGTTGATGCTGGCGATGAACCCCTTGTGGCGGCTATCCGGGTGCGAGGGGCCGACGGTGGCGGAGGTTTTGCATTTCTACAAACTGGTGTACGTTAAACGCCAAGGTTGTAGGGGGCAAGTAAATTTGAGCAGCCGGCAGGGAGCGCCCAAGCTGATAGAAAATTTGAGGGATTCGATGTCCTACTGGCGGGGGACGTTTTGCGTGGCGACGACGGGGTGGGAGTATCAAGCGGAGTCCAACCAGGGGGAGCCGACGTTTAGGATTAAGTCGGAGTTTCAGCCAATCCGAGGTTGTCCGTCGATCTCCGCTGAACGTATTTGGCGGTTTATTGTATATGTTGCAATCGTTTGACTGACACCTTCTGTTGTTTGACAGCGGGACTGCGCTACAATCTGACGCGAGAGGAAGAGTGCCGGGTTGCGCGTATCAAAGGTTGTTGGAAGAATCGCAATTTGCTGGACTTCCGCCTTCTCACCGGTTGGGAGCTGTTGGTCGACCAGCAGCTGACGCGCGCTATTGGTAAGGGATCTCCGCCACATTGTATCTCTTGGTAACTTGGTTAAAGCTAACGGGTGTTTGCATGTTCTCAGAGACTCCGCCAGGCAACAAAGCGAGCCGTGACGCCTTTGACAAAGCCATGGACCGTGCGGAGATAGACAACTTCTTGGAGGCAATGTATGCTTCAGGCGAGGCGGCCCAAATGACAGTCGTGAATCCGGAGACGTTGGAGGTGAGCGCATCCGAGGTGCCGGTGACGCTGCCCATGCCGCATCACTCTCACCTAGGGCCCGACGGTCTGCCCAGCGTGCAGGCGGATGGACAAGCGGGCGGGGGAAAAAAGGGATCCTCTGCCGTGCCGCAGAAGGAAAGAGTGGTTGGCACTCGACGTGGGCCACAGAGAGAAAAAGTCGTGGCGCCAGTGGGGGCTGCCGCCACTGCGGTGGGGAGACAACCGCCGAAGGGGACCAGGGCTGCGCCCACTGGAGATACCCGGTCGATCCTGCGAAGGCGGCGCCAGTGTGACTCGGCCGGGGAGGAGGATGATGACGAGACCCTCGAGGTCCACAGGCAGAAGAGGAGTCGACAAGACCCGTCGAAGGCTCCTGTGACGGCCGAGAGAGAGATGCCCGTGAGCGATCTGGACTCTTTCGCCGCCTTCACCGAGTTCATGACCGACAGTGAGCGGGAGTTTCTCTATCACCTGTGCGAGCGGTTGTCGTTCGGCGGTCTGGCAGGGATGACGCGGCCAACGGCGATCGAGCAGTCGCCCTTTAGCTCAGCCTTTGGGCACCTGGCGGTTGGGCTGAACGAAATGTTCTTGGCGGCCTCCAAGCAACCCCGAATTGAGGGACAGCTCCGGGAGGAGGTTAAGAGGCTTGAGAGGGAGCTGGCGGAGGCCAAGGACAGGCTGGCGGATGTGGAGCGACGCCTGATGAAGGCGGATTGTGACGCTGCTGACGCTCGAGGCAAGCTAGATGTAGCTATCCAGCGGGACATAGAACGAAATGATCAAGTGTCCAAGCTGGAGCAAGACAAGGCCTTGCTGCAAGAGCGTGTGGCCGCCAAGGAGAAGAAAATTGACATCCTGCAGCGGGAGTCTGCCACCAGGCAAGGGGAGGTGAAGAGACTGGAGGGTGAGTTGGCCCGGCTGAGGGATGATGGAAGCCGAGCCGCCGCTGTGGAGAATTTCAAGCGGTCGGCGGAATACAAAAACGCGCTGAATGAAGCGGCGAAGGCCGGCGCCCTAGCAAATGTCGAGATGCTGCAAGCGAAGGGTGCCATTGACTGGGCCAAGGCGTCCCTGCCCAAGGCGCCGCAAAAAAATGTAGCGCAGACGAAGAAACCCCCGCCAGTACCTAGTCCCCCTGCAGGTGGTAGCTCAGGCAGCGGGTATCATACTCCGGTGGATGGGACCATAGAGACGCCAAGTCCCACCGCTCGAGGGACTGACCAAACAAGCTGCGCACAGCCGCCGCAGTCCGAAGTAGGCGACGCCGGGGCCAACCCCTGACATGCCGGGAGTCGTCTGTTTTGATTATGTAGCCGCTGAGGCTGAAAATATATGTACTCTTTTTTTGAATGTAAGGAACAATTTTTGGGTGGGGAGTCCCAGCCCTGAATATATGAAGTGGAATTTTTGACGTTTGTGTGATGACATGTCTATACCGCTAGAGTTTTGACTTAGGATTTTCTTTTGCAATCAATGAAAAATTAAAGGAATTAAGATTGGTCCAAGTGCACAACGTAGCGGACGAGGTCCGCTGACGATTGCTGGCGTTGCCAGCTGCCCTCAGTGCTAGACTTGGTAACAATGGTTTGAATAATTCCTCGTTTCATTGATAACTGACTGGTCAGTGTTAACAAAAGTGGGGATGTACTCGTTGGGTAGCTTCCCTTAGCTAAATATTGAACAAAAATTTAGCTAAGTCAAGATGCTCCTGGGTAGCGACACGACTATTTGTAGTAATACCGAAGGTGTTCGGTATTCCAAGGATGGGTCGTAGTGACGCCATCCTTGTCCATTAAGTAGAAGGTGCCTGGGCTAACGACTTCTACTATTTTATATGGACCTTCCCAAGTTGGGCGGAGTTTTGTTGGTGCTGGAATGACTTCCTTCATTACCCAGTCCCCCAGTTGGAGGTTTCAGGCCTTGACTCTGGCGTTGTAGAAACGCGATACTCGTTGCTTGTTTTGCAGATTTTGCAAATGGGCCTTGTGTCGTTTTTCCTCTAGGAGGTCCAAGTCCAGGTTGATGCCCTCGCCGTTGGTCTCTGGGTGGTAGCACTCGACCCGAGCGGTGGGTTGAGCTACCTCGACAGGCAGAACGGCCTCAGTTCCGAACGTCATACAAAAGGGGGTTTCACCAGTGGCGGAGGATGGAGTCGTCCTGATGGCCCATAGCACTTCTGGAAGCTTTTCCGCCCACAGGCCCTTGGCAGTGTCGAGTTTCTTTTTTAGCAGCTTCTTGATTATCTTGTTTGCCGCTTCGACCTGGTCGTTGGTTTGGGGGTGGGCGACAGAGGCAAAGCTCATCTTGGTACCCAGATTGGCGGTGAATGAAATGAGCTCCTCATTGTTGAACTGTGTGCCGTTGTCTGTAATGATTGTGTGTGGGACACCATAGCGGCAGTAAATGTTTTTCCAGAGGAAGTGAATGACTTTGGCGGTAGTGATGGCCGTCAGTGGCTCTGCCTCTATCCACTTGCTGTTGTAGTCGATAGCGACAATGATGTACTTGAACTGTCCCTTGGCGGTTGGGAATTTTCCCATCAAGTCGAGGCCCCATGTAGATTGGACCCATGGACCGATGATGACTGAAAGTGGTTCCGCCGGCGTATGCGGGAGGTCGGCGAACTGCTGGCACTTGTGGCAAGATCTTGACACCTGCCGGGCGTCGTCACCAAGGGTAGGCCAAAAGTAGCCCTGTCGCATTGTACGATTGGCCAGGGATCTGGCGCCCGAGTGGTTGCCGCACTCCCCGCCGTGGATTCCTGCCAATACGACCTTTCCTTCCTCCGGGGTTAAGCAGCGGAGGTTGGGGTGAGTGAACCCCTGTCGGTAAAGCTTGCCATTCTGGATATTGTAGCGGGTTGCTCTCCGCTGAATTTGGCGTGCCTTGACCTTATCCTCTGGTAGCGTGCCGCTGCGCTTGTATGCAGTGATCTCGTCCATCCAGCTGGGGTTGATTTCAATGTTGAAGATCTCTACTAGGGTTTTCGTGATGCTTGGCTTGTCAAGGCATTCCACCTTTGTGTCCGCTGGACTTTGATGTGGCTGGGCGGTTGCCAGTCTCGCCAGGGAATCAGCCTTGGCGTTCTTTTCCCTGGGGATTTGTGTGATGGTATGGAAGTCGAACTTTTTGAGCAACGTTTTGACATATCCCAAGTATGCCGCTAACTGTTGGTCCTTGGCCTGGAAGCTGTCGTTGACCTGGTTAACGACTAATTGAGAGTCGCTGAATATGTTGACGCTGTCAGCCCCTGAGTCAATGGCGAGGAGTAAACCGGCGATAAGGGCCTCGTACTCCGCCACATTGTTTGAAGCTTTGAAGTTGAATTTCAACGCGTACTCCGCGTTCAGTCCCCCGGGTCCTGTTAGGATGACTCCGGCGCCGCTGGCCTTGGCGCTGGCGGATCCGTCCACATGTAGGTTCCAATCCGACTGGAGGGGACTTGCCTCCCCGACGGTTACCACTTCCGCTCCGGGTACCATTTCTACACCGGGTTCAGGTTGACGTTTGGTGAGTTCAGCGATGAAGTCCGCCACTGCCTGGCCCTTTATGGCGGTTCTTGGTTTGTATTCTATATCGAACTCGCTGAGCTCGATAGCCCACTTGCTGAGGCGCCCCGAGTGTTCAGGATTCTGCATTACTTGCCTCAGCGGTTGATTGGTCAACACATGGATCGTGTGTGCCTGGAAGTATTGGCGGAGGCGCCTGGCGGCGACGATAAGTGCAAGGGCCAGTTGCTCCAAGGGAGGATACCTTGTCTCTGCTCCGTTCATGCCTCTGCCGGCGTAGAAAACTGGGAGCTCATCTTGGCCGTCCCTTCGGACGATTGCGCAACTTACCGCCGACTCGGATACCGCCAGATATATGAATAGGGTTTCTCCTTGAACAGGGACAGAGAGGAGAGGGACTGCCGCCAGGTATTCTTTCAGGCCCTGGAACGCCGCCTGACATTCTGGATTCCAGTCGATGACCTTCTTGTGCGTTGTTTTGAGGAGTTTGAAGAATGGGGCACACTTATCAGTGAGTCGAGAGATGAATCGAGAAAGGGCGGTTAACTTGCCCTGGAGGCACTGGACGTGTACCTTATACTCAGGGTCCGCCAGGTCAAGGATGGCTTGGACCTTGTCTGGGTTAGCCTCGATGCCCCGCTCGCTGACAATGTATCCCAGGAATTTGCTAGCGGTGACAGCAAAGAAACATTTTTCCGGGTTGAGGCGCATACCATAGGCCAAGAGAATGGTTACTATGATCCTGAGGTTTGCCACATGTCCGCCGGCCTTTATGCTCTTAACTAGCATGTCGTCCACGTAGACCTCGATGATTTTTCCCAGATGCTCCGCGAACATGGCGTTCATCAACCGCTGGTAAGTGGCACCGGCGTTCTTCAGACCGAAAGGCATGACATTGTAGCAGTAGAGGCCTTTGTCGGTGGTGAAGGTTGTGCATTCCTGGTCGCTGGGGTGCATTTTGATCTGATTGTACCCGGAGAAAGCGTCCATCATGCTGAGGAGCTCATGTCCGGCGGTGGAATCGACCAACTGATCGATACGGGGTAGTGGGAAACTATCCTTTGGGCATGCCTTGTTGAGGTTTTTAAAGTCAACACACATCCGCCACTTGCCGCTAGGCTTTTTGACCATCACCAAATTTGAGATCCACTGGGGATAGATGACTTGGCGGATGAATCCAATGTCCTGGAGTTTGGCGACCTCTTCTCCGATTGCCCGGTACTTTTCCTCATCGAAGGCCCTCCGCTTCTGCTTGATGGGATAAAAAGAGGGTTTGATGGTCAGTTTATGAGTGATAATCTCAGGGGAGATACCTGGCATGTCCGCGTAGGACCATGCAAAGACGGAGGCGTTATGACGTAGGAATTGAATGAGTTCTGCCTCTACTTCTGGGTCTAGTTGGGCGCCTATGCGGACTGTCCGCTCAGGGTGCTCGTCCGAGATGCAGACAACTTTCAAGGATGTGTCTGGGTTGACCGGCTCCTTCCTTACATACTTCTCCTCCTCATCCCTAGGGTCCTCGAAGATATTTGGTGGCGGTGACTGATTTCCCACCGTTAGGACATCATGGCGGCGTGTTGACCGTGCCATAGTTGTTGAATAACACTCGCGTGCCAACTGCTGGCTTCCCCTCACACTGCCCGTGCCGTTAGGTGTGGGGAACTTCATGAGAAGCATGTATCCGGCGATAATGCACTTAAGCTTGTTGAGCGCCGGTCGTCCGAGGATGGCATTATATGAGCTGAGACAATCAACAATTATGAATTCTGTATGTACTTCCGCCATACATGGACTAGAGCCAATAGTCAGCCGCATATAGTCAGAACCGAGCGGCTGTGTGACGTCACCAGAGAAGCTGAGCAGTGGCTCATGGTCCTGGAGCAACTTGTTATTCCGCTTGAGATGGCTGTAGTAACCGTTAAAGATGACGTTGACAGCGGACCCGCTATCTACCAATATTCTCCCCACTGAGAACCTGCCAAGAATGGCGTCGACCAAGAAGGGGTCATCATGGGGTAGGTGTACCCCGCGCTCCTCCTCCTCTGAGAATGTAATAGGTTCCCAACCCACCTTTGGGACTTTGGCGGATCTCTCGTAACGGATATGGCAGACCTCCTTTGGGTGATTAATGCGTGCATAACGCTTCCTGGCTCTGTGAGACAAGCCCGTGATTGGAGCACCGCCGTCGATTGTGTTAATGCGGCCCAACGTCTCTACGTTGGCAATCACGGGTGGCGGTTGGCGCACCTTGAACTGTTCCATCTTGCCTTCACGGTACAAGGTCTCAATTGCCGTCTTCAGTGCGTTGCAGCTGTTGGTATTGTGGCCGCTGTCCTCATGGTATTTGCACCATCTGCCGGTGTTTTTGGGTTTGCCCGTCTTTGGGTATTTTGCTGGAGGAGGTGGCGGGATTTGATCCTTGCACTGATTGTATATTTCCTCGTACGAGGTTGTGAGGACCGTGAACACTGCATATCGCTGAGAAGACTCCGTTTGCTTGTTGCGGTTATCTTCCTGGGTTGGGCGGTTGCCCTTGTGGTACTGATCCTTCTGCCGCTTGTTCTGGTAGTGGCCCTGTGGCCATTCCCTCTTCTTGTCAGTTGGCGATGCGGCGGGTGCTTTGTTAACGGTCTCATGATGACTGGAGGTGGGCTGTGTTGCCTTTGCTGGCGTTGCCGGTGGTGGTGGGACTTCTCCATATGTAATGAATTCCGCCTGGGCGTGAATGACCGCCTCACTCATGATATGGTCATATGCCGCATTTGGATGATTGTAGTTGAGGTGATAGAGGAACGGCCCCTTGAGGAGTCCTTGCTTGAAGGCCGCCGATGCCATCGATTTGTCCAGATCGCGGCACTGAGATGCTGCCGCTCGCCACCTTGTAACGAATGCCTTTAGTGATTCGTTCTCTCCCTGCTTGACGCTGAACAGCTGACTCGTGTTATGATGTCCGGCGGACAATAAGATGAACCGGGAGAGGAAGGTATGTGACAGCGCGTTGAATGAGTCAATGGACCCTGGCGGACATTCGAAGAACCAATTCATTGCCTCTCCGTCTAGTGTCTCGCTGAACAAGTGGCACAGAGTGGGGTCGTCAAATCCCTTGTTGTTGGTGACCTTCTTGAAGGTGTCCATGTGGACGAAGGGGTCGGTTGTACCGCTGTAATGCGACATCTTTGGAGTTTTTGCGTACGCAGGCCTGATAGCTTGTAGAATTGCAGCGGTGAAGGGCCCTGGTCTGGACGTGAAAAGTGGACTTTGAGTTGGCGGCGTGGTGCCCGACTCCGCCCGGACCAGCCTTTGTTCCAACTGCTGCATCCTCTCCAGAATTTGGGCTGTTGCGTCGCCGGCGGTTCCGGCGTATGTACTCCGCTGGGCTTGCCTACGCCTTGGCGCAGGCGGATCGCCCTCAGTTCTTGCCCTAATTTCCGAGCGGTTGGTGCGCGGTACCGACTCTGCCTCCTGTTCCAACATGAGTTGGGGAATGGGCGGTGGTCCCATCCCTAGTAGTTCAGGGGGGTCCAACGGGACCTGCATCTGTACGACTGGTTCTGGTCCCAATGCACCAGCGTTGGGATGACTACGCCTTGTGCTATGCGAATGCCCGCTCTGTGCCGGGTTGGCGGTTCTTTCCAACGTCCTTTTCAGGTCATCAAAACGCGACATCAGCGTAGCCACCTGCTTTTGTGCTTCGGTCTTCTCTCTGCGCTCCTCTTCACGCTCTCTGTTTGCCTTGTGAAGGTCTGCCAGTGCCAGCTCGTACATGGCGGCGAGGTCCTGGCCTGGCGGGCGGCTGTTGCTTGGATTCGTCTCACCGCCGGGGTTAGTTGGGGTGTTGAATAGTGCGCGGTTAACACCTACCGCTGGATTGGATGGTTGGGGGATGGCGGACTGGTCTGCCTGCTCCTCAGCGTTTCCCCCGCTACCGCTAGTCATGGTAGTTGTGATGGGATGACCTCTTGTTCAGGGGTTCCCACAGACGGCGCCAATGTTAATGCTCAAAGTCTGGCGGTAGCCAAACCTCCGTTTAACGCGGGTCCGGCGGGCGGACCGCTACTCGGTATACTTGGTGATTCTTGCTGGCTGCCAAATGAAAGACAGGGCGTCAGAGGGAGACCGCGTTGGGCGGTCTTCACTTCTCCGATGCCTAAGTCAGTTGCTATATAGGCAGCACAATAATAAATGAGTAGTTAATGCGTAATAATGAAGAGAGAAGAGAGGACCTTTTATAGGTGAGGAGAGGTCTGATCTTCTCTTTGTTTTCGATGTGGGACTGATATGCTTCAGTTCCCAGTTTCAGCAGCTTCTGATGCCGTCTTGGCAGAGTGCGTGGCGGCGCGTCAGCGGTGATCCCGGGGAACTCTTGTGCTCAGGCCGTGGCCCGCCTGGCTGCCTATCCGTGGGTCACTCCTTTGGCGGCAGTTGGTACCTCTGGCGGTACGATGAGGGTGGCTGATTATAGCTAATTATGCTTTGCAAACGTACATGTAGGTACAGATTATAAATCCTAGCTTCTGCATGACATCCCCAAACATGGCAGTGATGAAGACTAGGTTTTCTGCCACACCAAAGCTCAAAAGCAGTATTTTCTATGGCTTTGCTAGGTGTTCTGTTGCAAATATAATTTGCAGTTTTTAAAGCCTCACCCCACAGAAATTTAGGCAAACCTGTTGTACACATCATACATCTAACCATGTTCAAAAGAGTCCTATTCTTTCTCTCTGCAACACCATTCTGTTGTGGGTTATAGGGTGTTGTATATTGAGCTTTAATTCCATTGTCTTGCAAAAACAAGGCAAATAGACCCTTTTGTTGGCCGGATTCAGTGTACTTGCCATAGAACTCACCCCCTCTATCTGATCTTACTGTTTTGATTTTCTTTTCTAGTTGATTTTCTACCTCAGACTTAAAGATTTGAAAAGCTTTCAATGCTTGTGCCTTTTCTGAAAGTAGATAATAAACATAACTGTATCTAGAAAAATCATCAATGAATGTGATAAAATACACATTCCCACAGATAGTTTGATGCCTAAATGGTCCACATATATCAGTGTGTATGAGTTCTAATAAATTTTGGCTTCTATATGCAGTCTTCTTTCTAGTATTAGTTATTTTTCCCTTAAAGCATTCAACACAGTCTGTTAGATCAGAAAAATCAAGTTCATTTAGGATGTTGTTTTTCACCAAAATTTTCAGTCTCTCTTTTGAAACATGGCCGAGTCTTCTATGCCATAAAAATGCAGACTTTTCAGTTAGTTTGGTTCTTTTAACACCTGTTAAAGTGCTAGTACTGTTGGTGTTATTTTCAACAAGTAAAATTTCTTGTTGAGCCATTGAACAATTTAACTGTAAATAATCATTCATAATAACACCAGAACCAATTTGAACAGAATTTTTAGAAATAAGAATTCCATTACTATCCATAACAAGTCTACAACCAGATTTTACTAAAAGAGAAACTGAAACCAAATTCCTTCTCATGGAAGGTACATAAAAAACATTGTCCAGAACTAATAATTTTCCTAATCCTAAATCGAGCTTTAAGGTTCCAATAGTCTTGACTGCCACTCTCATGCCATTGCCTACACACAGGTTCACTTCATCACTTTTTGGGATTCTCCTCCTTATGAATCCCTGCAAAGAATTAGTAATATGAATAGGTGAGCCTGAATCTATCCACCAAGACTGTGGTTCAACATTTATAAGAATAATTTCTAAGGAAAAAACTGTATTAGAAAAAATCTTACCCTTTTTGGCTAACCAATTCTTATAGCCAGTGCAGTCCTTTTTCATGTGTCCTACTCTTTTGCAAAAGTAGCACTTGAACCTGAATGGCCTGTTTTCCTTGGCCACTGCAGCTGTTGAACTCTTAGTTATGGCTTTGGTAGGCTTGAGCTTATTCTGGGGCTTTTTCCTTTTAGGCTTCTCAATGAGGTTAATGGTTGTAGCAGGTTCCTTTTCTTCCTTGATCCTAGATTCCTCATCCACACAGATGGATATAAGTTCATCTAGAGTCCAGTTTCCCTTTTGAGAGTTGTAACTGGTCCTAAGATGACTAAAACTGTTAGGCAAGGAATGTAGTGCATAATGCACTACTTGCTCATCCCTAACCCCCATTAAGAGTTCCCTGAGTCTGCCATTTATATTGATCATCTTCATAATATGCTCTCTAACTCCCCCTGAACCCATGTACTTCAAATCATGAAACTCTTTGGTTAGTCTAGCTGCTTCTGCTTTTCCACTTTCTTTAAACTTAGCACCTATGAGTTCCAGAAAATCTGATGCTAGCTCAGGCTCTTCTATACTTCCCCTGACAGTCTTAGACATAGATGTTCTGATGAGGTTCTTAGCCATTCTATTGGATCTATGCCACTTCTTGTAAAGGTCAGTATCTTTCTTGGTGCTCTTTTCATTTAACTCTTCAGGCTTATCCTCAGTAAAGCAGTAGTCTATGTTCTCATGCATTCCCATATAATTTTTCACAGAGTCTAGCCAAGATCTATAGTTGGTTCCAGTTAACATCAAGACACTGTTCAAGTTCATGTAAGAGTTACCTAAGGAGCAAAACAAAATTCATGTGAGTTCTCAATTTTGTAAAGAAAATAACTTTAAGTTTTCTGTGTTTTATTTGGCTTTAAGCAATCAAAACAAGAACATACAGAAAACCTAAACAAACCATACTTGCATTCATGTCAGTTCATAACAAAAAACAATATTAAGCATCACTTTTGAGCAGAAACTTAATATACTGGAGTTCTTTATCAATATGCCATGTTCAATGAAAACAAGTTATCCAAAGAAATTTATCCACATCTTTAGACAGAAGAAAAATTTCTAAGTATCCATATTTATTTTCATCAAGCATGCATACTGCTGTTTTGTATTCTAAAACCATACTTAACCACTTCTTTGGAAGATAAAACTGAAGCATAGTTTTAAAACACAAAACACAATTTCAGTTTTGTTACTCGATTAGGTACAGTTACTTGGTCAGTTACTTGACCAGTTACACGTACCTGATCAATGTTTTCTGCCAACATCAATGAAGGATGCTTTGTGCATCATAATCACTTATGCCAACAGAAAACCACAAAACATATGAGCTCTTTTACTTTACATTCTATCCAGATTCATCCTTGTAAGAAAATTAAGCTCTTGTATCTGTCAACTTTAACAAAGTGTAAACAAAATTTGGGAGATTTCTGTTCTTCATACAATTTTACACAATCACATATACAATACCATATCATCAATCAATTGAACATGCATATCAATTCACACATACACATTGAAGCACAGACAATTGTTTCGATTCCAAGAATCCACAGAACAATCAAGAAATTGTAAATTTCATCCGGTCACCATCTACTCTAACCTAACGCACGCCGGGAATGCTTCTAGGGTTCTTGAGCACAATCAAAACTTAATTATCATGCTATGAATCGAAACAATTTTCACAGAAAAAACCTGTTTTTGCTTTTTCCCCAATTTGCTGCTAAAAAAAAAATCATAGCGGAAGCGTGAATTTTATAATTAACCAGATGCAGCAGTCGACTTAAGTAACTTACCTTGATCAGGTACCTGACCAGTTACTTGGTCAGTTACTTACTTGGTCAGGTACCTGATCAGTTACATGACCAGTGACTCGGTCAGTAACCTGATCAGTTACTTGACCCGTAAAGCAAAAAACCCTTAAAAAAATTTATGTTCATTTTGCAAAACCCTAAAACGATTTTTCATATTTGTGAGCCTATGCTCTGATACCAATTGTAAAACCATAATTACATGCTCACAACATATGCACAACAATCATAAAAGGATTAAGGCTTACCTTCAGCAATCACTGGCATGGATTCCATCTTATGCAGCTGCTAAACACGATCACTGAATGTGGTCTTCTGTTACTTACCAACTTGCTTCTCAATGGACAGAACTTATGCAATAGTCTTGGTAGTAATCAGGGACCAATTCATCTGTATATATATGAGACTTAAACCTCAAGAAGCTTCCCATTAAAGCATTCCTTGTCGGTTCAGGTTTCACGGTTAGATTCCTAATGTATCACAACTTGTAGCCTTTCTTGTAGACTAAGTAATGGATTACTATCCTTAATGAATTGATACACTACTTCATTAAGTCACTAGTATTGATTCACTGTTTGTATCCATGTTAAACTAGGATTGATATTAAGCTAATCATCAATTACTTTATGATGATATGTGTTATGTCCATATTTGATCTTACAAAATGGCCTAGAATTACTTGTGGCAGACGACATCAAAGAGTAACAGCCTTAAACCTACAAGGCAAAATGGCCTAGAATTACTTGTGGCAGACGACATCAAAGAGTAACAGCCTTAAACCTACAAGGCTATGATTTGCATGGAACCATATCACCATACATTGGCAACCTCTCCTTTCTTAGGTTTATCAACCTTCGAAACAACAGCTTTTCTGACAAGATTCCACAACAAGTTGAACATTTATTCCGACTCCGACATCTCAATCTCAGTTACAACATGTTGGAGGGGGGAATTCCAGTCAACCTGACCTTGTGTGCGGAACTGAGCATCTTAAGTATTGGAGAAAACCGCCTTACTGGCAAAATTTCTTCAGAGATTGGGTCATTGAGGAAGCTTGCATTTCTCAATCTACAGAAAAACAATATGACAGGACCCATCCCACCTTCCTTGGGGAATCTTTCATCACTCACTGTACTTGCCTTGGCATCCAACAATTTGGTGGGTAACATTCCAGAGCTGTTAGGCCAATCGAGAAGCTTATCATTTTTTGCAATTAGTGACAATAATCTCTCTGGTATGATCCCTCCCTCTCTTTTTAACATATCATCTATGAACGCCTTCTCAAATTCGTATAATAAGTTTAAGGGTAGTATTTCGCCTGGTATAGGCCTAAACATGCCTAATCTCCAAATAATGTCCCTCAGCGGAAATGAATTCTCTGGACAAATCCCAGCTTCACTTTCCAATGCTTCTCAGCTTCAAAAGCTTAATTTTGGGTCTAATAATTTTGTTGGCCAACTTCCCGCAAGTTTTGGAAATTTTCCTAATCTCCAGCTGCTCAACTTCGAGTCAAATAATCTAGGAACTAATTCATCAAATGATTTGGGATTTATATCATTCTTGACAAATTGCAGCAATCTGGAGATGGTTTCTTTGAGTAATAACAGTTTTGGAGGTGTTTTGCCGAACTCTATAGCCAATTTCTCAACCCAACTAACTCGACTCTACCTTGGGGGCAATCAAATAACGGAAATGATTCCTAAAACATTAGGAAATCTGAACAATTTAATACTCCTGACCCTGGAAGAAAACTTGTTCACTGGTATCATTCCAGCTTCTTTGGGGAAGTTACAAAAGCTGCAAAAATTATATTTAAATTCCAATAGATTATCTGGACGGATCCCATCTTCCCTAGGAAACCTCACCCAATTGTTTGAACTCTACTTATCAGCAAATGAATTAGAAGGAAGCATTCCTCCAAATATTGGTAACTGCAAAATCTGCAGGTGATGGATATATCACACAATAAGCTTAGTGGAGATATACCATCACAGGTCATTGGTCTGTCCTCCTTCTCTCTCTTGCTCAACTTATCACAAAACTCGCTAACTGGCATTCTGCCTGCGGAAGTGGGTAAGCTGAAGAATATCAAGATATTGGACATCTCTAATAATAATTTGACCGGAGGAATTCCAGAAATTATTGGAGGCTGTCTGATCCTTGAATTTCTTTACCTACAAGGGAACCACTTTCAAGGAATCATACCTTCTTCTTTGGCTGCTTTGAGAGGTCTTCAGTATCTAGATCTTTCACGAAACAATTTGTCAGGATATATTCCAAAAGACCTACAGAGGCTTCCATTCTTGAATTATTTGAACCTTTCGTCCAATAATCTGGAGGGTGAGGCACCGAAAGGAGGAGTTTTTTGAAACACAAGTGCAATATCATTGAATGGAAATACCAAACTTTGTGGTGGTGTTTCGGAATTGCAGCTACCAGCATGCCCCGTCAAAGTCCCAAAGCAGAGAAAGTTGCACGGCTTCAAACTAAAGTTCACAATTTCTTTAGTCGTTGGATGCTCTCTTCTATTTGCAGTGATCATATCTCTTTATTGGAGGAGAAAAACTCAAAAGAATAAACCGCTATCTACAGTGTCATCAATCAAATTCCTTCCAAAGGTTTCATACCAGACACTTCATCAAGCTACTGGCGGATTCTCTCTGAGCAATCAAATTGGATCAGGTGGTTTTGGCTCTGTATACAAAGGGATTATTGATCAAGAAGAAAACAATGTTGTTGCCATAAAGGTCCTCAACCTTCAAGAGAAAGGAGCTTCCAAGAGTTTTGTGGCAGAATGCAATGCACTGAGAAATATCCGGCACAGGAACCTTGTGAAGATCTTAACATGTTGCTCTAGCACAGATTACAATGGTAATGACTTCAAAGCTCTAGTTTTTGAGAATATGTCAAATGGAAGTTTAGAGGAGTGGCTACACAGAGAAAACCAATCAAGGAGTTTGAACCTTCTTCAAAGACTGAATATTGTTGTTGATGTGGCTTCTGCGTTGTGTTACCTTCATGATCATTGTGAACCACAAGTCATTCACTGTGACATGAAGCCGAGCAATGTTCTTCTTGATGATGACATGGTTGCTCGTGTTGGTGATTTTGGGTTAGCAAAACTCATCTCAACGACCACGGACTCCTCTCAAAATCAAAGTAACACGGTTGGAATAAAGGAAACCATTGGCTATGCTGCTCCAGGTAATAATCTTCCACTACGTACGTTATAATTTCTTAAATTTTTGTCTACATGTTTATTGAAGATAAATAGAAATATGGACAAAAGACTAGAGAAATAGGAGCATATATGGTAGCTTATGCTCAATGTGGCACAGTGGCAATGACAACCAACTTAAATTTTAAGCCCTAACAAATGAGTCAAATGACCAAGTGCACGTTCGCAAGCAAGATAAGATACGTCATCTCAAAGATTGTAATATCAATACATGACATAAATGAAGTTTTTTATAAAGAGAGAAAAGATACCGATTATAAAGTTTATCTCACTTTCTGTCTCAACCCAAAAATGGAATTCATTTGTATAATATATTCATACATTAATAATCATTGATGATGAAAAAGTTTTCATACGAGTCTGATCAACAGAGAGACTATTCATACTATAGAAGTTAGGTTCCAAATTATACAAAGAGAACTAATATATGTACTTGATTGTTTTGTGAGTCACAGAGTATGCGAGTGGTGTTGAGCCATCAAGACAAGGGGATGTATATAGTTATGGGGTGCTTGTGTTGCAAATGTTCACAGGAAGAAGACCTATCGATGAAATGTTTAAAGAGGGTTTGAACCTCCATAACTTTGTCCAGATGGCCATACCAGGAAGAGTGATGCAGATTGTAGATCCTAGTCTTTTGGCCACTTTAGAAGAGACAGCACCTGCAACATCTCAAAATATAGTGAACTACATTAGTAGTTACAATAATGAAATCGAAGTCGTTGAAGAAAACATTGACAACGAGAATTTAAGCAAGATGAACACTTATGTGTGGAAATGCATACTTCCAACCCTTAAGATTGGACTTGCATGCTCGGAAGAATCACCAAGGAATAGAATGTCTATGGAGGAGGTCCACAGGAAGCTACACCATATAAAAGATGCTTACACTAGTGTTGACATCTGTCAAGAAAGGCCAAGAAGAAGCTGAACAATAGGTGCTGTTATTTCTTCTTTATTCTGTGTGCAACAAAACGGTATTTTTTTTTCTCGCTCTTTTTCATTTCTTATTTATTTATTTATTCTTCCTTACTTCTTTATAATTGTATAATCATGTTTTTGTGCAAAAATACTTACAGAGTATGGCATGGAAAGCGAGGTGTCAATATTATGTGAACTATACTATAGACGAAGACGTCTAAAGGCAGAATGATAGCCTGAAAGTGTGGAAGAAATAAGTTGTAGCTATTAATAAGTGAGTGCTTGATTTTGATCTTTAGGTTATGAGTTTCTTATTATACATGTAGACTTCCCCTAAGATCCAATGGAGACTAGCAATGTTGTATCTTAATTATGTGTAATAAGTGATGTAATCGAATTGAGTTTGTGAGAATTATCAGAAAAGACCAAGGAGTCCAATTCATAGCTATAATTTTGTTTTGTTTTGTGTAAATGGAAACTAGCAAGTCCGGGAGTACCTTTCTTAACATTGGCGTTAGTGGAAAATCATCACTTCCGACTCAACCCGGCACCTCTTCTTGTAAAGAACATGTCTTCAAACACCTTACCTTCATCTAATTAAGTCAGCCACCACATTTTCTGCAAAATTGAATAATGCATCATTAAATGAAGAGTCATTGTGAGAAAGAAAAAAACGATTAGTATAATCACTGAAATGTCAAGTTCTAGTTTACAGCAGTACTAGAATATGGTGGGATCGACTGTGTTCACCTTCTACTCTATTATGGTGCTCGAGCTAAATTTAGGGTGTATTTGGTATGTCTGTGCTTTTAAGAAAAGCTAGCTTATGCTTATTTATGAAAATAAGTAGCTGAAAAGCAAAGCAGCCGAGTGTTTGGTAAACTGACTTTTTTTAAGTGTTGTCAGTGGCAAAGTGTTTGGAAAACTCAAAACTAGCTTGTGCTTTATGTTTGTAGAATGACCAACTTAGACATGAAAGATTATTTGTTTGGTAATACAATGTAATCTAGTGTATTATTATGTCCTTACAAATTTTTCTTAACTTTCAATTTTATTGGTAATACAATGTAGTCAAGTGTATTATGTTTCTCAATCCTATTGATCGAGTATTATTATGTCCTTACAAATTTTTCTTAACTTTCAATTTTATTGGTATGAAAACATATCAACAAAGTGCTCCACAAAACCCGGAATCGCTTTTGGTTTAGGGTTGCAACTTTTCTTCTTGTCCGGCGGCGTGCTTGGGCGGCGTTGGCTCGCCTCGCCTGCTCGACGCGACTGCCGGACGGGAATTTGAAAACTAGTGGTCCGGCAGCTTCTTGGAGAGGGATTACGGCTTGAGTCCGGCGCTGGACGGTTTTGGCGACGAGCACCGGAAGACATCTTGGGCTCAGTGGGCGGCGGGGCAACGCGGGTCGAGGGTCGATGTGGCACCTCCGGGATCTCCATGATCGGCAGCGTGGTGGAGGAGTTGGACGGTGGCAGTGACGTCCGGAATCGGGCTGCTTTGGACTGGTTTAGACGTGGTTTCGGTCCGGCTTCGACCCGGGTTGAGGCAGCGAGGCTGGGGCTTGCGGTGCGGCGGCGAGGCTGGAGTCAGTGGCAGTGGCGAGGGCTGGTGCCGATTGCGGTGGCGGGATCTGGTTTTCAGGTGGCAGCGGTCGTTCATTGGAGACTGCAGATGGATGATGGGCTTGGGTCAAGCTTTCATGGTTGGGCCTGAGCTGGGGTCTTCTTCTTGGGCTGTGTTTTCGGGCTCTTTTTTACCTTGGTTTATGTACCTACATGTACGTTTGCAAAGCATAATTAGCTATAATCAGCCACGCTCATCGTACCGCCAGAGGTACCAACTACCGTCAAATGAGTGACCCACGGATAGGCAGCCAGGCGGGCTACGGCCTGAGCACAAGAATACCCCGGGATCACCGCTGACGCGCCGCCACGCGCTATGCCAAGACGGCATCAGAAGCTACTGAAACTGGGAACTGAAGCACTTCAGTCCCACATCGAAAACAAGGAGAAGATCGGACCTCTCCTCACCTATAAAAGGTCCTCTCTTCTCTCTTCATTATTACGCATTAACTACTCATTTATTATTGTGCTGCCTATATGTATCAACTGACTTAGGCATCGGAGAAGTGAAGACCGCCCAACGCGGTCTCCCTCTGACGCCCTGTCTTTCATTTGGCAGCCAGCGAGGATCACCAAGTATACAGAGTAGCGGTCCGCCCACCGGACCCGCGTTAAACGGAGGTTTGGCTACCGCCAGACTTTGAGCATTAACATTGGCGCCGTCTGTGGGAACCTTTGAACAAAAGGTCATCCCATCACAACTACCATGACTAGCGGTAGCGGGGGAAACGCCGATGAGCAGGCAGACCAATCCGCCATCCCCCAACCATCCAATCCAGCGGTAGGTGTTAACCGCGCACTATTCAACTCCCCAACCAAGATTGCCCTCCTTGACTGGGGACTTGGGGGACTTGTACCTACATGTACGTTTGCAAAGCATAATTAGCTATAATCAGCCACGCTCATCGTACCGCCAGAGGTACCAACTACCGTCAAATGAGTGACCCACGGATAGGCAGCCAGGCGGGCTACGGCCTGAGCACAAGAATACCCCGGGATCACCGCTGACGCGCCGCCACGCGCTATGCCAAGACGGCATCAGAAGCTACTGAAACTGGGAACTGAAGCACTTCAGTCCCACATCGAAAACAAGGAGAAGATCGGACCTCTCCTCACCTATAAAAGGTCCTCTCTTCTCTCTTCATTATTACGCATTAACTACTCATTTATTATTGTGCTGCCTATATGTATCAACTGACTTAGGCATCGGAGAAGTGAAGACCGCCCAACGCGGTCTCCCTCTGACGCCCTGTCTTTCATTTGGCAGCCAGCGAGGATCACCAAGTATACAGAGTAGCGGTCCGCCCACCGGACCCGCGTTAAACGGAGGTTTGGCTACCGCCAGACTTTGAGCATTAACAGTTTAGAACCCTAGGTTTGTACTCTCTACGTTTGTTAGGGAATTACGCACTTTCGTGCCTCTAGCAAATCCTCTAGAGTGGTAACGACAGAGGATTCTCGAGATAAGGTATGGGCAATGGGAACTCTTGATTTCCCGGTCCTGTTCTGTGCCTAGTATTTGCTTTCTAGAGTCTAGTGCTATGTAAGTTAGCTTCTCTAATTGTACACCAATTGAGGTCTCTAGGCGATTAGGGTTGTTATAACAAGAAGCTTAGATAGTTTTGGGCCACTTGATTACAATGTAGTCAAGTGTATTATGTTTCTCAATTCTATTGAGAAACATTAACGAGGAACACTGCAATACCACTTGGTATAGTAATTTCACAATGTACTTGCGGGATAAACTTGGATCTATAAACTCCATTTTGTATTACGTACAATTGATCATGGATCATTTCCTTTCAATCATTACATCATTCAAATTCACTCTCAGACATTCAATTTTATAATCGAGTCATAGACTAGCCTTGCTACTGCTACTATAACTACAACTAATTTTGAAACTTGAAGGGCACAAGCACTGGCAGCTGTGGTCACAACTTCATCAATTCATTATCAGGTAGTTGAATTGAACCAAAGCAGAAAGCAACCCATCAACTTCTTTGCATTCATCTGCTGCATGTAACATCTACAACTTTTCAGCACCCTGAGGTATAACATGATCAACAATTTGAACTAGTCCCAACATATGAACTAGTCACAACACAATACTTGGATTGGAACTACCATGGAAATCAAGTAAACAATTTGCTGGATAAACAAAAGTTGTATAAATGATAAACAAAAGGATAGAGCGGTGGATATCCCAATCTCAAGAGCAAAGACAATTTCTATAAATGATTATAAGCTAAGATCTAGCAGTACTATTGGACACTGGCAACAAATTATGATCACCATAGCAAGAAAAGGACCAACAAGGGATGCATCAAAGAACCCATACCTGCACACCTTTTACTTGCATCTACTGAACAATCTATAGAGAACCGAATCAGCAAAAGCCCACCCTGCCAATAGTAAGCAGATACCATCAGTACAAACTACACAATCAACATTATTATTCCAGACACTGAAGTAACTAATGGTTTCCTCTCTTCATAAGTTTTATTAAGTTTACTACTCACCAAGTCCCAGCACTTGAAATTTATGATTTTGAGATATATTCCTATGGGTCAACTAGGTCAAAGCAGAGTAAAGGCCAGCAACATCTAAGAAACCGATCAAAGCTTTCAACAATTCTTGAAAACAAAATGAACAATTAACAATATGTGAATTATTACTCAAAACCACACACTATGCGAAAAAGTAAAGTGTTATTCTAACTGGAAAGCTAGCCGAATTACAATCGAGCTTTAGTTTACTCTCATTTTACTGAACATGATTATATCAACTACAGCATTCTGGTTACACTACATATTGTATCAGAAACAATGCCAATAACTGGAAACTACAAGAACCTGTAATCAATACGGAAAACCGAAAGTTGCACCTTCATATTGAAGTTCAAATTTCTACATGAAAATATACAAAGCAAGGAAGAAGATACCTGATATGGATCGAAGCTTTCAGTATCAGATACCTTGAGAAAAGATTGGTGGAATTTAGCTCACTTAGAAATCTGGGACTCGGAGTGAACTTCTATATACATAACAGATTGGTGGAAGGATGAATGAGATTTCGAAATCTCAATTACTTCATCTCCTCGGATGTTCGTACCTAATCGCAGTTTTCTTGTGACAATCCAATTTCCAAATAATACATACAAAACATGGAGAAACGTTAACAAATCAGAAACCACACAAATGCAATACTGGCAAAAAAAAAATCTAGACCATAAATTCTAACCACTTAAGACGCAATACTTACAAACAAATTCATACCAGAAAAGATTACCCCCGGATTTCGATTCTGGGTCGGCGATCTAAGCTACATCAGTTCGTGTCGTCATAAAACTGATCTAGATTGTAGGTGATGCCAAGAGAGTTGAGGGAGAAGACAGAGACGAGTGCGTCTGTGCGTGGCTGTGTGTAATTTCCTCAGGGAATGAAGGATAGAAGTTGGTATTATGGAAAGAATCATTAATCTACAGGGAACACCGCTACAGTGAAGAAGTGGAAGCAGCTTCTAAAAGGAGGCCAGCCCTGGCTTCCGCTTTTAGGGAGAAAAAGCCGTTGCTTTATCTAGAAGCCGGTTGGGGGTGAAGTTATCAAACACCAAATCTTCCATTGCTTATAAGCAGGGGAGCTCCCCAAACGCAGCCTTAACAGGTCAGAAACAAAGAATTTACTTAGAGAACCCATTGTATAATCACCAAGTTGTGAGAGCCCAGCCCAACAATGGAGCTTCATGTACCCTGCTTATGTCCATTTTGGTTTAGATGCTTTCATGTGATCACACTTCTCCTTCTTATGAGCTCCTTCTTTCCTGTTAGTGTCGCAAACTCACAAATGATACGGATCGTGTGGCTTAACTCAGATTCAAAGAACCCATAGCCACCGATCTACATGGCTTCTCAAAACCATTAAATGAATCTTTTCACTTGGCATGGAATTACTTGAGGCAGAAGCATCAAATAGTAGTAGCCTTGAATCTACAAGGCCATGATTTGCATGGCACTATATCACCTGTCATGAAGCCTCTCCTTTCTTAGGTACATCAACCTTCAAATCAACAGCCTCTCTCGCAACATTCCACACCAAGTTTATCACTTGTCCTAACTGCGATATATCAGTAAAGGGAAAAATTCTGAATGAGCTTGGCTCATTGTTGAAGCTAATGATCAGGCTTGATCTAACAGGAGGCATCCCAAGCTTCCTGGGAAACCTGCAGGAGACCAAGAAGAGCTTAAAAATTGGTGGTCCATTTACTACTTAATTCCTGTTATTAACAAGGAATTTTTTTTTTAACAAGTGAGGTGTGAATCCCCTCATGGCGGATTCAAGTGAGGTGAAATCTCCTTAAGGAGGATCCAAGTGAGGTAAAATCTACTCAAGACAGATCCAAGTGAGTTGAAATTCTCTCAAGGTGAATCTTAGTGAGTGATATTAATCTCTTCAAGGAGGTGAAATCCTCTCAAGGCGGATCAAAGTGAGGTGAAATCTCCTCAAGACGTATCAACTTGAGGTGAAAAGCAGATCCAAATGAGGTGAGGTGAAAAGCAGATCCAAATGAGGTGATATCCCTCAACGTGGATCTAGATGAGATAAAAATCCTTGGGTCTCAAACCCTAATCATCTCTCTTGGCATTTTTTGGGCTTTTGATATTATATGTGGCAGACTCATTCTGTTGGCTAGTCTGATGTACATCAATTAGGTCTTAAGCTGATTATTAGTTAATTGCTTTGAGTCACATAACATCAGATATCTGAAGGTTTTAATGTTAGTCATTTCAGAGTTTTTTTTTTTTTTTTTTTTTTTTTGAAAATGGGCTGGTGCGGCTGCCCTCAAGCCTTGATTAATGAAATAGCATAATATAAGGGGGGGACGTAGAGCCTGAACCCCAGATTACAATAAGCATAGAGCAAACATCCTGAAATAATACCAGAAGTCCCTACAAAATCTATGTATTCTAACAAGCACCAATTAGCAAAGAGTGCACGAGTGGCTACTCTATTTGCTTTGACATAGCGGTGACATACCAGAAAGATAACTCTATGACAAAGAAGCATCATTACAAATAAAACAGCTTTCTCATTAAGTTGCCACACGGAAAAAAATTCAGCGACACTCCATTTCATCCTGCCACTAGAAGGTTGCGTCCATTTAATCAAATAAATAGCTCGTCGCCTCGCTAGGCTAGACAAGGCACACTGAGTGTGCATACCTGGACAACGCCCACGTCGCCCTACCAAATAGAGGTAAGGACTTATTTCCGGCAAAAAGCCACATATTACTAAACTTAACAAACAATAAACCATAATAAGAAAATAAAGGCAATATGGGTCAATAGCCCAGGCCCAGGTCCAACCATCATCATGCCCAAGCCCAAGTAGCAAACTGCACAGGCGTCGAAGTCTCCATCTCGACTGCACTGCTCTCGCCGTCCCACCGCCGGCAGCGCCACCACTGCCACGTACCCTTCGCCGGCTGGATGCAGGCCGTCTCTCCAGCCATACATCAGATAGGCAGCCCCTCCCAATCAATCCCCTTGCTAGATCAGATCCACCCAAACCAAACCAGATCAGAATGTTCCGATCAGATCCGAACCCAGTAGATCCGAGCCTCGCCATCACCGCACCAGGCTGTCCACGCTTCCATCGAGGATAGAGCGCCAGCTGCCCTGCCCGCCAGCCTGTAAACCACCGCTACGCTTCCCTAATCAAGCCTCCAAGCAATCCGGACAACGACTCCACCACCTTGCAGTTTCCACTCCGGTTGAGCCTACATCGGGACACTAGGTCCTCTCTTGCCCGTCCAACGACGACGCCGCTTGGGCGTGCCGTCGGACAGGACATCTATGCCGGAGTGCGGCGCCTTCTAGGTTTCTAGGTTTTTCTCTTCTTTTTCCTAAAATGTTAATAAATTCCTCTCTGTTAAAATTGAATTTCGAGTTTTTCTATTGGAACTTCCAAATTTACTCCTATACTTTTTACACCTCCTATCAAATTTTTAAATACTAAATTTACTCACTAAATCTCACTAAAATTCCTTAAATAACCTCACTCATATAATTTACAAACAAATTATTATCTTTAAAATAAAAAACTTAGTCACTTCAATGATTTAATTACTCTATAAATATTTTTTTTTTGAAAGAAGGACGTCAGACATTACTCTATAAATCTTAATTACATATCCATTCCTTAATCAGACAACATAAATCTCTTTTTCAATAAAAAAAAAAAATCAAACACAAGGTATTGAGTTATAAAAATTAATTTCTAATCAACAAGAAAATAAGATGAACTATTCTGTGGTTTTTTCTTAATTTTTTGTTTCTATTTTAGCTGTGCAAAAAAAAAATTAATCATTTTTTCTTAATGTTTATTTTATTTTCTCTATTTTCTATACCTCACGATTAATTATTTAAATATTTGTTTAGTTTTTTTAATTGCTAGCTCTTTTTTTTTTTTTGCAAACATAATGGATATATAGTCTCTTATGAATTTTGTTTTTCCTTACCAATATGCATTCAACATATATATCATACATTTTTATGTCACATGATCTTGTTCTTATTAAATATTATGAATGCTTTAATGAGTATGTAGTGAAATTGGAAAATGAAAATAGATAAGAAAAATAATAAAGAATACAATCTAATATTATTGAATTGGAAAGTCTAGACAAAATCAGTATAGTATTTTTTTGGTGTAATTATTGTCCTTAATAGTCATTTTACAGTAAGTTATATATGTCATTTAATAATTCATAATAGAGTGAGATTAAGTGAGCAGATTTGGAGGTCCCAATAGAAACACTCTTTGAATAAAGTGTGCGACTCAGAATCTAACGATTGTTGCTTACCTCCTGTCAGATCATATGTGGCTCTAAATACTATGAAGGAGACGTATATGTATCACTCTGGCACCGGTCGTCATGATTTTTGGGGGAAGAAATTTATTCATTTTCCTAAAAAAAAAAAAAAAAAACTTGCAAAAAAAAATTTAATTCAATATAAAAAAAAATAGTAATTATTATTACGTTAGACTGTTGAGACCTGAGACCCAACTATTAACCTTAAAATCCACATCTGAGGGATCCAACCAATTCCTCTCTCTGATTTTACAGAACCCAAATAAACAAAACAAAAGCAGCAGCCCGCCTCGCTATTTCGCATTCACCGCCTCCCTTTGATTTCTCCACATATCTGATGCCATATCTCTCTCTCCCACCAGAAAACCCCTTTTCAAAACCCTAAAATTCGAAATTGAGCCAATCATGGCCGGAGGAGGAGCCCTTAACACCCAAGCACTCTCTCTCCTCGCCGCGGTCAACAACCACGGCGATTTGGCCGTCAAGCTCTCGTCTCTAAAGCAGGCCAAGGATTTGCTCTTGTCCATCGACCCCTCTTCTGCCGCCGAGCTCTTCCCCTACTTGGTCGAGCTCCAGTCTTCCCCTGAAACCCTCGTCCGCTTATCGCTTATCGAGTGAGTCCCCCCCCCCCCCCCCCCTCAAACAAAACCCTAATTTGCAAC
The DNA here is from genome assembly GCF_958449725.1 of Rosa rugosa. Taxonomy (NCBI): domain Eukaryota; kingdom Viridiplantae; phylum Streptophyta; class Magnoliopsida; order Rosales; family Rosaceae; genus Rosa; species Rosa rugosa. The sequence goes on from NC_084823.1 coordinate 12,504,985, forward strand.
CTCCTCCTCTCCCTGTGTTTGATTATCAATACAAGCACTGGCATTCAAAGTCTGTGCTTGTCTTCGTGATCGTTATGAGGCACATTGCCTAGTTGTACTGTCGAGTTTGCGTTGTAGAAGCATTGTGAATATGAATTACAGATAATCGTCAAGAAGTGTTTCCTCTATTGCGCAGCGCAATAGATTGCGACTTGATTGTTATATATGTGTAGGAAAGAGATATGATGTGTAGATATGGTAGTAATTTTTAGTCTTTTTGACTTCTGTGTTCTGACTTGTGGGTCACTTATTCTTTGTGGCTGGCAGGGTAATCGAGGAGATTGGCTTGAGAGCAATGGAGGAGTCATCTGTACTGATGTCTGTGCTATTGGCATTTTTGAGAGATAGTGATTCTATTGTTGCGAGGCAGTCTATAGTTAGTGGCACAAATGTCTTTGTTAGTGTTTTGGAGGAGATGACATTGCAGGTAACTCTCTCTCTCTCTCTCTCTCTCTCTCTCTCGTCCTCTCTCTTAACAGGCATTTCGTAAAGATGCACACAAATGTGGATAAGTAAGCAAATGTGGAACTTTTACTTTGGTGCTTATTAGCAGAAAGACACAAATAGATACTCAACCTCTTATCTCTTATATTGTGTGAGGATAAGATGGGGCGCTTATGTTTTGATCTTTGTTTTTAAGTGTTCTCCTACTTTGCGATATTCCTCTGAAATGTAAATGATTACCAGGCAAGTGATATATTCTAAAGACCAAGAATTTGTTTTCAAATAAGCTACAACCTGATTTAGGAATAAGAACTTGTGTATTGATTTAGGAAGAACCTATTGCCTAAATAAAGAAATTGAATGACTAAAAATCATATCATACATGTAATAGGCTTTGCTTCTTGGTAAGACTTCCAAATTTTCACTTTTTTTTTAATTTTTTTGGGATATGCTTTACAGATGATGGTGCAAAAAATTGTCTTCCTTCCCTTTGCAAAATGTAAAGAAAATTGCATTTTTGCTTGTTTACTTTTTAACCTCGTACTCCACGTTATGGAAGCTGATTTTATATGTTATAACTCTTATCTGATGGAAACTTTTTATACAATTAATGTAGTTTAAGACCAAGTTCTCCATTCATTTTCTAAATCATATTATTTGCTTTGCTTATGGTTTTGTAAAAAGTTTCACCGGAGGGGTAAAATCGAGATATGGCTTGAAGAACTTTGGTCGTGGATGGCTAAGTTCAAGGATGCCATATTCACCATTGCAGTACAGGTAGGTGGTGACTCTGCTCGTTCCTTTAAATTTCATCCAACTGCCAGCAAACTTCCTTAAGCTCATTTGCATATATTTGTTCATGCCATATTTATCATTGCATTAGAGGTAGGTTGTATTGGCTTTAAATTCTCTCTAAATTTGTCTCCATTTATTAATTCAAAGTAAGATGGTTATTTGAATTTAAAAGTATTTCTTGGCAATAAAATGGAATACCAATCCCCTTAGTCATTGCTTGCATCAAGTTTGTTTGCGGGAGAGGTGTTTCACTGTGTTAGGGTCATAAAAGAAAGAGTTGGATGACTTGCTTTTTTAAGCCTTTGGTTCTGCTAAGCATGGATGTTTATTTTTCCAGTATCATTTTGTCAGACATTAGTTATTCCTCTAACATTATTTCTCGTTTCAATTTTGTTGGCCTTTGTTTTATGGGTTTGATAGGTGTCCTGTATTTGAAGTATAATCCAATTGTACTTTCACTTGTATCCCCTTTCATTCCTTTGCTAATAAATGGTTGATGGCATTAAAAACTCTTAAAATTATTGAAATTGGTTTGCTAGATCCTGGCAACATATGTCTAACCTACAGTTTGTTCAATTTGATATTGTAGCCTGGTTCTGCTGGAACAAAGTTGCTTGCGTTGAAATTTTTGGAAACATATGTTTTGCTATTCACATCAGACACCAATGATTCTGAAAAACCTACCGCAGAAGGTATTGCAATCCAACTTTGAAGGCCCTCTTTTCTTTCTCAAATCAATCAATGAGTCAGACATCTCATTATAGAAAATAGGCACTTGGAGATGATGTAGTCAGGTTCTAGGCGGTTGCATTGCCTCTTTTACCTAGTACTTTTTTCTATCTCTTCAGGTATTTACCTTTCATCTATTTTGAAGTTTCGGTTTCTTTGGTGCTGATTTGGTTGTAGATGTTGCAGGATGTAGAAGGGGTTTTAATATTTCGTGGCTGGTTGGTGGACACCCTATTCTTGACTCATACATGCTCATGTCAGAAGCAAATAGAGCTCTTGGAATTCTATTAAATTTGTTGCAGTCAGCTGGTAGTCTTCAGGGTTCCTTGACAATTGCCATTGTCAATTGGTGAGTGCTCACAATTTGGTGCTAAGTTCTTTGGTCATTTTGGTTAGATTTTTGCTTTTTATGTGATTCTATCATTTACTTCTGATTAGGAAGTCCATTTCTTTACTGTGATATCTTATCATGGATGTGAACTTAAAAGTCGTGCATCATGTCTCTTCACATACTGATGCCGTTAAATATCTTCAGATTAATGGAGGGATTAAGTATTTAACATATAGACGGTAAACGAGTTTTTTCGTCAGTTTAATCGTCTTGAAATTTATGGAGGGATCACTGAAGCTTGGGAACAGCTTTAGTACAAGTTCAACTGCTTGTTTGTGATATTATTGCAGCATGATGACCAGCTCTCTTATAAGGAGGTAATGGCATTGGATACTGCTGCATTGGTGGTTCAGATAATGGCAGTTACAGGGCTAGACATGTTAAAACTTGCAAATTGTATGGCTACTGTGGAGCACCAATGGCCAGGGATAAGTTTGCATAACTGATGGATAAAATGGTCATCTCATATGCTGAGGGAAGCATGGTGGTCAAGCAATGCAGTTTGTGCTTATAAACTGTTAAAGAGACCATCTACTTTAGCAGTAGTTTAAGTTTCTATGCTGTATGTGCATACAGCTAATAATGTGTGAGCTATTTGAAAATGTATTGATTATTTGGTAACAGCTGATACACATTTAACACTTAATAATCAAAATTTCTTTTTAACCGTGGATTATTACTGAATATTTCGTCTTGCTTGATGCTGTTCTCCTCATTCTTTGTGTTCTTTTTAACACTGGAGTTATGTACAAGGTATTAGGTTTTTGCATGATCGGCAGCAATTTCACAACATAGAATATATTTCAGTTTGGTATTGCAAAAAACACAGTGTTGTATCCCTATTGTTTCTGGTCATATAGGGACTGCAGACCTGGTTTGTTAATGTTAAAACATCCACCTAGCCTGTCGAATTGGCGCTGAACCCTTAAAACAATTTTACTTAGTTCTGCCACCTATTCTTCAACCAGTTTGCTATTTTAAGACTGAGAGGGGATAACAACACGGTTTATATACTCAATGTTTGCTATTCAAATTCATGGTTCTGAGGACTATGTATTTAAGCAATTGAAGTTCAGAGTAATTGACTGAGTTGCTGTCTGGCAGTACTGCATTATCAGTTTCTAATAGGATGTCCTTAAGGGGGAGTAGAATCATTAACTGTTGGTATTTCATGTCTTTTAGAAAATGAATTTTACAGACCAAGAATGTTGTCATTATTATAGCAATCATCATCTGCTGTATGTTGTCATTGTCATCCAAGCTCTAGCTTCCATGGTTCCATTTCTTACTATTTCAATCATCATCATACAATAGATCCTGGCATGTCGGACATGAATCACATAGATGACATTATTCTCTGTTTCTGTGTTCATTCTATTTAGCTAGAGACCTGTATTATAAAAAAAAGGGATGCAAGAACTGGAAAGAAATAAATAGCTGATGTCAGGATCTGCACCTAGAAGCATGTGTAATTCATAAAAGTTTGTTAGATATGATGTTTAGTAGTCTTTATGTGTGGGAAGTGAGATACTGATATTGCGGCATTTCCAATAGACAATAGCATGAAATAGTTGAGTATATGGATAATAGATGCAAGAGAAGTCTTTAGAAATGATCAAGGACAATGAGATAGTTTAGACACAGAATTTATTTTAATTTTATTTTTATATTTATAGAAAGACTTGCAAGTTAAAGGAAATATGGAAACAAATAAGAGTGGTAGAAAATAGGCAAACCAGTGCCTTATACCTGTGAATCTTAGTATTTTAAGAAAGGAATGTGTGATGTAGTAGTTAGTATCATGCACGTGCCTTCAAAATTGTTGCTTCACGTAAAGTTTTTGTTTCTTTTGAAAATTGTGTAAAAATGTAGGAAGAAGGCCTCTGGTGGTAGTCATATAGCGTAACTGGAGATACTGTTGTCTCTTCACCTTCATACAAGTTCGCACAACACCAAAGAGAGAGTCTACTGATATTTATATATATGTATATTGTTCAGTACTTGGTTGCAGTAATTGTATTCCTGAATCTGGGGTCCAACTTATTCTTATAAAAAAAAAAGGAAAAATATTAAGATACTTGAAGATGATATCATCAGATTAACCAAAAAAAAAAAATCATCAGATTTTCTTATGATGAATTTTTCTATGTGCAAAGACTGGAAGTTTAACTTTGTTTTGCCTTTTGTTTTCATTATTCTATTTATTTATTTTGTGGATACATAAAAGCTACATCTTGTTTTGTTCTTGTGTAGCTTCTACCTTATGGTCTTGGGCTGAGTAGGGTACCTGGATATGTTTTCTGACTGTTATTTTAATGGTCGTTTGGCACATGGTAGTGGCTAATATTATGTAGTCAATATTCATACTGTTCATACTATAGTTTGAGGCGAAAATTCATAAAATAGGCTGGGTGAGGTTGGACAGGAATAGAAGGGGTTTTCAATGATGTAAAGGGAGAGGGTTCATCTTTGGTTTCCTTATGGATGTTGTATTTTGGAGATGTGGGAGTTTCCTTTTTTGCAAGCTGCTGCATTTCAGATCTTTGGGTAGAACTTTTGTTTTTGTGCTCGGTTGTTTTTGTCTATGACTTGCTTTTGGTGGATTCTTTGTCTGCTGCTGTTGCATCCTTTTTTGTTTCTTGGTGGAAGTTGTGTACCTCATGAAAAATGAAATAGATTGAATGGGCTGTATATGAAAGTACCATTCGTGTTGAAAACAAAACTTATTAAGAGAAGCCTAGACTATTCTACATTGATAGTAGGATTATATGCTGACAATGAGTACTATAATAAGAACTATAAGGTTATAGTAGATTCTGTGGGCTGTATAAGAAACTATAATGAAATAGGTTGAATGGGCTGTATATGAAAGTACCATTGGGGTTGAAAACAAAACTTATTAAGAGAAGCCTAGACTATTCTACATTGATAGTAGGATTATACGCTGACGATGAGTACTATAAGGTTATAGTAGATTCTGTGGTGAAACCTTAAAATTTATTATTGTGATAAAATAGAATCAAATAAATGTCTTGTTCTTCATATAAGTTGAGAGGACCCAACTACTGTTTTCAACTTTTTGTTGAGATCCAGAAAGGAAATGGTTAAATTTCTGAAAGCTAAACAATTGGAAAAAGTATACTTTTTATTTTTGAGATCTGCTCTGAAAAATATATAGGATAAGAATGAATCCCCAGAATAACTCACTTTTTGAATAAAAGCAACTTCTGTGATATAATCTTATTAGAATTGTCATTTACCTGCAGTCTCTTGTGTAGAATGGTCCAAGTCAATCATCTTAAGTGTCCGGGCTTTCAATCTTTCATAATTCTTCTATCAAAATGGTTTAGAAATTATTTGCTTTCGGATGAGTTCAATAGGTTCAATTGGTTGTGATTTGCACTCTGTGCCTTTTGGGTTGGGGTTGATTGTTGTTCAATCAGTCTTTGTGCTTGATGTTGTTAGCATGTTTGATGTCTTGTATGTTTGACTTCAATACAACTTCATGCAATAGAAATCTTCTTTTGGTAAAAATGCAATCAACTTCTTTTCTATGAACATTTATTGGTATAATTTCATTTCTTTATTTATAATTTAAATTTGCTTAGTGAGCAAAAAAAAAAAAATAGAGTGACCAGGTTTTTGAAAACCCTGTGCCAATAGGGTTTAATGTTAGTATTGAAGTCATGGTGAGTGCTAAGCTGTGGATGGGATGAGAAACTGGAAATGATACTGTAGCTGTCTCAGTATATAAGGTTGAAACTATTGCCAGTAGAATCATGATAATTGTGACTTTGTGATGATTGAATGAAGCTGAGGCTGTTGTGCCTGAGATGATTGTGACTAAAACAGTGGTTGGGGGTTTTAGAAAGTTCAAGAAACTTTATAAACTTACAATCTAGTATGCTTTAGGAAAAAGAAGACATAAAGAAGAGAAATTCTTGGGGTCTTGATGCATGAAAATAGACAGCTACCTTACAGATCAGTAGTCTTCTTGCCAATAGTTGTAGCAATTGGAAAGTGATTCTGACTCATAGTGTGTTGGCTCACGCATTTTGCTCCTGGCAATTGTATACATGATCCTCATCCATCTGCTATGATTTCTCTTATAGGGTAGAGTATGTTGGATGATGCATTTTGCACCTGGCGATTGTATACCTGATCTCATGCCATGAGTTATATTTGGTTTCAGTTGGTTTATAATAAACTAACTACTACAGGAAACTAAGTAAGATTTTATGTGTGAGGGGATGACAAATGGACACTCCATACCAGATCTCTTGGTTGAACAGAGTAATTATGTTTGTAGGTTGTGAGCAAACAAGTTGGAAATTTGTACTCTAAATTATAAGAGGGAAATGTGGTGGAACTTATTGGTTATACAGATTACCAGTGAAAGGATGTGCAAGTTGTGATTTGTAAAGGATAGGTGCACTATTAGCTCTTCTTGTAGGCTCATTCTGATGATAGTGTCTCACATGCTACGATTCCCTCCCAGTGAATGCATCTTCATATCTCTTCACATTCAGTTATTGTTTTATTTTTTCCCGATATGTAGTTTCTTTTATCTCTTGTCACTAAGTGTACATGAGTAGCACACCCATGTTTTCAATGATATAAATTCAACTCTTTGAATTTATGTGTTGTGTTAATAAAGGGAGGCATAAGTGGCATACTAAAAAATCATTATGATTGTAAAATGTAATATTCTATTACTTTCATGTTATACATGTACACTGTCCTCTTTCTCCCTTAATTTTTGTTACTTTTCCTCTTCTGTAACTGATATTTATCTCAACATTTTCATCTGTTTGACATGACAGTCTTGTAGCCATAGCAAGAAAGAGGCCAGTTCACTATGGCACCATTGTTTCTGCACTATTTGATTTTGATCCAAACTTCGAATTAGTAAAAGGACGCCATGCTGCCAGTATCCAGTATTCTTTAAGAACTGCCTTTTTGGGATTCCTTCGGTGTACTAGCCCAGTGATTGTAGAGGTAGAATTTTTTTAATTTTTTATTTTGTGGTATCTGGCTCATTGAGCATTGAAGTCCTAGGAAATGTCTGTTTTTCATCTGTTCTTACCTGACAAGTTTGTACTGTTACATTTCAGTCAAGAGATAGATTGATTAGGGCCCTACGCTCTATGAATGCTGGGGATGCTGCTGATCAAGTAATCCGCCAAGTTGATAAAATGCTAAAAAACAATGAGAGGGCTTCGCGTGATGCTCGGTCGGGAAAGGTATATTTTCTTACAACTTTTATTTGTCTTTCACATAAGAGAATTGAACTATTGCATTTGTTTGGTTCATTGCCTCACAATCATTGAAATTGCGACCACAGGATGATCAACTACCAAGCCAACTGCCTGTTTCAGGGGACCTGGTAAGAAAAAGACCTTCACCTCTTGATGTTGAAGAGTCAGCTAATGGTCATGAGATACCTTCCAAGCGAAGTCGTTATGTTCATGAAGCCTATTCAGCATTGCCAGTTCAAAAGAATGATTCTGGGTGGGATACCACTTCTGTCAACGGAGTGTCCTCTGACCTTCCTATGCTAGATGGTGAGGTGACTCCCGTGGAGCAAATGATTACTGTAATTGGCGCGTTGCTTGCTGAAGGAGAAAGAGGTGCTGAATCACTTGAAATTCTTGTTTCGACAATCCATCCTGATCTGTTGGCCGATATTGTAATAACTAATATGAGGCACTTGCCGAAGATGCCGCCACCCTTGGCAAGGCCAGGGTTGCCAGTTGCTCGGCAGATAGGTTCTTTAAGTAGTTCGGCACAAGTTGTTTCAGGTTCTCCAACATCATCTGTGCAGTCTCCAGTTTTGGCTGCCCAAATGTCTTTTTCTTCAGCAACTGTAAACAGTTTATCAGATGCTGATACTTCCAATGTGAATAATCTTCCTGATTCCAAGCGAGATCCACGAAGGGTAAACTTCGTGAAACTAAGATATATTGTGTTTGTATCTACTATTACTGTTTATTATTTCAGTTAACAATGAAATGGCTTTAATTTAAATCTCGGCAACTTTTCAGGATCCCCGTCGCCTAGATCCACGGTGTATAGCAGTTTCTGCTGAACTGGCATCCTCACCCACAGTAGAGGATACTGATGCTATGCAATCTGACATTGATGGTTCAATTTCCTTGAGTAAGCTTAATTCGCTTCCTGTTGTGACCACTGTTGAATCTACTTTAGTAACTCCCAAGCCCAAAACAGAAAGTGATGATACGATTTTGGATAGTCAATTGGCTTCTGGAACCGGCCAACCAACTCCCAAGGAGGAGGTTCTGGATGGACCTGTGGAAGATGGCCCTACTTTGAAGGTCAATGTATCTTCAGATCTAACAGATTCTCGTGTGCAAATTGAAGGGGACCTTGACACAATGCCATTGTCAGATGTTGAAGTAAAAGATGAAGATTATACCACATCTTTTCTAGAATCTGATCAGCATTCTCCTGCTCTTTCAAACACATCTGCATCTGAAGATATATGTCAGGATCTGCCTGAGGTTCCCATATATATTGAGTTGACCCAAGAGCAGGAGCAAAGACTAGGGCAATTGGCTGTTGAGCGAATTATTCAATCATACAAGCATTTGCATGCAACAGATTATAGTCAGATGCGCTTGGCATTACTTGCTCGATTGGTTGCTCAGGTAGGATAAATCTTATCATTGTTTGCACTCAAATGCGCACAAGTAACTTTTTTTCCTGAGTTCAACTGTATGTCCGACAAAAGAGTTGGATATACTTTTTGAGTGATGAGTTCTTAACATTTGCTGCTCAATTTTGTTGCCTCAATATAGTGGCTTATAATATGCCATGAAGAGTCTGGATGTTTAAATCATTAGACGTTTAGTCGATATCTAGAAGGAACCAACACAAAATTTTAGGTCTGTCTAACTATTGGCCTCAATATCTGCACTTATCGCTGACATTGCTGAGTTATGTCATAGAAAGGTAAAGATCATGCTGGAGACATGGCGGCTATTTGTGATGTGTTGCTTAGAAGGAATTACTTTAACAATGTTACACACATGTAGACGTATCTTGTGAAGTGAGGCTGGTCTCTCTTATATCTGTTTGGCAATCTCATTGAGGCTTTTTTTCTTCTTTTTTTCAGTCAGATGTAGGTCGTGGATTCCTTGTCCTCTCATACACTCTTCTATTCTAATAAAATCTCTGTTTCTTCTTAAAAATGTCATCTTTCAGGATTTTCTTTGAATAATTAGTTTTCGATTCAGTTTGGATCCTCTATAGTATTTCATATGCACAATCATCTACAATTGTTTTCATTTCACAGATTGATGCGGATGATGAAATTATTGTGATGCTGCATAAACATATAGTTGTGGATTACCAACAGAAAAAGGTATGTATTTCTTGCGCTGGTTCTTTTGTTCGGTTTGTATTAGTAATCCATAAACTTTTTAATTTGGGTAATACATGGATGATAGCTGCCACTGTGCTAAATAGATATGTACAATTCGAAATTGAAGTCTAAAGTGATTAGTAGTATATTTAAAATGAAAGCTATATGTTGGTTTGGTGATATGAATAAGTCCGAGTTGGTTTTGCAAATTGTTTCCATTAGTTCTGAAGGTTTCTTGATTTAAAATGTTCTCATTACTTTCTTTTTGTTAAGGTAGAAGTGATTTGATTATTAATGTGTATTTAATAATATGCAAATGATTTTTGTATTTGTTGCTGTTCTCTAGGTAGTGGATCTCTTGTACACTAGTACACTTTGTTAAGTTTTTTATTAAACTTTTGTTTCTCCAGGGAGAAAAAAATATATATGCAAAAGGTTTTCGTTTGCCTATGTGTATGAGGATAATCTTGTGGTATACCTCATGGAAGTTTAGAACATAATAATAAAACCTGATAGTTTAGAACCTCACTTTTTCTTTCATCTCATGTTGAGAATATATGTCATCCCACATGGGAAAAATGGGACCTTGCCTATGGGTTTCTAAGGGTTTGGGCCACTCCATCCATTGCCAATTGGTTTTGGATGTGAACCCTAGATTACTTTAACATGGTATCAGAGCGGGTCCCTCTCCAATTATCATGGGCCCGAATTTGGGTTCCTTATATTGCCATCAGAAAAATTCCGATCGGATTGTTACCAAGTGTCCGATGTGGGCCTTGGATTGTATTGACCAAGTCTCTGATATGAGGCTTGTGTCCCAATTTCCAAAGTGGGAATTGGATTAATTAATTTCACATGCTAACCTAGAGCTAGGTTGCACGTGAGGGGGCGTGTTGGAGAGGAAAGATCCCACATTGGAAAAGTGACAAATAAAATATAACTTATAAGTGGGTGACTCTTACCCAATTGTACCGAGGCCTTTTGTGATTAAAACCCAACACCTATCGGGTGGTTAAGTTGGGACAGTATCAGTACAATGGTGGGTCACGGGCTACGCTTATTGCTGTTTAACATCTCATGTCCTCAGAGAACATGTCTTTAGTTATCAGTTTAGCGGTTAATAATAGTATTTCTCCAAGGTCGAAACAAATTAACTCTGAACAGCTGAGTTGATTAGTTATTTGATGTTGTGAAATCTGATATATGTGTATTGATTTTAGGGGCATGAGCTAGTATTGCATATCTTGTACCATCTGGAGGCTCTGGCTGTGTCCGATTCAGTTGATAGTTCCACATTTGCTGTTATGTATGAAAAGTTCCTCCTGGCAGTGGTAGGCACTTTCAACCTTTTCTTGTTTTGTTTTCTTTCTCTTTCTGTGAGAACTGAACATATGAGGTCCTTTACTGCAGGCTAAGTGTTTGCTGGAGTCCTTTCCAGCCTCGGACAAGTCATTTAGTAGACTTCTTGGAGAAGTTCCAGTCCTTCCTGACTCCACTTTGAAACTACTAGATGATCTCTGCTATTCTGATGTTATTGATCAACATGGAAAAGATGTTCGGGACATTGAGCGTGTCACTCAGGGCCTTGGTGCTGTCTGGAGTTTAATTTTAGGGCGGCCACATTATCGACAAAGCTGCGTAGATATCACTTTGAAGGTAACTTGGACTGGACTTTAAAGACGCAAAATTTATTTAATGAATTTTTCCCCGTAGATAGTTTTGCTTGTTAGATATCCTTCTCACAGATTAGAATAACAACCAGATTCTGACAATTTGCAACTTTTGGATTGCAGTGTGCTGTTCATTCACAAGATGACATCCGAACCAAAGCTATCCGACTGGTATGCGATGTTACTGCACAGTAACTTCTTTGTGTCTATCTTCCACTTAAAGTTCAATCCTTGTCTTGAAAAGCAAGAATTATATGAACATCATATTCTCTTCTTTTCGGTTTTGTTTGACAGGTGGCAAACAAACTCTATCAGTTGAATTACATATCAGAAGTTATTGAAAAATTTGCGACAGATATGTTGCTGTCTGCTGTTGAACAGCCTCTGTCGGGTATAGAGCATTCACAATCTGAGTCCACTGGGCAAAGAACTGATGGAAAGGTATGTTCCTTTCCTTATGGCTCTTCAATTCCTTCTTTGTCCATGTAAGCAACATCAGAATGTTGTATGGTCAAGATTATGTTTTGCCAATCTCTTGAGTCAATTTGAAATGCCACGATTTTGTGGCTGCTTTTATTATCTCAGTAGTTCATGGGGATTTCAAAACTAAACATACATCTATGATCTATATTTAAAGTTGCAATCCTGAGTTGAGTAAAATTAGTATCTACAATTCTTTTTCAGTTTTTATTCTTTTTAGAGGGATAGCATCGACATCTGAAAAGTTCCTACTTAACATTGGAGGGGCATCTACAGTTCCACTAAATTACATGTCATTCTCCTTCTAATTCTTGCAGTTTGGAAGCCAAGAAACATCAGTTAGTCATTTTCAAAATTTGGAGTCCGGAAATTCTGAAAATGATTCCACAACGAAGGACCAACCAGTGTCAACAATGTCAATTCCTGAAGTTCAGCGACTCATTTCTTTGTTTTTTGCTTTATGTACAAAGGTTTGTCTGTGATTCCTTTATGATTGGTAACTAATTAACAACTTGTGATTGCTTCTTTCATGGTTTTATTTGTCAGCACTAACATAGGCTGTTCTTTTGTTGCAGAAACCTAGTCTTATTCAACTTGTATTTAATACTTATGGGTGTGCCCCAAAAGCTGTAAAGCAGGTGACACTTTGTTGATTTTGTGAATAACTAAATATTTATTATTTGATAGCATATAACACATGGTAGCTTGTATATTCTAGGTAGCGTGAATCTCTGACAGATGTGCAATTGTGAAACTTAAAGAGGAAATGTCTCAAATTAAGGACCTGGCAATGACCATACATATACATATAGCAAACATAAAATATACGTATAGGTATATACATATAGCAATATATATTTTCATGATTGTCCTCTGGAAAGTTTTACAGTGCCCCGCCAAATTTGCATTGTAGGTTTTAAAGTGCTGCATAATGTAGTTAAAACTCTTACTGCATAACTGTGGAATAAGCCTTGCCTGAGAAAGGGTTCCTGAAATTTTCTTTTTATCATTTGCAAATATGTAATGCTAATCTTTTCTGTGTACCTTTGAAATGATGTAGGCTTTTGATCGCCATATCCCTGTTCTTATAAGGGCCCTAGGGTCGTCAAATTCAGAATTGCTTCATATTATATCTGATCCTCCACAAGGAAGTGAAAACCTTTTGATGTTGGTGGGTATCATATTTTCTATTATGAAAATGATTTTTAATCTTGAAGGTTTTTAACTTTTTATTCTTTTGATTTTTGTATTTTCTTTTACTATATTCATAATATGCCTATGTTTTGTAATATGCAAGGTGCTGCAACAATTGACTCAAGAGACAACACCGTCGTCTGATCTGATAGGCACTGTTAAACATTTGTATGAAACTAAATTAAAGGTTTTCTAATAACTAAAGCTCTCTTTTTAACAGTAGTAAAATATTTTGCCACTTCGTTTTTTCCCGCTTAAACCTGAGTTGGATAATTTCTGTCTGCAGGATGTCACAATTCTCATTCCAATGCTGTCTTCACTTGCTAAAAATGAGGTTTGTTTCATAGATATTGTTTCTCTTCCTCTTGTAGTACATGGCATTATATGTTATTTTGTTAATTGTTTTTGGTTTAATAAGCTTGTTTGCATGCGGGGCAATATTGTCACCTTAGAGTTTAGAAATTACTCCCTTTTAGCCTTGCTACTTATTTGGAAAGCTGCAGTGTCATGATTAGCTTCTTAATTTGAAATTTTTAGGCTCTGAGAACTTCTTGTTCTCTCTTGTACGTTGATCATTTTTCCTATAAAATTTATGTTTCTTCTGAAAAATAAGCTGTTTGCATGCGGGGCAATATTCTCTATACTTCAAGCAACAATGAGTTTCTTACAGTTGAAAGTATTTTCATTTGTTTGGCGATTAGACCTGGGAACGTGTCTTCTTTTAGTGTGTCATGGTTATGTCGTATAATATTAATCATGTTCATATATATATATGAAGCTAAGCCTGCCATCCTCTTCACCTGATACACGACAGTTGAAGTCTTGCTCTGCAGATCTCCTCTGTCATTTCTTGTTTTACCTGTTTTACAAGTAGACAACATCATACCAGAAATTACAAAGTTATGTTAAACAGGACACAATAACATATAGACTTCCTTGTTAGCATGACCTCTTACATCATATCTGAGAAAACATACATAAGTACCTGCAGTCTTGGAGTTTGTTAAGCTGCTAGTTTGACATAGATGTTTCCTTGTTGCTGTTTGATCATGTATGATTTTGTGGTCCCAGGTTTTACCTATATTCCCTCGGCTTGTTGCTCTTCCATTAGAAAAGTTCCAGACTGCACTTGCTCACATACTTCAGGTACATGCAGTTTTCTGTCTGATTTTTCATACATAGTGCTGTTCTCCCTGTACTAAAATACTACAGACTTGTATCAAGTGACACAAAACCCTTGCTTGTGTTATCCACTTCGTGTAAAAAAAGAAAACAATGCTAACATCTCATCCTATCAATTGCAGGGATCAGCTCATACAGGTCCAGCTTTGACACCTGCAGAAGTATTGGTTTCCATCCACAGTATTGTTCCTGAGAAAGATGGCCTCACTCTTAAGAAGGCATGTCTTCCGTGTCATTGGTTTTATTATTTATTTTTCAAATCAACTCTTATTGATTTCATAGTCAAGATAATGTAAAAACAGCATCTTATTGTGCTTACACTGCATCTCATCTGGTCTGATCTGAGCTTCTGTCACATGTTCTACAAATAAATCTGTACCCAAAATTCTGAAAATACATTAGTTGTAGGCATATGATGTTGTGACGTTCCATAATCCACTATATAGGTCTCAGGTGCACTTCGGCATGCTAGATTAGATTAGGCAATAAAAAAATTCACCCAGGGTTTGAGCAAGTTGTCCACATTCCGACATTGGAAAAATGTCTTTGCTCAAAATTAAGTTCATGTAATTTGAGCTGTTTGGTATAGGTTGAAAACATCTTTGATATAGAAAATATAACTTGAATAAATCCTCGAAACAACTAGGGATTGATTATATTGGCTGAGATTCAGTTAATTTCAACTTGTCCAAAATAACCGTGGCCCAAATCTGACATGGGTCAAGGCACAGAAACAAATGGTTTGACTATCCTAGCACAAATCTGACATAGGTAATTTCTTCTACATACCATCAAGTATCCTTGAATGATGAACTTTGTGCCCCTTTCTTAGTGCTATGCCAATATTTGATGCTGATAGTACGGTTGCACTGCATCATTTGTAAAGTTTTTTGCATTCTGTTTCATGTTTTCAGATAACAGATGCTTGCTCAGCCTGTTTTGAGCAGCGCACAGTTTTCACGCAGCAGGTCTTGGCAAAGGCTTTGAATCAGATGGTATATATCTATATTCTTTAAAACGTGGTCCTATGCATATTATTTAGTTCATTAAATAACTAATTAAATTTTCAGGTTGATCAAACTCCTATTCCTCTTCTTTTTATGAGAACAGTTATTCAGGCAATTGATGCTTTTCCTTCATTGGTAACTTCTTTGTTTCTTCTTATTCTTTTTCATTTTTATCATTTTTCTTTTTTGCGACAAAATAATCCTGGATTTATATTATACATTTTTATCACGTCCAAAAAAAATATTATACATGGTTTCATGCCTTTGTTCTATCTCAGGTTGATTTTGTTATGGAAATACTTTCCAAACTTGTAAAGAAACAGGTATGGATTCTTCAACCAAAATTAGGCATTTTTGTGTCTGTTTCTATGTCCTGCGTGCTCTTTCAGGTTGACAAGTCAGTAGTGGTTATTAGCTTGGGAATGCGGGACAACTGATATTCTATATTTGACTGTAGGTTTGGAGAATGCCAAAGCTTTGGGTAGGGTTCTTGAAATGTGCTTCTCAAACCCAGCCACATTCTTTCCATGTATTGTTACAGGTATCATCTCATATATTTATGTGATAACTTACCTTGCCATTTATTGGTGATTTTGGTTACCACCTTCTTGACCTTTTTTTTTTTTTTTTTTTTCCCTTGCAGTTACCACCCCCGCAACTTGAAAGTGCCTTGAACAAGTATACTAATGTCAAAGGTCCGCTTGCTGCATATGCTAGCCAGGCTAGTATAAAAGCTTCACTTTCGAGGTATATTATTATGCATCTGATTGGACTACCCACTTTAATACACTGAAATTTACTTTCTCTGCTTTATGTCTGGGGCTAATTATAGGGTAATAATATATGATATCCATGGTTTTCTCAACAACAATGATAGTTCCCTTCTGTGTGATAAGGGGAGTAATCAGCAGTAATTGTTTTAACCTCAAATAATCTGGAGAGTTCTCTGATGAGGATATCCTAAAGAAGTTTTTGTCCCTTCAAAAATCAGCAAAATCTGTGTGGTTAATTTGTTGTATTAGATGAACATTGTGATTCTGATTAGACATAGAAATACCAAGTATTTCCAAATCAGTGATTTTTTGTATGAATGTTTCTTATGGTGATGATTAGACAATGAGAGCACATAAAGTTTCATAAATTTTTCGTGGAACTGCATGAACCTCCCATGGGTTTTTAGACTTGCAAACACATCCAGCTAACTTATTGCATGGGCTTTGGCAGACCAACACTTGCAGTTCTTGGTCTTACAAATGAACCGCATATGCACCAATCGCATTTGTCGTCACCACCGTTTCACCCTACAGATGCAACTTCATCAGTTAATGGAGCAACTCCATCATGATAACTTGAGAGCGTTGGAGGTCGGCAACTTTACCAGCGATGTATAGTAGAAATTGGGTCATCGGATAACTCTGAGAGCCATTTGGGGAAGATATAAACTAACCACGTAAATGGCAACTGATCACTGGGGGTTTTTGACTGCTGATCAGTGCAACCTGAGATAAATTTCAGTCCAGTGGGCATATCAAATCATCAGTTCTTCAGGATTATTATCAAAGTTCAAAGAGATGCACCTGCGCACCCCCCATTCTCTCAGCTGCTGACAAATGTGTAACATAAATGTGTTGTTTTATTTGATTCTATACTTTATCCTTGTAAATTTTGGTTATACTTAATATCAGGTCAGGAGTTTTATTTTTGGGTAGTTAGCTACTGAAAGCAAGAAAGCACTATGGTCGAGGTCATTTACTGACGCCTGTAAATTATAGTTGTATTTTTGTAGCTCATATTTTTGTTTACTTCTTTGCCACTGTGGCTACTACAGATGCATTCACACTCAAATTGGTCTGATTGTGCACAAAAGGAAGATTACGTAATGTTAAAGCTCCCAACAAGCTATAAACCTAATGGTTTGTATCATCACAATATGAAGGAGATTCTAAGTTCAAAAGGAGAAAAAAAAAAAACCGCATGTCGTTGTGGTCCATTTTAATCTAGGAGAATGGTTTCTGCTTTGAATTTCATCTATGTTATGCCAATGAAACTGATGATATAGTATATATTCTGTATTTTTTAAATAAATACAGAAGATATTATGAAACACTTTTTGATGAAGAGCAAGGCAAGGGTCTGACTTGCGAGATGGTGGTGCTGCACCATCTGTAGCCTTCAATTTTGGATTGGACTCTGTCCTCCCCTCCCCCTGTAAATAACAATTTCTTTGATCAAGATTTGAAGGCAGCCGAAACAAAAACAAAAAGGACTTGAGAGGACTTTCTAATATGTAGTTTTCTTTGTTTTTTATTTTTTATTTTTAAGAAACCCAACACTTAGCATTCTCATCACTTACACAGATAATAAACATACTTGAGTCTCAAGAACCAAAATACATCAGTTAACCTAACACTCCTGTACATGAGACTTCTCTATTTGTTGCTATGCAGCATCATCCCCCTAATTCTTCTTAGAACCTACAACGTCGGCCTTGTTTGAATCAGCCACAACCTTTTCAGAACCAGCCACGACAGCCTTCTTAGAATCGGTCATTTTTTCCAGAATCAATATAAACCTCTTGAAAAAGTTGTCCGTGCTCTAACTTAACATTTGGAATTTGCACATCCCCCAATACCCAAGTCCTAGCTTGAACAAGAGATTAAGTATCGCTTGTCTCTCCTCCAGAGGTTATTAATTAAGGATTGCTTCCTTCTCCATCACATAGATATGCATTGGTTGCTGCTTGCCAGCACGCACTGATTCTAATCAATAGTAATGGAGAAACGTACATGGCAATGGATAAATGTACAATTGGGAACAATATGAAATTTATAAATAGCGAAAACATAATGAAAGGAAAAAAAAAATGTAAAAACTTGAAACGAGAAATTATGTAGAAAGAGAAACAAGAAATGATGAAGAACTTATGCAACAAAGAATAGTTTGTCTAACATTTTCGGATGATTTCCTACCTTTAGTGGCAATGATGGAATCTCGAAACATACATCCTATTTTTGTGAGAGATCTTGCAAGATACCAAATCACTTTAAATATGTGAAATGTTTAAATAAGCAAAGACTTTGATTAATTAAAATTTAAGATCAATAATGATCCAACTTAGTATTTAAATCCCTAGATGTATCAAATCTTGTGTTAGTTTCTCATATAACTCATCAGCACAGTGCCCATCATTATATTCCATTATCCAAATCATCAGCTTCTTTATCGTCATGACAAGTGGATTTGTAATTGGACCCTTAAATTTGGAGGTTTTTTTTTACTCTTTATTTCAACTTTAAGCAGCGTTTTCAATCATTAACATCAAGTAGCTTCATATTTTTACTGATGTGTTACTCTTTTGTGAATTTTGTAAGGTGGATATGAAGCTGAGATGTATAGTTATAATGGATTTATTGTTATTTTAATTTGTGTTCAACAATAAACTTACACCATGAGGGACTTTTATCTCTATGTGATTTCTATTTTGATTTTCATTTTGTATGTGAACTCTAAATGAATATTGCTCAACTATAAAGTGGTCAAAGATGTTGTCCGTCGACGTTTTCAGCACTTGATGGACTTTTTATACTTGCATATGGTCGTTTTTTAGTCAAGACTTTTTATACTTACATATGGTCGTTTTTTAACTATAGCATGGCCATAAATCAACTTAGAGGTCTAAAATGAGTTATTTTTCAAAAATTCTCCTCTTTTATGTCATACCTTTATTCTAATTTGATATCTTTCACTTAAAGTATATTATATTTAGCTGAATTATTATTTTTTATACCAATAAAATACCATTTGGTCTAATGACATGGTGTCCCATTCTGTGAGCTCGACTCACAGTAAACTAGTTGTGTATAAAGAGTTGTTTTTCTGTCCTTGTGATCTTGCTTACTGTTCATATTTTTCATGAATTTTTGTGTTTATTTTATTTTGAGAACTGTTAATTAGGCTTTACTGTCATTCTGATTTGGTGAGTTGGTTTTTTTTTTGTTTTGCTTCCTGATCATCTTTTTCATGAATTTTTGTGTTGATTCTACTTTGAGCAAGGTTAATTAGGGTTGACTGTCATTCTGAGTTGCTGAGTTGTTTTTGTTTGTTGAGTTGTTTTTGTTTGTTCTGAGAGGTGAATTAGGGTTCCAATGTTTAGGTCTTCTTGTTTTGTTTGTTTGTGATTTAGTCCTATTTGTTTGTTTTGGTACAATGTTTCTTTTGTTTTATATATTCTTGCTTCCTGTTGTCACAACTGTTAATTCTGGCAAATTGTTTCAGGGCAATATGGATCTCACTGTTTCCAAATTGAGATTGGAATCTCGATCACTTGCACAGGTTATTGTTAACTTTAGTCTTTGACTATTGTATTTGTTTAAGAAAAGTTGGCGTGCAATATTTTTTCCAGTGTGGTAAACTGTTGGATAAGGATAAGGAGTTAGAATTTGTGTGAGTCGAGCTAATAGAATGGGAGACTAACAGTAAACCATAGAAAGAACTATGAAATTAGAATTTGTGTTTTAGGATAAGGAGTTTTTGAGTTATTCAACATGAACGGCTAAAGCTAATAAAGTTATTTTATGTGCTCGAGAATTTCTTAATGCACAATTATTCTACATTTCAATGGATCAAGAACTATGAAATTAAAATTTTGTGTTGTATGATAAGGAATTTTTAAGTTATTCAGTATGAACGATTAAAGCATAATATAACTTGATTATTGGGTTCCCAAATAAAGGTCTTGGCATCATCTTCAAATGATAATTGGGTTCCAATATATGGAGTAACAAACAAAATGCTAGAGTTGGAACAGAACTCAAAAGCAGAAACCTTTAGATGAAAAATGTGACTCATCTTAGGTATTAGAACAAGTTCCCCTTTGATTTGGTACGAGGCCTACATCAGAGTATTTTGGATTCATGATAAACCTACCCATCCGAATTTTGGACGGCAGTGTACCAACTGTTCTTAGTAATACGTCTAAAAACCTGATAACAAGAACCAGAGCTCTACAACAAAAACGAAAATTTCGTTTCTGTAAAAGAATATATGGCATGCAGGAAAATTTCTACAAACAAAGAAAAACCACACATTTTCTGTTTGTTTGTCATTGCCAGCCGATCTTTCTGGGGCTGCTTAATGCTTGAGTCTAGCAAATTAAGCAATGATTCATACAGTAGCAGAGATCCAACCACCAACATGAAATTTGAGAACTGTCAAGGAAAAAAGGTAAATGGTTAGATTGTTTACTACATATTTAGAAGTAATTTTGTCACAAAATAACTATTAATGGCCTTTAAGTGACCTCAACAAATTAGAAGTTCCAACACTTTCCCTCTGCCAACATGACAAACAATCTTTGAATTGATTATCTTTTCAAATTTTTCAAAGAAAAAGTAACAGGAAGGCTGAGCAAGACGGTAAGTCTGTGACCTTTTTTATTTTTAAATTTAATTTTCAACTCAAAGGACTTGTCAATATAGTTAACAAGAATTTGAAATGATAAAAAATAATTTAAAAAAAAAACAGAACAGAAATACAAATTTGAAAGTGCTTCTATACATAGAACAAGCTCATACCTTTCTCCAGCTATAGGAATCAAAATTGCATGGCTAGTGAGTTATATCACAGAATGGGGAGAACAACATCAAGGTTTTTCTGAAGTTGCCAGCCTTTGGGATAGACAAGACTATGAGCTCGCAAATGAAGATGCCAGTTCATTACTTTTGAACAACCAGCTGGAATACCTTCCATTTGACTTTCATCTTCAACCACTTGTTCTATGAAAGTGGTCTCCTGGGGGAAAAGAAAATAATAAATCAGTGAATGAAGATTCCATACTTTATGTCAAAGTGATGAACTATAATATGATATTGCAATCACACTTCTAAAAATGTAACGACATGTCAGTATGTCACATACTTGGAAACCCTCCTTCACTGAATCTAATTGCCGAATTGGAATGGATGTTGGGCGGTGCCATCTTTTCGGATCCCACAATATTGTGCTATTGAAAGCAAATCCTGACATATCAACATGAAACCTACGCAGTCTCTTGCTTTTATCATTTGTATGCCATCCATTTACTTGGCTCCCATTGCATACTGGACCTTCCAATATTGCCTTGTTTTTGCTTGGTGCTAACATGGCAACTGGCCAAGTCCCAAAACGGCTTCAAGATAAGTAAGTCAAAACATGAATTAGCAAGAGGAAAGGTAGAAATGGCAGCATATAATTCATAATGATAGGAGTTGACATTATAGAAATTCAGCAAACACATCGAGTCACTAGCAGCCGATAGAGAAGCCAACTTGTAAGTGGAGAATGAGGGGAAGGGCGGTCATAAAAATAAACATTTGACAGTTTCTCAAACAGACGGTAATTTTGGTTGTATTCACTCTATTTCTAAAACATGGTCTAAAGAGGCGATAATTCACACCTATCCTATCTGGCTAACCAATTTGATTCAGTTAACGAGATCAAAATATGGATAAGAGAAGGAAGAAAGAATAGGGAATTGGCAAAATACTAATCCACACAATTTACCAAGAAAAGACATTAAAGCACCAAACTTCATATTCCAGAATACTGGCAAATTGTACAGGTTTAAATATGTGAAGAACCCAACTCAAACAATATATCTAAATCTCTGTGTAATTCAATCAAGTAATGCAATACCCAAATGCAGGTTAGTGAAGGGAAACAGTAGCCAAGCTATGCATTCTTATGATTAAATTTTGTGGCATAATGGAAAACAGAACACCACCCAAGTAGAGCCACCGGTTATAATTTCAATAGCAAGAAAACAAGCATATGAACAATGATTAGCAGAAGCATAATTGCTCGAAAACAAGTGAAATGAAGCTCGATTGAGAACAACATACTTGATTTCTCTCAAGCTACCAAACAAGTCCAGCGAGTATATGTTGTCATCGTCGCCAAAGTACACAATGCCGTCAAGCTTATGGCGCTCAATGTGCTCCAACGCCGTGTTCCTCTGATACACGCCTCGGTCCTTAGCGCTGGTCAAGTTGTTGCCACACACCAAATGCCTATACATCACTCCACTCTTCCTCAATATATCTGCGGTCTCCGCCGACGCGGCTTTGGTCTCCACCACAATCCAAAGCAGCGGCGGAGGTACAAGCCTCAGCAGCTGCGCCACCCTGTTCAAGAAGTAGGCCTGCAATGCGCGGTTGTACGTCGGCGTCACCACAATCACCTGTTTCCTCGGCACCACCGCCGCCGCCACGTCATCATCATCATCATATTTCTCCGCCACCGGCACGACGGGGCTTACGTCCAAGACGAGATCCTCTCTGCGCTTCACGACTCGATCTCCGCCGCCGTCGTCGAACTGGACATTGACGTGCGGCGGCTTGATGTCGAAATTGAAGCCGTGGCTCCGAATCTCGGCGTCGTCGTCGTCGACGTGGCCGAACGGAACCAGACCGAGCAAGAACCCTAAGAAGAAGAACAGCAAGCACCGGAAAAACGCTCGCCGCCACTGCTGGCCTTTACGCGGAGCCCGCTGCAACAGAGCGCCGGCGACGAATCTCCGGACGGTGATTGCGAATGTCACAAACGCCGACACCAGCGGCGATGAGTACTTGGAGCTGGAGAAGGCCTTCTGCGACGGCGATTGAACTGAAAACGGAGAGCCGCCGTTGAGGTACGGCCGGTCCCGGAACGCCGGCGACAGAGTTCTCCGGATCGACGCCATTGATCTCCGAAACCCTAAGCTTCAAACTACATGCTCGAATCCAAGTCCCTCCCCCCCCCCCTCCAAATCCACCAACTCAGATTCAAACCACCCCCTACGAAACTCAAATATTAAAAAAAAAAAAAAAATTGAGGAAAATAAAAACCCGGGTCGGACTTCAAGACTGAAATGAGATTCGGGTCCTGCCCGGCGGACTGAGAGTGAGGAATTGAATGAGGGAAGCGGAGGTGGGCTAAGCGGAGCGAAGGTTGGTTTTTGGAGCGGAGAAGAGAGAGGAGCTCCGATTTGTTTATTTGAAGCTTGCAGAGGGTGGAGGGTCAACACGTGTCCAGCTATGGTCCAAGGTGTACGCTCTCACCGTACTATCTGTGGTCAATTGTGGTCGGGATGACGGTGGTAATGATGTGGTAATTATTGGGGTGAAAGTATTTATTTATTTATTTTATGTTTACTGCTTTATCGGCAGTAATTTAGTTTCCGTATGGATTTTGGTAATATTGGTCAACGGGGGAAGATTGGAAGAAGTTTGGTAAGTTTTGGTTTTTGAGGGAGACTATTAACTTAGTTGTTTGGTTGTTTTTGTTTGTTATTTTCTTTTTGGAAAGTGATTTAAGAGTGCATACACATATTTGAAAATCAGAGTATTAAGCATATCTGAGTGAAGTTAATTTGCTTCAATAAAGTACCTGAATAGAGAAAACTTTGAACTGCCTTCGTCACATCTTTACCAATGCTTTCCTAATAATGTTAATAGTATAGAGGTGGCAATCCATCTAGACCCGATGATTTGGTTGGGTACAGCCTCCTTAACTTCCTCTTCCGAGCACGGTTTACATAATTAGATGTTAATTTGGGAAGTCACACAAGGATGGATTGCATCCAAAGTTTCAGACATAGCCTCACTCTTACAACTACCTCCATAAATCCATAATACATCTTACTGAAATAATTGTTGACAACCCTATCCATTCTAGCATCATCCTCTCTCCAGAAACCCTCCTCGTCAAACGAGCCTTGAAGGAGTGTAATCTATTTATGAAATGATGCTTTCTTGTGGAAGTATGCAGTGTTCCGATCCCCATCCCGATGCCAACTCATTTTTTCCCTCTAAGCCTAGTATCAGTAGTATGCTTCATCTTGAGAGAGCTATTGTTCTAACTAGAGGTGGCAAACAGGCCGCCCCGGCCCATTTTAAGCTGGTCTAGTCGTGCTTCGTGCCGTGCTTGGACCGGCCCATTTATTATCGTGCCGGGCTCGTGCCGGCCCATTTACTTAAACATTAAGCCCGGCCCGGCCCATGGCCCGAGCCCATATCGTGCCGGGCCGTGCTCGTGCCGGGTCAATAACGGGCCATGCTCGTGCCTACCCACTATAAAGCACGATTTAAAAATCTTAATTTGAACAAATAAAAATTAATTTTATTTAACTATTTAGAAAATTAAAATAAATTAAGTTCTACAACGTTTTTCTTAATCTTAGTTTTTTAAGATTAGATTTCAAATAATTTTTTATATTCCACTATAAGAAAGAAAGAAAAAAAAAACTCAAAATATATTGTTTTTAGTATATTATTGTGAGATTAATCTTTATTAATATAATGAAGATTTAGTATCTATTATTCTTTCCTTCATTCTATAGTTGTATTACTAATCTTTATTAATAAACATATATTTAATATTTAGAAAAAATACTTATGTCAAAATAAGGATATAATGTTTTGTTTCATTATTTTGACAATATAAAAGAAAGCATTGGTGGAATTGTCATGATATTTTAAATAAAATGTCTCATATTCAAATCTCATCATTGTAGTTTTTTAATATTTTTAAAAACAAAATGAAATTTTGTGTTTGTAACGGGCCGGCCCACAATATGTCGTACTCGGGCCGTGCCGGGCCCATTACGGGCTCGGGCCGGGCCGGGCCAATGGGCCAATATTCTTAGGCCCAGCCCGACCCGTTATTCTAACGGGCTTGGGCCGTGCCGGGCCGCTTTTAAGCGTGCCGTGCTCGTGCTTAGTGGCCCATTTGCCACCTCTATGTATGGGCCAAAGGTTAAGGCCACTTAAAGGTATCTCAATACATGTCTAGCCTTATATCTAAATATATTTTGATAAGCATTTCGTTGTACAGATGTGCCATACAAGTAATTTTTCTTGCATGATCCTTGGAATATACTGATTTTGGGCAAGGAAAGTTGATGAGTGCTAATGCATTGCTCGTCAAATGTGCTGCTTTTACAATTTTTATGGTGGTAATGTTCTCTACTTTTCCATTTAGATTAAGGTCGACAAATCTATCCTTGCAAGTGTTTAAATTAATTAACGCAGCGGTAACCCATGTTTGAACATTACTAACGTGTAACCCGAAAGTAGAGCCTTCAATTATGAGACCCAACTCAACTTTAGACTTCTGAAGCATCTCCACAGCGACATTAAGCTCCTCCACACAGTCACACATTGCTGCTGTCACAACGGGATTCAAAGCTTTGATAGTTGTCACCATAATATGAGTTTGTTTGGTGAATTCAAGTGCCACATCGAGGGCAGTTTGAGCTAGAATATTAGGACTCGTCTCGATTTCGCCTGCGTGAATTTTGAGAACATTGCAGCACAACCTAGGATACCTGGTGGCATTGCATGATGTTTTTATGTAATCGGTAGACAGTAGTTTTTTTTTTTTTTTTTTGAAATGGGCCTGGTGCGGCTGCCCTCAAGCCTTGATTAAAGAAATTGCAGAATACAAGGGGGGGACGTAGAGCCTGAACCCCAAATTACAATAAGCATAGAGAGAACATCCTAGAATAAAACCCGGATTCTCCACAAAATCTATGTATTCTAACAAGCACCAATTAGCAAAGAGTGCACAAATGACTACTCTATTTGCTTTGACATAGCGGTGACATACCGGAAAGAGAACTCTATTACGAAGAAGCATAATTACCTGCTTTAGCACAGCTTTTCCACTATGTTGCCGCACGGAAATAAATCCGGCGACACTCAATTTCATCTTGCCACTAGGAGGTTGCGTCCATTTGATCAAGCAAATAGCTCGCAGCCTCGCTAGGCCAGACAAGGCACACCGAGTGTGCATACCGGGACAAAGCCCACGTCGCCCTACCCAAAAATGGGAGGGACTTATTACTGGCATAGAGCCACTTCTTACTATAATTAAGTAAACATAAAACAAAACATAAAAATAAAATGGGACAAGGGTCAGAGCCCAGGCCCAACTTTCACCAAGCCCAATCCAAAGACGGTTGCAGGTGCAGCACCACGTCCATCTGCACTGCTCTCTTGTCCTCCCACCACCGGCCGCAACACCCAGATCGGAAAACTCCCACCACAAGCCGCGACACCCAGATCGGACACAGCCGTCTGACCCAGCCACTGTGCGCTGCGCTCTTGTCCTCCCATCACAGGCCGCATCATCGAGATCTGAAAGATCCCACCACCGACAGCAGCACCCAGATCGGAAACAGCCATCTGACCCAGTCACTCTCCGCCACGGATCATCACCACAACAACCAACCCAGTTCAGAAAGCTCGGTAGACAGTAGTTACTATGCCGGGAAATGCTCCGTGTGCAATGCATGAGCTTATATGATTAGATAATAGAATAATTTCTAGAGCTACTACTATATGGGTAAGATAACCTTTCATCTTTCTTTGGAGGACAAGTGCCTAAAATTTCGGTGATAGTAGGGAGAACTTGAATCAAAAGCTAGATGATCGATACCTAGTTCACAAATGAATCCCTAATATATAGAGAAAAAAACTAAATCTTGTTAAACAATAAGTTCACGTTTTAGTGGAGGATTCTAACTTTGGAAATTTTCTTACTGTGTCTAGTTCAATACCAATGATGACTTACATTACTTCAACATAAATTGAAGAAAATTAACAATGACAACTCACAAATAACTAACCATAAATGTAACTGACAATAAGAATGAATATTCTACATGCAAGTACGTTGGTTTGCATAATAGTCAAAAATCCAACTACACCCACGAAATTATGCCAATAATTTTAAATGGAGGGACAAGAGGTGGTTCTCGGTTGTGGAAACCCTCTTTGCCCTTCGGGAGCGGGTGGACGGTTGACAACCCAAATCAGTTGTCACCCTTGTGGGCGAATGTTTCGTGCTAAAAGCCATCCATAAAAAAATGTAATTAAAAGGGACACACCTCTGGCGACAACATTTTCGTTGCGAAGAGCCTCTCATTTTATTTTTTAAATGAACTAACCTTAGCCAATCGAACGATTTGTCGGCATACGCTCCCATAAAAAAAAATTTCTTCTGTGACAAATTATTTGTTGGTAAAATCCTCCCATAAAATGAAATAAAGAAAGGACGCAAATTTACAAGTGAATTCTTATTGTTAAAAGCCTCACATAAAAAATAAAATAAAAGGGAGAACTCTCGCCATCTGGCGTGCAACATTCCACGGTGAAGCATAGCAGTGTGGCGCTTGTATTGCTTTTCCACAACCCTTTTTGCAAGGCTTAGACTGTTCCCATCTCGCTCACCGTTAAAAGACAAAATCGTATAAATGAAAGAAAATATTTGTCAAAACCCAATTCGCATAATAAGATATTGTCCGCTTTGGGCCCCGCTTTCATGGTTTTGTTCTTGGACTCCCACCCAAAACACGTCTTATTATGGGGGAGGTAAGTCCACACATATAAGGCACGGCACGTCACCTCATCTCCCTCGGGAGATGTGGGATCTCACAATCCACCCCTCTTAGGGGCCTGACACCCTCGTCGGTACACTTCTGGCCAAGGATTGGCTTTGATACCATTTTGTCATAGCCTAGTCTACATAACAAGATATTGTCAACTTTGAGCCCTGCCCTCACGGTTTTGTTCTTGGGCCCTCACCCAAAACGTGTCTTGCTATGGAGAAGTGAGTTTGTGCATATAAGGCACATCACTTCCTCTTCCCCAGGTGATGTGGGATCTCACAATCCACCCCCTTAAGGAGTCCAACGCTCTCGTCGACATACACTTCTGGCCAGGGATTGGCTTTGATATCATTCTGTCACGGCCCAGTCTGTATAATAAGATATTGTTCGCTTTGGGCCCCGCCCTCACGGTTTTGTTCTTGGGCTCCCACCCAAAACGCATCTTACTATAGGGAGGTGAGTTTGCACAAATAAGGCACATCACCTTATCTCCCCCGAGCGATTTGTGATTTCTCAATCCATCCCACTTAAGGGCCTGACACCCTCGTCAACATATTTTTGGTCGGGGATTGGCTCTGATACCATTCTGTCACATCCCAGTTTGCATAGCAAGTTATTGTTCGTTTTGGGCCTCGACCTCATGGTTTTGTTCTTGGTTTTGCTTGGGTGTATCTTGTTTTCCCCTTCTCTTTACTCTTTGTACTACTTCCTTTTATCAATAATATAATGAATATTAGAGTTCTCTTTTGCTTACCACTTCTATTTTCATTGGAAGGTTCTATTAATACCTCCAAAACTTGTATTTAGTCCTCCTATCTTTTTTGAAGTTTCAAAAATCCAATCTTACGTACCCTTAAAAAAATAAAAAATAAAAAAACATGTATTCAAGCATCTGCAACTGTCTCACTTGAACCATCTTTGGTTTAACCACCTCTGTGGCATAATACCCAGAAAACAAGAATAAAATTTCATTAATTGAGGTTTAGCATTTCTCTTGTACTACAACAGAAAGTCTTTTTAGCCACCAAGTTTTTTGCGAGGAATTTATTTTCCTCAGTAAATGTCACTTTTTACGAGGAATATTTCGATTTCTCACTAAATGTCATTAGGTTTTCTGCGAGAAACATATTTTCCTCACTATACACCACTTTCTACGACGAATATTTTTGTTCATCACTAAAAGTGACCATAGTTTGGTCTCCTAAATCATCATGTTATTAGCGAGGAAATATGAGACTAGGGTGAGGAATTTTTTCATCGCGAAAATGACATTCAACGAGGAAATAACAATTTCGTCGTTATTAGTTTGGCGGAAAATTATGTAAAACCCGCCAAATTCAATGGTGACAAAATTATGGATTCCTCGCTAAAATCCCGTGTTTTACGATAAACTATTTCCTCATGAAAAGAATCAATTAGCGAGGAAATAATGATTTCGTCGTTATTAGTTTGGCGGAAAATTATGTAAAACCCACCAAATTCAATGGCGACAAAATTATGGATTCCTCGCTAAAATCATGTGTTTTACGATGAACTATTTCCTCGTGAAAAGAAGCAATTAGCGAGGAAATAACGATTTCGTCGTTATTAGTTTGGCGGAAAATTATGTAAAACCCGCCAAACTCAATGGTGACAAAATTATGCATTCCTCGCTAAAAGCCTGTGTTTTACAATGAACTA
Organism: Rosa rugosa; assembly: GCF_958449725.1. NCBI lineage: Eukaryota > Viridiplantae > Streptophyta > Magnoliopsida > Rosales > Rosaceae > Rosa > Rosa rugosa. The sequence continues at coordinate 12,534,386 of NC_084823.1, forward strand.
TTTCCTCGTGAAAAAAAAAGCAATTAGTGAGGAAATAATGATTTCGTCGTTATTAGTTTGGCGGAAAATTATGTAAAACCCGCCAAATTCAATGGCGATAAAATTATGGATTCCTCGCTAAAAATCGGTGTTCTACGAGGGAACCATTTTCTCATCAAAAGAATCCATTAGCGAGGAAATAACACTTTCCTTACTATTAGTTTAGGGGAAAATTGTGTAAGACCCGCCAAATTCAATGGCGACAAAACTATGATTTTCTAGCTAAAAGTCCATGTTCTACGAGGAATTGTTTTGTCGTCAAAAGAAGCCATTATCGAGGAAAATAATATTTTCCTCGTTATTGGTTTGGCGCAAAATTATATAAGAGACCCGCCAAATTTAATAGGGACGAATGAAAGCATTCCTCGCTAAAAGTCTTATTTCATCGATGATTGATCTCTTCGCCTTTGATGCATTTAGCAAGGATCTAATTGTTTCGTCGCTGTAGGTTTTGGTGGGAAAAAAAATAAGGGAAAAAAATTGGCAGGATTAAAAAAGAAAAAGAGCGGGTAGATTTTTTCTTTTGGTGGGCAATAAAAAGTAGTAGTAATTAAGATCGTGATAAAAAAAATAAAAAATAAAAAACATATAAAAGAGAACTATGACGACAAAACCCTACTTGTTAGTTTCTCCTTATCAGCTCTCTCTAAAACTCTCCTCGTGGGTATGTATCTAAAATCTTATTGTTGTTTTGTTTTGTTTGATTAATCATGGTTTAATTGTTTTGTTGAATCTAATCTTGATATTATTTAGAATTGGATTAATTAAGTTCAATGTCAATGTATTTGTTTTTGAAGTTCTCCTTTTGGTTAATCGACTTTGTTGTTTTCTTGTACCCTAATTCTTCTTATGTAAGAATTTGTCATAGCTTGAAGATTGAGGATTGATCCTTTATATTTTTTTCGTGGCTTCATACCTTAATTCGTTGTATTCATATGCTAAATATAGATTCTTGGTTTGGTATGAGCTTTGGATTGATTTCGTTTTGGTATGAACTTGTTTATATATATAGAAGTCTTTCGGAAAACTACTCATAGTACTCCTGGCTAACGCGTATACTGTTTATCTGATGCTGCAGCTCCCCCCACCCAACGCCTTAATGTGTTTTGTTTGGGTCGATCTGTTGGTTTTTTTTTCCTTTTTTTTTTCGTATTGCTTTCTGTTCCTTGTTGGGCTCTTTGCCCTTTTGGTTCTATTCTGTTGTTGTAATGCCGAAAAAAAAAAATATAGAACTCTTGGCTGCTGCCAGCCACCCACTGGCACAGTCACACAGGGTAGTGCAATTGTGTGTTATATAATACGTATATGTCCATATGTCACTGAACTTAAATGCATGATATAAAACCAGAGGCTCTAAACCAGAAACTGGGGAAAGCTAGCAATTGAGCATCATCAGGAACAAAACCCATGTGGTCAGTTTTATAAAACAAAAAGGGGGAGCTTCAAATTTAATTGCTAGCTATAGCCTCATTCTCAGTTGGAATTGTTTGTTTATTCTTTTTATTTTTGCTATAGTTGCTTTTCAAATACTACACTAATTTTGTTAATAATTTCTACATTTCAATTTGCTTTTTAATGATAAGAACATAAAATTACAATTCCAAAATAATCATTTGATATGTTATACTTTCCAGATTGTTTCAGAAAAAAATTCTATTAATAGGTCACGTTTGAAATATCACCATAAAGCAGGGTCGAAGTCTTTTATGTCGCATCAAGAACAGATTGTAAGTTATCTATACAATTTTATTAATTAATATATTGTACCTATTATACATGTCTTAACAACATTTTTTTGTTTGATTCAATAGGCTGCACAATCAGGGGAGATGCTAGGTGCAATTGAATGCTTTGAAATGGAGTACAAAAGCATTAAAAAAGGTTGGGATTTGGGAGTGAAAGAATTATGGGTAAGTGACCTATTGATGTGTATAATATAACTTGAATTATAGATGTATAACTATATATGCATATTCATACGTAGATATGTATTTATATAAAAAACGATTACATAGATTAAGATGATGAATATACCTATTGATTACAAGAGATTATTTTGATTTACTAGGAACTAAGCATACACACTTAAAATGTATTTTCTTTTATTTGCAGGATCAAATGGTTAAGATGTGAACTGAGACAACCCTTCCTGATGGGACTCGAACTATGAATGATGATGAAATAAGTGCAAAGGTTCTTGGAGTAAAATCAGGCTACATCAAGGGTTGTGGTTTTGACCCTAGGCCTCCACCATCTAGCACTTCTCGATCGTCACTAGATGAATTGTCTGAGAAGAATAAAGAGTTAGAAGATAAACTTGAAGAGACCCAAAATACTATAAAGGCTCAACAAGAAAAGATTGATGCACAAAACGTGCTGATCCAAGAATTGCAGGAGCAAGGCAAAAAGTTTGAGCAGTTCATGGCAACCTATATGAACCAACAAGCATCAAGTTAGTTATGCGTATCTAGGATTTAGTATCAGTTAAATATGTTCATTGATTTTTGGATCATTTTTAGTTCAGTATTGACTTTAGACTATTCCAATTTGTAGTTATGGTAGACAACATTATGAATTATTATTTTGTTTATTGTTTAACTAGTTTTGAATAAGAATCCTCTTTTTAGAATAAAATAATATGTATCGCTGGCAGGTCGTATCGTAATAAGAAGACTTCTGCAACAAAAATAAATTTCCTCGCTATAGATTAAAATCAATAACGACAAAAATAAATTTTCTCACTATAGACTGTAGATCCTACATTGACGAAAAACACATTCCTCGTTGAGTATCTTTATCGAGAAAACTTTTTCTTCTTTAAAAGATACATATTACGATGAAACAAAATTTCCTCGCTGAAATCAGTTTATAGAGAGGAAAAACTTCCTCGCCCAAAGCTATTTATAACGACGAAAATATTTTTGACCCAAAAACCGTAGTCCCTACACCGACGAAAAAAACATTCCTCATTGTTGAGTATCTTTATCGAGAAAACCTTTTCTCATTGAAAAGATACATTTTACGATGAAACAAAATTTCCTCGCTGAAAACAGTTTATAGCGAAGAAAAACTTGGTCGCCCAAAGCTATTTATAACGACGAAAATATTTTCGTCCCAAAAAGCTGTAGTTCCAACGCCGATGGAAAACATATTCATCGTTGTTAAGTATCTTTAACGAGAAAACTTTTTCTCGCTGAAAGAATACATGGTACAATGAAACAAAATATCCTCGCTGAAAACAGTTTACAGCGAGAAAAAACTTCCTCACCCAAAGCTTATAACGACTAAAATTCGTCGCAGAAAAAGTAGTTTAAATATTTTATTTATTTACATTTTTTAATTTTAGTTATCATTGGCGAGGAAATAATTAATTTCGCGACGAAATCTAGTATGTCAGAAAATATATTTAACGACTATTTTCTAATCGTTGAACTTTTTTAACGAGAAAGAAGTATGGGTTTGAGTGAGGAAAGAAATTGTCGCTATAGAATAACAGCGAGACAAATAAATTTCATCACGAAAAGGGTTTGACGAGGACATTGTTTTTTCGTCGCTGAAGCTTTTCTTGACGAGCATTCTCCGACGAATTGAAGACGAAAAGAATTTCCTCACGGAAGTACTTCTGTGACGAAATGTCTGTTTTTAGCGAGGAATTTGTTCCTCGTAAATGAGGTTTTTTGTTGTAGTGTTACGCTAAAGCTTCTGACTTTATTGAATTGGAATAGGGTTGTCACTTGGTTTGGTAATTAACAAACCGACCGAATACCAACCGATGTTTTAAGTTTGGTAAACCGACTTTTTGGTAACCGAGACCGATAAAACCGAAATCGAAAATTACCGAAAAAGTTGGTTTGGTTTTGGTAAATACCGAATCTACCGATTATCTTATATTAGCTTTATATACTATGGTTTTCAATACACATATGTGTATATTAAGAAATAAACATAAAAATTTGGGGTTTTGTCCATTTACCCCATTTCTAGGGATTTTTTTCCCACTTACCCCATTAAGTTTTTTTAATTCTCTCTTACCCAATACACTCTAAGGGAGTCTTCCCTAATACCCCATTAAGATTTTTTTTTTGTTTTTAATTTTTTTTTAATACCATTTTACCCCTCACACCTTTGTTACTTAGAGAGAGAGAGAGAGAAAATGGAAGAGAGAGAAACCATAGGAGACTTCGCCGGAGCCCGTCACCGGCCGCCGGAATATGGTCACCGGCCACCGGAATCCGGCCAACTTTCGCCGGAATCCGGTCACCGGTCACCGGAATCCGGCCAACTTTCGCCCGAATCCGGTCGTCGGATTCCGGTCATCGGCTGCCGCCCACCGGAAATTGCTGAAAATCTCACCGGAAAGTTTTTTTGCCCCCAATAGACATCTATTGCCCCCTAATAGCAATAGACGTCTATTGCCCCCTAATAGACGTCTATTGGGGGCCAATAGACGACTATCAGCCATGTATTGCCCCCCAATAGACGACTATCAACCATGTATTGCCCCCTAGTAGACGTCTATTGCCCCCCAATAGACGTTTAGATTACCGAAATGGTAATTAATCTTCCTAAAACTACACAAATAAAACTTTAATTAAAGAAAAAAAACGAGGAGATTACATCAATTCAAAACGTCTATTGCCCCCAATAGATATCTATTAGCCCCCAATAGACGCTTTAACAGATGTCTATTGCCTCAATTTTAAAACGTCTATTGCCTCCCAATAGACGTTTCGATTACCGAAATGAGAACTAATTTTTCTAAAATTACACAAATATAACTTTAATTAAAGAAAAAAAAGAGGAGATTACATTAATTCAAAATGTCTATTACCCCCCAATAGATGTCTATTGGGAGGCAATAGACCAACAACTCAGCCATTTTTAATAGACGTGTATTGCCCCAATAGACGTCTATTGCCCCTATAAATCAACAACTTCCAACAAGACCAATTGATCATTTGAGCTCTTTGAAGAAAAATCAAATAACCTTTCAAAAAAAAAAAATTAAACAAGAAGAAAGAAATGAAGAAAGGTCAATAAGCTCATAACTAGTTCAAGGTTGCACAAAACATAGAATATTGGAATTGGAAGAAGCTATAGCTTTATTTTAAGATGGATGTGCAGAGCTTCTTATCAAAAAAAAAAAACTGCAGAGCTAGTGCAGACTAAAACAAATGTCATTATTAACAACATGTGGCTCTGAGCCACAATCCATCATTTACCAAAACACATCCATGCAAAGCCATCATTCTCCAGTTGACAACATTTAACTCAATCTTCCACTCCCTTATCTTTTCAATAAACCAATAGCATTCTCAAATCTAACAATCTGAGAATAACCAGTAGTCATAGCATTCCATGAAACCATAGCCTTATCTTTATCCTATCAAACAAAAATTGAATCGATCATGACCATTATCTCACAAGTGCCACAACCCAGCACAGGCCACGAATTAATGGTGAGAATGCTCTACGACCACCTTATCTCCGGCTCCGTCAGCGACATCATCCACCCCAAGCTCACCTGCCGCCTCCGCTTCATGGACTCTCTCCTCGAGTAATAACGCCGGTCCATCACCTTGAAGAGCTCCTCCATCAACCACCGTGGCCACTCCGTCACCTTCATCGACTCACCGGGCCACATAGACTTCTGCAACGAAGTCTCCACCGCCGTGACTCGGACTCCAGTGCTCCGACGAGAGAGAAATCGGTGAGCGAAACAGGCTCCGGCCTACGGATCGGAGGGATAAGAGAGAGAGAGAGAGAGAGAGAGGCCGAAGGGATGAGATTATTGAGATATAGGGAGAGTGGCATGATAGTAGTTTATTAATTAGGTTAAGGGCAAAATTATCATTTCACTTTAAATTGGGTTAGTGAGAATAAAAATTTGTTGCTGGAGTAAATGGGTTAAGTTTAACCAATTTTGGTGTTTTGGGTCAAGGACCCTAAAAATTTTCATAATAGTATGAACTTTACTACATGTACTACATTAATAGTACATGTATTTTAAGTAACCTAGTCACAGATTGTTAAATAAACCTAGTTTTATGGAAAATGGCTAAACTTGATGTCATTTATACAAAAGAAAGCTATAATTAGTAGATGGATACAAAGTTTACGACTATAAAATTGAAAAACTTAGTTTTGTTCATTCTAATTTTTATTTCAAAGAGTTTGTTGTCCTAAAGTTGGTAATACTGAAAATCGAAATACCGAATTCGGTAGATATGATTAAAAACGGAAAATTTTGGTTGGTAATTGGTAGCTCAATTTTGAAACCGAAAGCTTTGGTTTTGAAGTTGGTAATACCTAAAACCGATTCGAACCGACTGAATGACAGCCCTAAATTGGAACCATGACAACATGAGAATAATCAATACATACATATATTGAAATTGTTTCCTTTATTTCATCGTGTTGTCTCCTTCGTCAACAAAGATTGCTACCATTTTTAGAATTAAATCTCAATCAAGGAGACCTTTACTCAAAATTGTTAGCACACAAAAACTTGATATAGTTTAATACTTGACACACATGGGCATTGTACACCAATTTGAATTAAGAATATAAATAATCCCTCAAAAATTCACACCTGGCATAAGTTAATTTCCATTACCCCAAATCCCCAATATTGTAATATGACAACGTACGACCATCCTTTTAAATCGGATGACCATGGGCATTGGAGTTCAAGTTTGAGGTAGCAATAGCAACAACAAATTTGAGAGGCAGTTAGAGATGAAAACTAAAGAAGAAAGGGGTAGAATTGGAAGTTTGTGTATAAATTTGGAGAGGGAGGTCCAAATGCTAAATAGGGAGGTCTGAATAGAACCACCCATTTTCATTTTCTTACTTTTCTAGCGAAAAAACTTATCAATGAGAGCAAACTCCTTATGAACTAGAAATTGAAGCAAAATAAACAAAACAAAACAATTTGAAATAAAAAAAATGAGATTATAAAAGAATAAGAACATCAGTTCTATCTAAATAACAGATGTTAAATAATGGAAAATAAAGGAATTCCTTATGTAAAGCGATGTCATAGTAGGGAACAAAATCAGTCTTACAAATCAACCGATGTCTAGACTCATTTTATACATGAGAACCTTATAAGAAATTGATGTCTAAAATCATTTTTAACATCGGTTAAAAACCGATGTTTGTGATTTCATGATCTTTCTCTACACCTACTAAGACATCGGTCGGCTTTTTGTTTTACATCGGCTAAAAACCGATGTATGGTGACATTATTCTAGTAGTGAGTTATGCAAAATTTAATTCTATTCAATATGTAAGTGAAATTGGTGATAATTGTTCTTCACATTGTCTGTATGAGCTAAAGGCTAAGGGCACTTATAATTACATAAATACATTTTAATAAGCATTTCGTTGTACACATGTGCCATACAAGTAAGTTTTCTTGCATTTTCGTTAGGAAGAGCCTCTCTTTTCATTTTTTTTATATGGACAAACCTTAGCCAATCAAACGATTTGTTGGCATAGGCCACCCATAAAAAAATATTAAAAAATGGACTCACCTTCTACTGACGAATTATTTGTCAGTAAAATTCTCCCATAAAAATAAAATAAAAAAGGGATGCAAATTTACAAATGAATTCTTGTTGTAATATATATCGATGGCACCCCTTTCGATTGGAAGTCACGGAATTAATATATCATTTTTGGTTGCATCATACAGTGAGTGGTAGTAATTTTTGGTAAGAGGTGACCGATATGCAAAAAATCCAAATACAATTACTACCCACCAAATTATTGCATAATTGATGGTGGGAGTCTGCTGAAATCTTCAGTTCCATAGAGTGGACAAGTAAGGTTTAGAATTTTGAAAAATTGTAAGAGTGTTTAAGGACATCTGATTTATGTGTCTGGCCCAAACTCTAGTGACTTGATCAAGTTGTAATAGGGTTAGTCTTACAGATATCTTCGGAGATATCCTAATCATTGTACGATTCAATTTCCTTGTAAGAAGAGAATATAATCATTCGGAGAACATAAGCAGAGAATATAATCGTAAAATGAATGATCCGTCTTGCAGTAACATTGATTCAGGGTTTGGTTATTTGTTACAGGGTTAGGGCTTCGTGCTGATAACGTGTTTTAGGAAATCAAAAATTGGGAGAGAACTATCGAATCAATGTTACTGCAAGACGGATCACAAGGTTTCATGAGTTCATTGGAGCCATGAATGTCACTGAAAAGAATGACAGCATTCTTGTGAAGAACTATAATTCAAGACCTATGGGAACATAGACTATTCCGGAGTCTAATTATAGTCGCGCCCCAATGGGAGGGTGCCAAGAGCGAAACCCTAATCCTAGGGATATTTTTGACGTTCTGGTCCATATAATCTCTCTACTTGGGAAGGTAACCGCCAAAATAGGCTGACACAGAACCGAAAAGGTCAACGTGGAAAGAGAGAGGGAGGCAACACCTCTAGCCATGTTGGTAGCGCCATCAATACTAAGAGTCATCCTAATGACGCTTTCAAAGCGCCTCAATCAAAGGAGTCTGAGCACAGAGATGTATGTTCTCGATGTAGAGCATCCGGTCATTGGGCACACATTTGTAGAGCTCGTGACAGTATTGCCACCACCTATAAAGCATATTTTGAAGCTAGAGAAGCTCACTATGTGGAACAAGAAGATCAAGAAGGTGATCTCGAACTAAGGGTTATAGACTTCAAATATGGCTGGGATCAATAGATTGCCAATTTTGAATAAGTCTTTATTTTTCCAAGAGATATAATATGGCAATTGCCACAGTACTATTAGTGGATGCCAGTGGTTAAGTTTTTCTTCAACTAGCCTCATCCAAAGGGAGTATGATGTCTAGAAGGTTTTGAGATAAGTGGTACTTAAGCGAGGTTTGCTCCACCAACATCTCTCTACTCACCTGGTCGTATTAATTTTGGACTTACCGAAAGAAGTTAAACGACTACCTTTGTTTTGCATTAGCTAATTTCGGATTAGATTTTCTTTTGGTCAAAGAAACAATGATGTATATCGTTGGCTTATGAATAAAATTTCGAGTCCTTTTCATTATCACTCCATTTAAATTCTGAGCTTTTGAGGAATGAATCCTAGAGAACTTCAATGTCTTGCGAATAGTGCGACTACGCACACCATTCACCGCCATAGTCAATTATTCTTAGAGATGTTGCCTACACATTCCTTCGTGACTATGATGGCTAGGCCATCAAGTTTAGTTCAAAGACATGGAATGGCCCAAATTTCTCTTGCTAAATGGCACCTTGATTACTGTCACAGAAACTTTTTACGCTCCTAGGGAAAATCGAATCCTATTGAGCTATTTGAACCAACGGATTTCATACGAAAATGCATGTAGGGAATGAAAAAGAGTTCCTTTGCATTACCTCTAATGATTGCGAATAAAGGCGCATCTTAGAGAAACTTATGTGTCTCTCTAGTGGTTTTTATGTTATCCCTATTCGAGCCATTAAATCTAATAAAGTTATGAGAGAATATCTCTTAGATTTAGACACATATTAGTTTTGTCACGACAGGATGGGTCATCCTAATCATGATATGATGATCCCTATACTAAAGACTTCACACGAACATCTATTCTTTTGAGTGACATGAAGCAAGAATCAAAAGTTGATTCCTGGACTAAGTGTGACCGCCGCCGTTACCTCTGACACCGCCATCGTCCACCGCCAGCCTAGGGCTCGCATAGTCCATATCCATGACGTCATCCATGGCGTCCATCATGGTGATGGTGCCCCAGGTGATGCTGCAATCACTAACTTTGCTTCAAATAGCGTTTCAGACGCTCAGGCCCAACCAAAATTCTCATTGGTTGCATCTAAGGCCCCTCGCTCGTTCTACAAAGTCTATTCCTTAGGAAAATTAGGACTGAGACCGTCCTATGCAAAGGATACGAAAATACTCATTGTGTTCTTATTTAGAATCCGAGGGAATTCTGTGGACCGATTCAACCAACTTGCGGACGTTTAAATATTTCATGACATTGATTGACACGCAAACATGCTGGTTACGTGTTGTGCCATTGTCCACTTATAATGCTGCTTATACTATACTCCTAGCACATATTATATGGTGACAGGCTCACTCCCCGGATCATCCTATTCAGTCAATTAGACTTGACAATGCTAGAGAGTCTACATCGAAGACTTTCGATGATTATTACATTGGGAGTGATGTTGGACATCATATTCCCATGTACACACCCAAATGGTCTCACGAAAACGACTACGATGGTAACCCGGATATTGATAATGCGCACCAATCTCCCTATATCCACTTGGGGTGATGCAATACCGCATGCATGTATGCTAATTCGTCTACGACCCACCACCACTCAATCTTTCTCTGCGTTACAGCTAGTGATTGGGTACAAGTATCTCGTACTTACGAATATTTGAGCGCACCATTTATGTGCCTCTTGTGCCGCTACAACGTACTATGATGGGTCCTCACAGACGAATAGGCAACTATGTTGAATTTGAGATTCCAACAATCGTCCGACACTCAATACCCTTGCTAGGCAATCTCTTTACTGCATATTTTGTGGATTGTCACCTTGATGAGATAGTTTTCCCGTCGTTAGGGGGAGATAAGAACACGGATGTTCAGCAGGAATGACAGGAACTGTCGTGGTCTATCCCTACCATGTCTCATCCCGATCCCCGTTAAAGTGACGAGATCACACATATCTGCTATAAATATGCCTGCAAGGATAGACGTCCTTACGAGAGGACGTAACGCCACACTACACGATGGTAGGCATGGCATCAACGCCATAGAGAGTGACACTCTGACGTTACAGGCCATAGCCCCAAGTAAGATGCGTGGGAGGCCCGTGGGTTCAAATGATACTTTGGCACAATTCAATCATTTGATCATCAACACTCAAAATCCGTCACATGAGAATGTTCCGGATTATGGTTATTGTTGGGGGATGTCTCAAGGTCAGAACCTATTCTTGAGGATATAGAGCTCTCTGAAAATTACACTAGTGTACATGAGACGTGGGATAGAAACTCCATCATGATTGATGATGTATTAGCGCATTTCATCACGCATGAGTTTTTTTAAGTCTGATGATATCGAACCATGCTCCGTTGATAAATGAATGCCAATGTAGAGAAAATTGGCCTTAATGGAAATATGCGATCCAGGTTAAGTTGGATTCTTTAACGAATGGGAAGGTATTTTTGAGTCAGTGATGCCGACACCTTCTAACATAAAACCTGTTGATTAATGGGTCTTCATTAGAAAGTGTAATAAGAAAAAGACATGGTAGTCTCGCCTTATGGTGCAAGGTTTCTCAGAAAACGCCCTGGAATCGACTACAAGGAGACATATTTTCTCGTAATGGACTACCCTGTTAGTTTGGTAGTTTCCGAATAACTGAACATGCAGCTTACGAATGTGGTCACCACGTATCTTTATGGGATCTAGATACAGAATATATGCTAAGTTTCTTGGTGGACTTCATTTACCCAAGTCAAGTGGCTCTAGACTACGGAGTGCGTTTGCAAATAGGTTGAAATGCTCACTAAAGTGACTACTTGATTGGGAAGGAACATGCCCGCGCGTTTCCATTACAAATTTCAGATTCTATCACGGTTCATGTTGGTGACATGATCTTCATTGGAAGCCCTTAAAGAGTTCAGGAAAACCGCTTAACACTTGAAATCCGAGTTTGAGATGAAGGATCTTGGGAAAACACGATTTTGTCTCGATTTGGAACTTGAGCACCGTGTTGATAGATGCTTAGGCGTTTTGACAAGGTCAAGCCTTCAAGCACGCCCGTGATCGTCTGTAATCTTGATCCTAAAAAGGATCATCTTCGTCTGAAGGATGATGACGAAGATGTGCTAGAGGCAGAAGTGCCCTATTTGAGTGCAATAGGCACATTATTGTACTTAGCTCAATGCATAAGACTGGACATCTCATTTGTAGTGAACTTGTTAGCTAGGTATAGCTTTGCACCAACCCGACGCTATTGGAGTGGTGTAAAAGATATATTTCGATACTTGAGATGTACGATTTATATAGGTTTGCTCTATCCCTACATAGAGATGATGGATTCAGACCCATCACACACCAGGAACGCGACCAACATTGGCCTGCGTCCTCTATCCCCATCACAAAACGACATTAGTGTTTTGGAAGGTTTTGCTGATGCTGGGTACCTCTCTGACCCACACAAAGGTCGTTCCCAATCTGGTTAAGTATTCACCATGGGTAAGATCGCGATATCTTGGAGGTCTATAATACAAACCTTAGTCGCTATATCTTCGAACCATGCAGAGATTATTGCTCTTCACGAAGCGGTTCTTGAATGTATATGGATTATATCCATAATTACACATGTTCGAAGCAATTGTGGTTTGAAGTCTACAATAGATGAGCCTACGAGCATTTACAAGGATAATGTTGCTTGCTTTGAACAAATGAAGCAAGACTACATCAAAAGTGACAACACCAAGCATAATCAATAACAACAGACTCTCCTCAAGATAAAAGTGAACTAGGTTCTATCTGAGGAAAATGTGGCAGACTTGTTTACTAAGTCATTGCCTAAATCCACTTTCGAGAAACATGTTAGTAGCATCGCTTGCGGAAGTTATCCGAACTCCCATGATCGTAGTCATCAAGGGGAGATGCAGACATCAGGGGGAGATGTCTACATGTTAGGTCTCAAAATGTAAAAGGTGTGTTGTATTCTTTTTCTCCTTCGACCGAGATTATTTTTGTCCTACTGGGTTTTTGTTACTCGGCAAGATTTTTTAACGAGGCAACTAGAGGAGCTCCATGTTTGGGCGACACAAGGGGGAGTGTTTAAGGACATCTGATTTATGTGTCTGACCCAAACTCTAATGACTTGTCTAAGTTATAATAGGGTTAGTCTTACAGATATCTGCCGTATGTTGTATGATTCAGTTTCCTTGTAAGACTTATTTTTGTCCTCTATATAAAGAGGCCCCTATCATCAATAAAAGTACAGATCATTCTCTCCCAATTTCTGATTTCCTAAAACAAAGAAGAGTTTCTATCAAATTTACCTCAAAACTTGGAACATTTTTCCTTTAATTTTTATTTTTTTTATTAATGTTTGACCTACTGCAAGGTTGAATTGGGTTGGGCCACAGAACTCTTTTGCTATTGGCAAAGATTCTTAATCTTCCCCCTAACACTTGGACTGGATTGAGCGGGCTAAACAATCATTAGGCCTGTGACTATTCTAATTCACAATATAAGCCTGTATAGCTTTTTGGGAGCGGGATTGAAGGATCCTTCACGGCTTCACTCTGCCGAATTTTTTTTGGGTCGATCACTCCTCCGCCATTTAGAGCGGAGAATTTATAGAGGAAATTGGGTATTGAATTTCAAGAAGGGTTGCTATATATAATACTGTTTGTAGTAAACCCTAGCAACTGCACGAATGCAAGACCAAATCATGATTCTGGAAACACGCTTATATATCCTGCATTTAATGGAGAGTTCGATTCTCGTCATTCTCCTCACCCACACCTTAGGCCTCATAATCTCATATGAATGGCGAAAAACAATTGAAATATTAGAGACGAAAAAAATCGATTTTAAGGGCAACAATATCTTTCGATGGTATTAATATAACATCAACCAATAATTGATCTTATTTCTTTTCAAATAATTGTATGGAATGTCACCTATCTCAAAAACCAAGTCCAATCATTTATTGTTTTAACGTAACTATTAAGAAGATGTCAAAACGAGCATCGATCCCTAATTCGTACTCATTGCTAGTACAAATGCATCGTTAGTGATTATCATCTAAATGATATTATATATGGAGCTATCTAGAGTACATTAATTCCTCTTGAAAGTAGAAACTGAACCGTGTGACGGTACGTACGTAGTAGTAGTCTAGTAGATATGTTCTTGGCTTCTATCATTCAAACTCTCAATCTTGAAAATCCTAGCTTTCGTGATACAGATAGCTAAGACATGAATATATATGATCAAGGCTTGCTCATATCTATGTCCTTGTCTAATTAGTGGTACTGCACGCCCATCATTGAACACACATAATAAGACCATTTTTTGTTTCTTTGACTCGATCATCATCATCTTCATCATCAACCATCGAGCTAATAATGCCTAATGCATCTTTTCTATCAGGACTATGCATGTGCTTTGACCTGTCTAGTTCCTTAGTAGACAAAGCCTAGCTCGAAAACAAAATGGAGTTTCTCACGAATGTTATATAACTTCATCTTGTCCTTTACTCTATAGAGTTCATAGCTTCTTGGACTCCTTTTCCACCTCCCTCACTTTCTAATTAGTCAGTTGTTCAATTAAGAGAATACGGCATAGTTTAATGGAATTAGTCGGGTATAAGCATCCTAGTCAAACCAAAAAGCAATTATACAAAGTTGGGTCAAAACTCAAAACCACACAATTGTCAAAATAAGAAATGTCAACCCCACTAATGAATAAGTTGGAGAAAGCTAGTGGTATCCATTATATGCTCCCCTTTCACTTCATATATATCAAAGATACTTTTGCAATAGTGAAGCATTGTATATATGTAAGGCCCTAAGCCTTAGTCCCGCTGCTTTTCTTAGCTCCATCATCCACGTGTTTTGCATACAACCCTCGGCCACATCGTGTCTCAAGTCATATTATATGTACATGTAATTCGAGATACATTCTCTTAATTTTCAGATATTTCGAGATGTTACGTTGTTTAACTCAAAACAATAGGAAATATTACTTCTTATTTAAGATGTAGTGGCAAAGTAAATGGACGAAGTGGGTGGCTATTCTTCTATCATGAGCAGTACATCTTATCATCACCGTTTTGCGGATTGGCTTCATTATAAAAATGTATAGTGAATGATATCGCTGCAGAAATAGGTATTGAGTGCATGAGAGAGGATGGAGAAGTGGGGCCAAAACCAACAAGTTTTTGGGAGTTTTAGACAGGATAATTCTCAATTTCACTCTGGAGTAAACATGCTCAGTCACATTTTTCCAGCCAGCCTATTATATATTGGCACATGTACAATTATTAAAAAGAAAAAAAAATTATAAATTGACTTCTCGTTAACTCAAGAAAATTTCTGTTGGGATCTCCAAATTTGCTCATTTAACATCTCATACTCTCTACATCTCTTTTTTTTTTTTTTTTTGAAAGGGATTTGGAACCCAGCCTAGCTGGGAGGCTCAGCCCCACGCCCGGTTCCATTTATTACATTAATAGTAAAATTTTGCATCGGGGGGGACATAGCACCTAAACCCCGAGCTACAGATAAACAATGACAATAATCCTCATAGAGAACATCCTGTATAATAACATCTCATACTCTCTACATCTCTTTTTTACTTCTAAATAAAAAGGTTTGCTCACTAGACCTCCTTTTAAATTCCTATAATAACCTTAATTATATTATTTAGATACAAAACAATAAATTGCTAATGATACCTCTAATTCACTCATTACACCTCTTTTTTTTCTTTTTTTTTGCATGCAAACCTAAGAACTTAACCAACAAAAATTTCTAAAATTTTAATTCATGAATCAAATGGTCATGACCCTCTCATTCACTAAGCAACATGCAGTAGTAACAAGAACAAAAAAAGGAGGATATAATAATCCACTTTGGAGATAGTAAAACTAACCATCGACAACAAAACCTCTAGAGGCAAAGTAGCATGAACAATTAATACTAACTCAATCTAAGTCACTAAGAAACATGCAGCAGTAATCCAGAACACAAAACAAAAACAAAAACGCAGCAATAAACTAATAACCCAAACTGAAGAAGAAGAAAAAAACAGAAAACAAAAAAGACAAAACCAAAAGCCACCGTCGATCTCCCACCCAAAAACTCTCAGCAAAGTTCATACATTCAAATTATATATACCTTGTTTGGAGGCTCTTAAACAACTAATTGTGTCTCCATTAATGACAATTTTTTAAAGTAGGAGTAATAAATCTTTTGCGCATCACTGGTTGTGACGTTTTGATTGGAAAGGGACTGTTGCCATGGATGAGCCTAACTCATAAGATCACAGGTTTAGAGTGTTTCTAATGTAAAGTTAAAATAACTAATTGAGAGGTCTATAAAGAAAATACTAGTTGATTATAATTCATTGTCTATAATTGCCATTTTATAATAGGATATATATGTAATTTAATAATTCAAAAGAGAAACTCTTTACTCAATTCTCATCTATTTTTATCAAAAGAAAAAAAAAATCTCTATTCTCTCTGTGAACCCGATTCCTTCCCGTTTATAATATCATACATTTTCCAACCATAATGAAGAAGTAGCCAAATATCCAATTAGTTTTTCTTTAATAAAAAAAAAATAAATAAATAAACCTCTTAGCCCACCCACCCTCCTTACATATGTCAGTCAGAATCGAATTCATGACATTTACAATGTTGGATTTATAACTTATCAACATGTCACAGCTCACCGGTATATCCAATTAGTTTTTCTTCTTAAAAATAATGTTGAAGAAACCATTTCCTCAACAGTTGCTGAATAGCCTGAACTCATCATCTTTATTGCCCTTTTGGCATTCAAACCAAAATCAGAATTGAGCGACAACATTGAATTTCTTCAGTTCATTGCCGACAAGGATTATCCATCTTATAGCTAACTAAGCTTTTAGAAATGGGATGGTTACCAATTTGGTCCAGAGCCATGTACATGTTGTATTTATTATTTTGGGTCTTTTTTTTTTAAAGGATTATTTTGGGTCTTAGAGAGCCACAAATTTGTTTTGTTTCTAGGCTGGGGGCTGGAGAGTGTAGGACTTGCAAGTGCTAATTAGAATGGAAGAGAATCATGGATAAACCGCCTGAGTTAACATAGAAAAAAGGTAAAGTGGATTTTTTTTTTAATAATTGTACGCGTGTCAATATATAATAGGTTAGTTGAGAAAATGGTGAATGAATAAATTACTCTAGGAGTCAACCTAAAAATTATCCTTTTAGTCTTCTCACAAAAAAAAAAGAAAAGAATTATCCTTCTAGAAAACATTCCAAAATGATGGGTCGGTACTTATATTTTGTTTGACTAGGCAAAATAAAAAGGGTAAATTCCTCCTATGGTACCTGAGGTACTGTTACTTGGACAATTTGATACCTGATGTATTAAAGGGGACAGTTTGGTACTTGAAGTTAGACTTCGTTTGACACTTTGGTACTTCTGTTAATTTTTCTGTTAAATGTAAGCATAAAATTGACATTTAGAATATATGTATAAAAACATAATAAAAAAACATGAGTTTGTGGGTTGATTTTCTTCATCATTTTATAGGTATGAATTAATGCTTATGGGTTATGTTGAAGGTGAAATATTCGAATTTTATGTTTAAGAAATATAGAAATCATATAGTGAACACCCATGAGAGTACTCTATTGAAACTAGTCTCGTACAACTAAATTTTTTTAAACATAAAATTCAATTATGTCAACTTTAACATAACCCAAAAGCATTAATTCATTTTCATTTTCTCCTAAATGACCCAAAAAATGATGAAGACCTAAAATAATACCAAATAATATCATCGCATTGTGTTTATGAAGAATCCAAGTTTTGGAGGAAAAATCAGTGGATTCATAGAGAATAGTACAAAAAAAATATCTGTTTATTATATTTCTTTAACATAAAATTTGAATATTTCACCTTCAACATATCTATAAAATTATGAAGAATGACAATCAACCCACAAACTCATGTTTTTTTATTATGTTTTTATACATATATTCTAAATGTCAATTTTATCCTTACATTTAACAGAAAAACTAACAGAAGTACCAAAGTGTCAAACAGAGTCTAACTTCAGGTACCAAACTGTCCCCTTTAATACATCGGGTATCAAACTGTCCAAGTAGCAATACTTCAGGTACCATAGGAGGAATTTACCCAAATAAAAACTACGGTCATCATATATTCATATTGAGATAGAAGAAAGAGACAAGAGATAGACCCGGAGTTGCTTACCCTGAATTTTCCAAACCAGTACTCGATCTGTTCTCCTCTATATGGTC
Source organism: Rosa rugosa (assembly GCF_958449725.1). NCBI lineage: Eukaryota > Viridiplantae > Streptophyta > Magnoliopsida > Rosales > Rosaceae > Rosa > Rosa rugosa. Next base: position 12,552,488 of record NC_084823.1, read on the forward strand.
CCTGTAGCTCACGATTGCCCTACAAATGACTATACGTGTTCCCTTTTGAGTGGTACCATGCCCCCACCACTATGATAAAGCTAACCCTAGCTAAGACGCACGTGTAGGTCCCTTGCTGGATGCGCCAGTAAAAAGAAGAAGGAAAAATGAGCTTGGAAATGAGTAGTGCAGAAAGCAAAGCAATTGAAGCATGCAGGGGACCCCTTTGGGAAAGCCATTACGGCACTGCAGTCTCTGCATCTCTGCGTTGTCCTTGTGAGACTAACCTATTGACGTACGATTGGCATCTTTGAATTGAATCTCTGCACTGCATGATCTTTTTTTTTTTTTTTTTTTTTTTGCTTTTTGGGTTTTTATATATATCAGGATTAGGGTTCTAGAGTTCTGGTACCTTGAGCTGCTTGTAGTAGTACTTCTGGTCAGCACGGCATACTTTTCAGCTAAGTCTATCAAAGGCTAGGGCTGTGGCCCTTTCAGTGCTATTCTCACTTTCCCACATGAGTGGGGGATCCATCATATGCGTGTAGATATATAGCTTCATATCTATTGGTGGAATATGCTCAATTCAACACAGATAGCTAGGATTAATTGAATGTGTTTATTAATGGGGCAATTATCTCTCCTAATTTTCTCTTTTCTTTCAGTGCGTAAGAGAACCTGAGAGGATCATCTCCAGATGAACTTCTGTGGGTCGGTGCTTGTCATATGTGTGGATTACAAAACAATGTTTGGGGAATTTAAGTGCAAGGTCAGATTCAAAAGGGTGAATGTAGAAAACTAACCTTTGTTATTATTTTGTGTGGAAGTTTTACATATCCTATGCATCTACAATGTCATGGGGCAGAGTGTTCTCATAAATATCTCAAATAGGCAAGGATAAGTGGAGGCATGCATGATGCAACTATGAGAGAATGTATTTCTTACTCTTAGTCTTGTTCCCATAAAGAAGAATTTTTGGATTAGCCACGTACTACCTGTTCACCAGTATTTAAGGACGGATTTATGGTTTAGTATTTAAGATTTGAATTGAAATAACAATGACATCAAACATGATCACACGCTTATACAACACTAAATCAAAAGATCACGGAATGACTTAGATTCTAGAGATTAGTCGTTATCTTGGAAAGAATGAAAGACATGCATAAAGAAATTTGGATGTATATTGTGAACTTGAACCAAAATCACAAAAGAAACCAATGAAATGGGATGGGATGATTGAATTCTACTGATGATGATAAGGTTGATGTAGAGGTATGCTATTTGCCAACTGCTGCTACTTCTAATTTCTTGGATGTGGTTGGACATTGGACTCAACCTACACTCCCTAGCTCATGTGTCTACATCGATCAGACTTGTTCAACACTCATAAGTTTGAATCTACAAATTATTATGAGGCCGGATTCAGATTGAAATCACTGAATGCAATGCTAATCACCTTGCAATTCTAACCAGATAAATACATGAAAACTCGATAAGAAAGATTAATGTAATTCTATAAACTATCACCTTTGAACTTTGTCTCTGACATATAGAAGAGGTACAAGAACTAGCTAGTAATTAAGAGAAGGATATCCTAGTGGAAAAAAAAATTAGAGAAGGATATAGAGCAACAAAAGACAGAGACGAGGACAATGCATGCATCTTCACTGTAGCTAGTAGTACACAATGGGATAAGATGGGTACACAAAATTCAACCGTAAAATCACGACCTTTGCAGCAATTATTTCCAGGTGGAGGCAAAAACTGCAGGGCCAGGGGGTCACGTACCCTCTCATTGAAGGGCACACTACCCTTTTCAGGGCATTTTGGCCTAACAAGTAATAAGCTGACTGCTGCTGCAAGAAAAGAAGGGAATCAAAACTTTGACTACACAAATTGACAAAGGATTTATAAAAAGCTCGCCATGCATTTCTTTTATTTCTCTCTATTCCTAGAGTAGAAGGTCCTCGTTCTCTCGATACTTGATATGATAAAAGCTTGCATATGTAGTGGCCACTGCCTGAAAAAACAAAGCCTTTTTTTTATCTTTTTAGCCTCACTCATGCATGCATGCACTGGGAATGGAAGAGATAAGCTAATCAGGGCCACCCAACAACTGCTCTCTTTCTGTCTCTTTCTTCTCTTTGGCCACGTTTGGTTAGCGGAAATGAAGCATTAGAAAAGGAAACTTGTTCATTTCCTGCGTTTCGGATGCAAAAGAAAAGGAAATCGTTTCCTGAAGGAACGGAAAATAAGGGGGAAAGTGGTTCATTCCAAATCTCAAATGAATCACTTTCCCCTCTTCTTTCCTTGCATTTATTACTCACAACATATTATTTTATTATATTATTGACAAACTTTTAACAATTTTCCTGATAACTTTCCATACGTTACCAAATATCGGAATGGAAAGTTGTTGGAGAAATTTCCCTTCCCATAGGAAATACAAAGGAATTACTTTCCTTTCCGTGAACCAAACGAGGTCTGTTTTAGAAGACGGGTTGTTTTTGATAAGACATTTATAGGGAAGGGATCAAGGGAAACAAAAGCATCAAAATGCATGATATGCCATTCCCAGTTTGCCACATTTGGCCATTGCAACTTTGGCGGTGGACTTAAGCTATTGTTAATTAATCCTTTAGAACACCATATTGAATTAGTTGGTTTCTTTAATCGTTGTTTACCGACTTTCTTTTGGGGCCCTATCTCTTTTCTTTTTGGTATAGAATTTTGTTCTTTTTGGTGCAATGCAATGCAAACCCTACCACTAATCCCACCAATTGGCCTGGGCGGTTTGAAGTTTGCCATCTTCTTAATTTATAACAAAGAAATGGCTTTTGGGGTACATAGTGAGATGCCATTGGAGGACTACTCAAGTTTAAGAATAAGTGTAGACACGTGTCAGGTTGTCAACGATTAGCAAAGAATTAACGTGGTGTGAATCTGTTCGATTCCAATTTCCACGTTCATTTTGATCGGTTATAGGTAAGACAATGATAGTTATAGATTGCCATTGTAAGGAGATTCCCTTGCAAAAGCCAAAAGGAATACTAATTTTTAAAAGGGTTTCAGTGTTGCTTTTATCAATTGTGCACCGCCTGAAGAACACGATGCATGTCTTGATTGTAGATAACAATATTAGTATAAAGATGAGAGAAATTCGATCTTTTTTTTTTTTATTAAAAAAGAACTTCATTAATAATGAAATATTACAACGATTTGTGGAACAATACTCGTCAAAAGTACACCGACATGGTGACTATTACCCGAATAGTGATCCAACTAGACTTCGCAATGGAAATCCGGTTTCCTCATCACGTGACTTTAGGGTCACTCAATCAGAACAAAGAATTTTTTTCTCTTTTCTGAAATTGCCCCTACTCCCTAAATGTACAATACCCAAAAGACCTCCCTGCTGGACAGTAATTGGTCTGCCGCACCACGTGGCGGTGCGGGTGCCACACGCAAGTCTTCCTCTAAAGATGAAAGCAAAAATGTATATAAAACTACTTCTTTATGTCACATCAGGATATATATTATGTTTGATGATGGTGGAAATTCTCGTTTTGCAATCGCTGTATGATGAAGTTGAGAAGTTGAGGACACCTGATATGTTGTGTGGTATAAATCCATATGTTTTGCCGTTTTGGAGCAAATATAGCCGAAAGTGGAGAAAATGCAAGATAAATATCATTTGGAGTGTTACTAAAGGCATTCCGATCGATGTGTTGAATATGAGCAATTAAAATAGTCATACAACATAGCAGCTCAGTCCTTGTCCGAGCTTGGAAAATGACAGTAACATGCACCAACAGATCAATTAATTCAAGAGTGATTCCTCTTCACCTTTACTAATTATCTCCAAGATTTGCCCACCCCTCCTCATTTGACGGACCAAAAATGGTGAGAAGAGAGATTGTGAAGCGAGTCGATGAAGAGAAGAAGAAGAAGAAGATAATGGTATCCATCACGAAGGCCAAACTGACCTTGGAATTGAAGCAAAAAGAAATGACGCATGTTGATCTAATCCAGTACGATTGATGGTAAATATGTCATCCATCCTATAAGGTGGTAAACGAATACATTAAAATCCAAGTCTAACATAAAAATTATGAATTTTTTTTTTTTTTTTTTGTGTTAAGAGGATTATGAATGGAGGGCATCTATTTATACTTCCACATTTGATATGTGGACCTCTCTGGTTTTTTGAAAATTTTAAAATCCTGATTTACCATTTATAAAGTCTAAACAACAGAAAAAAAAAAAAAAAAAAGATTAACCATGGCTATCCGCATCTCATCCTCTACCTTCAGCAATTCATCTATTCATCTCAACAACCACAACCAATCATTGCATCTCCCAATGGAACTATCTATTATATTCATCTGTTTGATAAATATATATATTATTGATGGATTTAGTATGATTTCTATAGGCAAATAAAAAAAATCATGAATCCAATTGAATGAAACATAAGCATACCCAGATTGAATGAACAATTATCTATGATGACTTTCAAATCTTATTTTCATGAATACCCAACGACTTCTAGTCTTAAATGTAAAAACAAGAACTGATTGTTCATAAGAAGTTGTCGTTTTTGACGAACAACCAAAAACCATTTTTACTAATTGGTGAAGTTTTACAAGCTATGTCTCATTGGGTGATAGCTACTAGTGGCATAGTGTAAAGTGGCATGGCCTGGTGTCTCGCCAATTGCAGTGATGGGGCTCTAATGAAAGATGTGGAGAGGAAGATGGCTGGAGTGGGAAGGTGGGAAGAGAACAAGTATGGAGAAAAAAGGGGCAAATTTGGAATTTTAATGTGTAAAATATGTAAAAGAGGTGTAAATAACAATTTGAGAGGTATGAATAGTATGAGAGAATAATTTTAGTCAAGATATTTATGACATGAATTTTATGATTTTTATATACATACGAAAGGATCATATATGTTTTGACATCAAATGGATGTAGATTCATGAATGTTACCAAAGTCCATGCTATTATGCAACAAGCCAACAACATGCTCGAAATTAAGTTTCATGAGTTCATGATGTTGAATCCCTCTACTGTTTTTTTTTTTTTTTTGAGAATATCCCTCTACTGTTCAAAAAGAAAGAAAGGAAGAAAAATAATCTTTGTGGGGACCTTTCGTTTACAGACTAGTGTAGAGATGATTGGGAATTTAAAAAAAATAATAAGAATCGGTAAAATGTCAGAAGTGGGATTTGAACCCACGCCCTCGTTAGAGGACCAGAACTTGAGTCTGGCGCGTTAGACCACTCCGCCATCCTGACATGTCATGCTCATGTGTCCAACACTAATTATATCAAAGTTTAGATATTTCATAATCAACTGCAAACACAACGTAATATATATTTCAGCTCTCAACACTTACATTACCTGTTCCATTCTCACAAAATGATAATAATATAATTAATTACTGTACAAAATCATGTGTTTAAATATTGTATAAGTATAGGTTATATAGGTAGCATTATTCAAAAGTAATTATTGATTTATTTTCTGTTTTCATATAGCATTATATAATGCTTCTATACATACTTGTAAAACTGACATTAAGATCTCTCTATTTTTCAAGTGATAATTGACATCGACAACCTTTATGAATTAACCTATAAAGGCAAAATAAAGGAAAAAAAAAATTCTTCCCTTCTAACCTCCATTTTGTTTGACAAACACAATATTTGTATTCCTCAACTCGCGCATTGTGTTAGCTCTTTAATTTCACAAATTTGCGGCTAACACTTCCTAATTGATACATCTTCGGCTGTATTGCTCAATTTGCGCCTCGTGTTATTGTTTGTTGTAGTTGTTGTTGTTATTATTTGCCTTGCCATCATTGGAGTTATATATATATATATATATACAGTCCGTCTCAGGTGCGGACGTCCGTACCGAGCGGAGGGTACGGATTTCCTGTTTTCGACCACTTCCCGGCCACATTTTTACATCTTAACCGTTCAGTTTTTAGGTCCTAATGTATAGATCAACTCTGCAAAACTGCAATTTACCATTATAAATATGAACGGTTCCGGTTCGACAGATTCGGTCCGTTGGTGTAAAATGCAGTTTTGGATGCCTTAACGATCACCAAATTGGCTGAAATTTTGTAGAGGTGATCTATACACTAGGACCTAAAAACTGAACGGTTAAGATGTAAAAATGTGGCCGGAAAGTGGTCGAAAACAGGAAATCCGTACCTAAAATTCGGTACGGACGTCCGCACCTGAGAAAATTCCTATATATATATATATATATATATATATATATATATATATATATATATATCTATTGACTCTAAATTCTAAACGTATGCATCAGAACTTAACCAAACTGAATTATATGTATGTATGCCCTCTTTTTTTTTTAATCAAACCCAAACTCGGACGACAATATCATTCATTTTAAGCCAGAATGGCTATTACATACCATTCCACTATCATCTATATATAGACAAATAAGAAGATGTGGTAGTACCCACAGTGGTACATAGAAAAATGTTCACTCACTAGACATCAAATACATTGAAAAATAGCGTGAATCCTCCTTTAGTACTACTCCAGAAGATTCGCTAGAAACACATAGGTGCACACAGAAAAAGTGCATTGCTCCCTAAAATAGGTAATTATTGAAAATAGACAAAACTAATAACATATTGTAGGCCTAGGGAAAACACCCGGCCCAACTCACCTAGCCCAAGCTGGCAACCCAAAAGGAAAGTCAACTTAAAGAGCAGTAGGCCGGCCCAAACTAGGTTTAGTCACCATCTCCTGCGCACATTAGCACAGCCAATCTAGCGCTGCCACAACCATGTCGCCGCCGATCCAGTGCCGCCACAACCAAGCTACTGCCAATCCCGGATGCAGTCGACGAAACAACACTGACCACTGAGAGCCTTAACCGCTGGAAAACCAAAGCAAATCAAACACAAACCGACTTGAGATCGCCCAGATTACCATATCGATGAAGCCCTAAAAGCCCCGTCACTGCTTGGAAGCGAAGCAGACAGAGATTTTACCCCTTCCCAATTCGTCTTAGATAGCCGTAGACCCAGACCAACCAGATAACCATGCTTCAGAGGCGTCGCACCAGAAACTGCCGCCGAACCATCTTGCCAAACCTTCAAGGAACAACCCTCCAAGAAACTGCCCCAAGCTCTAGCATCAGATCACTTGTCTGGCAGTAGACCACAAAACGTCAGCAAGGCCAAGAGGCCTGCCTAGACGTTGTGCGTCGTCGGACGAACGCAATCTCACAGGATGAAACTCAGCCTTTTTACGACTCTAGCAGAAGGACGGCTAGGGTTTTCAAACCTAGAAAAAATATTTATATATGCTTTGAAACTCAAGAGCTAAATATAAGAAACTTGAGGGAAAAAAAATTCAGACTCATTGTCCAGAATAAAAACAAAACCAATCGCATGGCTAGAATTCAAATTGTAGTTGGATCTAGCCGTGTTACCCATTTCATGATTATTAACGATGAAGAAGATGAAGCAGAAGGAGAACTCATGTTGATGTATTTGCTATTGAGTTATAACGAAGAACATTGAATTTGGTTGTATTTCATTGAGCCTATAAGCGATGGAAAAAAAACATAGCGAATATACAAACAAACTACACTCGTTAGGTCTCGTTAAATAAGCTACTCTAATTAGCATAGGGCCCTAAAAAAACAGGAAATTATTTAGCAAAAACAAAACTAAAACTAAAATAGAAGGTCACAGCCCAATAGCCCGTAGTTTACCCTAGCTCGAGCCCAACAGCAAACACCAACCCCATCCTCGTCGCACTGTACCAAGTTGACAACAATAAAAACACAGCAACCCCGCTGCTGCCACGAGGAACACCACCACCATCAGCAGCCGACGCCGTCAACCAGAGCCCTCAGCAAAACCCATACGGGATCAAACCTGACCCACCCCGGATTGATCTCCACCATACCAAGTTACCACCAGAAAACTCCTCTGCTTACGCCTCCATCAAAGCCATCACATGTGCGTTGCTCCTCAACCTAACATGTCACCGTCGATCCCACCTGCCACAGCGCCCAACATACCAAGATCTGGCACCGTTGCCGTCAACCTCCAAGCCAAGAGACAAACTGAGAACCTATCAGCAAGCCTTTAAGATCCGTTCGACAACAGCCCCTGACATCACGCGATCAAGGCAGACATAAAAGCAGCAGACGCCAGCCATGAAGGGAAGGCCAAGGCGAAGAAGGTGGAGGAGCAACTCTCATTGTTGATCTTCCTTTGTTAACTATGCTTTGCACGGGAATAAGATAAGGTCAACGATCAATTAATGAATCTTTTCACTTAAGTTGCAACAAACTTTAGAGAGAAACCCAAGTACAACCTCTTGTTTTCTTAAAAAAAAAAAAAAAAAAAAAAAAAACCCTTTTCTCTAGAACTTTATCAATTCATTTTTAGTTGATTAGATAAAATTACAATCATCAAATTGAGCACCTTGAATTAACAAAGGTGTTATGAAAAACACACTGTTATAATTTCTACTATTGAATGCATAATTGACCAATCTATGAGCAACATGATTAGCCAATATTGGAGAACGTTGTATGATGATCTCAGGTTGTAAGTGAAGGATCGATAGACTTGGTATCCTCAATATTAATACACCCAACAGAGGATTAACCTTTCTTCAAAGAGTAAATATCTTGAGCTAGAGATAAACTATCACTCTCAACAAAAATTTAGGAGTAGCCAAGCTGCTAGTGAAACCATACGGTAGTGAAAGTCATTGCTTCGACAAGTTTTGTTCTTTTGGGGAGAAATAGGAGTCGAGAGACAGGAAAAACCAATAAAAAATTGTGAAACTGTTGAAGGATATTGATATTTGTGTGCCTTATCAAACTAGGATTAGTTCTATGATTGTAATAGGAGAGAAGGTTCTAGAATTCCTAGTCCTATTCGGAATAGTTTTCCATGTATCATTAGAATATGTACTTTGTAATCCCTATATATAGGGCTCCTATTATCAATAGTGGAATACACACAATTATCTCATCAATCTCTCTCAATTATCTCATATCCTAATACATGTTATCAGCACGAGCCCTAACCATGAAATCAAAAGCCAAAAATTTTTCTGCAAAGCATCCTGCTGCGCAACATCAAACCCTAGAACCCCAAAACCTATACACACCACCCTTGGTCATTCATCACCTCCATCGCCGCAAGTCCTCCTCCTCTTACACACCCGTGTGCCATCATCTTCGAGTTCAAGATCAAGACCAAGAAGAAGAACAAGAAAAGAAATCCAAGTAAGTATTTAAGATTAAAGTTCCTGCTTTCTGTCTTTAATTTCTTCTTCTTTTTCTTCGGGGACTTGCAACCTCCCTTCTTCTACATCCCACCTTTCTGTAACGTGGGTTCGATTCTATAAAAGCGGAATCGTGGGGATTCACGCTATACGAACTAAGAGCGTTCATAAACCACGAACTAAGAGCGTTCGTGAAGCATCGAAATATTACGGACTAAGAGCGTTCGTAAGCTATGGACTAAGAGTGTCCATGAGCGTCAAAATTTGACCATTTAAACATCATTGTTTCGGTCTTTTCCAAATATTCTTGAAATCGATTTCTTGGTAGCATTAAGGCTCAGAAATCTTATATTAGTTTTCGTGGAAGCATTGACTCCGAAACTAATCCGTTCTTGCTTTCCTTTTTAGGATTTCAAACTTGAACAAACTCGATTTTACTCCATTCAATTCTACGGCCATGAAATATTTCATGTAGGCTGATAATGTTGAGCTCCACCTAAGTGCCCTTGATTTATTGTCTACAATCTAAGAGCCCTGTTCTAAAGGAACCACTCAAGACTCTCAAATTAAGATAGATAATTCCAGGGCACTTACCCTGATGAAGCGCCACATAGAGATGACACTCTAGTTTGAGTACATGAATGAGGATAGCGCTAGAAACCTTTGGGTAGCGCTTCGTGAATGTTTTAGTTAACATTCACGATCTTCCGAACTTAGAAGCACAATGAAATAATCTCTGCTTCTCTAACTTTGAAATAGTTATGGAATATTGTTCGGAAGCACAATTGATTGAGAAAACCCTAACTACCTTCCTTGTCACTGAATTAAGATTCTCTGAATTCTATCAAATCTTAATCAACGAAGGACGGATCACAAATCTCCATCAGCTAATTAGAGCTATGGTTTGTGTTGAAAGGCACAACCACGAATTTGCGAATATAGAATTTGGTAGGCCTCAAGATGGCTACCATGAGCACCGTTTAGTGGCTAGAAGAAGTTGCCATGGACGATATGATCCATATGATCAACCTGCTCAAGAAGGTAATCGCCAAAATTGGCGAATACATGACCAAATGAGTCATGACGTTGAGGGTATAAGGGTTGGACACCATGGCGCCACTTTTGGCCATGGTGATGCTATTCCAACGCCATTGGTCCTAAGGATCATATGTATTGTGTCAATACACCTCAATCAAGAGAGCACCCTCTTCATGGTATTTTATGGAGTATCTGATCAACGGTGATCATGACATCGAGTTAAAGGAGACTTTAAATCTAGCGATGACTATAAAATGCCGTAGATTTTTCGTATAGTCTTTTATTTTCCAAGAATTATGTAATGACAATTATGCCTTAAATCAATAAATGACAATTGTCTTAACTCTTTCTCACTAGGCTCACCCAATTAAGTATGATGTCTAGTAAACTAGTTGAGATTAGTGGTACTTAAGTGAGCTTTGCTCCACCGACATCTCTTCTTACTTTCCTGGTCATGTTTAATTGGAGTTACCGAAAGAATTGAGTAATTACAATTTGTCTAAATTTAATTTTTACTTTGGATTAGATTTTGGTCCAGAAACTTTGATGTAATCATTGACTATTATTATTAATAAAGTGTCGATTCTTTAATTCAAATTTTATTATTCTAAAAGATATAAGAGCCAATGATTTTTATGTGGAGACACATAGTAAGAATGGACATAAGTTCATTTGCATTACCTCTAATGACTACGGATGAAAACGAGTATTAGAGAAGCTTATGTGTCGCTCTAGTAGGTTATATGTAACCACTATTCAAGTAAATAAGTCCAATGACATCATAAGAGATGACCTTTGGGACACTGACACATATAGGCTTTGGCATGACCGTTTGGGACACCCAGGTCATGATGATCCGTAATACTAAAGACTTCACACGGACATCCCTTCTTTAGAACGAAGAGAAGTACGAATCAAAAGTCAATTCAAAGAGAGCTTTGCACCGCCGCCGCGCCTTGGGGCACCGCCGCCTTGCACCTGGCCGGCCAACGCCGGCGCCGTGATTCCCCCACGGCAAAATCATGGCTTTGATGCCATGTATGGAGACTTGGATCCTCTCTCTACTTCTCAAAGTCAATTGTGACATTGTGGCTCAACCAAAACCTTCATTGGTTGATTATAAGGCCAATCTTTCATTCTGTAAAGCCTGTATTTTTAGGATCGAGACCATTCTATGCAAAGGACACTAAAGAAATAATTTCATTCTTACATAGAATCCAAGTGGATTCTGTGGATCGATTCAACCAAATTGCGGACTGCTTAGATGTTTTATGGTGTTGGTTGATGTGCGGACACGCTGGTCACGTGTCGCGCTATCGTCCACTCATAATGCTGCTTATGATAAACTCCTGGCCCAGATCATATGGCTACGGGCTCACTACCCGGATCATCTCATTCAGTCAATTCGACTTGATAATGCTAGAGAGTTTACATCGAAAATTTTCAATGACTATTGCATATCATTGGGAATTGATATTAGACATCATATTCCCATGTACACACCCCAATGGTCTCGTGGAAAAGCCACCATTAAACGACTACGATGGTAGCCCGGACATTGGTAACGCGCACCAATATTTCCGCTTGGGGTTATGCAATATCGCATGCAGCTATGCTAATTCGTATACGACCCACAGCTACTCAACCTTTGTTTGCGTTACAGCTAGTGACTGGGTGCGAGTCTAATATCTCATATTTATGCATATTTGAGTGTGCGGTTTATGTGCCAATCGCGCCGCCACAGCGCATCAAAATGGGTCATTGCAACGAATGCATATTTGTGTTGGATATAAATCTGCAACTATAAGTCCGCTATGTAGAACACCTGACAGGCGATCTCTTTACCGCTAGATTTGCAGATTGTCACTTTGATGAGACAGTCTTCCCGTCGTTAGGGGGAGATTAGAACGTCAACGTTCAACAGGAACGACAGGAATTGTTGTGATTTGTCCCCACTATGTCTCATCTTGATCCCCTAAAAGTGACGAGATCACATATACCTGCTATAAACATGCATGCAAGGATTGATGTCTCCACAAGAGGACATGGTGCCACCCAGAGGAGATGGGTACGGTACCACCACCATGGATGGTGGAATGGTGATGCCACAAGGTGGCATAATGGCGTCATAGGCCATAGGTTCCGCTATAGAGCATAGGAGACCAATAGGTTCGATGGATTCTCGCCCTAGGAAGAGAGCGAGTTTGGCACAACTTGATCCATTGATCATTGATATTCAAAATTCGTCTCATGAGAATATTCTGGATTGTGGTTATGTCCAAGAGACATCCGTTGGGGGACGCCTCAATGTTAGAACCAATTCCTGAGAATATAGAGATCTCTACAAACTACACTAGTGTACATGAGGATGTGGGATTATTGAGATCAATGACATCAGACCTTACTCCATTGAAGAATGCCAACGTAGAGAAAATTGGCCTAAATGGAAAGATGCGATCCAGGTTGAATTGGATTCACTAACGAAGAGGAAGGATTTCGGGCCTGAGATGCCAACACCTCCTAACATAAAACCTGTTGACATTAATAGGTCTTCGTTAGATAGCGTGATGAGAAAAAGATATGGTAATCTCGCCTTATGGCGCAAGGCTTCTCACAAAACGCCCTAGAATCGACTACGAGAAGACATGTTCTCTCGTAATGGATATCATTGCATTCCACTATCTTGTCAGTTTGGTAGTTTCCAAATAACTGAACATGCAGCTTACGAATATGGTCACTGCGTATCTTTATGGGGATCTAGATACGGAATATAATGAAGGTTCTTATGGACTTCATTTACCTAAATCAAGTAGCTCTAGACCACGGAGCGTGTTTGCAATGAGGTTGAAACGCTCACTAAAGTGACTACTTGATTGGGAAGGGATATGATGAACTATGCCCACGCGTTTCCATGATAAGTTCCGGATTTGCAATTGTCGCGGTTTATGTTGATGAACATAATTTGAACCTTTGAGAGTTAAGGGAAACCGCTGAACACCTGAAATCCGAGTTTGAGATGAAGGACCTTGGGAGAACACGGTTTTGTCTAGATTTAGAACTTGTATACCGTGTCAATGAATGGTTTGGCATTTTGATAAAGTCAAGATGCACTCCCATGGCCGTCCGTAGTCTTGACCCTAAAAGGGATACGTTTCAACCCAGGGATGATGACGGAGACGTGTTAATTGGCAGAAGTGCCTTACCTAAGTGCAATAGACGCATTGTTGTACTTAACACAATACAAGACCGGACACCTCATTTGTTATGAACTTATTGGCTAGATGTAGCCCTGTGCCAACGCGATGCCATTAAAATGGTGTAAAGACAATCTTTTGATACTTAAAGAGTACGATAGATATGAGTTTGTTTTATCCCTACAGAGAGAAAAGGAATTACGGAAGAATGGGATCGGACCCCATTAGGCATAATGCCGCCGTCCTCACCGCCGTGACCGGCGAGATGGCCTGCGCCGGCACCACCAAGAGTGGCCGGCATCACCCTCCTCCCCTCTGTCAAAATGATTGTGATGTTTTGATGGGTTTTGCTGATGCAGGGTATCTCTCTGACCCTCACAAATGTCGCTCCCAAACAGGTTATGTCTTTACCATGGGAAGCACAGCGATATCTTGGAGGTCTACAAAGCAGACATTTGTCGTTACTTCCTCGAATCATGTAGAGATTATTGCTCTACATGAAGCCGTGTGTGAATGCATATGGCTAAAGTCTGTAATTAGACATATTTGTGGAATTTGTGGTTTGAATTCTACCACAGATGAACCTACATGCATATATAAGGATAATGCAGCTTGTATCGAACAAATGAAGTTAGGTTTCATCAAAGGCGACAACACCAAGCATATATCGCTTAAGTTCTTTCATTATCAGCAATAACATACACTTCTAAAGATTGAAGTGACTCAAATCCGATTAGAGGATAATGTAGCGGACTTATTTTCTAAGTCGTTCCCTAAATCCACTTTCGAGAAACATGTAAAAAGTATCGGATTGAGAAAGTTATCCGAACTCTCATGATTGTAGCAACCAGGGGGAGATGTCGACATCAGGGGGAGGCATGATGTCTACATGTTCGATCTCGAAGAGTGAAGGACGTATTGTACTCTTTTTCTCCTCCTCGAGCTTGTTTTTGTCCCACAAGGTTTTTCACTTGAGCAAGGTTTTTAACGAGGCAACAAATGAAGCGTCACCACCAAGTTTGAGAGGCACAAGGGGGAGTGTTGAAGGATATTGATATTTGTGTGCCTTATCAAACTAAGATTAGTTCTATGATTGTAATATGAGAGAATGTTCTAGAATTCCTAGTCATATTCAGAATAGTTTTCCTTGTATCATTAGAATATATAATTTGTAATCCCTATATATAGGACTCCTATTATCAATAGTGGAATACACACGTACAATTCTCTCATCAATCTCTCTCAATTATCTCATATCCTAATACATAAATTTTTTATTAATTATGTAGGTAAGAGCTTTTTAATGTTTTAGGTTTGTTCCCACTAGTTTTAATTGAATAATATAATCCTTGCATTGTGGTAAGCAAACATAAACATGTACGTACCAACTTTTACCAAGATAACTTCCTCCGCAACCAGAAAAGCATATATATAATTTGACATATTTAAATAAGGTACTTGCGTAAAAGAGTATTTTCTGAAATAGACGTTTCTCGGTTTCTGTCTTGCAAGTTGCTCATCTTGCACAACCTGTATTTGCAACCCAATTTGGGATCGATGTTAATTCCCACTAGCAACTGAAATGTGAGAGAAATATGGATGCTATAATATATACCACCCATTATAAAGACAATTCCTTGCCACAAATGCAATGATGTTCGTGGAGTAATACTAGGATGGCCAGCCAGATAGAGATGTAGATATTGTATATCAATTTGATCTCATAAAGAAGATAAGGAAAGCTGAGATCAGAAGTGGCTTAAAGCACTAGCTCGAATACCCAAGAGCCATTTGCCAAAAAAAAAAAGGAATACCCAAGAGCCAAAAGAAGAGAGTCCATAAACTAGATGAATAAAAAAGAAGTATACAAGATAGCTACAAAAAAACCGGATAAAAGAAATGCTGCATTTCATGGCCTTATGTGTACCACTTATATATAATCAGGCAGAGATGGGATTGGCACTTTTGTCCTCACATGATATCTATAATTTCTCTGTGTTATATATATGTTTCTACGTTGAAGACATTATAATGTATGTCTTCAATACATTAATTAATTAAATTATGGAAAATCAATAATTGGGTTTTTAACTTCAATTTTGTTTCCTCTTTTAAGAGAAAATGGTGGTTAGCTAGAAAAGGGTTATATATGATGGGATGTTGGGGGAAGTGGGAAACTGGTAGATGGTACTGCAGAGTCAGTGAGGCGCTGCTCCAAATTTTCCTCATGGGAGATGTAGACAGAGACAATAATAGCTGGATTTTGTTTCTTCAATAACAATTTGGGCCCCCTCACACTCCATCCAAGGCCCCTCTTCTGTAGATACTTCTACTAATTTTTGTCGTCATCATCGACGTCATATCTCTCTCTCTCTCTCTCTCTCTCTCTCTCTGTTTTTGTGTGAAGGGTTTTGATCGATTTGATATTTTGATGAACTAATGGGGTTTTGTTTACTTTTCAAGTAACATGGTCTGTGATCGCTTCAAGATATTATAGCAAGTGTGTGCTCATGAGTAGTCGAAGCTTTGGACGACAGTGACTTATGATGGAGTATTTTAACATGAAGCCCTTCACGATATTAATAAAGAAAAATTAAGAAGCTTCCGAGTACAGAAAAGAACATAAACTAAACCTGATGCAAGCATAAAAAAGATTTGCATGCTTGAAAATGTTTCCAAGCAGAGTCTATAATAACAGAGAATTAAAGATAAGGCAAATGACATATGATCAGGTAGTTTGGTGTCATGTTCATGTGTTCGAATGTAGCAAGTTGGTGATGTTGAAACAAGTTGGATCTTCAATTAACTAACCTCCACTTTTGTATGTACAAGTAATAACATTTAGGTTTTTATTCCGAATTTAGAGTTTAGTACTTAAAATTTTCGTCGGAAAAATAGATAAATTAAACTTATAATCAACCCTAGATTAGCCCTAAAATCCTATGAACCCTAAACTCTAATTGTTTGCCATAAAAGTACATAATCTCAACACAGAAATAAATGTGAAATAGAATCATATTTTTCAAGTTCTTGATTTACATGGTATAAGATGCTAATTTTCCTTTTTTAGACAGTGCAAGGAGTTGCCTAATATGGAATAGACCAGGCCGAAAGGTAAGGCAGAAATCCCTTTTGCCCACAGCTCATGAACAACCGACAACTCCATTATTCTCTCTCTCCCTATCTCAATCAACAAGAACAACACATATACACAAAAATAAGTGTTTTCATTCTATAGTACAATGTTTAATGCAACTAGGAAACCAAAAAAAGAAAACCAGAATATAAATAAGAGAGAAATAAAAAAGAAGATTCTCTTGATGATCAATCTACAATAGATGTGGGACTTGGAACTCTTAACAAATAAATTTTCACATCAGTTCCTCAAATAGCTAGGGATGATAGCAAAAATGGTGGAATTAGGGGTAGCAGCAGCAGCTCAGATAATTAGAGGGTCCGTTTCAAGTGGCACTGCAGATGACCTCAGAAGCTCATCCTCATTATCATCATCTTTGACGCATAAAATCTCTTTAATATTATCATTAAGCTGCTTCTTGGGTGGTGATGTTATTGGTAATGACGAATTAGCAGTAGCAGTTGAAGTGCCAGAATTAGTTTGGGCGGTGAGCTCACTTGCTCTTTTCACTTGAACCATCCAATCTGTTGTGCACATAACATAGAGCATGAGCAAGGCGCAGGAGCCTTGAGCCGCAAGCAAACCCAACCAGAGCCCGGCAAACCCCATTTTGACGACGAACCCCATAAGCATGGCAACAGGCATGCCCACCAAGTAAAAGGACCCCAAATTGATGTTGGCTCCAACTGTGGGTCTTGCGCTTCCCCTTAGAACGCCGCAGCCGGTGGTCTGTGGGCAGTTTCCAAGCTCGCAGAGCCCGGCTATCGGCAATGCAATGGCGGTGAGCTCAAGGATTTCCGCGTCGTTTGTGAAGAATCTTCCCCATTGGTGTCTCATCAAGGTTGTGAACAACATGGCTAGTAGGCCTAATGCGAAAGCACAAGCAAGGGAGACGATCATCGAGATTCGGGCTTTGGCAGGTCTATTGGCCCCTAATTCATTGCCAATTCTTGTGGAGACTCCAAGGCTTAGTGATGATGGGAACACATAGACAAGAGAAGTGGTTTGGATTAGTATTCCCATTGAAGCAATTGTTGCTTTGGGGTTGGTCAATAGTCCACACAGCATTATCATGAACTCATACCACCACCATTCCAAGCAAACAGAGATACAAGTTGGGATTGCAAGAGCAAGCAGAGACGACCATCCCCGGAGGCAATCGGAGCTCGGAGAAACCCAGGAGTCCTTGTAAACATTTGAGAAATAAGTGAAGGAGAACAACAGAACGAAGAGGTTCAGATTAGTCCACACCATGGCTATGGCAACTCCGGAAACACCCATGTCCAACTTAACCACGAGGAGGAAATTCAAAGGCACATGAAGGAGAACAGAGATGGCAGAGCAATAAGTGAGTGGTAATGTGATGCTTTGAGTTCTCAAGTAGATTCGGAGAGGGTGAAGAAGCGACAGAAAGAAGAGGTCAGGAATCGAGAAGAGAATGAAAGTGTGGGCAACTGAGGAAATTTCCTCATCTTGGCCACACCAAAGGAGGATTCTCTTCATGTTGAACCACATGAAGGAAATGGGGATGGACGTTGAGAGTAAGAGAAGAACTGTTCTCTGAAGTGTTAGGCCTAGAAGCTTCCATTGTTTGGCGCCATAAGCTTGTCCGCAAATGGGTTCCATTCCCATGGCGAGTCCAGATATTACAGAGTACCCGGTGATGTTGGCGAAACCGATTGAGAGAGAGCCTCCGGCGAGCTCAAGCTCGCCGAGATAGCCGAGGAAAAGCATGGAGATCATGGCTCTGGAATACAGAAGGAGACCAGTGATGGTTGTTGGACCAGAGATTTTCCCTATGGCTTTGATTTCTTGTAAAGCCTGAAATTCAAATGAAAAAGCAATTAGAACATGCTAAGAGTACAGATTAATGGGTTTTTGTTTATATGTGAAATGATTTTTTTTTTTTTTTTTCGCGTACCTCGGAGATAGTTGGCCATCGATGGAGTTCTTGATCCTGATCAACAACTTCATCATGGGTTTGGATTTTGTTGGGGTTCATGAAATGGGTTTTGAATGAGGAAGGAGAAGAGGGATTGGGGTTACACATGGCTTTTGTCTTGCTAAGTTAACAAGTTTTGGATAAAAGAATGATATGAGGAAGAAGGGAGTGAGATTATGAATGGTAAGTGCTCTGTTTTCGTTTGGGTTTCTTGTGACTTGTGTGTGGTTTTGTTTGTTTTGGAGGATTTGAATGTGAGAAAGGTTAGGGTGAGGAGGGTTTTATATATACAGGGAGGGAATGAGGCCCCACTCTCAATAGGAACGTGTCAATATATCCAAGAGAACACTCAATAGGAAAAGTGTCCTCCAAAAATGCTCTGGAGGATGAAGAATGAAGGATTCACACCAAAAAGATAAGCATTTTTCTATTTGGTGAATGAAGGATGCACGAAAATGTCTTGGATGAAACTTTTTGAGTAAGTGATGATTTAGGGTATCAAAAATATCAAAAATATTTAGAAAGGAATTGATCATTGTGAGGTTGGAGGGACCTGCTTTGCACTTATTTAATTTCAAGCCTCTCTTAATCACTTTCCCAAAATATTAGGTTTGTTTTTTTTCGACAAAAAATATTTTGTTAGTTAGTCATCTCATTTTCTGTTCTTGTTGTACAAAAAGTTCAAAGTTATTTTGGGTGGAGGAACTTAAAGAAAGGGCAAAAGATTCATAGAATTGAAATCCAGAGAGGTGATTAGCTATGTTGATATTAGTTTTTAACCGCCTTAAACCGAATGGTATTTGTTCTAATGATCATTGTGGCCCATTTTGGCACTTCCTCAATAGTGGGATTTGTTACCGCCATAAACCATATGGTAAATAAATATATTATAAGTTCCAACTTTTTGCTTAAGAGGATAATCTTGTTAAACCCTATCCATGAAGAAAAAGTAAAACAAGTTTATCTTGGAATTGCAAAGTGGAAGAAAATGACCAAGAAATTAGGGGTTTGGCTGTGCTTGTTTGAGAAATGACAAGTGCCTAAGTTGGTGTATTACAATGGGTGTAACAAGTGCTATAGGAGTGCCAACAAACGTTGTGGTCAGGAAACATGTTTGCATGTTTTGTGTTTTACCTCTGTGGCCATGCATGTTCCATATTCCTACTACAGACCCCATGTAGCTAAAACCCTACTATGAGAAAGCAAATTATGGTTCATTTGAGAGGTACCAAACTTGTGTCGAAACTGTTCCAACTCTCGTATGTGCTGGCTTCCATGGAAGCTAGAACGAAAAGGAGTGGCTTCTGAGGTACAATTGATTACAATATCTGTTGGAGTTGAAAGTGGTTCATACTTAAGATGCAATTTGAGATCAGATTTGTTTGTTAAGATCCTAACCACAACGAAAAATCAATTTATTAACAAGCAAAAGTACTAGTCATTCTCTAGTGTAGGCCCTAAACTTTGAAGGGGATGGGATGTTCCTTAAACTTTTTTCGTGCACCAAATTAGGCAGATGGATGAGCTTGCTGGTTTCGGACGTAACAAGGCGAGACTCGGAAAGAGCTAAAGATGCATCTATCAATCTCCTACCATTGGAGCATCCAAATGCTACGTAGCTAATTCACTTTGGTCTGAAGTTAGGAAGAAATGGGTGCAAGTTTAACACAAGAACTTTCCCGGAGATCAATTATCACCCATCTCTTGCCTAAGTAAGCTTAATGAGCTACGGAAATCTGACGGGATTGTGAACCCTACCTTAGCTAGCTAATTATCAAGTAACTACGGCTTTGGCTTTGGTCTCGGGTAAGGATCATCTTCCAGTGAGGAACATGTATATATCAAAATCTAATGGGGATCTTCTGAAAGGAAAAACAAAGGGGTGTTTATCTTCTTCATACGTATGGGTAGGTGGAGGAAGGTAAGAGTTGTGTCATTGAACGGGACCACTGGTAATGGGTTCAATGGAGACGATGATGATGATGATGATGATGATGTGATGCAGTAGTAGGTTAATTGGTTGTGTATGGAGAAGAGAGGCAGATGGGAGAAAGGGAACACTGAGAGACAATTACAATTACAATTACGTGCTTCACTTGCAACAATTTAATTTGTAACCCTTTTCTCACAACACAAATTGCACTGTCTCTCACTGTGGGAGAAATAGAGCCACCTTTGGCTGTTTCTCTGTTTCTGTTTTTTCCTGCTGCTTCTGTTTTTTAGTTGCAGAGACAGACTCAGACTCTGCCTCTGCCTCTCTGCCTGCCATCACCTAGCCCGCCATCACCTAGCCCAAAACAAGCAGTGGAGCAGTGAAAGCAGAAGAAGCAAGTTAATCATTTCTCCTACCTCCATTTAATTCTCACAAACAAAACAATCAACTGATTTACAGAAAAACTTCAAGGTTCAAAGAACCAGTTCTTCCTAATTTGTTTCCTAGTATGAGGGAGATGTTCTACTATTGCTCGAGAGTCTCCTTCTCATGTGCAAACCAACTGATCGCCCAGTCTCAAGTTTATCAGTTTGATCGGATACAACTGACGGTTAGGATCCGGCTCATTTAAAGTGAGGAGGGTGAGAATTTACTTCAATTTAATAAAATCTAGACTTTCTGTCTAATCTAAAGGTTCTGATAAGTGACATATCACTCTTCCACCATTTTTTTTATTTTTGGTCTAAACAACAGTTAACCTTGCTGTTAACTCTAGAAAAAAAATTAGGGATTTGGTGTGGAGTTGCTGCGTTTGCTCTCTGTGTGCTTCCATGATGGCAACTCATTCATGGTTGCAGAGAAGGGAAAAAAAAAACTGACTTGCATTGCATAGCAGCAACAAATATGCAAAGTGAATTGGAAACATAACCTTGGAACTAACTCTTGCATTTGTGTTAATTGGAAAATTCATCAAGAGGCAATACCATGTACATCGGGAAAACCTCAAATTGACCAAGAATGAGTTCATAATTCCATGATTAATACAAGTTGAGTGCACTTCCTCCTATCTTCTGATAGAAATTCCCAATGCTACTCATTTTCTCAAATTGAAAATGCATTTTCTCATTTTAATTCTAGCATTCAAGATTGAAACTTGGGAAAGTATTGGGAATTTCTATCGGAAGATAGGAGGAAGTGCACTCAACTTGTATTAGTCATGGAATTACGAACTCATTCTTGGTCAATTTGAGGTTTTCCCAATGTACGTGGTAATACTTCTTGTTGAATAAAATGCAAGAGTTAGTTCCAAAGTTATGTTTCCAATTCACTGTGCATATTGTTGCTGCTATGCAATGCAAGTCAGTTTTTTTTTTTTTTTTTTCTTCTTCTTCTCTGCAACCATGAATGAGTTGCCATGGAAGCACAGAGAAAGCAAACGCAGCAACTCCACACCAAATCTCTAATTTTTTTTTCCTTGAGTTAACGGCAAGGTTAACTGTGGTTTAGACCAAAAATAAAAGGATGGTAGAAGAGTGATGTGTAAATTATTTTATGAAATTGAAGTAAATTCCCGCTCTCTGATTTTTACTTTCCTTGAAAATCATAATCCACCCATGTCAGATTTTCCATGTGTATTGACCTCAATGAGGTTCTGTACATGAGAGAGAGGGAGGAGGGTCTGTCGAGCAACAAAACCAATGAGTTTCCCAACTTCATATACACACACAAAACCAATCATAGAGAAATTTGATTTTAGGCTATTGTTTTTGTTGTCATATTCCACTGTCGCATTTCCAATTTTTATGCAAGTTTGATCATTCACGGGTCACTTATTCATGCACGAATAGTAATTTACACAGATGGTTTTTCCAAAATAAAGAACCCAGCTCGAATTTGGCATCAAAAATGGGAAAGTGGGACTCACCCAGAATGTAAATTCCACAAGTTTTGTAGCATTAAAAACTGACAAGTTCGAGAATCACATGTCATCAAAGCAGAGAAATCAATTTTGCACCCAAGTTGTGGAGGTAGTGGGGTTACAGTAACACCCAGAATTTTCATTGGCATCATCACAAGAAAATAAGATAAGCAGTACCAATGCAAGTTTTGGGAACAGGATTTTTAATGACAAGACCTTGTTGGAATTTGAGATTAACAGAAGGGATTGATTATATTCCTCCTACAAATAAAAAGAACAAATTCACAAATTCCTCCCATCCCTCTCATCAAGCTTTTCCCAACCTTTCCAGAAAAAGGCTGATGCTTAATCTCTTGGAACAATTTACTTTAGCAGAAATGCCATAATCTCTGCTGGAAAAGCCTCGCTGGTTCCATCTGTGTACTTGGTATTCAGATAAGCAAGGCCAATAAAACTAAACATGCTATTCTGGAAAGGGAATGTTCTTCTTTTCTCCCTCCATCTGTGATTAGAACATTCATGCATAGCGGACGGTATAGAAGAGACAGAATTTTTTCTTTTTCTTTAATACTTCTCCGATGCTCCGAGCAAACAGTGCATGAGAGCATCAAAAAGCACACAGGGTTTCATAGATACTAATAAGAGCAATGAACGCAAGAACTTATTCCAAAGGTCTGGAAAGAGACAAGAAAGGAAGATTAAAATGAATTAATAGTATCGATAATCTACAATAAAGAAAACAGTATCGATAATCTACAATAAAGAAACAAAAAGAAATGGAAGAGAATAAATAGAAAGGTATCACAAAAATGACCCCAACTTTCAAAACAGCAAATCACAGAATAAAACGGATGTCTCCATCAAGGTTTCAATCAGTACATTTCACATATTCACTGTTGGCCACCAAGCACATTTCACCACATACATGCTACAAATTCATGCACAAAACGCATGAGATTCCAATACCTCATAAGTAAACCACCAACTCACAATCAACTTTGCCTAAAATGAAAATGATCTTTTCAGGAGGACAAATTCCCAAAAAGCAGAAACATATCCTGGTTGGTAGGGAACTACTCTACAAGTAATTTCCGAATCCTACAGCTGAGGCTTTACCGAATTTTCCGTAGCAATTTGCCACAATCCAGCAGACGGGATTGATTTTCATTGAAGAAATTCTCCACTAATTGTAGATAACTTGTCTAACCAGGAACTTAGTGATGGCCATTACATCAGTCTATTTGCGTATCCACATCGACATAGTTGCGTAGCCAGTGTTTCTGAAAAAATCATCGCTTTTATGACTAACTTGTTCCATCACACTTCTGAAAACCTCCATCACACTTCTGAAAACGGTAGCACCACCCATTGTGAAATTGAGACATGATGCCTAATTGAGATTATGATTCCAACATAAGGATTTCATAAGCGTCCACCACGTGACGATCCTTATTTAAAAATATTGTAGAAATTGAGAAGCATAATTTGCTGAATGGAAGCAGTTCACACAGATATTCAGCTCAACTTTTTGATATAATCGCTGCCAGGCCTTTCATTTATTGGAGTATCTTAAATGAAAAAAGGGAAAGCGAAATTTTTCCAGAACTAAAGAAACCTCAAGTAAATGACTGTATTGATCAATATCTAGCAAGTAACAAAAGATATTTACAAATTCTCACTACCTATTGAGGTTTTGTATCTTCTGTGTGACAGAAAAGTCGTATAAAAGTAGATACAACAAAATACCTCATGTGAAAGATCTAGGCTTCTGAGGAATAGAACGTGGAATAGCCAAGATGGCCACCAGCCCACTTGCTAAGGCTGCACCTGCTGCAACCGCAAAGGCTGGAGAGTTTCCGCCACCAAATAGCTGATCCCATGGTCCACTTCCCAGGGATACCAGTACCTGTTCCCAAAAACCAAAATAATATTCATAACCAAAATTGGTCTATAAGAAAAGGATATAATTGTAACTCATTAGATTCATAAACCGAAAAACTTGTCATTCTCTAAGAAGTGCATGGGAGTTCAATCGGCTTAATAATATATTACCCAATATGGATAGATGGTTATGGGTTATTGATTGAATAGCACAAAATAAATTCTACTTTAAGAATGCACTTCAGCTCAGGCCTTAATGTTTGCACAAACCATCACATCTTTGGATGCAAAGCTTGAAACTGATATCTCATGCACAAACCACGATGGTGACGCAAAGCTTTTTATTTTTTTTTTCTTCTTTTTTTTCTCTTTTTTCCGTAAAAAAAATAAAGGTGCAGAGCTTGAAACTGATATTTTGTGCACATATTCAACAATAAAAGTGGAGTATCATTCTGTGTTATAAGGCTTGAGCTTATATATTCATTGTTGAACAAACAGAAGAAGGAAAACAAGGTAAGAGATGCAAAATCGTACAGGCTCATATGTACATATATATTCATGTAACCACTTTCTGAATACCTTGTGATACCAATTTAAAACATTTGGTGAACCAAAACAGTACGGATGTATGATATTTATATGACTACAAACTTTAAACTTTAAACTAAACTTTTCAAATAAATTGTTAGAGTCCCACCATCTGTTAGGTATCATTTTGAAATAATTAAGTGATTTATGGAAAAAAAACAGCACATTGCAAAATAATGTATGTGACAGAATGAAAATGTATCAAAATGCATAATATAAATCGTATTTTGCAAATGCGACTTAATGTGTTGGGCATTTAAAGAAGCTGCAAGGGGCAAATGGAGTAGAAAGAAAAGGAAATACAGATCTGTATATAGTTTGTAGATGCACTAGATCTTCCACAAACATACAAAAAAAATAAAAATAAAAATAAAAAATAATAAAAAAAGAACAGTAAATCTTACTAGTTATGCAAGTTATACAACACTAAATTTTGAAAATGCTTATAATCCTCCAATGTAAATATCTTTAGCTCCATATTTCAGTTCCTACAACTCTAAACTGATATTTCGTGCACATATTCAACTATAATGTGTTTCCTGATCATATCTTTTCTGAACACACAAATGCACATTCATTGCTAGATGGAAATAAAGCAGCCATACCTGTGGTATTACAATTGCCAGATTCAGTACACCCATTGATAAGCCTGCAACAACCAAGTATCAGCATAAGAATTCCTACAACTAAGACTCCAATCAACACTTTGAAACCAAATTACATCCATTGAAAAAATGCCCACCTTGGCCAAGTCCCAAAGACTCAATACGTGAAGAAATCAAGGCATATGGGACACTGTACGTGATCTGCAAAAATTTAAAGTAGATCATAAACTGAGTTCTTAGACAAAAATAGTCATTCCGCAGTGAAAAGACTACTCCAATATCCACAGATGATGTTGAATGGACCATAGATCACTTTTACAGGTAAATCCCAACTTGATACCCAAGGCATATTATGAATGCTAACAAATAGAAGATTATGCC
This sequence comes from Rosa rugosa, assembly GCF_958449725.1. NCBI lineage: Eukaryota > Viridiplantae > Streptophyta > Magnoliopsida > Rosales > Rosaceae > Rosa > Rosa rugosa. The sequence goes on from NC_084823.1 coordinate 12,578,393, forward strand.
TTCTTATTTTAACTAGTCTCAACAGTACTAATGTAAAATAAGCAATTTCATATGTCTGGTACAATGTAAGCATCTTTAACCCCTGGTCCGCACTCCTCGGACTGTTAATTTGAAGTATTCCATTTCCCATAAGTTATTCTATACTAGCAAAGCAAATTGATAATCTCCTCTTTAAGATTTTCCTACATCCTTCTTATTTCTCTCCCATATAATTAACCCTATATGCCTCTTAGCCTGAATCAAATACTGCCAAATAGAAAATTCAATGAGAGAACAGAACTTACCGCCAATGGAATTCCAAGAATTGCAAAAACAACCAGTGAAGCAATCACAATCCCAGGTGGAGGTGAATCATGGCCAATACTCTTGTTCACAAATGTAATAACAAGCATTGCAAGAAAGGAAAGAGCCATGATAAAGTTTGAAATCCCCCACACAAAACCAGACCCCCATTTCCTGCAAAGCTTCTCCATAAGCACCGAAGTTATACCAAGCATAATCGAGTTCAACATCAAACCAAGAGCTCCCATTCTAACCCCATTACTGTAATTTGTCCCTTCATTTGGCTTGCCACCATAAATTTCCCGACCCATCCAATCAGTATCAAAGAGAAGAAATGGAAACCACCCAATCCAGTTTAAACCAGTTACAAGTAGGATTATCCATATAGGTGCTGAGAAATATCTAAAAGTCCCAAACAGCTCCCAGAGGAAAGCTTCTTCAGCTTGGCTGGATTGCCCTGGCCCTTCCTCAGCGAAGGGGGCGTTTCTGTCGCTTGAACCCAGAGGTAATTCCTGAGCTGCTGATATGCTTAAATATGTTGTAAGTGCAATGAATGCTATGTCAATAATGAACGCAGACTTGAGATTTGCACAGTTAACATCGCATGCGGAGGTAAGTGTAAATGGGAAAACCTTGAACCAGTAACTGAATGCTCCAGTTGCATAGCCAAGAATATTGCCAACCGCCATAAACAGAGAGAAATAAGCATTTGCGACTCGAGTTCTTCGATGGTCCTTTCCTAACAAGAGAGAAATTATGAAAAAAGATAAGTGCTATTGGTTGTTTATTTTTAAAGTTTGTTCTTTTCGTTGCATTTTGGTGTTTGATAGATAACATACAAGTTTATAGGTTACTGATTCAATAATATGTTGAGATCTCATCACTGTGGGATTCACAAAGAGACCAAGTATCTATAAATCTCTCTCCATGAATCCATCCTGTTTAATCAATAGTGTGTTCTACACTTCTACATTGAGGGAGAAAAGGTAACTTATTGCAAGCATTAACTACCAACTCCTATCTTTACAGTCCTTGGAACCACTATAATAAATCCTAAATGAACAGGCATATCAAGTATTGAACCCCTAATTTATCAAGGCTCATAGCCACCCTGGGGACACAATAGGGAAATTTTAGCTAGCAATAATAGGAAGATTTTTGGAGTTGAATACAGTGATGCATAATTCCAACGGTATCAACAAGACAAAATTTAGAAAAATGACTGGCAGCTCTATTATGGATAATGGATAGCATTGGTGTTATTTGTGGCTCTGTTTATTTCCTTCAACTGACTTCACATTAAACATGCTTTTCACAAACTCATAATAACTCTTGGATTCATGAGAAGAAAAGACATTTCAACAACAATAACCCTCATTTATGTCTAAAATAACCCAAAACTGCAAAATTAGAATTTTTTGTCAAGCAATAAGTCATTGGCTACAAAAATATAAAAATTAGTTATTGTTCGTAAAGGGATAATTTACTGTGAGCACTGAACACACTGGCAAATACCTACTATTGGTTAACAACCGTAACATACAAAAGTCTCCAGCGAAAACAACACCAGCTCCTCAAACAATCAAACCCAAAGAGAAGCATAACCCTATCACAATTAAGCCTTTCGTTGATACCACTAGCAAGACATTATCATGCATGCAAGATTAAAGCAAGGCAGTCTCATGTTACGGTATCCCTCCGCACCAGTTCAACACCTGATGCACCAGCAATTCCTCAACTACTGTCATGGTAAAGTGACTAGTGACTACCAAAGTGGTGACTATCCCATAAGGTGCTCACAGACAAAGGTGGACCTACAGGTGCTCACTTGTACCCGTTCCCAGACTCATCTTACTCACTGGCATCCTCATGCCATGATGTCACTCAAGCAATTAATTCCTATTTTTTGGGCATATTAACACAGAACCTGTTTATTTGTGCACAGCTCAGTAATCAGAATTGAGAGATGAATATATACTTATCAATTATTATTGAGATAACCTTAATTATAGTGTATATATTAGACAAAACAGAAACTTTAATTACATGATGCATTTTCAGCTGCATCTTATTGAAACAGAAAATATTAACAGATACCTAAAGGCCATAATTTCTTCAAAACAGTTACAAAAACACACCCAAAAACACACAATTTAATTGCAAAAATTTAAATCTTCATTGCCTAAAATTAGAAAAATAAAAGAACTCAAAATTCAAGGTCATGATTTTAGGTGATGAAGCTAAAGAACAAAATGCAAAAGTGGGCATACCAGTGAGATCAGCAAGCAGAGCTCTACAAGGACCCTGGGTCATATTATTGGCCACGTCCAGAATCCAAAACCCGAACACAAAAACTCCGATGGCTCTGGGCCTCACGCCGCCGCGGTCGCCGAGCAACCACCCGATATCGGCGGAGTAACCGATGATCAGAACGGACACGGCGATGCACACCGCCCCGGCGACGATGAACGGCCTCCGGCGGCCAAATCGACTGGTGCATCGGTCGCTCATGTGTCCGACCATGGGCTGGACTATAAGACCCGACAACGGCCCACATAGCCATATGATGCTGGCCCAAGCGTGAGGGATTCCGAGCTCTTGGACATAGGGAGTCAACAGAGAGAGCTGTAGAGCCCAGCCGAACTGGATTCCGCAAGCGACCGACGCCACTCGGAGCAATGAACGGAGCGAAGGCCTGGCCGGAGGCCGAGCCGCCGCCGGTCTGGCGGTCCTCCCTCGGTGGTGGTGGCGCTCCGGGTCCGCTTCTGGCGTCGGCATAACGGCGGCCCCCCCCCCTCTTTCTCTCTCTAGAAACTCAGAGTTTCTCTCTCTAGAACTATTCTCTGGGAATTGAAGAAGAAGAAGAATGTGAGGATGGGAAAGGTGGCGGTTTCATTGGGCCGCGGTGTCGTCAGCTATGAAGTCACTGTGTGGGAGAGAGGAGTGAGAAGTGGGAAAAATGTGTGGGATTTTAAATCCGGAATTGCCCCTGGGATTCGGGGTTAATTACGGAAAAGGGAAGAAAAAGCGGGAAGGGTAGTGTGACCTTAATGATTGGACTTAAGTGGCAAATTATGATTGGAAGTGGGGGCAAAATGTCGGTTTGGATGGTCTGCTGCGTTGTATCTTTCTTCTTTCTTAGGGTAGTGACCTTTTTTTCGTCTTTTAGGGTAAGTGACCTTAATGGCCTGAAATTTTGCACCGAAAGGCTAAGAATGTATTTAGACTATAGTGTTTGTTGGAGCTAGACGACACAAATTGTACACTGTTGATGGTGTCACCTGTCACCTCCTGGAAAAAAAAAAATCTGTTCCTGCACAAGTTGAAATTAATTCAAGATATTGTGTGCATTTAATTCGAAATTTCTAGGCCAAGAGTCTAAATTAATTGGAAATATTGTGTCCAATTTTTCTTTTATTTGTATAAATTTTACCGTATAATTGGAGCTGTCCATTTTTTAAATATACTTTTAAAAAAACCTCATCAAAAGAAAAGTTTCCAAATGAGAAATCATCCGTTCATATATTTATATCGAATAATAGGCAAATTTGTTGAAAATTAACACTTTTATGATCAATCGTCCATCTGTTTGATATAATTTCATGAATAATCGATTTTTATCTATGAATATTGTTTTTAGAAATTGATTTAAAATCAAAATATTCATATTATGAAACTGTAGTGTCGTAGTAAACGGCTAGGCATAACGCAGTTGGAAATTGAAGGGGATGCTCTTAGCATTATTAATTAATTATCTTACACTGGTTTAGATTTCACTAAAATTGGAGCTGTTCTGAAGGGAGTCTTTTTTTTTTTTATTAACGGAATCTGTTTGTTGCTGCGGGAGTTTGAAGTAATAACTTAGAAGCATGTGTGCAAAAAAGCTAACCAAATAGCTCATGGTCTAGCAAGAAAGGCATTATGTACCGTAAGGCAGTTGTCCTCCTTGGCTATATGATACTAGCATTTCTCTACACATGCTCTGCATGTAGAAGTATTTTTCTTTTCAGAATAAAAAAAATAAAAAAATAATGGATGAAAATAGTTTATTGCATAGAGAAGTTAGTGGGAGAAAAAAGTGGAATTTGTGGGATTTATTTTGTTTATTTTTGTTAATAAAAATATAATTTGCAATTGTCATAATAGCCCTTGTGATTTAATTAATTCTCAAAGTTTTTAAATGTTTTAGGGTCATTTCTGTCAAAATTTTCAATTTTGGCTAACAAAACCTCTTCTCTTAATAATAGTATAGATATGTGGTAAGCAACTTAGTTGCGTTGGATGTTGATCTTCTTTTGGAGATAGTGTTGGCTTGCATTGTACTCTATTGATTGATGAGTTTAATAAAATTTCCTTGAATCAAACAAAATTAAACTATAATGTCGTACATACATAAATGTAAAAAAAAAAGTTAAAAACACATGTCTAATAACATTCAAAGAATTTAATAAACTATAAATTAATAACAAATACTTGTCCCTAGGACGTTTTGTGTGAGGTGTTACAAAATGGATAAATAATTGTTGGACAAATATGCCCCGGATTTGCTTTATTTAGTTGTCGTTTGTGAGATGCTTAAATAAAGGTGCATTATAGCTTAGGTGTCACTGTCCTTGGCTGGCCTCCTAGGACTAGGAAAGCAACATAAGGTAATAATTTTAGATACCTTTCAATGATCTCTCAAGATATAATGAATTCCTATGTTTTATTCATGTGAATTGTGAATTGTGATTTGTGAGGGTGAAAGCCCCCGCAACATTCACGTGTTTTTTTATTTCTTACTGTACTCCAACTTTTATGTGAGAATCATACATGCTTTTCCTTTTCGGTCAAAAAGAGTGGTATATGCTAGAAGTTTTATTATTAAATAAAAATTTATTGTGACAGCCTTGTGCAGTCACAATTTACATAAAAAAGAATTGTTTATTTTTCATTGTTTACATCCTAAAGTTTATTAATTGGCTACAGTTTACATCAAATTATTCACAGACAGCTGGACTAGCCACTTTTGCGAGACTAGAGGCTCTAAACCCTAATTCAGCAGCATAATCTCTTTCTCTAGCAATGCTAATCTCTCACTGTGATCGTGGCATCTGTTTATGATATGGCAGTGCGTTTGGCTGCTTCGTTGGCTCTAGCTGATGGTAAGAAGCTGGTGAACCTCATGTCATTCAAAGGGAGATGGCATGCGTCGCTCACAGTGCTATTTGGTGGGAAAACTTCTCACTACGATAGCCTTCAACAAGAGCTCCTTCAAAGACATGTTCATGCGTGTTTGGATATTGAATGGATCATTCATAGTTTAAGAACATGGGAATTGTTTCCTGATTACCTTTTCTGAGGCCTCTTATCCTAGTCGGATCATCCTGTTAGTGTGAGTCATCGTTCCCTATTAGGAATAGACTACAATGTAATATATTGTTGTAACTACTTACCTTGTATGTGTTGTGTAGTACGGTAGTACACAATAGTTGTAGTACGTTGTAGTACGATTGTAATCAATTTACATACACCACAGAATGGGTGTATGTAATATATCAGAAAGTTCATTCTCTCAATCTTGTCTTATTTGACTTGGTATCAGAGCAAAGATCCGAAAATGAATTTGTCTCTTTATTCTCTCTTTGTTTTTCTCTTAATTAGAGGAAAAAAATAGTTTTAGAACCCCATTTGTTAGGGTTTTAACTCCAGCCACATCAGCCTTCGTCTGTCAAAAGATCGGCGTTGTCCTTTCTTTCAGGTCGTCTGTTCCCTTCAAGGTTGACTTCACCTGTCTACATCAGCTTCACGTTCAAGACTGGCTTCATCTTCCAGATCGCCCAGGTCACCTCCATCTCATCTTATCAATCGTCTTCCATCTAGCGTCCTTCAAGGAAAATTTCCATTTGAGGTTCTTGCATCTCATGTCTCCTTACCTTCATTTCATAATCTTCCAGCTCGTGTCTTTGGTTGTGTTGCCTTTGTCCATGTTCCTAAAAACCAGAGGTCTAAGTTGGATGCCCGAGCACTTAAGTGTGTCTTTGTTGGCTACGGAGGGTATCAGAAGGGGTACAAGTGCTATCATCCACCTACCAGGAAGTGCTATGTCACTATGGACGTTACCTTCTTTGAGGACATGAGTTATTTTTCCTCTTCAGATACAGCTCTTCAGGGGGAGAATTCATATTTTGAAGAACTGTATCATGGAGAGGGGGAGGAATCAGAAGGAGGAGAAGAAGAAGTCACACATGCAGGAGGTATTTTGACGGATCCAGTTGAAACCATCAGCTCACCACCTCTTGAAGCAGTAGCTCCAAACATCCAGGCACCAGTTTCTATGGCTGAAAATGAAGTTGAAGACACAACTGCCCCTCCTGCCATCGCTTCTACCCCTAACCCACAGCTTCCTGGTACTGAAGATCACTCATTTGAGGTATGTCCACCCACTAGTAGTAGTAGTAGTGAGTCTAGTGTTGAGCAATATGTGTTACCAAATAGGACCACTCGGGGTCAATCAGCCAAAAGATATGAACCTACTCTTACTGCCAAATCAAAATACCCAGTAGCCAATTATATGTCCACTAGGAGGTTGTCTAAGTCATATGAATCATTTGTGAATCAAATATCTGTTGTATTAGTACCTAACAAAGTGCAGGATGCGTTGGGGGATCCAAAGTGGAGGAAGGCAATGGAGGAAGAGATGGAGGCGTTGTAGAAGAACAATACTTGGCAACTTGTGCCTCCACCACAAGGCAAGAAGGTTGTAGGTTGTCGTTGGGTGTTTACTGTGAAGCATAATGCAGATGGATCAGTGAATCGGTACAAAGCACGCCTTGTAGCAAAGGGGTTTACTCAGACGTATGGTATAGACTATGATGAAACATTTGCCCCTGTTGCTAAGATGAACACTATTCGGGTTCTGCTCTCATTTGCTGCTAGTTTAAACTGGCCACTCCGACAGTTTGATGTTAAGAATGCATTTCTTCATGGAGAGTTAGCCGAGGAAGTGTACATGAGCCTTCCACCTGGGTATGTAGTTGCTCCTCCTGGTGATTTTGTCTGCAGATTGAGAAAATCTTTGTATGGTCTCAAACAGTCACCTCGTGCTTGGTTTGGAAGATTTTCACAGTTCATGCGGAAGGTTGGTTACAGGCAGAGCAACTCAGACCATACCTTGTTTCTCAAGCATCAACAAGGGAAGGTAACAACTCTAATTATTTATGTGGATGATATGGTCACTGGTAATGATACTGTTGAGATGGATAGACTGCAGAGACAACTAGCCTCTGAGTTTGAGATGAAGGACTTGGGTGAGCTTAAGTACTTCTTAGGAATTGAGGTAGCCAGGGGGAGAGAAGGAATCTATCTGTGCCAGAGGAAGTATGTTCTTGACTTGCTGACGGAGACAGGTTTGTTGGATTGCAGACCTATTGACACTCCTATTGAGCAGAACCATTGTTTAGCTGAGTATCCAGATCAGGTACCTACTGATTGAGCTCGCTATCAGAGGTTAGTTGGGCGCTTGATTTATTTGGCTCATACTAGACCAGACGTTGCATATGCAGTGAGTGTGGTGAGTCAGTTCATGCATAATCCGAGTGAGAGTCACATGGATGATGTTATGCGAATTCTGAAGTACTTGAAGTCAGCTCCAGGAAGGGGAGTACTGTTTTCTAAACACAACAACATTCTTGAGGTTTGTAGCTTCACAGATGCAGATTGGGCTGGAAATATCACAGACAGGAGGTCGACATCAGGTTACTTGACCTTTGTGGGAGGTAATTTGGTTACATGGAAGAGTAAAAGTAAATGCTCCTTAGAGCTTACTACAAGCGGAAGTCATAACAACGGTAAAGTCACAAAATTTGCTTCCTACCGTAAGGCTGCCAACACGCCACATCAGCTTCAGCCACGATTACCCTGACCTGCAGGATTAACCCCTACACCATTCCATTGAATAGTGCACCGGGTTGCCACACAACAAACCCGGTAAGCTTATGAAGCTCGTATAAGTAAACTCAAAACCACAAAGCAAAACACATTTCTTAAGTCACCACAACCTAAACAACGATAAGCACACATCTCACACCTACAACCATCAATTCCATATCCTTCCATATTGTGCTTACATAAGTCAACTGGTGACTAAAGCCTCATGCTCAGATCCTTAATCCTAGTATCCAATTACACAAATTTCAATCAAACAAGACTTCCTCAAGCAATGTTTGACGCCATCCTAACGCCCTCTGGCGAATTCCAGAATCACACTCATTCCCTCCCCACTGGAAGCCTTTGTCATCAACATGACATCAAAGGTGAAAAGCAATGAATCACCTTCCTATCCTCACCACAGAGTACAATTCGTCACCACTATGGCTCTTAAGATAAATCAAACCATCAATCAATGAAATCAAGAAGGAAACAAGGCAATCACAATTCAAGTAGCAAGCAAAATAATTCATAGTAATCCTTGCATATAATTTAGTTCAGGAGGTCACACTAAGTCAAGCAATTCAAGTCAAAGTAGTCATCGTAGGTAATCCCGACTATCACAGCAGTCTTCTCGATTATTGTTAACTTAATAACAATTCAGCTCCGCTACCAAGCAGTCATCACACTGATCATCGCACAGATTCCACCGGTCATCACGCAGATATTCATCATCCTACTGATCATCATACAGATTCTGAGGGTCATCACACAGATAGCAATTGTCCAGCTGATCATCACACAGATATCAATAGTCCAGCTGATCATCACACAGATTTCGCCGGTAATCACACAGATATCAATCATCACAAAGATTCATCACACTGATTTCAATGATTCATTACACAAATATTCCTACACAAGCTTCACATGGCAATCATCACAAAGATTCATCACACTAATTTCATTGATTCATTACACAAATATTCCTACACAAGCTTTAACATATCTTAAATCTCACTTAAGACGGTCATATTAGACCCATGGTATCTCAACACATGATATTGTACAATCACAACTCAATACACAATTTCACCAATCATTGCACAGGTAGTAATCATCCAACTCATCACACAGATTCCACCAATACATATATATCACGCAAATATATATATACATGGTCATCCACTCAGGAATGCCACTAATACCACTATAGTCATAGTTAATCTCATAACTCCAAGACAATATGGTAACTAGGCTCATAACGAATATCATGAGATTTACTCACTTTGAAACTCCCGCTGCGTCTTCAATATAGAACAAAGCAGCCAATCCACAACATAACCTTCCAAAAATACTTCGTCAAGTACCTAATCACATACGGTTTCAACTTAGTAACAATTCACAAACAATTTAAGTCTGAAACACCTGCTTTGAACTAAAATCCCCAAAGTGGCGTCAATCGAGGCAAAACCACGTCCGCGACCTCCCAAGAGACCTCCTAAAGTCTCCGGAATACTTCCACGATCGATATGTCCAAACCACAAGTCGATCGGAAGCTCGAACCCTCACGGATCGAATAAATCCACTGGCATGAAACCGTAAAAATCATAACAAATCCATTCGAACTCCAAAATTTGCATATTATATATCGAAACGCTCGTATCAACGAGTAGAACATATATAATACCAAAAATAGTTCCCTACATGGCCTGAAAGCCACCAGAACTCCGCCACAGGCGGTGGCGCACCGCCGCCGGCCAAAACTCATTATTTCCCAAAACTCCCAACATCAAAAAGTTTCATCTAAGCATGCTTGTGAATTTTCATAACTAGCTCGAAGTCAGAAAATAAGCATAAAAGGTCGAAAACTACCTCACAAACCGTGGATTACTGTTCAATCCGAGTTGAACCAAGTTTCACGTGAATCGATCCAAACAACCACCAAGGATTGATCAAGGAGGTTGCTCTGAGCTCACCAAGCTCGGCTTGAAGCCTCGCCGACGTCGGAGATCGGAGAATCGATCGGGTCAGATTCCTCCAAAAGTCGCCGCCTTGCTGCACCTCCTCCGCCGTGAATCGTCGCTAGAGACTGCCACAGAGACGACCGCACAAGGGAGGCGAATCTATCTGTGCAGATTTCAAGGTCGGAGGTCGCCGGAGAATGAAGTTCCGACCGGGTCGGAATACCGGGTTCGGGTCGGGTCGATCGCGGGTGAGGAGAGAGAACGGAGCGTTTCTCTAATTTTTCCGGAATGGTGAAAGTAAAATGGAAATAGTAAATTTCCAAAAGTGGAAACTCCTATTTATAGAACTTTTCCAAAACTTCCACAGACCATAACTTTCTCATACGAACTCCGATTGATGCGTTTCACATGTCCACGAACTCGTATCGACACGCTCTACAACTTTCATGAAGGAAGTTTTCAGAGAAACCCAACGAATAAAAAGTCAACCCTTGCGCCCCCCCTAAAACCATACTTTTCAAATAATTAATTCGTACGAAACACTTCCGCTCGGTCCACGAGCCACGAAACCGTCCTATAACCACAATTTAGATTCCAAAAATCCTCGGAAAATAATAACGAATTTCCGGGGTACTACACCCCCACCGTGATCGATAAGTAATCTGATCCGATTGGCTGGACGATATCTTCTGAAAAGCTTATGAGGGGCTCATTATCCTGTGACAGCTTGGCCCGTCCCCTGTTCAAGGCTTTGTATGCATCACGAAATAATACACTAATAGAGGCCCCGGTATCCACAAGCACCCGAGAAGTTATGTAGTGGTCCATTTGGAGCGTGATCAGGAAGGGGTCATCATGGGGCATCTTGAGGTCAGCTTCTTCCGCTTCCAAAAAGGTGACAGACTTCCACCCAGCGTCGCTTCCTTGCTGCGGGGTATTGTGGAAATTGAAAATCTCCGGGTGTCCCAAACTGGAGCGTCGCTTCCTGCTCCGGGGAGGTAAGTCCTTCGGGCCGCCACCATGAATCTTGAGAATCCGGCCGTATACGTCAATGGCTCCTATCTCTTTAGCGGGTAGATATCGCTGAAGTTTTCCCTTCTGGACGAGGGACTCGATTTTGTTCTTCAGGGCCATACAAAGATTGGTATTATGTCTGGCGTCCTCATGATAGGTGTAGAACCTGCCGGTATCCTGCTGTGTGAGTTTACTTTTTGGGAACTTACGGGGCGGTGGCCCAGGTATTTCGTCTCTATTTTCGTTCCAGATGGTCTCGTACGTGGCGGTGAGGAGAGTGAATACCTCGTACAGGGGTGGAGGTGGTGTCTTGGGGTATTGTGTCCGATCATCCCGGTGGGACTGTGTTCCCGTATAATTTGTGGACCTGTACGACTCCTTGCTTCTCTTGCCTGCAGAGTACGGTGACTGGGGTGCGTCCTGTGTCCATTCTCTCTTTCTTATTTCGTCTCTCTGCACCGGGGACGAGACCTGGTTAGTTTTTTTCTTCTCTAGTTTGACGTTATCCCCGTATGTTTTGAACTCAGCCTGGGCGTGCCTAATGGTCGTGGCCATCAACTCATCGTAGCTAGCTGGGAGATGATGATTGATTCCATAGAGGAAATCTCCGGGCCTTAGGCCCCTCCTGAAAGCTAGCTCCGCCAACTCTTTGTTGAGATCACGGCATTTGGCGGTAGCCGCCTGCCACATGTTGACAAAAGACTTCAAAGTCTCGTTCTCCCTTTATTTCACTTTCAGCAATCCCGTCGGGGTGTTTATTCCATCGGTACGCAGAATGAAATGAGCCACGAATTTGTCTGCGAGCTCCTTGAAGTTTCCTACGGAACCAGCCGGTAGTTCGTAGAACCAACTCAAAGCTTCCCCAGACAACGTTTCCTGGAACATGTTGCAGCAAATTTCATCCGTGTACCCCTTGGCGCTCGTTTGCGAACGAAAGGCTTGCAAATGCTTATATGGGTCCCCGATTCCCGTATAATCAATTTTAAGCGGCTTCGTTGTATTCGATCGTACCGCACCTCGGACTTCCTGGGTGAAAGGACCCGGACGATCTTCGAAAGTCGTCAGCGACCGCCAGGCTTCCCGGTGTTCTGCTGCCTCCACCCTCGCTTGAAGGGCGCTCAAGGTCGTACTCATTTGTAAAAGCGGTGTCGTATTTGGGTCAGTTGTTGGTGGTTTAATCTGAGGCGGCCGGGGTAAAGGTGGTGGTGGCATGTGGCTTAGGCTTTCCGGGTACAAATTTACGGGTATGTGGACTATTCCTTGCTCCGTACCGGGGGATGTGGTTGGCCTAGCACTGGTCGCACCTGTAATTGGGGCAGCATTTAATCTTGTCGTCGTTACTTGGGAAGCTCGGGCGAGGGCTTGAGTGAGCGCTTCGTTATGTTGGTGTTGTCGGTCCAGCGCGGGGGTGAGTGCAGTATTCTCATCCTCCAACTCCTGTAACCTCTGTTGTGAGAGGAGGTTGGTCTCTCTATCGAGTCCCTGTTGTTTCCGATCGATCCGAGCTTGTTCCCGGAAGGCTGCAATCTCTGCTCGCATGGCTTCCAGCTCCAAGACCGGGGCTGTTGGATCGGGTAGCTGTGGGTTGCTTGCATTCTGCGGGTCCAAGAATCCCAGACCATGTGTTTCTCTTCCGACACTTGGCGTCCCTGTTGATGAAGTGCCCGGGCTGAATATTAATGCTCAGGCAACATTTTTGCCCTCACCTGCCGTTTCTTCCGGTTCAGTCATGATTCAGTCCCCTATCTAGCGCGCCAATGTTTCTGGTGGCTTTCTCCGGGTACCTCACACAGAATGCTATACCACCCGGGGTACCGATCAAACTCCTAAATCCTGTACCAGGAACACAGCGTTAGAGGGGTAAACCGTACCGGACGGTTTATGCCTCTCCGATGCCTGAGTAAGATACTAATATATAAATGAATCGAGTAATAGTAAATAAGGGAGTTATTTCCCCAGAAAAGGTGGTTGGGCTGGCTCTTTATACGAGAGCATGGGGAAGGAGTATCCATTCTCCTCGATGTGGGATGCAGGTTGTCTGTTTGTAGTTCTGTAATCTGATGTCTTGTTGGATGGAATGTGCTGGCCGGGTCCGAGGCCCTGGGTGTCCGTGGTGTCGTCCCTGATGAGCACCATCATGGTAGGTTGTGAACCCGTCCCATGACATGGTACCTGGGTATCCCTACGGGCCTCAGTTGATAGTGCCAAACCTAGTGAAGTGTTCCCTAGTATGTACAACAAGCTAGGGAGTAGGGAAGACAAACATAGGGCCAAAATCAGTTATCAATAATGAACAATACTGAGAAGAGCCAGTACCTTCTTGGCTTCCTATAGTTTTTAAACCTTTATAAAAATGATCAGTTCACTAATGCAACAAAGTTACAGTAGCAACTTTCTCCTAATCACTAATAGTAATAAGTAAGAAACACATTCAAGAATTCTAGACCATTCAAATGTGGTCCATCCATTAGCCTGAAATTAGATTTTCATATGATATCCTTAATGGTGTAAATCAGAATGCTCTCAATTAAGAGCAACTCCAACAGGTTCTCTATAATTTTTGTATTATAGGGAAGCAAAAGTCAAAGCTTTAAGCAATTTTTCTTCTTCAACTCCAATAGATTCCCTAGTTTACAGCAATCTCTAAAATCTCCAAATTCTTCCTTAAAATTTTAGAGATTGCTGTAAATTTAGGGAATTTTGTTTTCTCTCTCCTCACTTTCCCTAAAATGGAGAAAGTTATAGGGAATCTGTTGGAGCAAAAGATGCTCATTTTTTTCCTAAAATAGAGAAAAACTAAAATATGGGGAAGCTGTTGGAGTTGCTCTAAGAGCCTCATGGATTTGCATCGCTGTCAAATGTATTGAAACAGGGACCACGATCATTAAAAGTCGTTTATATTAAATATGATCTTATCATTGATGGAAAAACTACAGGACACATACTTTAAAGACCTCAGCTTTCCTTCAAGCACAGGACAATGACTCTTACCTATCTCTGATACGATCTTGGGAAATATGAGTTAAGAAAATGCTACATTAACTTTTTCCTTAGATCAAGCATGTGATACATAATTTTTTTTACTTGAAGCTCAGTAGTATTTTTTTTTCACAAACAAATAGGATTCCTTAACATCATTGAATTGGATATTCCAATTTGTTGGGTTTTTCCAGAACTTGGTCCAAAATGATCTCAACCCAAAAAAATGCAATTCCACATCATAAAGAAGGAAAAGAATGGACGAATAAATGAATAATTGTCTTGGATGAAAGAGGATATCCAAGAACAAAGAAAAAGCAAGAGCTCTTGTTGAGGAGGGTGTGATACTAAATGAGTTTCACATATAGAATATATTTATACATCAGTAAGAGTCAAAATGACAAAAATTCGAGGGTCAAACCACCAAATTCAAGGTCCTATCAAATCAAAAAGAACACCAGCCTAAACAACTGAAGCTGCTCTAAACCCAAGTAAACAAGACCAGCATAAAAGGATGATTCTTTAAGATCAAAACCTGAGCTAAGAAGGTATGCAAAAACAAAAACAGCAAGGAAACTGTACATGAAATGGTTACAAAAAAGATCTTATCTCTCCAATTTCGATAGCAGCATATAAAAACATATACCTTCTCTTGTTAACTTCAAAAAATTAAAATTGCTTATTGTACAATGTGTTTAGAATAACATCCAATTTGATAAGCTAAGACCGTAAATCAAACATGTCCACAAAAAAATTGATTAATTCAATGCGAAATATAATCATTAATGAGACTATATTGAGCTGAATCCAAACAATATTAAAAATTGCCTAATGATAGAGCAATCCCTGATTTCGAGGGTTTTTCTAGTCAAAACCTGTAAGAGCAATCCCTGATTGCCTAACATTAGGCCATGGGGTCTAAATCTCAAGCCACATGACGTCTTCTCTATTATTTGATTTTTTTCGGTCATGTAAGTTTCATATCAGCATGTACTTGACGAATCTATAGTATCATATTATTAGATCAATCTCAAGCAATACTCCAATTCCTTTTGAGTTCAACTTTCAACTGTGCCAGTTGATTTTCAGGCATAACCACAGTCACAGATCGATCACCATTAACACCATCTCCCTCCTTACCACATTCTGGCCCTGGAAGCACCAAGACAACTCCTTCATCACCAACCCCATCAATGGAATAATTTGCATAAACTGGCTTTTGCCCCTTCAATTCAAGCCCATAAATCTCTACTTCTTCCAAATTCACAAATGTTAATTTTGCCCCATATACTATGAAGTCTGAAGATTTTTCCGCAGTCTCATTATTCCCCATCATCTCTTCAATCATGCAATTCTCATCTTCCCTTTTGTTCAAAATAAGCTCCACCAGTTCTGAGACCTCAGCTTCTGCAACCCAGAAATCTGCTTTAACTGTGCCCCACACCATCCCATTACTTGGAAACTCAAATTCTCTTTCACGGGATTTGTTTGAACAAAGCGTCACCATCCTTGTCTCTTTTGGGTCTTCCTTAATCTTGGACAGAGCTCTCCACATGATTGCAGAGAGTACTTCAAAAGCTGAGACCTTGGATCTTTGGTTTGAGAGAAAATGGTTAATTTTCTCTGCCTGAACATGAAAAGTATGTGTCTTCATCTTGCAGTTGTTGGGTGTGAACCATAAATCGCCAACCGAATCAACCCTTTTCACAGAATCTGGTATTAGATTGGGAAGTACTGAAAGTGGGGGCTCAGATTTTGCAGGTCGGTCTGGTTCATGCAGATTGTGTGGCACAAGACCTGCCATGGCCTTCCCCCAATGGTTGATGAAGGTTGAGGCTGAAAATGCATCTCCAAGAACATTTGCCCAGCTAATTCCTACTGACATTCCTCCACATTTGAACCAAGTGAACTGCTTAGAAGTACCACATTATTCAACGACAAAGGCAATTAGGCATGATAATATGGAGGACTTCCGCTCAATAGGGAAATTTTTCTTATATAATCAAGCATCTTCCAACTTGAAAATGTACTAAGAAAACAAATGATTGCTGAAACTCTTCTCGAGCTTCACTTAATTAAACTTAATTCAGTCCTTATGATCAATTCGCATTGGTCAAAACTTTAAACCCTCTCAAATAATATTAGAAGCTTCCATGCACTGTGAAGTGTGAAGCATAGAATGGCGTAGCTACTTGAGCATTAGGCCAACAAAAGGGTCAATTGACCTGCTCACCATCTTGACCAAGTCTACTGTGTCTTAGATTTTTATTTGGGAAAATTTCACAAACAGTACACCAAGTAAAGGCCACTAATAATTCTTATACATAAAATTCCAAACCAAATATTTCGGTACACGAAATCTGAAACTCGACCCACTATCAGTACACGATGTCAATTTTTGACACCAAAATGTCCATTATGCCCTCAGTTTTTTTTTTAATATTTTTTTTTCTGTTTTTTTTTTCCTTCATTTTTATCTCTTTCTTCTTCCTTCTTCCGGCTCCACGAAACCCACCTCTGTTTTCATGTGAGAAGAAGCCCGAGCTCACCCACCTCTGTTAACTTCTCAGCCACCAAAATAAGATAACACAGGTGCACACGCACTCTGAAAAAAGAACAAGATGTGAGAAAATTTTAAGATCAAAAGAAAGAGCAACGAACCAATTCTCTTTTCCTCTCCACTAACTTGTCTAGTATAGCTTTCTTTGATGATTCCATGTCATCTCCAGTTTCAACTGATGTTTTGGAGTTGCCAACAACTTCATCTGATCCGCGAGATCGACCACAATTTGTCTCGTAGAGAGAGAGAGAGAGAGAGAGAGAGAGAGAGAGAGAGAGAGAGAGAGAGAGAGAGAGAGAGAGAGAGAGAGAGAGAGAGAGAGAGAGAGAGAGAGAGAGAGTGAGAGTTTTTAGAGTGAGAAGAAGTGAGAGAGAGAGAGAGAAAAACAATGGGAAAATCTAACTCCTGCTTCAAAATCAAAGACCCAGATAGAGAAACCTCCTAATTCGAATTAAAAGCAACATACCCAGATAAGAAAGATCCAAACTTTGAACAAGATATGCAACAATTCATAGTTGTACCACAAGAATCACAATCAAATTCAAAAACCTAGCTCCTAAATTTAGAGCAGAACCTGCTCTCGGGTGGAGGAATGGGTGTTCAATTGGAGGGCAAGGGCGACGTTGGAAGCGAGGGAGTGAGCGTGGAGGTGAGGAAGGCGGCGTTGGAAGCGAGGGAGTGAGCCCGGAAGAAGGAAGAAGAAAGAGATAAAAACGAAAGAAAAAAAAATAACAGAAAAAAAAATTATTAAAAAAAAAAAAGAACTGAGGGCATAATGGACATTTTGGTGTCAAAAATTGACGTCGTGTACTGATAGTGGGTCGAGTTTCAGATTTCGTGTACCGAAATGTTTGGTTTGGAACTTTATGTATAAGAATTATTAGTGGCCTTTACTTGGTGTACTGTTTGCAAAATTTTCCCTTTTTATTTTTATATAAGAGAATTATAAGCTATTCGACTCATTTTGCCCTTTTTAATATGATAAAATATGTAATTGCTTTTAGATAGTTTATGAGACCGAGGTAGAAATATTGTGTTTCTTTATATCTATTTTCTCTCATTTCCTCTCCTAAAGTTGGTTTATCTTATATTTATTTATAGTGTTTTTTTTTCTCGATTATTTATTATACGAAGAATTTTTTTTTTTTTGAATAGATACGAAGAAATTTTAGAGATAACAAAAATTTTCTTTTTATATTGTTAGGTCGTTCATGGTAGAGGTGGAAAACGGGCCGGCCCGGCCCATTTTAAGCGGGCCTAGTCGTGCTTCGTGCTGTGCTTGGGCCGACCCATTTATTATCGTGCCGGCCCATTTACTTAAACATTAAGCCCGGTCCGGCCCATGGCCCGAGCCCATATCGTGCCAGGCCGTGCTCGTGCCGGGTCAATAAACGGGCCGTGCTCGTGCCTACCCACTATAAAGCACGATTTTAAAATCTTAATTTGAATAAATAAAAATTAATCTTATTTAACTATTTAGAAAATTAAAATAAATTAAGTTCTACAATATTTTTCTTAATCATAGCTTTTTAAGATTAGTTTTCTAATATTTTTTATATTCCACTATAAGAAAGAAAGAAAAAAATAACTCAAAATATATTACTTGTAGTATATTATAGTGAGATTAATCTTTATTAATATAATGAAAATTTAGTATCATATTATTCTTTCCTTCATTCTATAGTTGTATTATTATGAGATTAGAAAAAATACTTTATGTCAAAACAAGGATATAATGTTTTATTTCACTATTTTGACAATATAAATAAATAGCATTGGTGGAATTGTCATGAGATTTTAAATAAAGAGTTCTAATATTTAAATCTCATCATTGTGGTTTTTAAATATTTTTAAAAACAAAATAAAATTGTGTTTGTAACGGGCCGGCCCACAATATGTCGTGCTCGGGCCGTGCCGGGCCCATTACTGGCTCGGGACGGGCCAGGCCAATGGGTCAATATTCCTAGGCCCAACTTGGCCCGTTATTCTAACGTGCTCGGGTCGTGCCGGTCCACTAACGGGCTTGGGCCGTGCCGAGCCTCTTTTAAGCGTGTCGGGCCCGTGCCGTGCTCGTGCTTAGCGGCCCGTTTGCCACCCCTAGTTCATGGCTATGCCACTTATTAGTGACATGTGAATATTATTATCAATATTTATCATAGTACGTACGTACGTAGCATAATACTTGCGGAAATCATTGCTGAAAAGAGCTGCATGCTAATTGATTAAGGGCATTAATTTTGTATACTTGGAGATCAGGTCTTTAATTCATCCCAATTGTAAAAGTATCCTTCTTTAATTCATAATTATACAATAAAACCCCCTTCTTTTTTTTTCTTTTTTTTAAATAAACAGTAAAAGCCCATAGCTAGCTAGAGATTTAATTTGAAACTTGAAAAAGATTAGCTAACTTAGAATCCCTTTTCATGATAGACGAGTAGTCAGCTAGTGATTTAACCTGTATAAAGACCAAAGGAGAGGAATCAAGACCAGTTTCACCAAGTGCTTGATTATAAGCGAGATCATCAAAAGTAGAATCATCCTCCACAGCCATGGCCAACCATTCATCGACCGTTTCGTCACAACGAGCCTCCACAATTCTCACACCGCTGTCGTTACACGTGATGAAAGGCCGGCCGGTTTCAGATCTTCGGATTCTCCCGGAGGCAACGAAGTAGAGTGGGAGCAAATGGATGAACATAGGCTTCTTCAAGTCAAACACCGTAAGCCCCTCGACTGCATCACTGTTGAAAAAGTAGACCCCTTTGATGTAGTGTAGCTTCATAGCCAAGTCCACGTTGGTCAGCTCATGGACCTTCCGACCGGTCACCGTTCCTGGGACGACGGATGACAGTCTCATGCTGGACTTGAGGCGGTGGATGTTCTTGGTTGATGCTGCCACCATTTTTACTTTTTTAGAGAAGAAAGTTAAGAAAGGGGAATGCGAAACTACGTACACAAAACGGAGATTATAATCATTATATGCCTCTAGGCTTGATAAGGCGACCTTTTTATATTGAGGTCTAAGGTCTTCATAGGGCAGTTGGCAACTAATTTAATCCTGTACTGATGTCATGCATCGATTTTTTTTTTGTTTTTTGTTTTTTTGTTTTTTTGTTTCTGGCAATGTGTACCATGCACATATTTTGAACATTTCTCTTTACGAATACAGGTACAATCTTCTAAATATCTAATACAGAAAAATAAATATATTTGACAGATGCATTTAAGATCTAATGATTACCATGTGATTCTAATAAAAATTAAAAATTAAAGAATTATTTCATTTGAAATTAGTTCAATGTTAATCTCAAAGCTCTGCATGCTGTATCTTCAAAATGCAGGTAGCTAGCATTATACCATCGTTCTATATCTTCATGATCTCTAAAACATCTGCATGGATGTTCTCATTTTAAAATCAAGGATATACTTTTCTTTTCCCCCTAATTTACAGATTTTGGACATTTCTCTTTACAGGAGAATGAATCCATTTGAAATTAGAAATGTTAATCTCATTAAAAATTACCATGTGATTGTAACGATTACCATGTGATTCTAATAAAAATTAAATATTAAAAATTATTTCATTTGAAATTAGATCAATATATATGTTAATCTCAAAGCTCTGCTGCATTATACAGATACTTCAATCAATGGAGCGATTCTCAATCTTCAAAATAGAGCTAGCTAGCATTATATCATGGTTCTATATCTATATGATCTCTAAAGCATCTGCATCGATCGATCGTCTCATTTGCAAAAGAAGGATATATTTTTTTCCCCTAATTTACAGATCTAATTTATACATCGACAACAATTTGAGATTCTAATAATTGAGTTGAAATTAACTGAATCTTTCATTATGCTAACGTTATCTCTCAAACATAAATACATAATCATAAGTAGTTGGGAAACTAGCAGTTGTGAGTTTAATTAACTACGTACTACTCTCGCCCTAATTAATAAAAATACCCATTTTATTTCGATTTGAACGGAATCTGTGACTGATATCTGCTGCATCCAATAAGAGGATGCATAGCGTATGGATCAGAATTACATTAATCAAATACGTAATATCAATACGAACAAATGAAAAGTATCTGTTACCCGCCATTATGTTTGTGAGTTTGTCATGACTACCGGTACAGAATTAAATGTTTCTTTTTTCGGTCAAAGTAATCAAAATTAAATACTACAGTATTTGAAAAGATCGAAGATGAAAGAAGAAACTATTCATGATTAATTAAACAAAATTTCTCTTTGTACTATGAGTTTAGACAAAAAAAAAATTCTCTTCATTTGTATGTGTAAGACTAAGGGCTAGTTTGGAATTGCTGTGATTTTAAAAAAAAACTGCTGCTGCTGTGTTGTGAGAATAATCAACTGTGAATTAAAACAGTTTCGTGTTTGGTAAATAATATTTTTAAAAGTGCTGTCAGTACATAAAACAACTGCTGTGTGTTTTGATCCACAGCAGCTTCTAAAAGCAACCTCTAGGCTGCTTCTAAAATCTGCTGGCAATGACCTATAACTTTTAATTAAAGCTGCTTTTTATTTATTTACCAAACACAATAAAATCTAAAATTTTGAACAAAAGCTGATTTTTTTAAAAGCGAAGCAATCCCGAACGGGGCATAAGGCCTAGTTTGGGATTGCTGTGCTGTGAGAATAAGCACTTTTGCTTTTGCTGTGAAAGGAAGCACTTTTAAAATTGTTGTGAGAAGAAACAGTTGAGTGTTTGGTAACTGTTTTCAAAAGTATTGTGAGAACGAAAAGCAATTTTTAGGTGTTTGGTAAGTTACAAGTAAAAAGTGCTGTGGCGGGGTGTAATTACCAAAATGGCCGTAAATGTTAAATATGCTACTAAAATACATAATTTGTTTTATGATTATGTAACCGTACCAAATTAAAATTTGTCTCATGTATTGTTCTTGTACACTTGTTCAAATTATCAATGCATCACTTTATTTATTGTATATTAATTATAGAAATTATATAAGCAATTTTAGGTTGGTGAAATTTTAGCTTTTGTGGTTGAGCCCGTGAAAATTTAAGGATTTAAGATATAATTATTCGAGATATAAATTTGTGCTCTCGATAATTATTAAGAGTGCTCGGGAGTAATTTCAAAATTTTTAAGTAAATGAAATCTTCAATTTGGTAAATTGATGATAAAGTACGCGTTATGATGAGTCCTTGGTAACTTTTGTAAAATTTTCGGACGTTAGAGCTATTTATTTCATCTTTCGGAAGTTTGGAAATAAGCAAATTCATTTTAAACAGAGAAAAATTGGCGGTGTGATCTGGGTCGTAGGTTTCAATCACCATTTAATCTGGTCAGTCGCTTTCAAGTGTATAATGGCCGAAATCGGATCAATGATCCAGAAACCTCCAAAAATTTTCAGAACTTGAGACCCGTCTCGGGTATCCGCGACAGGAGCCGATCCTCA
The DNA here is from genome assembly GCF_958449725.1 of Rosa rugosa. NCBI lineage: Eukaryota > Viridiplantae > Streptophyta > Magnoliopsida > Rosales > Rosaceae > Rosa > Rosa rugosa. The sequence continues at coordinate 12,600,550 of NC_084823.1, forward strand.
CTTCCAATTCCGGCCATCTCCAAGCGTCGAAATATCGGTGTTCGGACCGCATCGCCGTCGCGACCAAGCCTATGACTTGGGTTTTCACCAACGAGCTCCGATGAAGGCGATTCGAAACCAAGAAGCTCCAGCGTTTTCAGGGCGTTTTCCGGCGACTCTGGCGATCATCGGCAATGCATGAGGTACGAAAGTGGATATCCTCTTCACGCTCTACCTATTGATATACCTGATTTCGACTATAGTTGAGTTTATGATGATTAATGTTTTGGGTAGAATTCGACCACTATGCAGGGTGGCAGCTTGGTTTGCTTGGTCTGGTTCCGACCTTAAATCATCGCTATTGATATTTATCGCTGGTTAATGACTTAATTCCCAGTGTTCGTGAAGATTGGTGAAGAGACAAGAATTCTGGGTCGTCTCTGTTCGTGTGCCTGCAATTAAGGAGATTAACTTTGCAATCAGTATGGAGATAAATGTGATGCCCCGGAAATTCGTATTTATTTTCCGAGGATTTTCCGGAATTAAAATTTTGGGTATGGGACGGTTTCGTGGCTCGTGGATGGAGCGGAAGTGTTTCAGGCGAATAATTATTCAGGAAGCGTCATTTAGGGGGGGGGGGGCGCAAGGGTTGACTTTTTATTCGTTGGGATTCTCTGAAAACTTCCTTCACGAAAGTTGTAGAGCGCGTCGATACGAATTCATGGATATGTGGAACGAGGAAATCGGAGTTTGTATGAGGAAGTTATGGCCATTGGAAGAAGTTTCCATTTTGGTATAAATAGAAGTTTCCCGAGTGGGAAACTTACTATTTTCATTTGGTTTCCTTTTCCGGAAACTCACTTCCTCTCTCTTCTCTCTCTCGACTCCTTCAGAGTCGAAATATTTCGACTGACCCGACCGGAACCCGGAAACCCGACCCGGCGACGAAACTTTCCAGATCGGTTTGTCATTGCCGTCCGCTCCTCCCTGTGGTGTCCTCTAGCGGCGATTCGCGGCGGTGATGGCGATAGAAGGCGGCGCAATTGGTGTTTTCGGACCCGGTCGGAAAATGCAGCTCCGACGACTTCGTGGCTTCATGATTCATTGGTTGAGTTTAGAGGAGGCTCCCTGATCGATCTGTGGTGGTTGTTTGGATCGATTTACGTGGAACTTGGTTCAACTCGGGTTGAACAGTAATCCAAAGCTTGTGAGGTAGTTTTCGACCCTTTATGCTTGTTTTTTGACTTCGAGCTAGTTATGAAAATTCACAAGCATGCTTAGATGAAGAACTTTGATGTTGGGAGTTTTGTGAAATATTGAGTTTTGACTGGCGGCGGTGCGCCACTTCCTGTGGAGGTGTTCCGGGGGTGTTCCGGCCATGTATGGGGCTGTTTCTGGAATTATTTGTCTTCAACTCGTCGATACGAGCGTTTTGATATATAATATGCATATTTTGGAGTTCGTATGACATTGTTATGATTTTTACGGTTTCATACCGGTTGATTTATTCGATCCGTGAGGATCCGAGCGTCCGATCGACTTGTGGTTGGGACGTATCGATCGTGGATGTATTCCGGAGACTTTGGGAGGTCTCGGATGTGGTTTCGCCTCGATTGGCGCCACTTTGGGAATTTTAGTTCAAAACAGGGGTTTCGAACTTAAATCGTTTGTGAATCGTTACTAAGTTGAAACCGTATGTGATTAGGTACTTGGGAAGTATTCTTGGACGGTTGTTTTGTGGTTTGGCTGCTTTGTTCTGTATTGAAGATGCAGCGGGAGTTTCAAGGTGAGTAATCTCACAAGGTTCATTTACGAACGGAATACCTTTATCGTTTTGAGAGTTATTTAGTAACTGTAAACTATAGTTGGTATTAGTAGGCATTCCTGAGCGGATGACTACGTATATGTATATTTACGTGAAATATATATGTTTTGGTGGTTTGTGGATTTATGAAAACAATAGGCATGAATGATGCGTTTTATTGTTTTGGGTTGTGGCTTTTGGAAAACAAATGATTGTGGAAATGTTGATTTCTATTTGTTTTGAAAAGCGTTGAAATGTGGGAAAAGCGTTGAGATTTGTGTATGAAAGCAATATGCATGAAATGATGCTTTTTATTGTTTTGCGTTATGGCTTTTCGGAAAACAATGATTATGGAAATGTTGATTTCGATTGTTTTCAAAAGCGTTGCGATTTGTGTAATGTTTTTTAGTCCTGTGCGACTGTTTTGATGATTTTCTCCAAGGGACAGTGCGGCCCGAGGATCGAAGGTCTATGACCTTGGGCAGAATATCAGGTAATCACGTCTTTGGCCGGACGATGGTTACGTTCAGTTAGAGCTCTAGTCTGTCTGCCATATAGGTAATTCATGGGGTAACGGGAATTGGTTATTGATAACTCATGACATTACGTGTTTTTAGGGAACAAAGTGTGAGTTGCTTCCTTATTAACGGTTTTTAAGGGGACAAGGTGCAAGTTGTTTTCCTTATTAACGATTTGGTACGATTGATAGAAATCAAGGTGTGAGTTGTTTTCTATGTTATATTGATAGAATTCAAGTGTGAGTTGTTTTCTATGGTACGATTTGGTACGGTTGATAGAAATCAAGGTGTGAGTTGCTTTCTATGTTATATTGATAGAATTCAAGTGTGAGCTGTTTTCTATGGTACGATTTGGTACGATTGATAGAAGTCAAGGTGTGAGTTGCTTTCTATGTTATATTGATAGAATTCAAGTGTGAGTTGTTTTCTATGGTACGATTTGGTACGATTGATAGAAATCAAGGTGTGAGTTGCTTTCTATTTTATTTTGGTAGAAATCAAGATGTGAGTTGCTTTCTATGTTATATTCGATAGAAACCAAGGAGTGTGTTGCTTTCTATGTTTCGTTTTAAAAGAAACCAAGGTGTAAGTTGCTTTCTTTTATTTCGATTTGAATGGAAATTAAAGTGTGAGTTATTCTCCTTTATTTCGTATTTTAAGGATCAAAGCGTGATTTGGATTCTCGATTGAAAACGTGCGGGCCCGGGCTTTTATCCCGTGATTTTGGTGTGAGTTGTTTTGAGTTACTCATACGGGCTTGCAAAAGCTTACCGGGTTTGTTGTGTGACAACCCGGTGCACTATTCAAACGGTGTAGGGGTTAATCCTGCAGGTCAGGGTAATCGTGGCTGAAGCTGAGGTAGCTTATTGACAGCAGAGCAGGTAAGAAGCAAATTTGGTTGGCTTTGCCATTGTTCTGACTTCCGCTATGTAGTAAACTCTGAGGAGCTTATACGTTTTATCTTGTTGTTGACAATTTAATTCGTAAGCTTATGTAATATATGACTCTGTGGGCAGGTCAATATTGACATAGTGGGTTTAAGGCATCAATACGTGTGCAGTTTAAAGGGAAAAAGTTTCCAGGTACTTGGTATTGATGGTTGAACGATCACGCATATATAATTATGGGGTTATATATCGATTTTTATTTGTGTTAAAAATCAGGGGCGTGACAATAAATTTCAGTCATGAATGCGGTGATTACGGCTTTAACCACGATAATAACTACGCGCAATGATTACAGTTATGAATGCGCAATGAATGGCCGTCGTAAATAAGTCATGATTAACCATCGTTAATGCAGCAATGATTATCATCATAAATGAGTAAGTTAATGCGACCATAAAAGCGGGAATAATGGCGACTTGTTCCCCAAGTAAGTCCTTGCCTATATAAAGGCCGCCCGACGTCAAGGTAAAGTATTCAATTCCGATTATTCTTACTAGACCCGACTAAGAAACGTACTGATTTAGGCATCGGAGGGTTTTCTGCAGGTACCCCCCTCCTCGAGCCGACGGTCAAGCTTCGAGTCAATGTCGAAGGAAGCTTCTTTACAAAGTATCAATCATTTAGCTTTCAATCAAGTTCTCCCTACTATCACTAAAATTGCAGACACCCGTCCTTCAAAAGTAAGATGAAAGGTTATCTTACGCATATAGTTGTAGCTCTAGCAATTGTTCAATTATCTCATCATATAAGCTCATGCACAGCACACGAAGCATCTCCTGGTCTGGAAACTATCGATTACATAAAAACATCATGTAATGTCACAACGTATCCCAGGTTGTGTTGCAATGTTCTCAAAATTCATGCTGGCAAAATTGAGACGAGTTCTAAAGTTCTAGCTCAAACTGCCCTCGATGAAGCACTTGAATTCACCAAACAAACTCACATTGCGGTGAAAAGCTATTCAGAAATCAAAGCTTTGAATCCTGTTGTGATAGCAGCAACGCGGGACTGTGTGGATGAGATCGATCAATGTCGCTGTGGAGATGCTCCAAAAGTCTAAATTTGAGTTGGGTATCGTAATTGAAGGCTTTCAAGTTACACGTAGGAATGTTCAAACATGGGTTAGCGCTGTGTTGAGCAATCTAAACACCTGCAAGGATGGATTCGTCAACCTTAATCTAAATGGAGAAGTACAGAAGATTACTGCCAAAAAAATTGTAAAAGCAACACATTTGACGAGTAATGCGTTGGCACTCATCAACTTTAGTAGCCTTGCCCTAAATCAGTACTTCGTCAAGGATCATGCAAGAAAACTTAATTATTGTATGTATAGCACATATGTACAACAAAATCCTTTATCAAGATGTATTTAGATATAAGGCCATGCATGTATTGGGATATACCTATAAGTGTTCTTAGCCTTTGGCCCATACAAACCATATGAAGAAATTCAAAGTTTTATCAGAACTTTCCCCAATAACATGTGTAATTTGCTAAGAGTTGTATTCAGCAGGAGAGAGAAAAAAAGAACTAGGGTTGGAGAGAGTTAACAAAAGGTGTCAGCCTGTCCGGCGGCGCCCCCGCGTCGGCCGTGGCTCCCTGCTTCATCAACGATTGGCGGGTGTTGCCGGACGGGATCTTGGGATCTCTGGGGTCCTCCTCTGCTCTTCGCTTTGCTGGTCAAGGTTTGGTACTTTTCTTCGTTTCGCTCAGATGGCATCGTCGGTGTGGAGGTCGGATGGATGGTGGTCGGCGTGGAGTATGTGGTCAGAGGCCAGATCATGGCGGCGGTATACCATGGATCGTATGGCGCTGACTTCTAATCTACGGTGGGTCGCTAGACGGAGATGGCAACTGTGGTGGATCTGGGTTTTCAAGGTGGTGGGCATGGCAGAGGCAAGGCACGGTGAATCTTTCATTGATTTCTTGATGATAGATTTGCTGTGGTTTGCTGTATGGTTCAGCAGGCACCTTCGACTTGGGGAGATTGAAGACATGGGACTGCGATGGTGGCCTGCCGGTGGTTCATCTGACGACAAGGGTGAGGAGTACTGTGGCGGCGACTTTTTTCTTTTGGTTAGAGTCTTGGTTTTAGTTAGGTTGTTTGTTAGTTTACTTTGGTTGTTGGTTAGTTTACTTTGGTCAATAGTTGGTCCCTACTCGTTTGAGCTAGGGTTGGGTCAAGTTGATGTGCCATGGATGTGGTGTCTTTCCTGGGGACGAGTTGGTTTAATTTCGGTTTTATCTTATGGTCAATGTGCTAACAAGCGATCCTTGCACGTGATCTGGTTTCATTGGGATGCGGTGTGGAAGAGGGCGCTGGTTTCTCTGGCGGTTGTCTATGGGGTGTTATCGAGTTTCTCGGGGTTATCTGTAGCCTGTGAGATTGGGCGAAATAGGAGGTTAGGGGTTGGGCTCTTTTGACTCATGGATGTCATTCTGGATGACGGACCCGTAACTAGTTCGGTTTTTAGGGAGGAGAGTGGGGAGTTCTTGTCCACCACCGGTCATTCCCATATTATGTAATCTTGGTTATTTCAATAAAGGATTCTTATTCTCAAAAAAAAAAAAAAAAACCATATGAAGAACAATTATCACGAATTTCTATTACATAATTAGTAGAATTAAATTTCGCATAAATATTGTATTTTTCTCAAGAACCATCTTTATATTTTTATGCTAATTTCTCATCACTTAAACATTGTTCTTGAGAATTCGAGGGCTTAATGCGAAGCAAATCCACGACACTCACTCGAGACATTTCAGTTTATTGAATTATTTCCTTCAACTTACCAATATAATATATATCATTCCTTGCCTTCAATATGAACCACTTGTCTTTGATGCAAACACAAACAGAACTGATGCAACCTGTGATATCAAAGTTGAACATATTCCTAGCTTCTTCTTCTCTTTCGCTCTTGCTTATAAAATTTTTCTCAATTTTCTCTTAATTAATATTCTGGTTCAATTTTTTCTTCCTTTCTTTTTTCCCTAGATAATTCATTGCCTCTTTGTTCTAATTAATCAAACTGACTTTTCCCAAGAGAAGTGAATTGGCTACCGACTTGGTGGCCTCGCTAGTTGAGGAAGAAGCGCCTAGAATTTTGGATTGATCGTTCACCTAGCTTCTTCCCTTGTGTTTGTTCTTTTTCAAGATAAATTGTCGTGCCTCCAGCCTTTTAGCTCGAATTTTGGATGCCTATTGAGTATTGACTCGCCGAGTCTTGGTTGCGTTACGTTATTTTTCATCGGCGTCTTCATTCACATGGTTTGAATGCCCACGGGAAGAAGATTGAAGTATGCAAAAGCAGCGTAAAGAGTCATTGCCAGTAAAGAAGTCATTATCTCCAGCCTAACCCACATACAATGAGACAACTAAACCAAATCCATGCGCTGCTGGTCAAAAATCCAAAACCCCAAGTTTTAAACCCCTGGCTGGGATATCTGACAAACTCTTCAGCACCACAAAATGCCCTTTTTCTCTATAACCAAATGCTCCACCACCCAACTTCCCATAACCACTACACATTCACTTATGCTCTAAAGGCATGCTGCTTGCTCCATTCACCCCATAAAGGCCAAGAAATCCAAGCCCACGTCACAAAATCCGGTCACATATCTGATACCTTCATCCAAAACTCTTTGCTCCACTTTTACGTAATCCAATCTGACATTGTTTCTGCTACCCGCGTTTTTGATTCAATACCCGTACCGGATGTTGTTTCCTGGACTTCGATGATTTCGGGTCTTTCCAAGTGTGGGTTTGTGGAGGAAGCCATTGTCAAGTTTATGTCCATGGACGTGAAGCCTAATTCCACTACTCTTGTGACTGTTTTGTCTTCTTGTTCTACTTTAAGAGCTTTGAAATTTGGTAAAGCTGTTCATGGCCATTGTTTGAGGAACTTTCGGGAAAGAAATTTGATTTTGGACAATGCGGTGTTGGATTTCTATCTGAGATGTGGATCTTTGGCGGGTGCACGATACCTGTTTGTCAATATGCCCAAGAGAGATGTCGTTTCTTGGACTATCATGGTGGGTGGTTATGCACAAAGAGGTTTTTGTGAAGAGGCAGTGAAACTTTTCCAACAACTGCTGCAGGGTGGAGAAGCCGAGCCTAATGAGGCTACCATTGTCAATGTATTGTCAGCATGTTCTTCGATTTGTGCATTAAGTTCAGGCCAGCAGGTGCATTCCTATATCAGTACTCGACGAGATCTCACGGCGAATGGCAATGTGGGGAATGCCTTGGTCAACATGTATGTGAAGTGTGGAAACTTGGAAATGGCTATCTCAGTTTTTCAGTCCCTGGAGCACAAAGATATCATTTCATGGAGTACCGTAATATGCGGCATGGCCATGAATGGCCATGGCATACACGTGTTGCAGCTCTTTTCCAGTATGCTAGTCAATGGGGTGTCTCCTGATCGTGTAACCTTCCTCGGGTTGTTATCAGCATGCAGTCATGCTGGCCTGGTAAATCAAGGGTTGATGTTCTTCAATGCTATGAAGAAAGTTTACCGGATTGTCCCTGAAACACAGCATTATGCGTGTCTGGTCGATATGTATGGTCGAGCTGGGCTATTAGAGGAAGCAGAGGCTTTTATTAAAGAAATGCCAACAGAAGCTGATGGTCCTGTTTGGGGAGCGCTGCTTAATGCTTGTAAAATCTATGGGAATGAGGAGATGGTTGAGAGGATCAGAGAAGGCCTCCGCAATAGTGCAGGAGTGAGCACCGGAACTTATGCTCTGTTATCAAATGCTTATGCTAAACATGATAGGTGGGATGATTCTAATAAGGTTCGTGATGAAATGAGAGAGATGGGGTTGAAGGCACCACCAGGTCGTAGTTGGATTGAAATTGGTCCGTCCATCTAACCTATACACACGTGATCCCAAGTTCCCAATACATGGTCATATGGTCATACCCAAGAACCACTTTTTGTCTAACCAGACCCCATGATGGGTTTTTAGAAATTTGAGCCATGGGACCCTGTGAATTTGGTAATATCAACAGTTGAACCGAAGTTTGAGATGTACAAAATCAATCATCCGGAAAATGAGAACCGAGAAGAAGTTGAAGCTGCAGAGGAACATCAAGGAGAAGGATAGATCAGCCAATGAGATGGCCCACGTGAGCTCGGGGTCAAGGGGAAGTAGTAAATGTAGAAATTTGCTGAATAGATCAAGAGAATCAAGTACAAGCTTGAAAAGGCCAGATATAAGGAGGCTTTGCTGATTGAAAGACTCCTGTCGTTAAACCAAACAATAGGCAAAGATAGTTGGAGATGAACTCCTTGATGGAGTTAGGGGAGGTCAGAGAATTATTGCCTGCCTGGTAAAGTGTTTTGGTGCTTGCAAATCTTATTCCAAAGATTAATGGACTACTCTCTCTTGAGATATACAATTTTTTGATGATGATGCTGCCACCTTTTGTTGGCAGGTTTGGAGGTGGGAGGAAACAAGGTTTAAGATCAGGTATGGGAAATCTTACTGTGGTCATTATATGTTTATTACTTCACTTGAGTATGTAGCACCACTGATTTAAAAACAAGTAATGAATTTTGATGGTTGAGATTAAGTAGCTTCTCCATACTGAAGACTCCTAAAAGGCATTGTGAGATTGAGGGATCTGTCAATATTGTGTGGAAGCAGCCCCTTGTTCTCTTGCAAGTTTCAAGACTAGTTTCCGTTTAGTTGATATAAGAACTCAACATGCATTCAAGATACATTACTCCCTTACACGTTACACCCACACAGATATACACTCACATACACAAGTCTTTGTCTGCATTAACAACTGTATGCAGGCATGCAGCGATACTAATCTAGGCCAGATAAACTTGCTATTCATAGTTTTGAGATTGGTATATGCAATCAAAAAATTCCTTTCAATCTTGGTCTCCTGTTTCTAGAACATAACATCAAGGTCCACTGTATTACTGTAAACATGCGTTTTCTGGTTCTAGATCAGGGTTTTTGCTTATTTCTGTTGCCCAACTTGGAATAGAATTTTTTTTTTTTGAAACCGCCTTATGCATGAGTTTCAACAGGGAGATATATTTTCTTAATTATACCTAATAAGAAGAGAGTGATCTTTTAATCAACAACAGATTGGCCTAAGGTTTAGAAGGCAGCACAAAAGGACATGGATTTTGGGTCCTTCAATGCTCATTATATCATTTCCTTCCACTATTGTGGTCAAGGTGCATCCTCTTTAAGAGCTGATTGTAGTCATATATATTCAAAGATCCATTCGTTTCCTATACTATGCTTCTTGTGTTGCTAGTTCGTTAATCATTGCCTGCTAGATTGGATTATGTTCCATAAGACGTGTTAGCATGTAGAAGTTCTAGATTTTGTGATTAGGAAAATCCAAGTTGGTTCTACTTATTGAAATGACATAACCTCTGCTGAGTTTAAATCTCTTTGTTGCTAATTTGGAGCCCGTTTTCCATGACCCTCACCATTCCACCATTGAATAACTATTGAAGTTTTCGGATTTCAGAATTACCTTATTTTGGTCATGGCTAGTTGCCTAATTAAGATCTAATTGCAATGGTTTCCAGGTGCTAGACGAATATCAGAAAATATTTAGTGATTCTTGGAGGACTACACAAGAGGAGAGCATACCAAAACCTGATGAAGAAAATTGTTTGTCAATGTCCATTTTCCTTTTTTTGTGACAAATATGCATTCTTTGCAAGTAAAAAAAAAATGATGGCTGAAATTGACGAAAATACCCCTTCCGAGCAGTATAAAATAGCTCCCGGGACGCAAGTAGGGTTTTACACTCATTTAGTTTAAGAATGAGGCTTTGCTCTCAGAGAGAGGCCCTCTCTCTCTCTGAATGGCTGTGGAGCCGGTGATTTCAACCAAGTCTTACAGACTCTCTCTCTCTCTCTGTGCTGTGTGCACTGCGCACTGTATCTGGATCTTCTTTGCTTTCTGTTTCTTTCATTATCTTTCTTCTTCTTCTTCTTCTTCTTCTTCCTCCTCCTCGAAAAACCGAATGCCAAGAGGCGGTGATGATTTTTATTCAGTTTCTCTAAACCAGACGGCGGGAATGGCGAACCGGTCTACTTGGCGGGGCGACCCGGTTGCCCCCTGTTGGTGAAAATGACTTTTTTGTCCTTTCACCCACAGGCGGCGCCCGGTGGTCGCAGCCATGGGAGGCCCGCGTTTGCCTTTCGCTTTTGTTTGACAGAAGGCGAATCTGAGCCTCGCCCACTTTCTGTTTCTCCATTTTGTCTGGTTATGCGGGTACATATTAATTTTTTACCCGAATTGTTTTTACACATTCAAAACCCAGTTGGTAAAGTTAAGGAATTGGTAAAGTTGAGGGATTTTAGCATTTGCAGCTGGGTTCTTGAAAACCCAGTTGTTGAAATGTCACTTGCAGTTTTGGTTAGAGCAAACAATGCAATGAGAAGAGACTATATGAAACTAGATTTTTTTACTAAATCTAGTAAAGAGTGAAAACACAGTAGGAACTTGGATTATAAATCATATCGAATCTTAAGCAGTTGGGATCATTGAAACCAATTAGAATTGATTTGTTGGTATTACAGACAATAACCGAAGAGTTCTCAATACCATGTGACCGAAAGAAGCTTGCTGTATTATCGTTTTGGTTTTTCAGGCTCACTTGAGTCCCTTCCTTGTAAGAGAAAATATGAATGAAAGTCATTGGGACAGAGAGGTATTGTAGAGTTGACACAAATTGAGTTGTTGGGAGCCAACTTTATGAAGGGTCTGTGTCATCTGGTGGAGAAGTTGCAGTTAATAGGTTTGAGAGGGCTCTCAATTGGATTGACTGATTTTGTAATCCTTTTTTAACTGAGTTTGGAACAACTGTAGGTTGTTTGCAAAACAAAATCTAGCTCAACATCCTTGATGGTTTTACCAATTCCATATGGTAGTCTCAACATGCATCATGCTCGACAGAAGCTTCAACTCGGTTGTTGTCTTATCCTGGAAGAAAATATCTCTATTGGAGTTGTGTCTGCCTTTGCATATTTTCATGATGACTGGGAGGCAGATACGAGATGTCAAAACTTGCAACATAATGCTTGATGCAGATTTTAGTGACAAACTTGGGGATTTTGGTCTCACAGAAGTATATGAGCATAATATTATGACAAGAGCAGCTACCAATACCAGCCGGAAGGATAGAATATCTTGCCCCTGAATACACTTACTGAGGATTGGGGTGGTGATGTTAGAGGTCTCAATGGTTTGTATCCACTGGAGGATGATGGAACAGTGGTTGTTGATTTGTGTATGGGGCTGTTTGAAATGGGGAAACTGATTGAAGCTGCTGATTCAAGACTCATTGGTAAGTTTGACGAAGGTAGAGATGGAAAGGAAGCTGATGACTGGACTTGGTTCATTGCTTATGTGCACTGAAACCATGTGGAGAGGTCAACAGTTAAGGATGCCGTTAGGATCCTAGAAGGCTAAGTGCCACTTCCTGCATTGCGGGAAAGAATTTCATGATGATTCTGAAGAAACCCCAAATTTCTTTGGTATTAGGCCCAGCCTTGAAACTTAATGATGTATCATATATGACTCCCAAGAGACAATCGAAGTTGATATCTATCTCTGCAGCCAAGGCCAATTAATGGATGATTCTTGTCCACCATGGTCTCAAAATTTCTCATCGACTTTCAGTCAAAGAGCACTCCTTCTGGTATTCTGTCTCAGCTTGCATAGCTCCTTCACCTTCATAGTCATGAAGCCTCATGCCAGGGTTTGGGGTTGACATTTGGTAACTCCGTATGGGAAATCATTTTGGATTTAAGCTTAATCTATATGCCTAACCTTTAATATCTCTGTAATTTTATCTCTACTTTTTCATGGCTACTTGATTTTCAGAAAATGAAGGCACAGTTTATTTTCTTGTTTCTTTTCTCCTGTTGTTTCTAACACTCTCCGATAAGCCTAACTAATGAGTAACAGAACCAGATTGTTATGAACTTATGATCACATTCATTTCTTCCCTTTGTGTCTATTTCCTTTTTCTTTTTTCTTTTTTCTCTTTGTTTTCTTTTACTTTCTAATATATGCATCCTCATATGCCAAAACCTTTGCATTTGTACAATAGAATATTAGATCTTTCTTCATTTACATGAGTTGATCTTGGTTATGAAAGTTATTCTTTTTCCTTATTTTTCTTGTCCTTTGGTGATGCAGAAATTTTAAGAGATTCAGTTTTTTATTTTTATTTTTTATGATGATAAAAATATTCTAACTTTTGACACTGGTTTACAATCCTTTCAGCTACCGCAACGGGAAACCTCAAATGATTGTGCCTGTTTTTTCTCCAACTTTTAAGCGTACTTTATTTTCAGTTCTTCCATAAACTCATTGACTATATATTATTGTCCCCTTTACATCCTAGAAATCTGTTTCAAAGAAAATCTGAAATATATATCTAATAAAGAACCTAACTGATACAAGCTTTAGCCTCTGTTGTGCAACTCTTACTGTCCATCAAGTATAGAGGGTAATGCTTGTAAACTCTTGCTCAATGCATTTGAATGAAAAAGCAGTCATTCTTAATTCATCCTTTTTTATAAGTTTTTATTGCAATTTACTCATCTAGTTAACAAGTTTCAAACACCAAGAAATTCAATAGGGAAGCATAAAATCTTGAGTCATTGGATGAAAATCTGATTGTTAAAGAGGCAAAGGATTAAAAAATCGAGTAAAGTATATCATTCAGAGTACTTGTTGGGTAAAACCTACTGTAGGATATGTTTTCGAATGAAGGTCTTGACGCCAATTGTGTTAATGTTTCTGCACACATGCATGTACTGCCTTCATCTCAACTGTACCTTGGTTTTTCTGCTTCAATGTTAACATGGGCATTTTATTTGAGAATTTTCTTTTCCTAAACAAAAAGGATTTTCAACTTTGATGCCTTATAATAAAATAGGCAGATTGCAGGCTACGTTCAATGCATCAGCTACATTGAGATTTAAAAGAAACAGAGTTGTTCGGGAAGGGACAGCAGTTCAGATTTATCAAGGGTCTCTGTCATCTGTTGGAGAAGTCACTGTTAAAAGGTTTGAGACCTAATGGGATCGATTGTTTGCATAACCGTTTTACTAGTGGGCATTGAGTTTGCAATGGTGGGTTGTTTCCGACACAGGAATCTGGTTCAGCTTCAGGGATGGTGCTGCGAGTGGAATGAGTTAGTCTTTTGTATGAGTTCATGTCATGCCTCATGGAAGCCTCAACAAAGTCGTCGACAGAAGCTTCAACTCGGAAAATAATTGAGAGATGTTAAGTCTTGGTAAAGCTCTTCATGACCATTGTTTAAAGAAACTTTCGTGAAAGTAATTTGATTTTGGACAATGCTGTTTTGGATTTCTATCTGAGATGTGGATTTTTGGCGAGTGCAAGATACCTGTTTGTCAGTATGCCCAAGAGAGATGTGGTTTCTTGGACTATCATGGTGGGTGGCTGTGCGCAAAGAGGTATTTGTGAAGAGGCAATGAAACTTTTCCAACAACTGCTGCAGGGCGGGGTAGCTGAGCCTAATGAGGCTACCATTGTCAATGTATTGTCAGCATGTTCATCGATTTGTGCATTGAGTTCAGGCCAGCAGGTGCATTCCTACATCAGTACTCGACTAGATCTCATGGTGAATGGCAATGTGGGAAATGCGTTAATGAACATGTATGTCAACCTGTCAGGTGTGGAAATTGGGTATGGCTATTTCGGTTTTTTAAGGCCCTGGAGTGGATAGATATCATTTCATGGAGTACTATAATAAGTAGCTTGTCCATGAATGGCCATCGCATCCACGTGTTGCAGCTCTTTTCCAGTATGCTAGTCAATGAGGTTTCTCCTGATGGTGTAACCTTCCTTGAGTTGTTAGCAGCATGCAGTCATGCTGGCCTGGTAAATCAAGGTTTTATATTCTTTGATTATGAAGGAAGTCTACCGGATTGTCCCTGAAACATAGCATTATGCGTGTCTGCTCGTTATGTATGGTCGAGCTGGGTTCTTAGAGGAAGCAGAGGCTTTTATTAAAGAAATTCCAATGGAAGCTGATGGTCCTGTTTGGGGAGTGCTGGTTAATGCGTGCAAAATTCATGGGAATAATGAGATGGTTGAGAGGATCAGAGAAGGCCTCTGCAATAGTGCACGAGTGAGCATTGGAACTTACACTGTTATCAAATGCTTATGCTATACATGATAGCTGGGATGATTCTAATAAGGATTGCGATGAAATATGAGAGATGGGGTTGAAGACACCACCAGGTTGTAGTTGGATTGATATTGGTCCATCAATCTAACCTATACACAGGTGATCCCAATACGTGGTCATCATATGGTCATACCCAAGAACCATTTTTGTCTAACCAAACCTCATGATGGCTCTTTAAAACTTCAGCCATGGGACTGTGAATATGGTAATATCAGAAATTGAACTGAAGTTTGAAATGTACAAACTCAATCATCCGGAAAATGAGAACCAAGAAGAGGTTGAAGCTGCAGAGGAACAACTAGGAGAAGGATAAAGCAGCCAATGAGATGGCCCACATGACAGTGAGGTCAAGGGGAAGAAGTAAATGTATGAATTTGCTGAGTAGATATTCAAGAGAATCAAGTATAAGCTTGAAAAGGCCAGATCTAAGGAGACTTTGCTGATTGAAAGACTCCTGTGCTAAAACCAAACAATAGGGAAATTGTTTTGGTGCTTGCAAATCTTATTCTAAAGATTAAAGGACAACTCTCCCTGTAAATATCGAATTGTTGATGTTAATGCTGCCACCTTTTCATGACAGGTTTAGACGTGGGAGGAAACAAGGTTTAATATTCAGGTATGCGAAATCTTACTGTTGTCATTATCTGTTTTTTTTTATTGCCCTTGAATTTTTAGCACAACTGATTTAAAATCAGGTAATGAAATTTGATGTTCGAGATTAAGTAGCTTCTCCGTACTGAAGTCTCCTAAACAGTAAAAAAGGTTATCTGTTAAAATAACTTTGGTTTATAGGCAGGTTGACATTTTAAATTTTCTTCAGAGTCAATACTTCCTTTTCAAATCTTTGTAAGGGGGTTCTTTTTTATTGCAAGGATAAGCAGTGCAGGACTTTACCTTTTGTTCTCTGAATTTTAATATTCAAATATCTGTCTCGCACTTCAGATGTCAATGTAGTGGGCTTTGTATTATCATGCCTCTTCTTTATATCTTGAAAGGATTGTTGCCTCAGTTATCCTGGATGCTGTATACTGAGGTTGACAACAGTTTGTGATGTTTAGTTATTAAAAAGAATATAAGATGCAGAGGAACCAGTAAAGTATAGAGACTATGATAATTTGTACCACCCTGTAATGGTAGTAACATATTTTATTTTCCCTTTCCAATTATACACAATTGTTGCTGCATATTTGTGATCTTCAACTTTTGGGCTTATATGTAAGTTTTATTTACTAGGTATAAGTACAACTTGCTACTGATAATGCAGAAGTGCTTCAGAGATTAAGAAAGAAGTAGTTTGGTCTTTTTCTTTAGGTAAATTAACTTCGTCACAATTCGAAAGCTATTGATGGTTTAAATTAAGCCTACTTTTTTTTATCACTCTTAGCTGATTTATATTTCTTGTCCTAATGCCTATGCTTTTCTTCAAGAATAGAATCTGCAACTAACAAATTAGTGTTTTAGTCTTCTTAATGTAGAACTTCTTTTCTTTTTTACATGCATTATAAATCTCTCTGTTTTGGAGCTTGTAGAGTTTCTTCATTAGTATCTCTACTCATGTGATACAGCATACAGTGGTGGAAAATAAGCAGTTAAGAGATGCCTTCTTATGTGGGAGGGTCCTGTGATGTGGTAGTTTCTACATCAGGTTTTGGAGATACTGAGATATGATGCATACATCTTTAAGCCAAGTAGAATATTTAAGGAAAGCTGGCTTTTGCATCCCCATATAAAATATGATCTTGGTCATGTTGAAGGAGCTCCATGGCTCCATCTTAGTTGAAAGAGGAAATAGGCCAAACAAAAGTTTTGGCCTTTTGGGAAAAGGGTACCAAAATCAGTCCAAATTTTTGGTTTCTGTTTGGATTCGTTCTTTCCTAGCACTATCAGCCTTTTCACAACTGCAAGACGCTCTGGCTAGGTAGTACATTGTTTCTCTCACTCTTATGTTGATTTTTTTTTTTTCTTTTCTGTTGCAGATTGTTTCAGGATTTGAACAAGTTGGGGAATTTGAGTGGTTATAGCTTTGGAGGTCCAAAATTCCAAATAGTTAGGTCAATTTGTTTTGCAAGGGAAGTATAATTCTTAAATTACATAACGAAGAATTTCTTTTGTTTTTTTTTTCCTGTGAACCGTCAAGATTTTATTGTGGTTTTGTGAATCAAGTAAGCTCATCGGTTTATGTAAAAAGTCTTTTACATGTACAAACTAACAACCAACAGTTGTTTGCAGAACAATATTGAAATTCACTATCACAATTTGAGTTAAGAGACTAGGTGTTTCATTTATCCAGCAACACGTACTATTTGCCGGATTAGAGAAAATACAAAGAAACGGCAATTAGCTACCAACTACTATGATATCAGATAAATTACATGTCAGAATCTTTAGAAACATGGAGTGAACCAAGAGGGTTGATACCTCGGTGACATGTCGAGACTTGGAAAAGACCGCTCAATTCTTTCACCACTGAAGTAGAATACACCAATCTCACGAGATATAAATGTTTTGGGAGCAAATTGAAACTGAGGAACATAATTTGTTGCAAAATAAATGCAATTCTTTTCTTTTTCTTCGAAATCACTAGCTGGAAGAGAAAATGATCCACCTTCTCCTAAAATTAACAATTGGTTTCCCAAGCTTTGCATCGGGACAAAGTTGTCATTATCTGGGTCAATCTTGTATGTTCTAAAACTCCTTGCCGGCATATATGGATTATAGCGAGGCACCTCTTCATCAATAGCTTCTTCATCCTGATGATTGTCTTCTTCATGATTATTGTCATCGTGATCCTCATGCATATCTTCCTCATTATCCTCGATAATATTGAGGTCGCCGCCATTATCATAATCATCATATTCCTCATAGATGTCTTCCTCATCAGCCTCAACAACACTGAGGTCGCCATCGTTGTTTTCATTATTGGCTTCATCATCATGCTCCTGATATATGTTCTCGTCATTCTCCTCAACAATATTCAAGCCGCCACCATTATCGTCAACATTACCTTCATTATTATCATAGTCTTGATCATTAATAATCACATTGCCGTCGCCGACGCCATTGTTATTATTGCCTTCAACATCTTCTATCCTCCAAAATGCATCTAGCATATGATGGATTATCAACACTTCATTGTTGGTGGATTCAGACAACATTGACCGGTAGTCTGCATTATAAACCACCATATAGTCACTATGCATTTCATCAATACTCTCATTTTTGTTTTCATGCTTGTCCTAGACCAACTTCAATTTCAATTTTACCCCGTCATCTTCAAACTTTAAAGTGCGAGTAGCTGCAACTTCAGCATTCTTTTGACTACTATGGACCAAAGCATATAGAGTACCAGAAGAAAACAATATATCCATAAGTAAATCATCTTGATTACTATCGAATACCTGAAAGACACTCCATTTCTTGTCTCCAGGTCTGCACACAACCAATGTCTTACGATCGTCATATAGTCTATAATTGCTGCTGCCATCGTCCAACAGTTCGAATTATTATTATCCGACATAGATACCGCAATGCGAGGGCAGAATAGATTGGCACCGAAACGTTTCCATTCTTCCCGCGTTTTTGTATACTTTCGAAAAGATGGAATTGTTTTAAATGGCGGAAGTTGGTCTAGGGCTCCTGAAATTGGGTTTACTAGAAACATAGTAGATTTCAGTCCTTGTTCCTTTATTATGATCAAGGAACCTTTAGTAGACCCATAAATCCACCCTCCTCGAACCGGCTTAGGCGGCTTCAACTTCACAACTTTACCCTCAGAAAGACTAAGAAAGCTCAAGTACTTCCATTTTGTGGGATGAGGGAGTAGTAACCAGGGGAGTTCATGTGGAGCACCACGAAATCACGAATGTCTCTTCGTGTAACAATTGAGTTCCAAGGCTTGGAGACGATACTCAACCGTATGCGATCACCTACGTTGACACGCTGAAGAATGTTCTCCATGACATCTGCAGATGGTTTCTGCCAAGACATGCCTTCATCTTCCGTTTGCTTCGTCTCAAGCTTTTTCCGAAAGAGTTTTCTCTCAAGATCAAGCTTATTTCTCTTTTGTTGGCGTTGCTTTCCACTGAAGCAACCAAAGAGAGTCTTAATCATCTTCTTCATGTCTTGAACAGATGGAGCTATATGCTCCTTTATAAGAGAATACGGTTTCAATGCAAAATTTGAGGATATAGCTAATGCCAATGCTTTGTTTACAGTATCGAATATATAGAACTAGAACCCCAACTAGGATTAGGAACACCTTTGGCTGCGCTATTGGAATCCGAGTAGGATTAGGGTTTCCAAGGTCTATTTGATCGAAGTTAATTTTTATTTTTATTTTTCTTTTGGCTCATTAAAGTATAATATAGGGTTCGGTTTGTATTTTTTATTTATTTTTAACTATTTGAATTATTGCAAAGCAAGGGTAGAGAATTTTGTTGGGAAATTAATCCCCCGTTGTTGGGAAATTAATCCCCCGTTGGGAAATTAATCCCCCGCTATGCAAGTACTAGTAGTAGAGATGGAAAGAAGAAACAACCAAGCAAAGAAGACAACAAGTTTTAACAAGGTTCGGCCAAAATCCATGCCTACATCCTCGGAGAGTTTTCATCTTCACTATGAGAGAATTACACAAGTACAAGATACACCACTGAAGTTTATGCACAACTCGAGCACTCAAGTTTATATCCAACCCGAGCCCTAGCCTTGTATCCAAAAGGATACCCCTTGTACACCCTCTCTCAACCTAGAAGATCACTCTACCCCAAGAGCTATACACGCCCTTGAACACAACTCCCCCTATCTTCTACATCTTGAAGACCCTTGGAGTTGCTCCTTAACCTCTCCCTGCTTGCCTCCACACAAGCTTCATCTATTTATACCATTGATAAAAGTCTCTAGACTCACTTCACCAATGCTCATTCATGAATCAACCACTCATCTCCCACATTAACTCCCTAGGAAGACTAAAAGGTCAATACATGAATTTAACCATGCATTTATTCCCAATGCATCAACTTGACCATGCATTTATACCCAATGCATGCACTTGACCATGCACCAATTTTCCATGCATAAGTTGTCACCTTGAATGCACAAACAATTAATACCATGCAAAATATCTCCACCAAAGAGGGATAGGCACCAAACCCAACAGTACCCCTTATCTTCATTCTTTTCCTACCACTGCTTCTTAGCTATGAATGTCATTAATTTGGGGGCCTATTATAGAAAATGGATTGGGGTTTTTGTTGATCAATGGGTTCAGCAGGTACTTCCAAATTTCTGCATCCCTTTTCGTAGTGGTATGGATATGGTGACGAAGATGCATGATTAAATCACTGATGATGGAGAGTGGGATGTCCACAAAATGAACAGTTCTTGTTACCTAGGAGATCGCTGTAATAATTGTTAGTATACCGCTAGTCCCCTCACTTTCCATGGATATGAGAATGTGGCACTTCAACAAATCTGGGAGGTATACGGTGAAAAGTGGTAAATGGCTAGCTATGAGGGAAAGACGGAATGCCGACTATACAGTGCCGGTGGTGGCGACAGGAGGTGTGGAAGCTCAAAGTTCCACCTAAAATGCTACACTATTTGTGGAGAGTGTGCATGGAGCAAACTCAGCAAATTAATAAATTAGTTTTGGGAGGTTTTGGTCTTTGTCCCCATCTCCCCATCTTGTATTTTCTTTTAAATAATATAAAATGGAGGGATCAGGGATAGGTGGTGGGTTCCGGGTGTAGAAGTCCTCTCCTTGTCCTCTTACAAGAAGGGTAGGCACCTCACACAATGACCACTAACGAGGGGCTGATATGAGTGATATTGTCTAATCCTCCATTTAAATTATAAAAAATAAAAAATAAATAAAAAAATCAGTAAAGAAGTTTTTTACAAGGAGGATCACACATAATGGAGACTGTTTCCGATGTCAAACTTCATCGAAGTCACCTTTGCACGCTACAGTTTTGTCATCAGGTCAGTTTTGTAATTTTATTCAATTTCTGCGCTATGCAATCAAAGTCTTATTCGTTGAGGAGATAAGACTGTTGGTGGTATACTGTGGTTGAATCGGGAAAGAGCGAAATGAGGTGTATCATGTTGCTTCCCCTAGCCCGTTAGAGCAACTTCAACAGCTTCTCTATAATTTTTGTATTATAGGGAAGCAAAAGTCAAAGCTTTAAGCAATTTTTCTTCTTCAACTCCAACAGATTCCCTAGTTTACAGCAATCTCTAAAATCTCTAAATTCTTCCTTAAAATTTTAGAGATTGCTGTAAATTTAGGGAATTTTGTTTTCTCTCTCCTCACTTTCCCTAAAATGGAGAAAGTTATAGGGAATCTGTTGGAGCAAAAGATGCTCATTTTTCCCTAAAATAGAGAAAAACTAAAATATGGGGAAGCTGTTGGAGTTGCTCTTAGTGAGTAAATTGCACGTTACAAAATAGAGAGTTTCTATTAGAACCTCCAAATCTGCTCACTTGACCTCACTCTATTATGAATTATTAAATGACATATATAACCGACTATAAAATGACTATTAAGGACAATAATTATACCAAAAAAATATTATATTTATTTTATGTAGACTTTCAAATTCAATAATATTAGATTGTATTCCTTATTATTTTCCTTATCTATTTTCATTTTCCAATTTCACTACATGCTCATTAAAGCATTTATATATATATGATATAGTCAATTAACTATCCTATCCTCATCTAGAAATAATTTATTTATTGATACCTATATTATGTGAGGGCATATATGGTAGTTCAAAAATTTAACCATTTCATAAAGAATTGGCTTAATTATATAAGATATTCAATAAGAATTAAAAATATGATTAAGATCATGTGACATAAAAATGTATGATATATATGTTGAACACATATTGGTGAGTGAAAACAACGGTAGACATAATGTTTGAACAGGTTTGTCAACTTGGCAATATCGACATGGGATGAAACAGGTTTATCTTGGCAAGGCTATTATCCCAGAGAAGTTGACAGAAGGTCCCAACGGATGTGCAACTTGATACCATACAGGAATAGTAATTGTAGAGGTAAAATTCTTATCATTTGGATATTGTGTTTTCTACTTGCAAGTTGTGCAGACTTGAAATGAATTGTACTCTTCACTTCTTATAGGTCAGGAATTTTTTGCTCATGCCTATGTTATCATCGGATAGCTCATGCAAGCTGAGAATTGGCTTGCCAAAAGGCAAAGTCTAAGAATGAGATGGGGATATTTGTATGTTGCTGCATATCAAGACTGTCTCGGACAGACCGTCAAGAGAAAATGCCTCCCCTAGTCGTCAATATAAATAAAAAAAATTTAGGCTAACTCGTATTGTTCATGAGTATTACCAATTATTCTATTAAATTAGGGTGTCATTTGGGAACCAATTCCCTTATTGTATCGCAGTTTTTAGGCTAATATCTTATTGGATAGTTCGTAAACTTTCATAGGATAGTTTTCTACTTGGCTTTCCCTCTGTATCTTGTGCCTTGCTTTTATTTTAATTTTATCTTGTTGTCTTGCTTTTATGATTGCAGATTGTGTCCATTTAGCATCTTGGGAGAGGTTGCACCTCTACTTCTTTGTCGAGTGAAACTATGCCCAAAGTATCCTACAATATTTTTAAGCAGCTCCTAATGTTGCTGGTGGAAGCAACCATCCTGAGGCCTTGCTCCTTGAGATGGAAATGAGGTCAAACCTGAAACAAAATCACCAATTTGCTGCCAGTGGTGGGCATAATAGTCAAGGGATTATGGATATGGACTGGACATGGGTTTTGGATATAGATATAGTTACTCAAATGTTTGTGCCAATTGTATGTCAAATACATTGACAGTCTCTTGCCCAAATGTAGAAATTCAATGAATGCTGATGTGTTTAATGTTTATTTTTTCATATTAGATACATGGAGACTAGTATAAGTAGTGGAATTTGTTGCCATTGGCCATGTACGTTATTGGGTTCCTTTTGCACTTTCTTTCTTGATTTTGGAAGCTATGCAACTTTCAATGAGAAAAAAACCGAATATAGAGCGAACACTTTCATTAGAGGTAGACAACAACTTGGGTATAACACTTCCACACCAAGATTGTCTACCAATTTTTATTCATCGAAATTTTCATTCGTTTAGTAATGATGCATGATTTGCTGCATTCGTAAAGCATATCACAGTTATCACCTGTTTGTGTAAAGCGTCTATTGCAATCATGCAAGGCAAAGGGATTGACAAAAGAAGTTGGCATGAACATTAAAAAAAAAAAATAGAATGGTGCTGAAGGCGTCTAAATTAGATACTAGATAACATCCTATACATAAATCATAAATGCAATTGGAACAAAATTTCTAACACTCAGGAGCCAAGTCCAATGAACTTCATCACTCACAAAGCTTAACCACAAAATCTCTAGCACTTTTCATGTAATGAATCACTGTCAAGATCCACAATTTTTGTTTCTGTTGCACAAACAATATCTGCACTTTGAAATACTAGTTTGAATTTCTCTTCACGGGCTTGGTATCTAAGGTACAAGTGTTGTGCAGTTTCATCATTGTGCACATGCCACTCACTTGAAATTGGTGGTATAGGTATCAACCCTGATGACAAATTTACCTACAAAAAAAAGGTGTCATTTTTTTTATTTGATAAGGAAGTATTAACATGCATGACTATTAACTTGTAAAGAATAAAAATTCTAAATGCAGATACAATACCTGTACAAAATACCCTTTATTCCCTATCTTGACAAAACCAATGGCAATCTAAGGTAACTCAGCGTCATGCAATTCAGACGGCAATATCAAAGGAAGGAGAGTAACACATTGTACATTGGATAAATGGATCACTACCACTTTATAATATGTAGCAATTAGATACCCCATATCCGGCATGCTCATCCAATACTCTTTCTTTGCATAACCATTCTTATTAAAATTAAGTGCATGCTCAAGCTTAGCATACCGTTTGGGTCCATATATAAGATCTTTATATAGGGAAGGCATGCTTTGTAGTTCTTGCAAGAGATCTTTTCGTACATTTCGCCAAGCTTTTTGACCAAATCTCATCGCCTCAGCTACGACTCTATATCCACAATTACCATCGGGTGTCACATCAGTTTGGGTTGCAATATACTGATGATATCTCATTGGAAATTGATTTGTGTATGTATTAGTTTAGACAGATGATAACTTCATACAAACTTTAGATGCCTGAAAATTCAATGATGTTAAACTAATGTAATGGCAGAACGATAAAAGACATATATTGTTGAAATATGCTTATTATTGATGCTTTAACATAATATCAAGATGATATATAGAAAAAATATAGTTATCATACCTGAAGTACAATGCTTTCTTGTGTCCCAAAGACATCATTAGTGCTTTTCATTATTTCAGAATCCTTATGAAAGAAAAAAAAATTCATTATTCTACAAACCTTATGAAAGAAAGAATAAAATAAATCAGTTCTTAAAAATAAGTAAAGAGTAAAGAATTCACAAAAAAAACTAACTAATATAGAAATGTAGTCTAACCTCGAATTTATTTTTATTATTAGATATTTTTGCAGCTTCAGTTTCTTTTCTTTTTCAAATAATTTGCTCGGTCATAGATTGTTTTCGGTTGACTGGAGGACGACCTTTACTTCGAACAGATAATGGATCAAGTATTTCACAACCATTCTCTAAAAGTTTTCCATCATCTGTTGTCTTCTCAACCAACTCAATATTGTCTCCTTTTCTTTCGCAATCAACTTTACTTTGAGTCAGTTTCATTTTCAGATCATTTAATATCCCTATCACCATGTTAGAATCTTCTTCTTTGCCATCTGCCAAGTCTGCCACCTCATAAAACAAATTACACATCATATCATTTCTTTGTGTTTTAGGCTTCGCAGTCCAATTGCCATAACTTATTTTCACTTTGCTATGACTTCTTTTTACACTTGCTGTCCATCGTTTTAAAATGTACTTCTCTGGAACATCGGTCATATTTTTGTGAATTAGAACCACAATTGCATGCCGACATAATATTCCTTTGAACTCAAATAGACGACACACACAATTTACCTCACACCTGTATGTCCTCATTGAAATGAACTATGAATGGGACACGTCTCATTTCTGTATCGATCTTTACATCTTCATCCACAGTGATATCTATAATTGTACCATTCCTTTCAGATGATGATATGCCACAATGCATCTTTCCTTCTAGCTCTTTCTGAAACTCTTTGAACTTTGCATTTGTGTAAGCATCATGGTATTGTTTCTCAATATTATACATTGTGAAACACGGAATCTTTGAATTGAAAGACTGAAAATCTGCAAGACTCTGTTTCTCAACTTTATCTCGTAAAGCATTCTCATATTGCTCCACAAACTGCTTCAATGTAGTCTTTGAGTTTACATACTCATCAAAGAATGCATTTATGCTCTCGCTACGTTGAGTTGTAGACATGCATGCCCAGAAAGTGTCTTTCACAAAACTAGGTACCCATCTTCGCCTCTTCTCATATAATCCCAATAACCATTCATTATTCTGAAGGTTATACTTTTCAACGAACACCTTCCAACGATCTTCAAATTCATCACAATTTAGTGAATCGTAAACAATATTTTGAAAAGAAAACTTGATAGACTCGTATTTCTCTTTGTAGCCTTTCAATTTCTCTGGAATCTTCTTCATTATATGCCACAAGCACCACCTATGTCGTGTAAAAGGAAAGACAATCCCAATTGCTCTTTGCATTGCTTTATCTTGATCTGTAATGATTGCACTAGGAGCATGATTAGACATACATGTAAGCCAGGACTGGAATAACCATGTAAATGTATCTGTATCCTCATGAGAAATCAATCCACATCCTAGTAATATTGATTGCCCATGATGATTGACACCTACAAAAGGTGCAAATGGCATGTCATACTTATTTGTTAAGTATGTGGTGTCAAATGTCACAACATCACCAAATTCCTTGTAAGCAGCTCTACTTCTTGCATCTGCCCAAAACACATTCCTTAGTCGACCCTCCTCATTTATATCCATTATATAAAAGAAATTGGAGTTGTCAGCTTGCATTTTCAGAAAATACTTTTGAATAGCAGCAGCATCTGCCTCCCCCAGTCGTAGATGCCTTACATTATCAAGAAAATTTCTCACATCCTTCTCTAGGAATGTTAAATTCTCATGTCGACCAGCTTCAACCACAAAGGAATTGAAATTCTTTTTTGGTCTTATTCCAGCTATATCATTTGTTGCTAACCTCTTTTTAACATGTGGCGGTAATTCTCTTGAGCTTTTAAAAAATCGTCTTTTGCTTGGACTACTAAGATCATGATTATGTTCAGCACAATGGAGGACACTAACCATTTTCCATCTTGGAGTAAATTTGCATTGAGTTTAGCCTTGCAATCTGATTTTGCAACTTGTCGCAATTTAAATGCGTGTCTTGACTTGCTACTAGGCTAGCCAAAACGTGAACATGTGAATGTTATGTACTTCAATTCCCCATCATCTCCTCTGCTTGAGGTCCTTTTACAAACTTCAAACCCCATTCCTTTTCCATAGGATTTATAATACTTCTTTAGCTCATCAATTGAATCAAACACTAGTCCAATCTCTGGCTCTTTTACCCTTTCTTTCACTATTTCTTTCTCAGTAGTTTCGATATCAATTTCCACATTACTTCTCTCAGTTTCAACTTCATCCCCACTGTCCATATTTTCTTCCACATATGCAGTATCCATTTCATTCTCAACACTTTCCATTTCTTCTACATAGACTGTTTTTTCTCTTAAGACAAATCAGATTATGAAAACTCTATTCAAACTAACGGATGTACAAAGAAAACATGCATTATCAAGGCATATAACACTTAGACTTACCGAGGGGCAGTGCTTCCCACACCCAAAACTACTAGAGAGATGCTCCCAACACAAAAAAGAAAAGGAAGAAACCCATTTGGCATTTGCTTAAGTTTTGCTTCCTCCAAAAACAAAACGAAAGAAAAGGGAGAGGGGGGTGTCAAATTCTCTTCCTTTTCTTGTCCTCATGCTTTTCTGTGTTTTCTCCAATTTGCCTGTAATTAATCACAAATGCAAACGTCTCTTGGGCCAGGCCTGCATCCAACTACTGCAGGTTGCACAATGGGGTAACACTTTCTTTGTCTATTCAGTTTTACAAGATTAGTATGGGAAGAACCTCTGCAGCATCCAACAGTTGTGGGTTTATAGTGGTCTTATACTATAGCTCTATAGCTTGTAATTTTTTTTTTTTTTAGAATAGCTCTATAGCTTGTAATTAAAATGCTATAAAGCCCAAAAGACTGTTTATGCATACCCTTGGCCTAGGAGCTAGGACTTGCATTGATCTTTGAAATCCATCCATTCAAACCATATACATAAAATCAAAAAGTTATATTAATCAGCATCATTCACTAGCAAGAACAGAACTAAGCTTCTCCTCTAGATACCAGAAACACATGAATGAAGTCATCCAGACTGGGTTATGAATCCTGGTAGATGGTACCTCATAAATAAGTTCTTTTCCCAGAAACCATTTCTGGACAAGAGACCAAGCAAAACATACGTAGATATAAACCACTGCAAACAAAATCCAAAGCATAATAAAAACATATTAACAGTAACCTAAAGAAATTGGCTAATACCGGCTAAACGGAGCTCCAGGGCACAAAAGAACCTAAACATTCGTTGAGTCCAGATTCGGCCCCCAACTCTGGCCCAGATCCACCTTCGACCACAGATCCATCCAACTCCAGCCCAGATCCACCTTCGACCACAGAGCCAACCATAGATCCACCCAACTCCTTGTAAGTTACTATTTTTACCAAATTGCCATTATAGAGCTTCTTTTACTGGTGCAGTAATGTTACATTGTAACCTCATATTATACTTTCACTTTTAAGTGAAAAATGATATTAAAAAACAGTTTAAAAAAAAAAAAAAAGGTAATAAAGGATTCGGTTGGTAACCTAGCTCACCACCATTTTTTAGCATCCTTGAGAATAGGCCACACATGATCAAATTGAAGCTTCTTCTTTGTATAGTTAGGATCATTTAGTAAATGTTGTTTTGCCCGGGAATACTGGATATGTCAACAAAGAATAACTGGTTAAGAATACTTACAATCCATGATCTAACTTTGTCAATAAAAAAGTTGAACAAATACTTACAATATATTTCTCCGTAGCACCACTTTGACTCCAATTTTCCATCCGGCGAAGTGAACCACGAAATTTGCTTACACAATAGTTAAGATAAAAAAAATCGACTTTGAAGCGATTTGGCCCTTCGCATATGGTGTTCATCCTTATCCTTATTCCACAAATCAGTTACCTTTTCTCATACTTTATCTTTCTTTTGATTAACATCTTCGATTGAATCCTAAGAAATTGAAAGATATAAATGACCCAAGAGTTGATCTTCTTGGACAGTAAAATTTCATTTTCGATTGACAACATTCTTATACCTAACTCCATCAACCTCATCATCCGGCCCAAATCCACCCTCGGCCAGACCTATGTACCAAAAAATATATATATATAGCCAGACATATGTCAACCTCAGATCCCCCTTCGCCTTGGTGCTCCCTATCTCAGTCTCTTCTAGATTGGCCACAGTGAGAATCTCTAGCTAGCAAATTGCGGGTAGCCCGATCAAATCTTGGCATGGGGATGGGGTAACCATCTTGACCTTGTCCTCCCGCATTTCTCCCAGTTTAGCCTTGTCCTCCGGCATTTTCACCGCCTCTGCCAGCTCAGCCTCATCTAGATTGGCCCCGAGAATCCCTAGCTAGTAAATTGCGGGTAGCCCGATCAAATCTTAGGGATGGGATAACCATCTTTCCGCCCATTTTGCCCTGCGATTTTCCTGAGAGTTGTTCTAATCTAGATTTAGGGTTTCCATTGCAATGCTATGCTTACATAGCAGTCTAACACTCCACTCACTTTACAAAATTACCATTGTAAGTTACTGTTTTTACCAAATTGCCATTATAGCTAGAGCTTCTTTTACTGGTGCAGTAATGTTACATTGTAACCTCATATTATACTTTCACTTTTAAGTGAAAATGATATTAAAAACCAGTTAAAAAAAAATATATAAAAAAATGTAATAAAGGATTCGGTTGGTAACCTAGCTCACCACCATTTTTTAGCATCCTTGAGAATAAGCCACACATGATCAAATTGAAGTTTCTTCTTTGTATAGTTAGGATTATCTAGTAAATGTTGTTTTACCCGGGAATACTAGATATGTCAACAAAGAATAACTGGTTAAGAATACTTACAATCCATGATCTAACTTTGTCAATAAAAAAGTTGAACAAATACTTACAATATCTTTCTCCGTAGCACCACTTTGACTCCAATTTTCCATCCGGCGAAGTACGAAATTTGCTTACACAATAGTTAAGATAAAAAAATCAACTTTGAAGCGACTTGGCCCTTCGCATATGGTGTTCATCCTTATCCTTATTCCACAAATTAGTTATCTTTTCTCATACTTTATCTTTCTTTTGATTAACATCTTCAATAGAATCCTAAGAAATTAAAAGATATAAATGATCCATAATCATCCACATACGTAGATATAACCACAGCATAGACAAATCCAAACCATAATTATCCACACATGTAGATACAATATGTTTTCATTAAACATTAAACCTATCGAGAAAAAGAAATTGGCTACTACTGTGTTCGGCTAAAGCTGAGCTCCACGGCCCAAAGGAACCTCCACATTAGTTGCGTCCAGATTCGGCCCTAGGGCCCAAACCCAACTCCATCACATCATCAACCTCATCCTCCGGCCCAGATCCACCCTCAACCAGACCCATGTCAACCTCACCCATGTCAACCTCGGCCAGACCCATGTACCAAAAAATAATATATATAGCCAGACATATGTCAACCTCAGATCCCCCTTCGCCTTGGTGCTCCCTATCTCGGCCTCGAACATTTCCACCATCTTGTCCTTGTCCTCCAGCATTTCCCTTAGCTTGGCCTTGTCCTCCGGCATTTCCGCCGTCAAATTATTTACTAAAGTTATAGTAAATACTTGGTATTTTGAAACTACTTTAAAAGCAATGGCTTTTATCATGGATGAGAACTTAATTTTTTTATACTGGAAAAAATAGTACACAGATTTTCAAAGTGATCAAATAGGTACCTAACTTGAAAAAATACATAATAGCTAGGTACTTTCATCAAATTAATGATAAGTGTGCAGTTATTGTCACCGTACTGTCTACTCACCCCACCACACATTAGAATTTTATCCTAAAAGTTTCATATTCTACCCTTATTTATAATTAAGAAAAAGTAATTCAAAAATAGAAACTTAAAAAACAACCCCCACTAAAAATCATAGACATGAACAAATACACTCCATTATTGCATATATTTGTGGTACCGTAAAAAAAGTTAAACAATCTTGCATCAAAATATATTACATAGTATTGCCCATTTATGTGGATGTTTGTTAAACTGCTTGAAGTCCTTATACATGGAATTCAATCATTATGGGATTACCTAGAGAAGAAAGTGATTAAGAAGAGTTTATAATTTAGGAGAGTACTGCACTTTCGATTTGACAGTCTCAAGAATGTCTTAGAACCCCATTTTGAGATTCTCTTCAACTTATTTGGATTTTGAGATTCTAGAATGCTTGTTCATAAATATCCATCCAAAGTTGATCCCTAAATTTTATGATTTTTTTTCTTTTCTTGTTTAATTATAATTAGGGATAAAATGGGATTCTAAAGGATACAATTCTTATGTAGGGTGTAGTAAGCAAACTGTAAGGTGGCAATAGCCGCACTTTTTCAATCAATCTCCGGTAAAAGTAGCCACCCTCTTGTACACAAGGGCAAAAATGAGTTTTCACATACCAAGAAAGCTTATTTTTTTGTTTTTCAAATATTTTCCTCTTTAATTAAAAAAATCAAATTGAAATTCAATTGATAAATGATATCCTGACATGACGAACTAGAACACTCGTAGCTTTTGATTTGATGTAGTGAGAGCGTTTGACGTAATGGCAAAAGAAGATGTTGTCATATTGCAAGAAGATGATGATGATGATGGAGGAAGAAGTGGAGCAAACCTAGAG
Source organism: Rosa rugosa (assembly GCF_958449725.1). Lineage (NCBI taxonomy): Eukaryota > Viridiplantae > Streptophyta > Magnoliopsida > Rosales > Rosaceae > Rosa > Rosa rugosa. The sequence goes on from NC_084823.1 coordinate 12,631,168, forward strand.
TAAGAAGAAGATGAAGATAACAAAATACCGGAATAGTGGATTTTTATCATCCCATTTTTGTTGTTAGCCTTTGATCACTTTGAAACCTGGATACTATTTTGTTTGGTTATAGAAAATTGAGGATCACACATTAAAACCATAAAAACAAATATAAGAGATGTAGTTGTTCTCAATATTTTAATAAATCTTTGCTGTAGCATAAAAATCGTGTTGCATCTTGTCCTAGTTTCAATATTTGACAAGGATTCTTATGGCTTTAGTTTAATCCTAGATCAATTGTACATCTTATATGATACAAATAAAAATTAGGTTACCTAAGTTAATGCTATTTCTCTTTCAGCTCTCTCTTCTTCTTCTTCTTCTTTTTTTTTTTCTCTCTCTCCCTTCAAACTTTTAATTCCACTCTTTTGGTTTGCTGTTTGTTGGTGATTTCAGGCTACAAAAAGGTTTTCGGAGCAGCTTGAGGCTCTGGAAAGATCTGCAGAGGCAATATCTTTTGGTGGAATCAACCACGCTTTCCTATTGTGTTCTGATACAGGTTAGCACGCATATATATTGATTGGTTAGTCATCATTGTTTACATTTTCAAGTCCACCTCATTGCAGCATGCTCTATGAATTTCACATATATTTACAATATCCATATGTGGTTAGTTTATACGGTTGTTGTTTTGAAGGAAATCAAATACTGTTTCTTTGTTTCAGTTTTTCCTACGTTTTCAATTGAGTTGATAAATTGTAAACTATGAGCCCTGATTTCTAGACCCTAAACCCTTGAAAATATTAATGTCAGTATCAGAAATTGTTTTCTGAGATCAAGTATATTCAGATTGGTCTTTCTGTCGTTGTCCAATATTGTGCTATTTGTGGTTGAGATTATTCATGCATCAGATATGTTGCATGATCTGTTTGATTTTGCATTCAATCTTATGAGACCTCTCCCTCTTCTTCCTTTTTTTTAAATTTTTTTTTATATCCAATTTGTTCTGATTCATTCTTCTTCCAGATTTGTAGGTGAGCAACAAATTAATTGCAATCACAACAGTGAAGTGGTCTGCAAGTGAAGTATTTTCCACTGCTTATATAAAATGTTATGAAATTTGGTAACAAAAACTCGTAAGTGTTGAAGTAAAATAGATTCGAGAGAGAATTGTAGAGAGAGATGTGTATATTATTATTGAGAATAGGAGCCCTATATATAGGGATTACAAAGTACTAGTTCTAATGTTACAAGGAATACCAATCCGTGTAGGATTGGGAAATCTAGAACCTTCTCTCCTATTGCTACTCCTAGTTTGATAAGGCACACTAAATCGATATTCCTTCAACACTCCCCCTTGTGCCGCTTCAAACTTGGTGGTGACGCTTCGTCCGTTGCCTCGTTAAAAACCTTGCCAGGTAACAAAAACCCTATGGGATAAAAATAACCCTGGTCGAAGGACAAAAAGAGCACAACACGTCCTACACTCTTCGAGATCGAACATGTAGACATCATAACTCCCCCTGATGTCGATATCTTCGCCTGATTGCTACAATCGTGGGAGTTCGGATAACTTTCTCAATCCGATGCTCTTCACATGTTTCTCGAATGTGGATTTAGGTAACGACTTAGTGAATAAGTCCACTACATTATCCTCTGATCGGATTTGATTCACTTCAATCTTTAGAAGTGATTGTTGTTGCTGATTATAAAAGAACTTAGGCGATATATGCTTGGTGTTATCGCCTTTGATGAAACCTAACTTCATTTGTTCAATACAAGCTGCATTATCCTCATAAATGCATGTAGGTTCATCTGTGGTAGACTTCAAACCACAACTTCCTTGAATATGTCGAATCACAGACCTTAACCATATACATTCACGAACGGCTTCATGTAGAGCAATAATATCTGCATGATTCGAGGAAGTAGCAACAAGGGTTTGTTTCGTAGACCTTCAAGATATCGCAGTGCTTCCCATGGTAAAGACATAACCAGTTTGGGAGCGACCTTTGTGAGGGTCAGAGAGGTACCCTGCATCAGCAAATCCCATCAAAACATCATTGTCGTTTTGATGGAGGGGAGTAGGGTGAGGCCGGCCACCCTTGGTGTTGGTGGCGGCGTTGGCGGCAATATGGCCGACCACTTTGTCATGGTGGACGGTGGCTCCATGCCTAATGGGGTCCGATCCCATTCTTCCGTCATTCCTCTTCTCTCTGTAGGGATAAAATAGGCCCATATCAATCATACCTCCTAGGTATCGAAAGATTGTCTTTACACCAATCCAATGGCGGCGTGTTGGCGCAGAGCTATGTCGAGCTAACAAGTTCACTGCAAAAGAGATGTCTGGTCTTGTGCATTGAGCTAAGTACAATAATGCGCCTATTGCACTTAAATAGGGCACTTCGGCCACTAATGGTTCCTCGTCCTCATCCTTTGGATGAAATGGATCTTTTTCGGGCTCAAGACTACGACCAATCATGGGAGTACTCACAGGCTTTGCTTTATCTTCATTAAAGCGCCTTAGGATTTTCTGAGTATATGCAGACTGATGGATCAAAATCCCATCACTACGGTGCTCGAGTTCTAAACCGAGACAAAACCGTGTTTTCCCAAGATCTTTCATCTCAAATTCGGATTTCAAGTATTTAGCAGTTTCCTTCAACTCATCTAGAGTTCCAATTAGGTTCATGTCATCGACATAAACTGCTACGATTGCAAATCCGGAACTTGTTCTTTTAATGAACACGCATGGGCATATTTCATTGTTAATATATCCCTTCCCAATCAAGTAGTCACTTAGACGGTTATACCACATCCGTCAGGATTGTTTTAATCCATATAGTGAGCGTTTTAATCTTATTGAAAACGCGCTCCGTGGTTTAGAGCCACTTGATTTGGGTAATTGAAGTCCATCTGGAACCTTCATATATATCTCTGAATCTAGATCCCCATAGAGATATGCTATAACCACATCCATAAGCTGCATGTCAAGTTTTTCGGAAACTACCAAACTGACAAGGTAGCGGAACGTTATAACGTCCATTGCGGGAGAATATGTCTCCTCGTAGTCGATTCCAGGGCGTTGTGAGAAACCTTGCGCCACAAGGCGGGCTTTATATCTTACCACCTCATTTTTCTCATTACGCTTTCTAACAAAGACCCATTTATGGCTAACAGGCTTTACACTTGGGGGTGTCTGCGTTACAGGCTCAAATACTTGTCTCTTTGTTAGTGAATCCAATTCAACCTGGATCGCATCTTTCCATTTAGGCCAATCTGCTCTTCGTTGACATTCTTCAATAGAGCGAGGTTTGATATCATCATATTCTATGATTCCTTTTGCAACATGATATGCAAACGCATCATCAATTGCCATAGAATTTCTATCCATCATCTCATGTACACTAGTGTAATTTATGGAGATCTCTCTATTCTTTGGAGTTGGTTCTGACATTGGAGCGTCCCCCAATGATGTCTCTTGGACATAACCATAATCCGGAATATTCTCATGAGATGGATTATTCACATCGATGATTAATGGATTATTTTGTGCCAAACTCGCTTTCTTTCTTGGGCGAGAATCCATCGAACCTATAGGCCTCCCGCGCTTCCTGGCAGGAGCCATGGGCCTAGCCAAAACGTCACCATCACTGTGAGAGGGGACGTTGGCGCCATGCTCATATCCTCTTGAGTTGGCGTCATGTCATCTAGTTTTAGGGACATCAATCCTTGCAGGCACGTTTGCAGCAGGTATGTGTGATCTCGTCACTTTAGCGATATCAGAAAACGCATCAGGCATCGATTCTGCTACGTTCTGAAGATCGAGAATTCTCCACACTTCAATTTCAGACTGTGCGGTTCGGGGATCAAGATGAGACAGAGTGGGGACAGACCACGACAATTCCTGTTGTGTTGAACATTGATGTTCTTATCTCCCCCTAACGACGGGAAGACTGTCTCATCGAAGTGACAATCCGCAAATCTAGCGGTAAAGAGATCGCCTGTCAAGGGTTCTATGTAGCGGATAATCGTTGGACAATCATATCCAACATAAATGCCTAATCGTCTTTGAGGACCCATTTTGGTGCGCTGTGGTGGCGCAATTGGCACATAAACTGCACACCCAAATATGCGTAAGTGTGAGACATTAGGCTCATACCCAGTCACCATCTGGGACGTAGAAAAGGGTTGAGTGGCAGTGGGCCTCAAACGAATAAACACAGCTGCATGCAATATTGCATAGCCCCAAGCAGAAATAGGGAGATTGGTGCGCATTACCAATGCCCTAGCGACCATTTGTAGTCGTTTAATGGCGGCTTCTGCGAGACCATTTTGGGTGTGAACATGAGGAACAGGATGTTCAACATCAATCCCAATGGACATGCAATAATCATCAAAAGTCTTTGATGTAAACTCTCCAGCATTGTCTAATCTTATAGACTTAATAGGATGATCAGGGTGGTGAGCCCTTAACTTAATTATTTATGCTAGGAGTTTAGCAAATGCAGCGTTCCTTGTGGACAATAGCATGACAGGTGACCAGCGTGTCGATACATCGAAATGGTCCGCATGATGGTTGAATAGGTCCACAAATATCACTTTGAATTCTTTGCAAGAATGGTATATTTTCTTTAGTGTCCTTTGCATAGGATGGTCTCGATCCTAATTTTGCTAAAGAGCAGGCTTTGCAGAACGAATGATGGGCTTTAGAGACAACCAATGAGGATTTTGGTTTAGCCATGAAGTCACAATTGACTTTAGAAGTAGAAGGAGGAGTCAAACAATGATCCATGGCGTCAATGCCATGTTGTTGCCGTAGGGGGTAGACGGCGCCGGCCCTAAGTGGCCGGTCTTGCACAGTCTTGGCGCCGTGAGGCGCAGGTGCATCTCCTCGAACCAATTTTTGGTTTTTACTTCTCTTCGTTCTGAAGAATGGATGTCTGTGTGAGGTCTTTAATATACGGATCATCATATCACGACCTGGGTGTCCCAGACGGTCATGCCAAAGCCTATATGTGTCGGAATCCCATAAATCATCTCTCATGACATAGTTGGATTCAATGATTCGAATAGTGGTTGCATACAACCCACTAGAGCGACACATAAGTTTCTCTAAGACTCGTTTATGTCCGTAGTCATTAGAGGTGATGCAAAGGAACTCTTGTCCATTCTCACATGAAAATCATTGGTACTTACATCCTTTAAATAATAAAGTTTGAAAAATATGTCCATGACATGAGATAAAATAAATCGATACTTTATTAATAATAGCCAATGATTACATCAAAGTTTCTTGACCAAAATCTAATCCAATATAAAAATCAAACCGTAGACAAATCGTAGTCACTCAATCCGTTCGGTAATTTCAATTTAGTTGTGACCAGGTAAGGTAAGGCGAGATTTTGGTGAAGCGTTGCTCACTTTTAAAACCGTTCTCTCATATCAAACCTTGCCTAGACATCACAAGTACTCTTGAGGATGCCTAGTGAGAAAGAGTTAATACAAAAAGCCATTTTATTGATTTAAGGCATAATTGCCATTACATAATTCTTGGAAAAATAAAAGACTATAAATAAAAATCTGCGGCATTTTGTCTTCATCGCCAGATTTAAAGTCTTTGTGAACTCGAAGTCTTGATCACCATGATGCGACTACCTTCGTAGGTACATTGCAAATTCAGGTCTATTGATCAGACGTTCCATATCAGAAATAGACACCATAAAGAGGATTCTCCCTTGATTGAGGCGCATTGGCGCAATATGCATAGTCCCTAGGACTAGTGGCGTTGGAAAGTGGTGCCCATGGCCAACGTTGGCTCCATGGTTTCCAACCCTATTTCTCTCAAAATCACGCCTCCTACGGTCGTGTGATTGTCGCCTTGAGCGATTACCTTCTTGAGCATTTCGATTGTATGGATCATGACGTCGATGGCGACTTTCTCTAGCCATAAGACGATGCTCTTGATAGCTATCGTGAAGCCTATCAAATCTTCTTTGCACAAGTTCATTGCCATGTCTTTCAGTAGTGGCCATAGCTTCAATAAGCTGTTGAAAACTTGTGATCCGTCTTGCATTTACATGAGTCCGGAATAAGTCAGAGGACCTCATAGCATAGACGGGGAAGGTATTGAGGGTTTTCTCAATCAATTGGTCTTCTGTGATTGTTTTTCCACAGAGACGCATCATTGCTCTGATGCTGAGAGCTTCCGAATAAAATTGCATGACAGTGTCAAATTCAGAGAAGCGAAGATCTTTCCATTCTGCTTCTGTATTCGGAAGTATGGAGTCACGAACGTTGCCATATCGTTCGCGAAGCGCATGCCAAAGCTTTATGGCGCTATCCTCATTTATGAACTCAAACCGGAGGTCACTATCCATGTGACGTTTCATGAAGGCAAGTGCCTTAGAATTATCTTTCTCAGTTTGAGGGTCTGGAGCTGTTTCTATAGGACAAAGCTCTTGGATAGTATGCAATAAATCACGGGCAATAAGGTGGATCTCGACATCAGTGACCCAAATTAAGTACCTTTTGCCTGCATAATCCAATGGAACAAAATTGAGTTTGTTCATGTTTGACATCCTGAAAGATGAAACAAGAACAAGTTAGTTTCGGAGTCAATGCTTCCACGAAAACTAATATAAATAAGATTTCCGAGCTATGCTACCAAGAAATCGATTTCCAAGAATAATTGGATTAGACCGAAACAATGATGTTTGAATGGTCAAAATAGATGCTCACGAACGCTCTTAGTCCGTAGCATACGAACGCTCTTAGTTCGTTAAATCGATGCTTACGGACGCTCTTAGTCCGAAGTCTTACGAATGCTCTTAGTTCGTTAATTGCGTGAATCCCCACGATTCCGCTTTTCAAGAATCGAACCCACGTTATAAGAAAGGTGGGATGTAGAAGAAGGGAGGTTTTCAAGTCCCCGAAAAAAAGAAGGAGGAAATATAAATTTCGGGAAACAGGAACTTCAAAACTTACTCTTTTGAATACTTACTTGTTGATTTCGGTTTTTGGATCACGCGCGTGTCGATGCAGGCGTGATGGAGCGAAGGTTTGCAGCGGTGTCGGATAGGGGCTGCAGTGATGTTGCAGCGGCAGCGAGTTGCAGCAGGTGAGAAAAGGAGTTGCTGAGGTAGGTGCGCTGTAGGGGCAGCAGGGGCACGGCAGAGATGCAGGGCTGCAGGGGCGCGGGCGTGTGGGCAAGCAGCAGCATGCGCAGGGGCGCGGGGACGCTGTAAGGGCAGCAGGTGCCGCGGAGGCGCGCAGGGCAGCAGCAGCGCTGCAAGCGAACGGGCGCGCAGGCTGCAGCAAAGGAGCACAGGGGCGCGCGAAGGCAGGCTGCAGCGAGGGCTCGGCTAGCTCGGGCTAGGGGCTGTGGTGGTGAAAGGAGATCTTCGGGTTTTGGTTTTCTGTTTTGTGGTTAGGGCTCGTGCTGATAACGTGTTTAAGTAAAATAGATTCAAGAGAGAATTGTAGAGAGAGATGTGTATATTATTATTGAGAATAGGAGCCCTATATATAGGGATTACAAAGTACTAGTTCTAATGTTACAAGGAATACCAATCCGTATAGGATTGGGTCTCTCCTATTGCTACTCCTAGTTTGATAAGGCACACTAAATCGATATTCCTTCAACAGTAAGTATTATATTTTACCAAATTTCATAACATTTAAGGATATATGATAATGCTTATATTTCAAAATACCGCTTATAATAGCCAAGTGGTTGTTAGGACCATTCTATTTTGTACATCTACTGATCAATGTACATAAAAGCTTTTTTGCTATTCTTCTTTGTTTTCTCATTCGGATTTATTGCAACAATACACCAATTATTATCACAGCTAAAAGACCCGCAGCATTGCGCGGGACTTTGTAACTAGTTAACTCTATACTAAAACTCAAACAGAATAAAGATAAACGAAAAGAATAGTTCTCTGACTATTCTACACCTGCATGTTGGGAGTTTAACTGAATTGCCATCAACACGTTAAAGAGACGGTCTCCTTACACAGAGAGAGATCGGCAATTGGTGGTTCAAAGTAAGAGCAAGTTCACCCGTTGGGTCACCGGGTCACCTACTATTCACTGCTTTTTAGTGTATATTTTCATTCTCTGGGTCACGAAATACACTGTGCTCGTGACCCAGGGCACGAAATACACTGTGCAGGTCACCATGGTGACCCAGAACACTGTACCGGGTGACTCAGGGCACGAAATACACTGTGCTCGTGACCCAGGACACGAAATTAACACTAAAAAGTAGTGAATAGTGGGTGACCTGGTGACCCAACGGGTGAACTTGCCCTAATGGTTGAGTTTTGTTGGTTTGAATTTTGAACGATAAAATGAGGAATTGGTCTGGGTTTGTCTTGGACGATACCCAATTCGTCCTTTTTTGTGGGTTTATCATCTTTGATTTTGTTTTCGTTTTCTGTTTTTCATTCGTTTTGAACTGATTGGGGTTTTGATTTTTAATAGGATGGTTGTTGAGTTGATGTAGTGTTGAAAGGGTGTTAATTGTTTTCATCGGTCTTCTTTCAGCAAACCAAGTTAACCAACAATTCTCTTACTCCACATGTGCCCAATGTTTAACACATTCAAGTCTCTTTCTCTTTTCTCGACAAGTCTCATTCTCAGAAATAAGGTACTGTAATGGGACATCATCTGAATTATGCTAGATCTTCCAGGGCTTTTTATTCAATCGCATACTCTCCCTCTGCTTTTAATGTTATTATCCCATGAGGTCCTCTGACATCATAAATACACAAACAAATCAGCAAGTCCACCTCAATTATAGTACACAAACAAAGTTAAAGAGGGTACAAGTTTGATCCATTTATTGCTACGACTACATCATTTGGGTGTTTTCATGAAAGCCATTGGATGTAGTTTTCCAAACATAGTGAAATTTTGTTGGTTTTTACAGATATGTATTACAAATTCTGAATTGAATGGTTTATTGTTCTTTTAGAACTGCTGAATTTTGTTTTGTATAGCCATATGAATCATCTTAATTTGGCAAGAGCCATAAGATGAGTAGAAATTGATAGATCCCAGTCAAATTTCTAACAGATGAACAGAAAATTTATGCAGAAAGACATCTGCATTTTCTCTTGTATTAAGTATTAATGTGTGTCATTATATATGTATCATTGATCTGCATGATGTCGGATCCTGTGTTATCCGTTTCTTTTATATTGTCTATGGTATATGCTTGGTATATTCTATGTTCTGTTCAGGAATATCTATAAGAATATGTTTTCTTTTTCTAAACCTTTTATATCTATGTTCTTTTATTCCAAATGCTAATCATGAATCATATCTGCAAATGCTGATTATGACTAACAAAGGTAAGTGCATGTTGTAAATGCTGTCTAAGATTTTCAAGCAGTATCCAAAATGAAACCATGGATTAGGCTTCATCAAAAGAATTTTTTCCATGCCATTTGAGGAAAAGAACCAAATTGTTCCAATGCATAACTGAAAGTACTCATCATTTTATGCTTTACAGATAAACCCACAAGGCCACAATCCCCAATTGGTTGAAATTAATGCACATTCTCTATTCAGCAAATGGTTCTCCGAAAGTGGCAAGTTGAATGTGTCTGCTTTTTGTAAAGTAAAGTTGGATTTGGAACATGCAGTTGTACCAATGTTGAAATTTCTTCTTAATCTAAGGTTGCAAAGCTTTCCAAAAAATTCAAGAGAGGTAGAGGAGGAAACCAATCTGGTATTTATTTTGATTGGTGAGATATAATGTTACTGTGATTTTTGATTTTATGCTCATTTTTCTTCCACCTGGCTTGATTATAAATGTATGGCAATGCTACAGATGAAGTTGAAAGCCTTGCTGCTGCTACAAAATCTGCTTTATCAGGTTCTGAACCTTCAGATTCTATTCAGGTACCAGGCTCTCTCTACCTTCTTTTGCAGGCTATTTTCTAAGCTTCTTGATCAGATGTAAAACAAACGTCTATATTAACATTTTGGATTCAGGTCACACCAGCTTCTTTTCTAAAATGGCACCTTCAAATTAACATGCCAGATGGTGAATGCGCTACTAACTCAGCTGGAGAAGTCAAAATCAGCACCAAATGTGATAATTTTGACAACATCCAAAATAACTGCTGCTATTGGTAAGACTGCAGTCACTTTCTTACAATGTGAATATTAATTTATACCCTTGCATGCTAACTGAAAAACCTCCTTGAATTTGGTTGCCATTTATCTTGACTAGGTGCGGTAATTTGTTGTTGGGAAAGAATTGATGCACTTCTTTTTCCCTCCCTGTATAGATTAGTTTAGTCTATTTTTGGCATCGCACATCAGTCTGCAGTCCACTATGGTTCTAAGTAGTAACAGATATGCATGATTTGTTAACAAGGAGTTGATGCATGAAATTCTTCTAGACCCTTCATTCCAGTTTCCAATTTATATGCTGGAATCAAAGTTTTCAGCCTATTTTTATCCTCATTTAGATTGCTGTTGGTGTTGTATCTGTTTGTTCCCTATGTTTGCTGGAACAATGTCATCCTCTTTGTTCCTTCCCCATTAATTATACTTCATAGTTATTTGAAAGGAAACAAACAGAAACACTATGATCTGGTCTAAGCATATGAATCGTGAAGGTCTTTGTAATCATGAGATGTTTGCTGCTATATCATTCTCATAAAATTTCCATATTATATTTTTTGATGAACGTAGCTCAGTTAAAGTACTTTGTGGCTGCAAATACATCAAGCAGACACATCATATAATGAATTATTACAGTAGCCTTAAAATGCCTGCTATTTCTGGACCCTTCTTCTTTCAGCATTTAGTGACCACATTTAAATCATCCCCCTGCTAAGCATTTACGGAAAATACAGAATACCAATTATCGTAGCGTCGTTTTCATGAGTCCATAGCCACAGCCACATAACCCCAATCTCAAAAAATTACATAGATGTTACAGCCTTGCTTTCAACAGATTGAATTCACTTTCAGTTTTAGTACCCTGCGTTCTCTGTCTTTCTTCACCATAACTTGCTCATCCTCTTTTTTAGTTTCACTTATGTTCATGAACACCTTTGTGTTTTGATTAGGAGAAATCTAGACTGCAACTGAAAGAGTTTTGATTAACTACAGTGGCAAGAACTTGCTCATCCTCATTTTTAGTTTCACTTATGTTCATGAACACCTTTGTGTTTTGATTAGGAAAAATCTAGACTGCAACTGAATGAGTTTTGATTAACTACAGTGGCAAGAACCCTTAATTTGATTCATAACCTGCTGGTAAAAATACATGAATTAGGTTATAACCTGTTGATTCATCACCTAGCCTCATTTTCCTCTACTTATTATATGTTGCTATTCTTGATTCAAATATATCAGTGGCGGCCCATCACATCTAAGGACAAACGAACTGCTGACCAACACAGCCGTCAACAGTAGATGAAGCAGCTAATGACACATCTGAAGACCTCATGTAGAATAATTGGTCCAGACTAAAAATGTAGGCTATTTGGCATGGTGGTAACCACTTTTGTAATCTGTATATAACATAGAGCTGCAGTTAGAATACCAATTTTTTGAGAAATGTAAATGCACAAGCTTGGTTAAAATACCAGCTTCTACTCGAGAATATCCAATTTTGAACTAAGTATAAAAGTCTGGTTAGAACACCAGCTTTTGTAATATGTGTATCTGGTTAGAACACCAGCTTTTGTAATATGGTTATCACTCCATTACATATGAAATTCAGTAAAAGAAACAAACCCGCAGCATCGCGCGGGCAAACTAACTAGTATATATTAAATGCAACAGACAATAGCATGCAGGCATTGTATTAGCCAAATTTTGTTGAGGAAAATAGTTAGAGCAGGAGTTCCTAACATGTCTGCCCCTCATTGCTAGTCATGATTTGAAGACATTACTCACGTTCCCCTTTGGTATTTGAAAGTATGGCATTGAAGACATTACTCACATTCCTCATAATCTTCATTTTGAGGGGATTTTTTTTGCTGATTGCAGGGGTTCCTTACCAACTTGACAGGTTGCTTCTAACCAGCCAAGGTTGTCGCCTTGTCGGCCTTCTTTGCTTCAAAAATAGTCTCCAACTCTGATGATGCTTTGAGAGATGTAGCTAATTGAGTAAAATATGGAAGGTTAGGATATGAGTGGAGGCAGATTAGAAGATGCTAGGAAATTGAAGTGTGTAGAACCACAGAACATAGACAAGAAATTAGTGGACAATCTGATAAGATTGTCAGGAGACATATATATACACTTGGTGAAAAGCATTATGGAGTTAAAATAGAAGAAATCAGTACTTCAGATGCAGAAGGATGGCAGGTAAAAGATAAACATCTGTATTACCACCAGCACTCTGCTGCTTAAGTTAGTATCCACTGCTTGCCAAGCTGCGAAATTATGTTACTTTGCACTAGTATGTTGAGCAGTTGATCGAAGTCATTGAATTCTTGTGTTCCTAATTTTGTGGAAAGTTCTTTTAAGGTACTGAACTAGGAACTAAATGTGTGCTCTCCTTTGTTAGTGCGCCATTGTTTTATCAACTTATCATAGATTTGATAAAATTCTTAATCTTTTAAATTTTAACTTCATGTTTTATTTATGTTTTCTAAATCAATCTCTTCAGTTTTTTTCCCCCACAGTTACCATCGTAGTCCATGCATTACTGGCACTCTTTCCGTTTTCTTTCTAAAATTTTAGATATCGTCTCATCTTTCGCAAACATATAGATTTTCGAACTAATTCTCCTTATTTGCCAACTGAAACTTAGCAATACACTTTGTTTTTAATGGAACCTTGGAAATTGCATATGGTAGAGTTACAACTCTGTGATTGAGATTGTACTGATGCATTTACTTCTACCGATTAAGAACCTTCAGATGTTGAGCTATACCAATTATATGGTTTGGATGGACATTGCTATAGATGTAATTGATTGATATTTATCTGTCCTTTTGCCATCCTTTATTAGATATCCTTTTCAGAGCTCAAGGTTGCATTTCATAAGAACCTCAAGAAATTGGTAATCAAGTGTTTTCCCAGTTCATCTGAAGCATTGAACATGCTATCCTGATAGCTCTCCAAACACTCCCATTGTCCATGATGACACAGTAATCGTCTGATCCAGGGCTGTCACAACTCAAACATAAATGTATGTTATAACCCATCACTTTCATCTTCTTCCATTTCTCTCTAGATAGCTTTGTTATCGAGATGATTGTATTAAAGCCTTAAATGTCAAATTCTTCATTCCATGGTAAGCATTCTTTAAATCCTTATGAGTATCAGAATTGTCAGGGCAAGTCTTTAAAAAAAAAAAATCTTATTTCAATTCCCGCTCTTCAATACACACCTCGATCTTGAGGGCGAGATCTTTTGTAATAACAAAACTGTCTGGAAATATCATTGCTTGTTTGAAAATACGGGTTCCATAAAACTTGACTAAGCGCAAGACCCTTTGTATATGGAAATTGATTACTAAGGGAGTATCTTCGATAAAATAGAACTTTTCGGTGTTTCTTGCTTAGATACTAGCCAATATGCTGTGGACCGTTCCTTTGTGTTGCTGGTCATTTGGAAACATATCCTTATTCTACCTTTCAATGCTCTGACAGGGAAGAAGACCATTTTCTCCTTTGTTACTAATGTCATAATTTTAGCATTTAACTGGATTCCTATGTGTTGTATGACGTGTTGTGCAGGTAGCTGATGAATTCTACAGCATCTTGCATAAACATTACATACAAGTACTAGTATGCTACCAGAAACATGTTCCTTAAAATACTTTTTTTTTTTTTGCCTTTCCAGTTGTGTTGCTAATATTGAAGTTGTTGAATTTAGTCAATAGCTGTGAAGAAGCATTTTTGGATGTCACATACTTGGAAACGGGAGATCTGGACATGTTAATCTCAACAGTAAGGCAAGAGAATTTTTAGACTACCGCATGAACCTCTAGTGCTGACATAGGCAGAAACATGATCATGGCTTGCCTTGTGACTAGATGTACTAAACCGGTAGTCAATGCTACATTCCTCCTGAAAATGTAATTGTGGTTTACTCCTATCAAGTTTGAAATCATCACAGAATCATTTGCTGAGATATTTGTAAACTTGGTCTATTTCTTGCAACACCCTTTTTTTTTTTTTTTTTTTTTTTTGATTGGGGTGCAACACCCTTCTTTTACCAAACTTTCTATTGGTTCTGCAGTTCATGAACCTACCTTTTTAAAAAAAAAAAAAATTTAAAAAATCGTAGAACAATAATTTGTAATTCGATTGATCAACATTTGTAGATGTTCAAATACCTGTTTCTCATTTCTTCTTGGCTTATTCAGGACTCTCTTCCAATAATTCAGGTTTGACAAGGAGCATACCTTCTTGGCAAAGACCTCTGAGATCAACTGACAACTGCCTGTTCTTTTAATAGATAACCTTCGATCTCTTTAAAGTTCAATCGTATATATTTCATATAGTCATTTACAAGAGTAGTCCTTTTCGCATCGGATTCTCCATATCAGTTGTGCTTTTCCATGAATATTTGTGTTCTCTTTTTTTTATTGCATGCTATTTGTACATTTGATGTCTAGTGTTCATCATTACTTAAGTGTACCATAGGATGATATGACAACAATTTGTTATAGCATCTGTAATAATTGACTATGATTGGTCATTCATTATTACTTTGCAACATTAGGTGACAGACAGAATCATGTATTTGATGGATTATATTCTAAACCACCTTTAGTGATCACTTTTAAAATATACTAGTCCAGGAACTAAATTTCTTGCCGTGGAATTGGGAGAGGTTGAAAACACTGTGCCTGTCAATGGATGAAGGTGGCACAGGCTTAGAGAATTATACATATTTGGATGTTCAATTGAGTCCTCACTGCAGAAATGAGAGGATGATTACCAAACTCGGTGATATGACAGTAACTTACAGATTATCGTATGAGTTTGAAACAATGAGATTCTATAGTTTTTGTTGATAATATATCATTCAGCTGTGCTTCTTTTGCCTTCAATTTTTTTATATATTTTCTGCTGTGTTTTATGTATCAATATTTTAGCATTGCTAACTTATGGTCCTTTAAGGAGGTAAGTAAGTTTGTTGGTGCTTAAGTGAACTGGGGTGTGAGGTTCAATGGTTTGAAAGATGTCAGATGTCTCATATACAGTAAAAAAGGTTTTCTGTTAAAAACTTAAAATAACTTTGGTTTATAGGCAGGTTTACATTTTAAATTTTCTTCAGAGTCAATACTTCCTTTGAGGAGGTTCTTTATGCTTGCAAGGATGTGCAGTGCAGGACTGTACCTTTCCCTAAGGTGTTGTTCTTCTCTGAATTTTATTATTCAAATATCTGTCTTGGACTTCAGATGTCAATTGATTGGGCTTTGTATTATGGCGCCTCTTCTTTATATCTTGAAAGGATTGTTCTGCCTCAGTAATCTTGGATGCTGTATACTGAGGTTGACAATAGTGTGTGATGTTTAGTTATAGAAAAGAAGATAAGATGAAGAGGAACCATTGGAGTATATGACCTGCGGAGAGTATGAAAACTTGTACCACTCTGTAATGGTAGCAACATACTTTATTTTCCCTTAATCAGTTTACAATTATACACAAATGTTTGTAGCATGCATGCTTACTAATATATAAATCTTTCTGCATATTTGTAATCTTCAACTTTTGGGCTCATATGTAAGTTTTATTTACTAGGTACAAGTACAACTTGCTACTGATAATGTGGAAGTGCTTCAGGGAATAAGAAAGAAGTAGTTTGGTCTAAAGGTAAATCATCTGTCGACACAATTCAAAAGCTATTGATGTTTTAAATGAAGACTACTTGTTTTTATCACACTTAGCTGATTCATGTTTCCTGTTCTAGTTCTAGTTCCAGAATAGGATCTGCAACTAACAAATTAGTGTTTTAGTCGTCTTAATGCAGAACTTTTTTTTTCATGCATTATAAATCTCTGTTTTGGAGCTTGTAGTGTTTCTTCATTAGTATCTCTACTTATGTGATACAACATACAGTAGTGGAAATTAAGCAGTTAATTAAGAGATGCCTTCTTATGTGGGAGGGTCCTGTGATGTGTTGGTTTCTACATCAGGTTTTGGAAATACTGAGATATGATGCATACATCTTTAACTCTTTAAGCTAGTAGATCCTTCAACTGAGAGTTGGCTTACTTGAGCAGCTTTCTACACACAAGAGATACACATCTTGAAGTTCTGCCTTGGACCCTCTCTCAGAAAACCCTCGGGAATTATTATGTATCAGTGATGAAACCACATGATCCTACTTTTAACAACAAACTCGATTGGAAACCTGACTTTGGGGGGTGGGGGTTGTTGGAGTTGAAGAGTTCAAAGCCAGTGATTCACTAGAGTAAAGCAACTAGATTTGCCAGTAATTGTGTTTGTACGCATGTGAAATGGAACTTACCCATTTTGATTGTTATTGAATGTTGATGAGTTCTCAGTCTCGCTGTTGGATTCACTTCCTCTTTCTTTTCCATTCCTGGTTGCTATTGTATTGGATTCATTACAGTTAGGGTACCGAATCAGTCCAAGTTTGCGGTTTCAGTTTGTTTTCATTCTTTCCTAGCACCATTAGCCTTATCACAACTGCAAGACGCTCTAGCTAGGCAGTACATTGTTTGTTTCTTTCACTCTTATGTGAATCTTTTTTCTGTTGCAGGATTTGAACAAGTTGGGAATTTGAGTGGTTAAAGCTTGGAGGTCCAAATTTCCAAATAGTTAGGTCAATTTGTTTTGCAAGGGGAAGTATAATTACAATTTACATAAGAGAAAATTCCACAAATGATCACTCAACTATGACTCATTCGACACTTTGGTCACTTAAGTTTCAAATATATCACTTTGGTCACTCAACTATTACACTGTCAATCACTTTCTCAGCTTGGCATAATTTGGTTCCCTAGTCTCAGCAATCCAAACATTTTTCTCAACTACAACAAAATATGAAAATACCTTGATTGGCCGAAATTGGAGCTTGAAGGCAAAACTGCCGATTTGCACAGTAAATCCTTCGATTCTCCTTCCACACCTAAAATTGAAGCATGAAACTTGGAGGGATTCATCTATGAGAAGTGGGCTTTCCAGAATGGAGGTTTTGTAGCCGGAGGTGGTTGGAATTGAAAGAAATCGGAGATTGAAGCCGACTGCTACAGTAAATTTTGGGACCTTGATTTGCAAAATTTCGGCCAAATTGCCGTGAGCCATCACCGTAGCCATGTCAATGCTGAGGAGGCGGTCCTAACCGACCTTGTGGCGCATTGATTGATGACCAGAATTGGAAGATATGCTGGAAAAAGAAAAAACCCGATTCGTCGGGGAGAGAAAGAGGAAACGCGCGGGGGAGGAGAGAGTTACCCGGAGTAGGTTCTGACATACCACAGTAATTTTTCAAATATAGACTAAATTATCATGAACAGTAACTTTCATTTTTCGCTTATAACTTTCGCATAAAAACTCCAAATTTTACGTACCACAAATGCACGGACTCAGTTTAATGTTCTCTACAACTTTCATGAAGAAAATTTTCTCAAATTTTGATACGAACAAAAAGTCAACTTTTAGGGCCACTAAAAGTTCGAAACGGAGTCAAAAGTAAAAGTAAATGTCGTTTACCGTCCGTAAGACTAGTAAACCTGTAAATTTAGGTTCAGGACGTAACACTAACCACCCATGGAAGATTGCCATGCAAGCTCAAAGTCTTCATAAATGACCAAGACAAGTGACGATTTTCTGGCCTTGGTTGCCCATAGAACCTAGTGAACCTCCACCGTTTTGGGTCCGAAGATTCCCCTATAACAACATCGATATGGTTCTCAGAATAGGTATGTACCTCAATGGTCAAATCATCATCCCACAATAAGCATAACCCTCCAGCTCTTGTTACCCCCTTATCATTCTTCTTCTTTACAAATAGGGCTGGGCTCGGGTCGGGTCGGGCCCAAAAATTGGTGAGACCGAGACCGAACCCGAAACTTTCGGTTCGGGCCGGTTCGGGTTTTTTGTAAACTGAAAACCGACAGAAACCGAACTGATTCGGGCCGGTTCGGTTTTCGGGCTTTTTCAGGCCCAAAATGCCAGTTTTGTCAGTTTTGCCTGTTTTGGTACCTGGAAGACTGGAATGCATATCAAATTATAATGCTGTGAAATAAAGTCATTAACATAACTATAATCAATTTGCAATAATCAAGTTTAGCCACAGTTTACAGTTTACAACACAAACTCAAGAGTCCAGAATACATTGGTTAACAGAAAACAATCCAAATTGTCCAACAGAAACATAAACACAATTTGCAATAATCAAGTCTTCTGTATTTCTTGCCAGATACATAAGGATATTCTGCCTGATTAGCAGAGGAGTTCAACAGCCTCACTCCAACATGAAGAATGTTTGCATGTGCAAACAAAAGAAACAAAGAAGAGGAAAGAATCTGCAGAGAAATCAAATTTTCAGTACCAACATACACATAATTAAAATCTCCTATAGGACTAAAAACACTTGGAAAAGATCTGGGTACTTTTCTTTATATTTTAGTCACAAAGAAGGTTTAAGAACATCACAAACTTGAACAATTAGGAGAACTTGGATTCTTTCAAGCCTTTTCTATCAGTCCAAACACCTAAAACATAACTATTAAATCCTGATTATGCAATAAGCCAATAACTGCCTACTAAAGTACTAGCGCAAGAGCCTCCCATACACATAACTTTTTGCTAGGAAACTAGCAAGACCTGTCGATAATGACAAGTAGCTTTAATTGTATAAAAGCTTGTCAAAAAGGAGCTGCAAGTCAAGACTTTCCGCAAGTATGCAGCAAGTCGGTTTTAAATGCAAATCAAAACAAGAAACATGATGCTACGTGCCCATCTCCCAATCAAAAGAAAAATTAAAGGAAAGAAGATGCTCCAACTTTGAATTCCAATTAAACCCAGGCAATTGATAATCAGAAAATAAGCAATTGATTATGGGTGCATACAAAGGGTCGTACCGGAATAAAGAGTCGCACCGGCTATTTGCTTCTGCACACAAATTGACCAACCACCGGAACAAGCTTTGAACCTACAGCAGCCAAGAACATTGGGAATTTTGTTAGTATTCAGAATAATGAAAGCCCAGTGGAGATGAGACGAGAAAGAGAAGCTTTACCCAATTTCTATATAACAATTCTAAATTTCAACTCTTTTTTTTCAGCTTCCATATTCAAGAAACTCAGATTAAAAAAAGAAAAAGAAAAAAGAACCCAGCTTTGGTAAGACTGTTCTACCAAATGAACTACAGAACACAGAAACAAAACAATCCAAATGAATCAGTAAAATGGATAACATAGAAGAAACATACCTGGGTATTGCAGAGAAGAAGAAGAAGAAGCTTTGATCACAGAGAGAGAGAGAGAGAGAGAGAGAGAGAGAGAGAGAGAGAGAGAGACGTTGAGAAAAAGTAACGGTCAAGCCTTGACCTTCAGTTTTGATTCCGTGACGGAGAGAGCGGAGGAGGATTTCGATATTCGGAGATCGAGACTGGAGCAGGAGCTGGTAATGGAAGGAGAGAGAGATAGACAACTCAGAGAAGGGTGAGGGAGGGACTGAGAGAGTGAGAGGGAGATTTCATCTGGGTTTATGAAGATCTGAAATTTGGGGCTGAGGTCGAGTATCGACAAGCAAAGAGAGGGAGGCTGAGGTCGAGTTAGTGGACTGGAGGAGACCGAGGCCTTTAGGAGTTTAGGGTTGTTTATTTTTTTATTTTTAATGTTTAACTTATTATTATAACACCCAATCATGGACTGACATGTGGCAACTGCTACAGTATTCGGGTCGGTTCGGGCTTTCGGGCCCTAAAAATATGAAACCCGAGACCGAACCGATTACATGAATTCGGGTCGGGCTTTAGACCGAACCGAAAATTTCTATTCTAAAACCGAACCGAATCGGTCTTTTTTCCTCGGTTCGGGTCGGGTCCTCGGTCTTTCGGGTCTGGACGCCCACCCCTATTTACAAACTTGCAATCAACCCCAAAGCTCTATCTCCACCCTAACTGTCTTCTAACCTCCACCATCTCGTCCGCGGTGCATCGAGTTTCACTTACAAAAATTAACTTGGGAACGTTGAGGGATACCATCCCTTTAAGCCCTTGAACTGTCCAAAGGTTCCCAATCCCTTGGCAGTTCCAGCATAGTATATTCATTTCTCGTGATAGACCGAATCCAGACCCATCACGGACGGATAATCTGGAGCACATCCAGAGCTCGGAACCTGCTTCTTCGAATAGACTCTTAACCCAATACCTTCTTACGACGCCCACCACCCATAGCAAAACCCTTATTTCCCCTATTGCTTTTTTTCTCAAACTGATCCCTAGTGGGCCTAGGAGAGTCCGGAGTCAACTCGGCCTGCAATTGACCCCCATTTATAGAAGACTTTTTAATTTGCTTACCCTTAGCCCTTTTGAAACTCACATCGCTCAGTAGCCCACCATCACAAGCCTTGTCCCCCAACCCACTAACAGTGCGCTCATCTCGAGTCAACTTTCCTTTGTTTAAAAGTTTTCCTGCCATCAGCGGGGAAGCTTCATCTAGATCCACCGAATCCACCTACATTCCGCAATCCCCTCAGACATAACATTCGTAGCCTCTATCCCCATCAATGCTTGCTTCAATTCCGGACAAGCATTAATTGGAATATCCTGAAGATTGCTATCCTCCAGCGCCCATGACCACTCACCCACGCGCCTTCGTTTCCCATTGGTCCCCTGAATCCCGCCGTCAGCTTCCGACGAAAATTCCACCTCTATCAGGTCTCCAGCAACCTACAATCAATCCTCATCCTCCCATTATGCCCTAGAGCGCACCATCCCCGTTATCGGAAAGTCAGGGGCCTGTAAAATCCAGCCGGTTTTCGCCTTCTCCACCAAGCTATACCGGCAGCCAATCCACCCTAACTCAGGTCCAATCTCTTTCTTCTCTTCCAACTGTTCAGCCAGCCATTTGTCTCTGTTCTCTGCACACAGTAGGGCATCAAACTGAACCTCCAGAATTAATCCACTCAGGTGGGATTCACACCGATTGGAATCATGAGTGAGCAAGCCTCAATAGTAACAAAAGGCTAGGTTGGTAGCTTCACATAATCTATCTCAAAGTGGGAGGCCCTCTCCTTCCCGGTAGTCTACTGATGCAACTTTTCTCAATGGCTTGGTTGTGTCAATCAAAACCCTTACCTTCAGCGAGGTTCCCCAAGAACAGACTGTGTGTAGAATCCTCCATCCTAACAAATCTCCCCACCTGGTTACCAATCTGTTGACCTGTTTCCTCCTCCATATAAAGCTGCGGAATGCCCCATGCCCTGATCTAGAAGAATTCCCAGTTGAGGGAAACCTTCAACAGATCTTCACATCCATCTGTAGCAGAGATGGCGAAAAGAGCCTTATCAAAGTGCCATGGGCAACCCATCAGCACCCTATTCTTGTCATACTCATTCATGAAGGAAAACACAATCCGAGCACTTATCTCTAATGCCAATGTCATCACCCGTGGTTTGTCTTCAATCCTTTTCTTTGGTGACCACAACGATTTCATTGTCCTCATTAGCGCCTCCTTCCTGTATGATTTGGCCGTCAATAATCTACCCACCAGGAGAAACTTCCTTAGCTTCCATTTACTATGATTGTCTGCCAATATCACTTCATGTGCCTCCTCCTCCGTGAGTGTCAGTCAACGAACCATTCTCCCTAGATCTTTCTCCATTTTACACACCCATGATGTTCTCCAAATCCACCCAACGTGCCAACAGATCCACACATACGTTGAGGAACTGGTCCTCACTTTTGTGCCGGTTGTGTCAGCAACAAACGAAAACCACAACTCTCTCTAGAGAGAGAATAAGCTCATCGATTTATACCAAAGGTTTATTACATGTACAAACTAACAACCAACAGTTGTTTTTGCAGAGAACAATATTGAGTTTAGTGACTATTCACTACGTACGTATCACAATTCGAGTTAAGTGACTAGGTTTTTCATTCATCGATCTGTTATTTCTGTGGAATTGTGGAAGAGAAGCTATAATATTATGCAACACATACGATTTGCCGAATTAAAGAAAATATAAAGAAACGACAATTAGCTACAAAATACTATGATATCATATAAATTAGATGTCAGAAATTCATAATCTTTAGAAACATGGAGTGAACTAAGAGGGTTGGAACCTCAGTGACATGTCGAGACTTGGAAAATACCGCTCAATTCTTTCACCACCAAGGTACAATACACCAGATATGTCTTGGGAGCAAATTGAGACTGAGGAACATAATTTGTTGCAAAATAAATACATTTCTTTTCTTTTTCTTCAAAATCACTAGCTGGAAGAGAAAATGATCCATCTTCTCCTAAAAATAACAATTGGCATGGTCTCCCAAGCTTTGGATCGGAACAAAGTTGTCATAATCTGGTCAATCTTGTATGCTCTAAAACTCCTTGGCGGCATATATGGATTATAGTGAGGCACCTCTTCATCAATAGCTTCTCCACCTTCATGATTGTCTTCTATCCTCCAAAATGCATCTAGCATTTGATGGATTATCAAGACTTCATTGTTTGTCGATTCAGACACCGTTGTGCCTCTTCCATTTGATAATAATTCCCTAAAGGTGCATGATCTAATAACTGATGATGGAGAGTGGGATGATTGTTAGTATACCGATAGTTCCCTCACTTTCCATGAATGTGTGCATGTGTCACTTCAACAAATCTGGGAGGTAATTAATACAGTGAAAAGTGGTAATTGACTAGCTATGAAAGACGGAATGAGGGCTATGTGGGGCCGGTGGTGGCGGCCGGAGGTGTGGAAACATTTGTGGATTCTTAAAGTTATACCAAAAATGCTACACTATTAGTGTGTGGAAAATGTGCATGGAGCAATGAACTATTGTACCGAAGGAGGATCCCATAGAATAGAGGCTGTTTTCAATGTCAAACATCATCGGAGTCATCATCAGTTTGTCATCAAGTCAGTTTTTTTATTTTATTCAATTTTTGAAATATGCAAATTTTTGGTATTTTAACGGGTTGTTTCCATTCCCTCTCTATAATTTGGTACTTATCTAATTTTAGTAAGAGTCGTTTCATCGAAATAGAAAATTGATCAAGAATTCAGTACGGAAGGTGCCTCTGAAACTAACTTGTTTTTCTAGATTATCAAAGTCTTATTCGTTGAGGAGATGAAACTGTTGGTGGTGATACTATGGTTGAATTTGAGAGAGTGAAATTACGTGTATCATGGTGCCTCCCCTGTTAGCGAGTAGCACATCAATTATTAAATGAGTAATTGAACGCTACAATAACAGTCAAAACAACGAGTTTTTGCCTCTTCCTCTCTCTGAGAAAACCCTAATGTATGCGCCGTTGTCCTCTTCCTTTCTCGTCGCCCTCATTTGAATTGACTGCGTCTCGGCGTTGGCATAGGCTTCTGGCCTCGCCGATGGGCGATGAGTGCGGTCAAGCGGGATGCCGGTTATAGTTTTATGCCCGTTGCTCATAGGTTGAGGATGCAAGGGATTGTACTACCTATCTCTGTTTCTTGCTCAGGGATGTATTTATGGTGGTTGGGTAGGATCATAGTGGGTGATTTAAGCCAGGTCGGAGTAGGGAAGGTGGTTGAGATCGGTGGTTTGATGAGAGGAATGACGGCGCTGGTTTGGCACATGGTTCGAACCTTGATGTAGACCCTTGTTGGATTTCTGGGTGCATCTCCAATGATGGATTGGGACTGGATACACAGGTCGGTGGTTGGTCGAAGAAAGGCGCCGGTTGCGCACGCCAATGCACTAGATCGGCTCTTAGATCTGGTTATTGGCTTTGCAGTTTTGGGATTGTGCTGGTGGGTATCCTGGCCTGGTGGTCCGACGTCAGAGGTGGCTCGTTGGTGGGGAGAATCCGACATGGGTGGTGGTGTGGTGAGTGGGGTGGCGGTACAACGGCTAGATTGGGTTGGACAAAAGGGATGGTTGCACCCATCTATTTTTTTAACCTATTGGGCTTGGGCAGGTTTGGTAGGCCCTATGTGGGCTTTTATTGTTTTTATTTTTCAGTTCTTTTGGTTCCCTAGTGTTAGTTTGTTTCCGTTTTCAATAAGTCCCCATCTAAGTATGGTTGGCGTTTGTGGGCGTTGCATCGGTTTGCACACTCAGTGTGCCTTGTCTGACCTAGTAAGACGGCTATCTGTTATAAAATGGAAGCAACCTCCTAGTGGCAGGATGAAACAGACTGTTGCCGGATTTGTTTTTGTGCGACAACATAGTAGGAAAGCTATGCCATTTGTATTGATGCTTCTTCAAAATAGAGTTATCTTTCCAATATGTCACCGTTTTATCAAAGCAAATGGAGTAACCAATAGAGCACTATTTGCTAATTCGTGTTAGAAAACATGCATATTGTAATTTGAGGTTTAAGCTCTATGTCCCCCCAAGTGTATTCTATGATTTCATTAATAAAGGCTTCATTGCAGCCGCACCAGCCCACTTTAAAAAAATATAAGTCAGCAACTTTTAAGTAGCTTCAAATTCAAAAAATGGCAATATCCCTTTTCAGATTGCAAGCAGCCTATTACAATGATGTAACGTCGAGCCACATAGGAGTGCACAGACCGCTAATTTCGAGCTTTCTTAAAAGATACAAAAGGTGCAATTACATTGTTGGAGCATTTAATCTTAAGATTGATATATGAAACATTATTGTGCATATGCCGGTCTTTTCTTGTACTACCAAAACTCCTTTACATTTAATTTGTGAGGTTAAGAGATAATAGAGTATTAATTAAGAATGTATAACGACTTAACGTATTCGTCTTATATCCTCCTAAACCCCAAGTCTTGTCCGTAAAACCCAGTCCAGAATGACGGAATTGTGTGTATAACTGTATATATGTATCCCCGTATAAAAATGAAGGCCATACATCTGCGGAAGCAAAAACAGTCATGTTGATCGAAGAAGCTCCATGGCTGCATCTAGTTGAAAGAGGAAACAGGCCAAACAAAAGTTTTGGTCTTTTGGGAAAAGTGTGGTCAAATATATTTTGGGATTGAGTGGATTGGTATGTGGAAATGTGATTGGTGAAGAAAAGCAAAGTGATTGCTTTTATGAGCAATGATACAGCTTCCACTTCATGAGTGAGTGACATTTTCTAGTCGTCCAAAAAAGAAGTCCGACCCGACAAAAAGCCAATTGAGGTCAAATGGATGGGACTGAGATTGTATGTATTCAATGGACTAATTGTAATCAATGAATGAAGAGTTTGCGTTGAAAGTTTCAAAGTACTCGATCCATACTTAAGAAAAGGGTTATTATCACAAATGATACCTGAATTATACCTCAATCTTATCGATGGTATCTGAACTTCAATTTTGATCACAACTAGTACCCGAATTTTTCGATTTCATTTTAAATGGTACCTAGAGCCACATCCGATCACTATTCTGACTAAAAATGGCATGGGAGGCGATCATAGTGATGATTTTTGATGATTTCAAGGATTGCAATCATATATAGTGATGATTTTTTGGTAATAGACGTACCTTGAAATTGTTTTTTTTTTGTTTTTTTTTTTTAAATTTGGCTTTTTCGGCCGGAATAGTGACCGAATGTGGCCTTAGGTACCATTTAAAATGAAATCGAAAAGTAGAATGGACCTACTTACTCATCTAAAATGAAATAATAATATGATTTTCTCACATCTTACACATATTATATATGTAGGTATAGGTCTTGATCATCTCATTTGGGATAAGTTGAAGAGAAAGTAAAACAAATAGCTAGCTAGTTGGATTCTACTTGTATAGATCGAATGTATATATATTTACGTACTCTTACATAAGATGATTGACCTTAAGGTCTATATGATGGCTAACATATGTTAAACTTGCTTCTAGGTTTGATATTAAAAGGAAGATCGAAGTAATTAATAACTTAATGTTTGATGTATCGAATTTACTAGGTCATCACCTGCATCACCATAAGATATTTTTTTTAATGAAGGTCATGATCATCGGTACCCAACCATCTTTGGTGAGAAAGTCCATCTGTTTGATTAAACTAAACCCTAGCTAACTAGACTTATGCCAAACCAACAATTAGATAATGACAATAATAAATTTCTCACGTGTTTGATTTTTTATTTTTTTCATCTAGAAGCAAGGTCTTGTTACAATTGGGAACAAGGGAACAAGAGGGATGCTCAATGATGTTTAAGTTAACCAAACCATATGCTTTCATACTCTTAATAAAAGAAGGATTAAATTCAGTTTAGTCCCTCAAACTTTAGGTCAAACATCAGTTTGGTCCCTCATCTTTTTTTTTAATCAAACTCATCCCTGATCTCTCAAATTGCATCAATCTCGTCCAAAATTTGAATTTGGCTCGAAAGATGACGTCATATGCTGAGTTGGAGCCGACACTGGGACCCACTTTTCAGATTTTAGAAGGGCAAAATGGACATTTCATATTTAATCTAATTTCTAATTTTTTTTTGTCTAATTTTCTCTATTTTCTTCTCTCTCTCTCTCTCTCTCTCTCTCTCTCTCTCTCTCTGACTGGTGAAACACATACCAGTCAGATACACTGCCAGTAAGACTCTAAAGCGATCGATCAACAGATAAGCAACTGACGATTCACGTTTGCTTTTAATTGACAGTTCAAAATCGTTCGTGCAGACATAAGCAATTGCGAATGATTGTGCCAAGCATTTTCTTTTGGAACAGGCATATGAGAGCAAAGGTAGATTGATTATTTTTGTTCGAAGTATGAATTAAAGGAAAATTGCACATTGATACAAATACAGCTCATCAAAGTCTTTGTGATTAGTATTTGATCAAACCCAAATTCTTGAGCCAGGGCAACACCTCCTCTAATCCTTCCTTCAAGCTTCTAGGACTATAATCCAGCTCTTGCTTGGCCTTCTCACACGAATACGCCCATTGATGCCTTAGAACATAAACAGTCTGCACCCAAAATGAAGCATAACCCAAATTTTGTTCACAAACAAACATTGCATCAAAAACCAAGTGGAAAAACAAAAACAAAATCACATACCGGCGGGCTGATCAGAGGAAGCTTCCCTGTAACCCGAGAGACGAGAATCGACACCCATCCATAGACCTCAATCAACCACAATGGGATGTTAAACTTAGGCCTCTGCGTATGAGTCAGTACAGCAGCTACATCAAACACATGCTTAAACGATGCGTTTTCGCCAGTAAGCGATCGGAATGGAAGCGATCGGAGGTCAGGGGTACCCCATCTGCAGGCCCCTAGCTCCGATTCGGTCCTCGCCCACAGAATACCACCACCTCCATCACACCCCAAACCCTCGATCGATTCCTTCACTTTGCAATCTGGTTGGGCTTCGGGTCGAAGTTTTCGTCGCCGGAGATGACTCGGAGGTCATGGAGAAACCAACCGGGGGTGATATTTGATGGAATTGGGTGAATGTGAGAAATTAGGGCTTTAATCGGGTTTGGGGAGATAGAGAGAAGGTTGTGCCTACGCCACCAATTCCGATCGAGGAGGAGGATGAGGAGCGAGACGGCGTGGTGTGGAGCTTCAGATCGAAGGGAGGTGGAGGTGGAGGTGGAGGTGGAGGTGGTAGAAGGGGTTTTGTGGTCGTCAATCTAGAGAGGAAGAAGAGACAGATCAAGAGAGAGAGAGAGAGAGAGAGAGAGAGAGAGAGAGAGAGAGAGAGAGAGAGAGAGAGAGAGAGAGAGAGAGAAGAAAATAGAGAAAATTAGAGAAAATTAGAGAAAAAAAATTAGAAATTAGATTAAATATGAAATGTCCATTTTGCCCTTCTAAAATCTGAAAAGTGGGTCCCAGTGTCGGCTCCAACTCAGCACATGACGTCATCTTTCGAGCCAAATTCAAATTTTGGACGAGATTGATGCAATTTGAGAGATCAGAGATGAGTTTGATTAAAAAAAAAGATGAGGGACCAAACTGATGTTTGGCCTAAAGTTTGAGGGACTAAACTGAATTTAATCCATAAAAGAAAGCATGCGCGCATATTGTTTTGCTTACTAGAAATTAATTTATTCCTTTCCAGGGAGTTAGTGTGAAGTGAGATGGTTATCTTGCTAATTTCTATTGCTAGATTGTCTTTCTCCTTTCACTTCAAATGTGAAATTTTTGTGCTTCGTAGGGAAGCATTTGGAACCAAAACAACAATGCACGTTCTCATTGGCTATCCAAAGATGATTGAAAAGTACTCGTCTTTTATTTTCTCTTATTTTCCCTAAAAAAAAATGTGTTATTTATTAATTAGCTCATCTGTTTCACCCAATGATATATATACATAGATTACCGAGGTTCATCCATGGGGGTGTTGGTTACAGCGTTTACCTTCCATTGGATAACTGTTTACCTTTGTGGCTTGCAGACTTGTTCAAAAACAGTCTAGTTCTTCGTTTCTTGTAATAGTCTAAAAATGGGTACAGGGTTAGTCTTTGAATTCTGATCTCCTCTCTGCTTTAGTACGTTATGAATTTTGAATTTCAAATTTCTTCAAAGTTCTTTCTTAGTTCATACTAATTTCATTCCGCTTAATATGTGATCAACTTCAGCAGTAAAAACTCGGCCTACCAGTTCATCAAAAACAAAACAAAAAAAAACTCGGCCTACCAGATCGATAAACCTCTCTCCACTCGATCATTTCAGAAATTGGAAGTTGATGACTATCATATAACAACCATTGAAATATGAAGGATGAAAGCGGACAATCATAGCTTGCCCCTTGTTTCTCTACAATGATTAACCAGACAGAACCCATAGACTTGACTCAGTACTCACTCACCAGCTAGTGCCTGCAAATTTATTGGCAGCTAGCTTCTTATCCGGCCCGACCCACACCTTTAATTAATTTGCCAGCTTAATAATAGTAATAAACAATGCCACCTGATAATGTCGTCTTGAATGTGAACCAAGTTTGTTTCATTGTGTTAAAGTCGTCTCCTTGAAAACACAATTAGTCATCACTAATTTGTAATACCACTTCTTTAGCTTTTGTTCTTTTCCAGTTCTTTTACAATATTATAGCACATTTTCGGTCTTAATAGTGAACGAATAAGCATAAGAATCCAGATGGATATACAAAGTGCCTCACAAGCTGTACGTAGAATATATACCAACCTAACAAGGGGTTGATCGATGAGGACATGTACACAACCTGTAATGATATGGGATTCCTGTGATAAATATATATTTAACTTTCCAGCGGGAGAGAGGGCATAAATAAATCGTTCCCAACCTAACAACAAGAAATTGAAGTTTCAATTATTAGCTTGGTGAGTTCTACTCTTCTAGAATCTAGATGGCATTCTTTGATATTTAGCCTACATGAAACCCTTCGGTATCTTCTTTCTTTTTTTGATTAGCTTCTTCCCTAAAAATGAATTCCGATAAATTGATAATTAAGTCGAGCACCCCCAGCCCACCAAGCGAAACCGGTGGTTTCTCAGTCACATCTCGACGGGGTAGAACCTCCTCAGGGAATCAAAAGTTTTCAAGAGGCTAACTATACAAAACCCTAGCTGGTCATATATTCAAAAGAGATACTTCACTAGAAAACCTAACTCCCCTAAGAGCAAGTCCACCCGTTGAGGTTGGCAGGTCAATACTATTCACTGCTTTTTGCCTTTCATTTCCACCATTTTTTTTTACCAGTCAAATACTGTTCACAAAAAGTCACTTTCTGGGTCAATTTCTTGACCTGCCAACTAACATTCGGTGACTTTTTGTTAACAGTATCTGACTGGTAAAAAAAAATGGTGGAAATAAAAGGCAAAAGACAGTGAATAGTATTGACCTGCCAACCTCAATGGGTGGACTTGCTCTAATCTGAAGTGTA
Organism: Rosa rugosa; assembly: GCF_958449725.1. NCBI lineage: Eukaryota > Viridiplantae > Streptophyta > Magnoliopsida > Rosales > Rosaceae > Rosa > Rosa rugosa. Next base: position 12,661,092 of record NC_084823.1, read on the forward strand.
ATCGACTTAACATAGAAGTAACTAAACTGTATGTTATAATTAAAACAGATACTCCATGCCAGGAATATCTTAGTTTCATTTTACGTTTATCAGCTTCGTTTGTTGGATTTCATAGAACCACAATTATGTTCTCGTACGTAATTCACATTTTGTTTTATGTATTGATCGAAGTTGGATTTGATCCAATTGGATGAATCCAATGCCATGAGTGGTGATATGAGATCGATGGGTGCATGTATATGCATGTCGTCATGTTCCACGAGGGAATTAAAAAAAAATCTAGTTTGATAATGTTCATGTGGACCTTGGAGGAAGAAATTAAAGGCATGCATGTTTCTCTAGTACAAGATGAATGAACAGGGAAGAGAGATTTCGAAGGGCATACATGTATGGCTGTCATTTCTAATTGTGGCATGCATCTTCTTCTTCCTTTTACCTGTCTCCCTTGATTGTAGACCTCTCAAATTATGAGAACATGACCAAATTAGTGTCTAAACTCATTCCATAAAGACCTGGCGTATTAGGGCTTTTCGAGCAATTTTAGCAAAATTTAAGTTTTTTATCTATTTTAAATAGTATGTTTAGTGGTTATTTTTAGCTATTTTAGCAACTCCATCAACCTCCGCTAGCAAAAATCACATGAAGAAATTAACTTATAATATAAGTACTCGATCCATGCCGTCCACCACCCAAATATTAATTTCACTGTTAGATGATGTCTATACTATTTTTGACAAATTAAAAAAGAATTATAATCAACTTGGTCAAGTTACAATTGAAGCACATTTGTTTCAAGAGATAGAATCCCTAATATGATGTTACTTGATCTCAAACCCAAACCCTCTCATTGCATATCCGATCTCTCTGTCACTAGAGTTGTGTACGTACGTTTATCCTCATTATGCCATCAATGGAAACGAACTCTATGTAGCTTAAGAATACGTTGGGGCATTGATGGGTCGCTATTTTATTTAGGTTTCCTACCTTTGCTCTTCATGTTCCATTTTTTCTCATCAAACGAATATCATCGAACATTCATTATATAATACTGTAACATGTATTCATAGCTCACATTATATAAGTTAATTCGGTTACCCTGGCCTTATATTCACCTCATAACTCTTGCCCCTCTCCAATTTCACATTTGGCTTATTCAGAATAATGTGGGCGCTTAGCTCCAAATGTGGATGTCAATTCCTAATGACAAAAGTTACTTGGACTGATCGGATCAGTAGAAATATGGGGTTAGCCTTCATAGGGTGACGACTTTTATCAACTGCTTTTGGAAGGAAAATGCAAACCTATGTGTCAATCCCTTATCTTCTTTTTCCACCATGCATGTCAATCAACTTTTTAGACTAAAAATACAAGATGTCATGCACTGTGTGGAACGTGTACACAAGTGAAAGGTAACCCCGGCGTGCTCCATAGCACATGGAAAAGGAACAGGAGCTAACATTCCAAGCGGATTTGGATGTCTGGATTCTGATGGACAACTGGACAAGGCAGGAATTTACAAAGGGCCATTTACAAATCACTCGGACTCTATGCACAACTAATTTTGTCTGCTTTTCATGTCTATCATAAAATAGTTTCTGGAACTTTTTTCACACGGTGGGTCTTGGGATTAGTGAAACTAGTTTAGGTTTTAACGTACTATATACATTATCTGGATTTAGTTTATTACTTTACTTAAACTGACGATTGACGCCAATAATTTCTCCGCAAATTTACTTCATATTCTCCAAACTAGCAACATGCCCGCGTTTCTCGCGGGTGATATTGTGTTAAGAGAAAATGGTCGACTAAAATGAATATATATATATATACTAGCCTTTCTCCACACATGTTCTGCATGTGCAAGTTTTTTTTTTTTTTTTTTTTTTTTTTTTTTTTCAGAATATGAAAAAGAGAACAGTTATTGCAGAGAAAAAATAGTGGGAGAGAAAAGTGGGTTATGGGTTCTTTTGTTGTTTATTTTTTTAATAAAAATACATTTTGTAAATGTCATCATTGTCCTTGTGATTTAATTAATTTTCAAAGTTTTTTAATCTTCTAGGGTCATTTTTGTCAAAATTTTTAATTTTGGCTAGCAAACCCTCTTCTCTTAATAATAGTATAGATATATATATATATATATATATATATATATAGAATAGTGGTGGTTTGGCTATTTTTAATTTCAGTTTACACTTTTATCTATTTATATTTTATTGACTTAATTTAATAATTATGTTATAAAAGGGTATTATAGACACTTCAAAATTTGATGAAGCCCTTTGACACCAAAAGAGGGCTTTCCATTTATAGTAGTAGAGATTAGCAGGTTAGATATGAACAGACCGAGTTTGTAGTATATTAGTCATAGGACTAAATAATGTTTAATCCTTCAACTTTTACTTAAAAAACACTTCAGTCTCTCACTTTCTAATTTCACACGTTTAGTCCCGGTACTCCAAAATTTTTGACCAATAGGTCCTTGCCGTTACTCTCCGTCCAAGAACTCGGTTAAATCGATGACGTGGCAATTCTTCCGCACTAATATGTCTATTCTACCCTCACTTTTTTTTTATAATAAATTTATTCTTTTCTTTTTATTTATTTATTCTTTTTTCTTTTTTCTTTTTCTGTTTGTTTGTTTTGTTTTTGTTTTTTTTTTTAATTCTTTTTATCTCTTCTCCTCCGCCTCCTTACTCCCTCTCTTCTCTTCACACGCCTCACCTGAAACCATGTACCACTCTCCTTCTCCAACAAACCAAACCATGGCCAACAACGCCAAAGAAAAGCCCAAAACCGCTCCTCACCCGATCAATGGTACAACCTAAGCCTAGGCCCTAAATCGCTCCTTCAAAGACGTCTCCTCCAGCAATATCTGCACCCTACAAGGAGAAGAGAAAGATTCTAGGCTCTGACAACAGAGGCAGCTGGCGACATGTCTTCTTCAAGGTCTAGGCTGAGCTCCGGAAGCTCATGAGCTCCGACAACGTCACCACTCCTCCTCAAACTTACAGGTCGCTGGCGAAAAGGATTCGGGCCCCAAAAGACCACAACCTCCATAATTCCAATTTGGAATTGGAATCATACAATTGGGTCCTCTAAATCTTCACCTGAAAATCCATTTCTTCTTCATCTGCTGGAGCCTCCACTCTATTAGCACCTTCAAATCGTTGTCGTTCACCCGATCTAGGGTTGCGATATGCTCGTCGAGCTTGTCCTCCACCACCTTCGCCATCGTGAGCACTTGCTGCTCAATTATCTACAAACCAATCAAAGGAAAAGCTCAATTCTGTTCCTCGAGATATATATATATATATATTTTATCCAGAGCGGAGCTCCACTTTGAAATTAACGTGTGAAGTTCAAGTTTTGGGTCACTTTTCGGTCGCATATCCACATCTCGACCGTTCAGTTTTTAGGTACTAGTGTATAGATCATCTCTGCAAATTATCAGCCAAATTGATGATCGTTAAGGTATCTAACTCGCTTAAACCAATGGACGGACTGAATCTGTCAACCTGAACCGTACTAGCTTTAAGGCAATTATCAATGCCTTAACGATCATCATTTTGGCTGAAAATTTGCAGAGACGATCTATACACTAGTACCTAAAAACTGAACAGTCAAGATGTGGATATGTTACTGAAAAGTGACCCAAAACTCGGACTTCACAAGTTAATTTTCAAAGCGGAGCTCCGCTCTGGATATGATCTGTATATATATATATGTATTCGAACGATGAGGAAGAGAAAGAGAAGAGAGAGAAGGTACACCTCTTGGATGGCTTGGTTCGCCATTGTTAGATTGGATGGATTTGCAGAAGGAATAAAGGAAATGAGATTTGAGAGGAGAGGGAGAGGGGAAAGAGGGCTGATTTGGGTGAGATTTTGTTGAAGATGGCAATAGAATTGGAATCTGAAGGGGATCGAACTCGCAGGCGGACAGGGGTTGAATTGCTAATGCTGGTGGCTATGGGGGAGGGCTGTGTAGGGGGAGGCCGCAAAGGAGGTCGTAGGGGGTGGAGGAGAAGAGATCAAAAGAAAGAGAAAGAAAAAGAAAAAGAAAAAAATAAAGAATAAAATAAAAAAAGAGAAAAGAATAAATTTATTAAAAAAAAAGTGAGGGTAGAATAGACATTTTGGTGTGAAAGAATTGCCACGTCATTGATTTAACCGAGATTTTGGACGGAGAGTAACGGTAAGGACCTATTGGTCTGAAATTTTAGAGTACATGGACTAAACGTGTGAAACTAGAAAGCCAGAGACTGAAGTGTTTTTTGGGTAAAAATTCAAGGACTAAACAATATTTAGTCCTTAGTCATATTAACAGTCAATTGTTAAACTACTCAAAGCAAATGAATCACAAAATACTAACAATTTCAAAATGAGTAATGTTAGGCAAACCATTATGAGACAGCTAATGTGTGGTAGTCGCATTATTTAATGAAATATTTTGCTAAGTTAGGCTTTATGCTATATCAACTACCACATAACATGATATATATGTAGTACGGTATGCAGAAAGTAATTCACTTAATATTATTTTTTGAAAATAGATAGATAGCAGTTTTAAAATTTTATATGAGGATATTTAGCATTTGCATCCAGCACACACGAGCAAAAGTTCTCTCTTGTCTGGGATTTATAGTTGATGCACTGAGTTTTTGTGTCAAAGGGTTCAATTCATAAATGCACCAATTTATTAGCGTAGAATAACTAAAATATTACAATAGTAGACAAATTTCATCTAGTTCTTAAATTGTTCTTACCATTAGTCTACTCTTACACTAACTACACATATAAAGCGATCTGTATCGATTTAATAATGAATTGATGCACATTAAAATCATCCAACCATTACGTTGAATCGATCTACAATTATTTACATAGCTACAGTTAATGCACATCAAAATGAAATCGGTAAGAATTAAAGTGTTACAACTTAGAGTTAATTACATGGAACCCAACTCTGGATCGACACCTCCAGTTATTACAAAGATTTGAAAGTAGAGTAATCGGAGGATAATGATGACCATGATTGGAAATAGATTCTAGTCAGATTGATTCAGCTCACCTGGTCAATTCCTTCTGGAAGGGTGGACCCCACGTGTCAGTCCGAGACAAATAAACTCAGTGCATTGAATCGTCGTGGCTGTCCCAGACAAATATCAGAAAGAGAAAAGAAAATCTCCATTGAAGTGAGGGCCACACATCACTCGATAACCCACGCGCCAGCGTACGTGTCGCGTCTGGGGTTGAGAGGAGTAACTCCTAGCATTATCCACGTTTATTTTAAAGTCAGGATTGGCGGCTTTTTTCATTCATATGGTGATGATGATGGACATATGATACAGTCCCAGTCTCGATCATTGCTATTTTGATTTCCACTAATATTTATGTCGGTTTGGTTTATAAGCTTGTTTTCGTTTTTCCGTCGTTCATATTCTATGAAATCTGGATTAGTTCAGATGAAATATGATTGTCTTTATTCAATGTAGTTAAGTACCGTAAATATTAAATTTATTTGATAATATTGATGGTGAATTGAGCTGATTTCGTTGCTCAATGATTGATATCACGGTTGAAAATTTGATTGCTGTCTAAAACACGTTATCTAAAGTGGAGTCAGACATGCACGATCAAACAAATAAGTGATAGTTTAGTGGTACAAATTCTAAATACATTCATAACAAGGTGCACGTGGAACAAATCCTAAACAATCTCAAGTTGCTAAAGAACCATGATATATATAACTTAACCTTAAATATATATCTCATCATCGTAAAGATTGTTTGAGTTGTGTAACTAAAATTGCTCGTGTTGTTTCGGATAATGCCCTTCTGTGGGCTAAAACTCATCCCATAGAGATGCATTGCAAATAGGTAGCAAGCTTAAGTCTCAAGAAAGACGCAATCTGAATCTCAATTGTTCTCATTCCTTTGCTCTAATGCCACTACATTAATCCCTTGCTTCACACGTTAATCCATTTCTCTTGCCAAATTAGTTAGCTTGTTCTTTTTCTTCTCAAGTTGTCTTTTCCAAGTCTTACGTTTTTCTTCGTGTCTTGTTTCTAGCTTCACTCTTTAACAAATTAATAATAAAGCTATTTCTCTTGCCAAATTAGTGAGCTTGTTCTTTTTCTTCTCAAGTTGTCTTTTCCAAGTCTTTACGTTTTTTTTTCCGAGTCTTCTTTCTAGCTACTTCCAAGTCAAAATGGCCGACCTAAATTGGTGCATGATGATCTAGCTACTTTCCCAGTTGCTTCCAATCTTTAGCTTGGAGCATGTGGAGTGTGGGTCACAACTCAACAAAAGTTAAGCTAGCTAGCTCGTGATGAACTAGTGGAGATGAGATGGAAATCGAAAAGGAAAAAGTGATGGGACGAAGAAGATGCACAAGATCTTCCTTTTCCAACAATGAACACAAAATAAATTATTAATACCTCAAGCTAAGACAAAACCTTAGATATATAGAAGTAATATGTTGCCAATAATGAAGAAGCAGATCGAATCCCAGAGACACAAATGCCATAAGACAAAGTTTACAGTCCAACCATGTTTATGGCCACGTACGCCATGATTATTAAATAATTCCTGCAGTTCTTTGGTGAGTAACACCAGCAAAAAGAAGCTTTAAGTATTGGAAAGAAACAAAACTTTAAACAACCCACTTTTCTTTTAATGAAACTATAAACTTAATTGTATTAATCAACGAAAAAAATCAAGTACAAAATGGTAAATAAAAAGAAACTGCAAACAAGAGTATCAAAGAGAGCCAACGAGCTAAACGATGTTCCATCGTATTAGGCTAAGAAAGGTCCCAAGTGCGAACAAACTTAAACCAAATTGAAAGAATCAACTCAAATCTTTAGAGTAAACTGACAGGCTAAGCATCCAGTTAGGGCCGTTGCATGTTTTAGGTCTGTAATCAATTCAACTGAAAGAATCAAATCAATTAATAGCTAACCGACCACTATATGTTTAACTTAATACAATGCAAAACCTACTTTCAGGCTGTTGTTTGGCTCCAATTTTGTTGCAGCTGGTCAACAGTCTCTTTTCTGCGCGGGCGTACCAGCACCGTTCGGGTGCGGTCGTCGGGGGTGTCCCTTGACCTGACTTCTTTCAAGCAATTGTGGACGAGGAGAGCACCAACCTCGTCGTGGGATTCTTTGTGCCTCGTGGCGAGGACTTTTGCTGAGCTTCTTGAAAATCACAATCGATACTCGATGTTGTAGATCGAGCAGAGCGAGAACCACTGGGAAGTGAGGAGAACTTGCTAAAGCGTGACTTTAGCTTGGCTGGGTTGCTAGGGCGTTACCCTTGCTTGGCTGGTTCTGTAACCGTTGTGGTCGCGGCACTACCGTCGGCTCCCGAGGAGACTAGGACCGAAGTACGTTGACAGAGGGTTTGGTGGCACTGAAAGTCGGCTTCTGAGAAGACTAGGACTAGGAGTGTGATCACCGCTAAGAGAAAGAGAAGGAGAGGAGTTGCTCTTAGAGAGGTTTGCTCTAGAGAGAACTTAGATCATCTTAGAGATGTTGTTGTTGTATGTGAATGGGTGTCTTAGAATGAGAGGAGAAGGTGTTTATATAGGGAAGAAAAAGAAGAGTGAAATGATGAGTGGAAGAAAAATAATGAAAGTAGATCTAAGTTCACTTGTAAAATATGGAAAAGATAGAGAAAAGATGAAATGAAAGCAAAGCATGAAGGTGCAGCAACATGGAAGTGGTGATGATCTATTAAAGAGATTGTAGAAGAAAAATATATCCAAGGAAAAAGAGAAAAGCATCTAGCTTTCTTCATGTGGGTAGGAAACATGAACATGTGAATATTGAGCTGGTTTTAGGTCAGTTTCTGCCCCTTTATTCCTTCAATTATTTCTCCAACAAGCCTTCAGAATGAGCCTTCGACTTCTTCATAAAAAATGTTCCACTATGAGTGTAGATCATCCTGACAAATTTTCAGATTTTTATTCCATGCGGTTGGGCCGAAAATGCTGCTGGACCTCTTACAGGTCCAGTTTTCCAGTTTTGCTTCTGTAGAAAATTGGGCTGATTGTTTGAAGGCCTTCCACTCAAAAAACGCTCTGGCACTCTTCATAATAAATGATCCTTGGGCTGTCTAGAATGGATTTGCAGAGTTTCAGCTCATTTCAAGTTCATTTGGTCAGTCTGCCGCCCCTCCTTCCTTGTTTAGCTCGGTTTCTCCTAGCCGAAGTAGGAAAATGTGCTAAAGTTGACTTTTCATGTTTCCATGCTTCCATGCTTTCATAGTAGGCTTTATTTAGCCTCTAAATATATATTTCGAACTTGTCGAAAATATATAGCTTGAGCCACTGACATTGGCTCAATTTCTCCAAGACACGCCTTGTCAGGCCAAAATGCTTATTTTGGGTCCAAACAGCTGTTGTACAATATTATTTTCATCAGATCTGCTAATATAAGGACAATGTTAAGGGACTGAAAGTCATGTGCCTGAGCTCACCATGTACTAAATTGAAGGCTGGAATTAGAGCAACTTAAAATTGTGCATTTATTTTCAGCTATTAAATGCAGTTGTGTCTTACAGTCCTTCAAAAACTGTTCCTTAGGTGAGTAGCTGTAGTTATCTAATTGTTTGAATATCGATTGTTAATACTTTTTTTTTTTTCTCATTTCTAAAAAAAAGGATCAAAGGATTTCACTCCTACTCCCATGGTGACTCGAACCCATGACTTCGTCATTAGGTAGTGGGTGCTCTAGCAAGAAAAATAATATAAATTTAACTAGTATTTGATTTAGTGATAAGCCATATCAAAGTGGTATCAAGTTAGAAATCTCCCTCCCCTTTAATAATACAAATTAAAAATTAAATATGTCATAAAAGACTTTGAAAACAAGTGCATGGCTAATCAATTTGCAAAACCACAGGCTAAATTAAACAAAGTAGACTGGAGTTTAGGATTCAAGTCCCTTCTTTCATGCAAAGTTGAAAATTTTTTAGTTAATGCGTCGAGTAAAAGACTTGATAATTTGAAATTACTTTGGGCCCGGAGTTTCATACTCCATTTGAACCTAGATTTGCAAAACAATGAGGCAAATCTAGTGCTATATATAATTTTTTTTAACCTGCCTATATGCTAACTTAAAGCGAGTCGGTGACCATTGCAAGGGAAATACAGAGGATCTTTCCTTTGGCGGGTAAATGTGAAGTTATTTGATCTCTCGTAACTCGTAAACGATGTGTCGTAAAAACACTCTGAAAGCGAAAATTGTGACATTGTAATCATTGACCCTCATCCTCAACGAGCAGCCTTATGGTTAAAATGGCACACTCATGGAGTCTCACTTACGCATTCCCATCTTCAAAGTCCATCCACCCACTCTTCGTCTGTCAACTCCATCATGCCATTACCCAAAAACCACCACCTCCATCTCTACCTCCTCTTCTTCCTCTTCCTCCTCTCCAACGCCGCCGCAGCCGACGAGCTTCAAATCCTACTAAAACTCAAATCCTCCCTCCAGGACTCAAACTCCCAGCTCTTCGCCACATGGGACTCCACCGCCAATTCGTTTTGCAAATTCACTGGAATCACCTGCAACGACGTCGGTTCGGTTCGAGAAATCGAACTTTCGAACCAGAAGCTATCGGGGTCTCTTCCGTTGGACTCCATATGCCAACTTCCCTCATTAGAAAAGCTCGCTTTCGGGTCCAATTTCCTGCACGGTACAATCACGGAGGACTTGAGAAACTGTACGAAGCTGAAATACCTGGATTTGGGGAAAAACTTGTTCGCGGGTTCATTCCCTGACATATCTTCCTTGTCCCAACTGGAGCATCTTCATCTGAACGGCAGCTGGTTTTCCGGGATTTTCCCGTGGACTTCCCTCACCAACATGACTGGTCTGATTCGTTTGAGCTTGGGTGACAACCCGTTTGATCCGAGCCCGTTTCCAAAGCAAGTTGTAAATCTTAACAAGCTCGAGTGGCTCTACTTGGCAAACTGCAGCATCCAAGGAACAATACCAAGTGAAATCGGGAACTTGGTCGAGCTTATCAACCTGGAGTTGTCCGATAACAACATGACTGGAGAAATTCCGGCCGAGATTGGACAGCTCACCAAGCTCTGGCAGCTGGAGCTCTACACCAACAGGTTCACCGGAAAACTTCCTTTCGGGCTAAGAAACCTCACCATTCTCGAGAACTTCGACGCCTCTGAGAATTTTCTGGAAGGCGATTTGAACGAGTTGAGGTTTCTGACCAAGTTGGTTTCTCTGCAGCTGTATGAGAACAATTTTTCCGGCGAAATACCGGAAGAGTTCGGCGAATTAGAGAAGCTTGTGAATCTGTCTTTGTACGGTAACAAGCTGACCGGTCCTCTGCCTCAGAAATTGGGGTCTTGGTCGGAGATGGACTTCATCGACGTGTCGGAGAACTTCTTGACCGGGACTATTCCGCCGGACATGTGCAACAAAGGGACGATGAAGCAGCTGCTCATGCTTCAGAACCAATTGTCTGGCGAAATTCCGGCAAACTACGCCAAGTGCACGACGTTGACCCGGTTCAGGGTCAACAACAACTCCCTCTCCGGTGTGGTTCCGGCAGGACTTTGGGGATTGCCGAATGTGGCAATCATTGACATCACTTCGAATCAAATTGAAGGGCCGATTACTTCCGATATCGGAAACGCCAAGAAGCTTGCTCAGTTGTTTGTGAGTTACAATCGGTTATCTGGTGAATTACCAGACGAGCTTTCGAAGTCAAATTCGTTGGTTTCGGTTGTGTTGAATAACAATCAGTTTTCCGGTAAGATTCCGGCGAAGATAGGGGACTTGAAGCAATTGGGTACTCTGTATTTACAGAGCAACTTGTTGTCTTCTTCGATTCCCAAGTCATTAGGAAGCTGTAGTTTCCTGAATGACTTGAACATGGCAAACAACTCGCTTTCCGGTGAAATCCCAGCATCTTTGGGCTCTTTGCCGACCTTGAATTCTCTGGATTTGTCTCACAATCAACTCTCCGGTAAAATCCCGGAAAGTCTGGCATCTCTGAGACTAAGCATGCTTGATCTTTCGCACAACAAACTGACGGGTGCCGTACCGGAATCTCTCTCGATTGCAGCCTACAACGGCAGCCTTTCCGGTAACCCGGGTCTCTGCAGCATGGACATCACCTACTTCCCACGGTGCTCGCCGAAAAAGGAAATGTCCGACGATGTCAGGACACTCATTATTTGCTTCTCAGTGGGTACAGTAATATTGTTTGTTTCACTCATTTGCTTCTTGTTCTTAAAGAGGAAGGAGAAAGATCAAGACCGTTCATTGAAGGAAGAATCTTGGGATGTAAAGTCTTTCCATGTAATAACCTTCAGTGAGGATGAGATTCTTGATTCCATCACACAAGAGAATCTAATTGGAAAAGGAGGTTCTGGAAATGTCTACAAAGTGTCACTAGCCAATGGCAAAGAACTCGCCGTGAAGCACATATGGAACACTGATCCAAGCGGCCGGAAAATGTGCAAGAGCACCACACCGATGCTCGGGAGACGGGGCAGTGGTAGTTCGAAATCGAAGGAATTTGATGCTGAGGTGCAGACGTTGAGCTCAATAAGGCATGTGAATGTGGTGAAGTTGTTCTGCAGCATTACTAGTGAGGACTCGAGCCTTCTGGTCTACGAGTATTTACGGAATGGAAGCTTGTGGGATCGGCTGCACATGTGTGAGAAGATGAAGCTTGATTGGGACGCCAGGTATGAGATTGCAGTCGGAGCAGCCAAAGGGTTGGAGTATCTGCACCATGGCTGTGAGAGGCTAGTAATTCATAGAGATGTCAAGTCCAGTAACATTTTGTTAGACGAGTTTTTGAAGCCCCGGATTGCGGATTTTGGGCTCGCCAAGATGGTTCAGACTAATGCAATCAAGGACTCAACTCATGTTGTTGCTGGAACACACGGTTACATAGCTCCTGGTTAGTAATCAAATTCTTAGTTTTTACTCTGGTTCTGTTTTAAGGTAATCAAATTTGTTAATGTACTAATTAAATTTTGGTTATGCAGAATATGGTTACACCTACAAGGTGAATGAGAAGAGTGATGTGTATAGCTTCGGTGTAGTACTAATGGAGCTAGTGACTGGGAAAAAGCCGATAGATCCATCATTTGGGGACAACAAGGACATAGTGAACTGGATATGCGGCAACCTGAAGAGTAGAGAGTGTGTGTTAGGTGTGGTGGACTCATACATTCCTGAGGCATATAGGGAAGAGGCTATCAAGGTATTGAGAATTGCAATTCTATGCACAGCTAGGCTTCCAGAGCTAAGACCTTCCATGAGAAGTGTCGTTCAAATGCTTGAAGAAGCTCACGAGCCAATGAAATTGCTGGACATTGTTATCAGCAAAGATGGTTCTAGTAAGAAAATGGAAGTACTTAAGGGAACAGAGAAGTGAAATTCCAGACTCGGGTTCGAAAATTAGTTGGAGCAACACGATCGTCGTCTCCATGGTTATAATTAATTTCCACTTACACAACTTGGAAATACTCTGTAGTATATGCCAGCTGAGAATAGTGCCCGTAACTACATAATAGCCAGAGCCACCAAAATTATATATGTTTTGTAATTTTGATAATGCATAAGAGTGGCCAAGGCTCTTTTTTGTACCATGTATCATATTCTTAATATACTAAAGCACGTCGAGCTCTTGGGTTGTGTTTTACAACTTGGGGTTGAGAAATTTTGAGCAAAAGTTGAATGCTTTGCTTTGTTAGGTTGCTCAGAAAATGTGGGAATAATAGAAAAGGGAGGAAAGTTTGGAATTTCTGAATTATGGATTTCCCATTGTTCAGGACACTAGAAGACAAAATGCTGCCACTGGTTGAGCTTAATACAAGGTAGTTTCTACATATTCTGGGTCGGAAAGTGTGTGTTAAGTTTAGTTTCTGAGCTTTGAAGAGTCTTGATCGTTTTGCAATTTTCTAAGTAGAATATAGGGCAAGCAGCAAGATGGGGTTCTGGTAGTTTTGTTTGGAATGAGTTTTGTTGACTCAATGCTATGAGAAAGCCAAATCCACTTTCATTACGCTATTGGAAAAGAATGTATGCACCCAGTGGTAAGGCATCATCATCAATTTTGCTAACTTGAATGATTTTGAAAATAGTTAGATTTTTTCTTACAATAATTGATGAGATAATAGAGAGATAGCATTGGTTGGGGGAAGACTATATATTAGTTTTGGAGTGTAAGTTTGAGTAACTAGGGATGAGTACCTTTAGCTTGCAACATTCACCATACTGTGTTGGACATGCAAAATTGTGTGCACATTTGTTCATAATGAATTACTTTTCCCAGCCCTGTTTCTGTTCTTTGTATATCTTTAGATTTGTTTAAGGAAAAGAGATTTTGAGAGAGATTATAGAGAGAATTGTCCAACCTATTATTGAGAATAGGAGCCCTATATATAGGGATTACAAAGTACATATTCTAATGTTACAAGGAATACTAATCCATCTATGATTAGGAATTCTAGAACCTTCTCTCCTATTACTACTCCTAGTTTGATAAGGCACACTAAGTCGATTTTCCTTCAATACTCCCCCTTGTGCCGCTTCAAACTTGGTGGTGACGCTTTATTCGTTGCCTCGTTAAAAACCTTGCCAGGTAACAAAAACCCTGTGGGACAAAAATAACCCTGGTCGAAGGACAAAAAGAGCACAACACGTCCTTCACTCTTCGAGATCGAACATGTAGACATCATAACTCCCCCTGATGTCGATATCTCCCCCTGATTGATACAATCGTGGGAGTTCGGATAACTTTCTCAATCCAATGCTCTTCACATGTTTCTCGAATGTGGATTTAGGTAACGACTTAGTGAATAAGTCTGCTACAGTATCCTCTGATCGGATTTGATTCACTTCAATCTTTAGAAGTGTTTGTTGTTGCTGATTATAAAAGAACTTAGGCGATATGTGCTTGGTGTTGTCGCCCTTGATGAAACCTAACTTCATCTGCTCAATACAAGTTGCATTATCCTCATAAATACATGTAGGTTCATCCGTGGTAGACTTCAAACCACAACTTCCTTGAATATGTCTTATTATAGACCTTAGCCATATACATTCTCATACGGCTTCATGTAGAGCAATAATCTCTGCATGATTTGAGGAAGTAGCAACAAGGGTCTGCTTTGTAGACCTCCAAGATATCGCAGTGCTTCCCATGGTAAAGACATAACCCGTTTGGGAGCGACCTTTGTGAGGGTCAGAGAGGTACCCTGCATCAGCAAAACCCATCAAAACATCATTGTCGTTTTGATGGAGGGGGATAGGGTGAGGCTGGCCACCCTTGATGGTGGTGGCGGCGTTGGCGGCAACATGGCCGGCCACTATGTTATGGTGGACGGAGGCTCCATGCCTAATGGGGTCCGATCCCATTCTTCCGTCATTCCTCTTCTCTCTGTAGGGATAAAATAGGCCCATATCAATCGTACCTCTTAGGTATCGAAAGATTGTCTTTACACCAATCCAATGGCGGCGTGTTGGCGCAGAGCTATGTCGAGCTAACAAGTTCACTGCGAATGAGATGTCTGGTCTTTGTGCATTGAGCTAAGTACAATAATGCGCCTATTGCACTTAAATAGGGCACTTCGGCCTCTAATGGTTCTTCGTCCTCATCCTTTGGACGAAACGGATCTTTTCCGGGCTCAAGACGACGACCGTGTTTTAAACCGGTCACTACGGTGCTTGAGTTCTAAACCGAGACAAAACCATGTTTTCCCAAGATCTTTCATCTCAAATTCGGATTTCAATTATTTAGCAGTTTCCTTCAACTCATCTAGAGTTCCAATTAGGTTCATGTCATCGACATAAACTGCTACGATTGCAAATCCGGAACTTGTTCTTTTAATGAACACGCATGGGCATATTTCATTGTTAATATATCCCTTCCCAATCAAGTAGTCACTTAGACGGTTATACCACATCCGTCCGGATTGTTTTAATCCATATAGTGAGCGTTTTAATCTTATTGAAAACGCGCTCCGTGGTTTAGAGCCACTTGATTTGGGTAATTGAAGTCCATCTGGAACCTTCATATATATCTCTGAATCTAGATCCCCATAGAGATATGCTGTAACCACATCCATAAGCTGCATGTCAAGTTTTTCGGAAACTACCAAACTGACAAGGTAGCGGAACGTTATAACGTCCATTACGGGAGAATATGTCTCCTCGTAGTCGATTCCAGGGCGTTGTGAGAAACCTTGCGCCATGAGGCGGGCTTTATATCTAACCACCTCATTTTTCTCATTACGCTTTCTAACAAAGACCCATTTATGGCCAACAGGTTTTACATCTGGGGGTGTCTGCGTTATTGGCCCAAATACCTGTCTCTTTGTTAGTGAATCCAATTCAACCTGGATCGCATCTTTCCATTTAGGCTAATCCGCTCTTCGTTGACATTCTTCAACAGAGCGAGGTTCGATATCATCATATTCTATGATTTCTTTTGCAACATGATATGCAAACGCATCATCAATTGCCATAGAATTTCTATCCATCATCTCATGTACACTAGTGTAATTTATGGAGATCTCTCTATTCTCTGGAGTTGGTTCTGACATTGGAGCGTCCCCCAATGATGTCTCTCGGACATAACCATAATCCGGAATATTCTCATGAGATGGATTATTCACATCGATGATTAATGGATTATTTTGTGCCAAACTCGCTTTCTTTCTTGGGCGAGAATCCATCGAACCTATAGGCCTCCCGCGCTTCCTGGCAGAAGCCATGGGCCTAGCCACAACGTCACCATCACTGTGAGAGGGGACGTTGGCGCCATGCTCAATTGCCCTTGAGATGGCGTCATGTCCTCTGATTTTAGGGACATCAATCCTTGCAGGCACGTTTGCAGCAGATATGTGTGATCTCGTCACTTTTGCGATATCAGAAAACACATCAGGCATCGATTCTGCTACGTTCTGAAGATCGAGAATTCTCCGCACTTCAATTTCGGACTGTGCGGTTCGGGGATCAAGATGAGACAGAGTGGGGACAGACCACGACAATTCCTGTCGTTCCTGTTGAACATTGATGTTCTTATCTCCCCCTAACGACGGGAAGACTGTCTCATCGAAGTGACAATCCGCAAATCTTGCGGTAAAGAGATCGCCTGTCAAGGGTTCTATGTAGCGGACAATAGTTGGAGAGTCATATCCAACATAAACGCCTAATCGTCGTTGAGGACCCATTTTGATGCGCTGTGGCGGCGCAATTGGCACATAAACTGCACACCCAAATATGCGTAAGTGTGAGACATTAGGCTCATACCCAGTCACCATCTGGGACGCAGAAAAGGGTTGAGTGGTAGTAGGCCTCAGACGAATAAGCACATCTGCATGCAATATTGCATAGCCCCAAGCAGAAATAGGGAGATTGGTGCGCATTACCAATGCTCTAGCGACCATTTAGTCGTTTAATGGCGGCTTCTGCGAGACCATTTTGGGTGTGAACATGAGGAACTGGATGTTCAACTTCAATCCCAATGGACATGAAATAATCATCAAAAGTCGTTGATGTAAACTCCCCAGCATTGTCTAACCTTATAGACTTAATAGGATGATCAGGGTGGTGAGCCCTTAACTTAATAATCTGTGCTAGGAGTTTAGCAAATGCAGGGTTCCTAGTGGACAATAGCATGACCTGTGACCAGCGTGTCGATGCATCAACCAACACCATAAAATATCAAAATGGTCCGCATGGTGGTTGAATAGGTCCACAAATATCACCTTGAATTCTTTGCAAGAATGGTATATTTTCTTTAGTGTCCTTTGCATAGGATGGTCTCGATCCTAATTTTGCTAAAGAGCAGGCTTTGCAGAACGAATGATGGGCTTTAGAGACAACCAATGAGTATTTTGGTTTAGCCATGAAGTCACAATTGACTTTAGAAGTAGAAGGAGGAGTCAGACAATGATCCATGGCGTCAATGCCATGTTGTTGCCGTAGGGGGTAGACAGCGCCGGCCCTAAGTGGCCTGTCTTGCACAGTCTTGGCGCCGTGAGGCGCAGGTGCATCTCCTCGAACCAATTTTTAGTTTTTACTTCTCTTCGTTCTGAAGAATGGATGTCCGTGTGAAGTCTTTAATATACGGATCATCATATCACGACCTGGGTGTCCCAGACGGTCATGCCAAAGCCTATATGTGTCAGAATCCCATAAATCATATAACATGATTGGATTCAATTACTCGAATAGTGGTTGCATACAACCCACTAGATCGACACATAAGTTTCTCTCATACTCGTTTATGTCCGTAGTCATTAGAGGTGATGCAAAGGAACTCTTGTCCTTTCTCACAATGTGTTTCCACATGAAAACCATTGGCTCTTATGTCTTTGAAGTAATAAAGTTCGAAAAATATGTCCATGACATGAGATAAAATAAATCGATACTTTGTTAATAATAGCCAATGATTACATCAAAGTTTCGTGACCATAATCTAATCCAAAGTAAAATCAAACATTAGACAAATTGTAGTCACTCAATTCGTTCGGTAATTCCAATTAAATATGACCAGGGAAGTAGAGAGAGATGTCGGTGGAGCAAAGCTCTCTTAAGTACCACTAATCTCAATTACTTTCCTAGACATCATACTTAATTGAGTACGCCTAGAGGAAAAGAGATAATCCAATAAATCATTTTATTGATTAAGGCATAATTGCCATTACTTAATTCTTGGAAATTAAAAGACTATTCTAAATAAAAATCTGCGGCATTCTATCTTCATCGCCAGATTTAAAGTCTTTTATAGCTCGATATATTACCATTGATCAAGTACTCCATAAAATACCATGAAGAGGATGCTCTCTTGATTGAGGTGTATTGACACAATACATATGGTCCCTAGAACCAATGGCGTTGGAATAGTGCAATCATGGCCAAAAATGGCGCCATGGTGTCCAACCCTATACCCTCAACGTCATGACTCCTATGGTCATGTTAGGGTTTTCTCAATCAATTTGTTATTTTGTGTTTTTCCACAAGCATGCATAAATAATATGATGCAGAGAGCCTCCGAACAATATTTCATAACTCTTTCAAAGTTATAGTGAAGCAGATATTATTCCATTGTGCTTCTATGTTCGGAAAGTTGTGAATGTTACTAAAATGTTCACTAGGCGCAACCCAAAGGTTGTTAGCGTTATCCTCATTCATGTACTCAAACTGGAGGGTCATCTTCATGTGGCGCTTCATCAGGGTAAATGCTCTGGAATTTTCTATCTCAGTTTGTGAGTCTTGAGTGGTTCCTTTAGAACAGGGCTCTTGGATTGTAGGCAAATAAATATCCCGTGCCCGTAGAATCCAATGGAGTAAAATCGAGCTCGTTCAAGTCTTACATCCTGAAAGGAAAGCAAGAACGTATTAGTTTCGGAGTCAATGCTTCCACGAAAACTAATATAAGATTTCTGAGCCTTAATGCTACCAAGAAATCGATTTCCAAGAATATTTGGATTAGACCGAAACAATGATGTAAAATGGTCAAAATCTATGCTCACGAACGCTCTTAGTCCGTAGCTTAAGAACGCTCTTAGTTCGTTAAATCGATGCTTACGGACGCTCTTAGTCCGAAGTCTTACGAACACTCTTAGTTCGTTAATTGCGTGAATCCCCACGATTCCGCTTTCTCAAGAATCGAACCCACGTTATAAGAAAGGTGGGATGTAGAAGAAGGGAGGTTGCAAGTCCCCGAAGAAAAAGAAGGAGGAAATTAAATTTCAAAAGCGGCAACTTTAACTTAAAACTTACTTGATGAAATTCGGAACAGATTCTCTTCTGAACAGCTTGCACTTCGATTGGTGTACCGGTCTCAAAACAACTCCGATAAGGCTGAAATTCGGAGGTCAGATGGAAGAGACAGAGACGAACAACTTTGATGAAGAAAGGATTTTTATCTGAGGTTCCGAACTAGACGTTTCGGGGCTTGCAAGCAGACGGACGTGCACAGGAAAGGAGAAGGATGCAATTGGTGTGCGTTGGTGATGCAGGGGCAGCAGACGTGCAGTGGTGCTGCAGGGGCAGAAGGGATACGTGTGCAGTGGCGCGTAGGTGCTGCAGGGGCAGGCGCGCAGGTGAGGCTAGCGAGGGCTAGGAGCTGCGGTGATGAAGAAGATTTTTGGGTTTTTGGTTTTTGGTTAAAGCTCGTGCTGATAACGTGTTTAAGGAAAAGAGATTTTGAGAGAGATTGTAGAGAGAATTGTCCAACCTATTATTGAGAATAGGAGCCCTATAAATAGGGATTACAAAGTACATATTCTAATGTTACAAGGAATACTAATCCATCTATGATTAGGAATTCTAGAACCTTCTCTCCTATTACTACTCCTAGTTTGATAAGGCACACTAAGTCGATTTTCCTTCAATAAGATTCTCTACTTATTGTGCTTGCTCAGGCAGGGTATCATTCTCTTTGCATCTGTTGAAGGATGTCGACATAATGTGTGCCTCTTCAAACTAGGGTTTAGAGTTGTAATAGGAAAGGGTTGTAGGTATTCAATTGTATTCAGATTCTATTACCTTTTGTGTACCTTGTAACTCCCTATATAAAGGGCTCATATTATCAACAATAAACACACAATTTCAATTCTCTACAACACGTTATCAGCACGAGCTTTAACCCTAGCCGAAAAAAACCTAAAAACCAAAAGGGAAAATATTGCAAACAGTACATCAAGTAAATGCCACTAATAATTCTTATACATAATGTTCCATACCGATCATTTCGGTACACGAAATCTAAAACTTGACTCACTATCAATACACGACGTCAATGACGCCATTAATTTGAGAGGTAATATGGTATTTTCATATTTTTACTCTGAGCACCCAGCTTTCTCTCTCTCTCTCTCTCTCTCACTATGGGCACCCATCTCTCTTCCCAATCCCGATCACCTCTGCAATTCCAACCATTACCATCAATCCACAGCTTTCCACCTCTGTTGAATCAACAACCATCACCATAATCCCAATCCCGGTGTTCAACAATAACAATAACAACAACAACAACAACAACAACAATCACATTACCACCTCTGTTGAATTTTTCTTCTTCATCATCAAAACGAATCAATCACACGCAGACCCATCTTCTCAGACCCAATTTCTCTCTCCTCACCTTCATCTCTGCGATTCTTTCTCTCTCTACATCTCAAATTGCTAGAAAATCGTAAGAGGTTGTGATGAGAGTGTGGGAAGAGAGCACCGAAGCTTTGCTCGAAGAAGAAGAGGAGAGAATATGCTGGTCAAACGTGATGTAAAACCTGGCATACAACCCGACCCGGACCTGGAAGCCGGAGTGGAATAAGTTTCCGGTGACGGAGAAGGCGAGGCAAGAAGTGAGGACTGTTGGGCTGACGGAGGTGGATGTGGTGGATCCGGATTCGAGTTTGAGTGTGAAACGAAACAGGCCGGATGTTGGAGAAATCGTTATGTGAGGCGGGTGGTTTTACATCGGCGACGTTGGTGGGTATGGATTTGGAAGGTGGAGGAGATGCGGTGGTCGGGGTCGATGTTTCTGGGTTTGGGTATGTGGAGGGAGAGAGGGGGAGAGGGAGACAGAGAGAGAGGAGATATGTTTTGCTTTTTTTTTTTTTTTTTTTTAAAAAACCAAAAAAATGAGCTAGTGTGTGAGAGTTCTAAATTACCCTTTGACAAATTAATAATGACATTAGAATTTACGGCGTCATTGACGTCGTGTCTACATAGTGGGTCGGGCCCGAGAGTTCGTGTACCAAAATGCTCGGTTTGAAACTTTATGTATGAAAATTATTAGTGCCATTTACTTTGTGTACTGTTTGCAAAATTTTCCCAAACCAAAAACCCTAAAAGCTTCCCTCACCTTGCCGAATACCCTAGCTGCAACCCTAGCCGCAAGCCTCCTGCCGCAAACTCTGCAGCCCCTGCTGCCTTCTGCCGCACACCTGCTAGCCCTCCAGCCTACCTTCTCGCCAAGCCCCTGCTGCTGCTCGCCATCTACTGCAAACCCTTCCTGCAGCCCTAGCCGCAAAACCTACCTGCAGTCCAAGCACCGCAGCCCCCTGCAAACTGCTGCCACAAGCACCGCAGCTCGCCAACCTACAGCAGCCCGCGCTGTAGCCTGCACATCCGTGCGCACCATTGCAGCCCACGCCGCCACTGCTCCCCACTGCAACCTGCGCACCAGTCCGCTAACCTTCCTGCGCACTGCTGTCTGCATCCTTGCTGCTGCCTTCCTGCGTCCCTGCTTGTTGCTACTGCCCCAAAACACGCCTGCTCCAACACGCGCGTGTTCTCAAGCTCCAAATCATCACGTAAGTTTTGTAATTAAAGTTGCTGCTTTCTTGTATTTAAATTCCTTTATTTGCTGCAGAATTATGAAAAATATGAACATGATTTTGAGTATTTAATAAAGCGAAATTGTGGGGATTCACGCTTAACGAACTAAGAGTGTTCGTATGAACTAAGAGTGTTCATAATGCTCAGACTAAGAGCGTCCGTAAGCATCAAATTGTGACCATATTAAAACATTATTGTTTGGTCTAATCCAAAAGATTCTTGGAAATTGATTTCTTGGTAGCATGGCTCGGAAATCTTATTATTTTAGTTTTCGTGGAAGTTTAGCTCCGAAACTAATATATCTTCTCTTCTTATTTTCAGGATGTCGAATGAACCTAGACTCGACTTTCCCATGCTTGACTCAACAGGCTCAGATTACCACAGTTGGGTAACCGATGTTGAGAACCACCTCACTTCAAAGGGAATATTACCCATAATCCAGGCACCTAACCCGGATCTTGTGTTCGTGCGAACACCTACAAAGCATGCTCAAGCAGTTATCTTGATGCGACGCCATATGGATAAGGCACTCAGATTGGAGTATATGTCGATCAAGGATGCAAGAGAGCTATGGGTAGCGCTAGAAGAGCGCTTTGGCAATGTCCAAGATTCCGTCCTCCCTGACTTGAAGGTTCAATGGAACAATCTGCGCTTTGCTGATTTCAAGTCTGTTGCTGAATATAATTCAGAAGCTCTTCGCCTACAGTCCATGTTGAGGTTTTGTGGACAACCTGTCACAGAGCAAGAGATAATTGAGAAAACTCTCTCCACCTTCCTTGTTTCAGCCATTGTGGTATCAAAGCAATACCGTACTAAAGTCAATGCTGGACGAATCATGAGGTTTCATAAGCTTATCAATAGCATATCTGTAGCTGAGAAACATGATAACATACTCGTGAGGAATTATAATTCAAGGCCCATTGGAACTAAGAGCGTTCATGAGGCGAATTATAATGCACCCAAAGGAGGGCGCAAGGAGCGGAACCCTAAGAATAAGGGATATGAGGGACGTATGGGTCCATATAAACGCCCTAACCAGGAAGGAAACCGTAAGTTTGGTGCGGATACACGTGGTGGCAATGCCACACGTGGGAGAGGGGGTCATGGCAACCCTAGCCGTGGTGGTGGCGCCAACCCTCCTAGGGAACGTCCACAACGTGCACCTCAATTGAAGGGAGGCAACCACAATGATATGTGTCATCGATGTGGATCAAGTGAGCATTGGTTCAAGCAATGCAAGGCAAGTGAGCAACTGGCTGCAAGATACAGGGCATACAAGGACCTGAGGGAGCAAGAAGTATACCTTGCAGAAGAAGAAGAAGAAAATGGTGGAGACGTTAATCTCACCATAGAGGACTTCAAAGCTGAAGATGAAGTGCACAAGGATGCCGCAGACTTTGATTAGATTAGTCCTTTTATTTTCCAAGAATTTTTGTAATGGCAATATGCCTTAGTCAATAAATGACAATTGTATTAACTCTTTCTTATGTGGTGCACCCAATGAAATATGATGTCTAGGAAAGTCATTGATATTAGTGGTACTTAAGAGAGCCTCGCTCCACCAACATCTCTCTCGAGAATTACAAGTAACGGTCCGCCCATCGGACCAGCGTTAACCAAGATTTAGCCACCACTGAATCTTAGACATTAACAATCTCTGCTTGGGTTATAGGCTTTATAGCCTAATCTCACATGGGCTCGGCTTCATCACCCTTTGGAGGATTGAGCAATCTCCACTCGTGGGGAACTGAGGCTCCGTCCAAGTGTGAAACCCAAGGACATTGACTGCTGGTGGTGCAGCGGGGCGACGATGGTGGATATCGGGTGGCGATATGGCGGAGAGTGGTGCCATGGCACTGCCCCCAAGTCTTTCCCACCAGAGCTCGGCCAGCCTATCAATCCTCCAATTCAGTGATCTTCTTCCGGAGCTTCTCATATTCCAAAGAATCAGACTTGGTCGGAGGGGTGACGAGAATAGGTGTATGTGTATCGCATTCATATGCTAGGGCGTATATCGTATTTGTATTACGATGTAACATGTTGTCATTGTGTATCGCATTTGTATGGAGGAACAATTGGTGTATCGCTATTAGTCGCAAAGCCTTTGTAATGAATTTCTTGTCTGGAGAATGTATCGCCTTTCAATATGCTATCGTCTTTCATTTCTGTATTTGCCTTTCATTGTGTATCTCCTTTCGTGGCGGCGAAGTTGTTAGGTATTGGGCGTTGCCTTTGGTTGTGTATCATTATGCATTACTCATTTGTGGCGATATATGGCGTATTGTTGATATTCATTTATTGAGAGCATTCATCTTGTGGTGATATATCGCTTATTAACATTCATTGAAAACATTCATGTGGCGGCGTATCGCGAATCATGAACATTCATTCGTTGGACCTTCGTTCGTGGCGATGTATCGCGTGTCGTTAACATTCCATTGGTAGGAGCATTCATTCATTTTGACGCGGTGTATCGAGTATCGGTAACATTCATCCATTCATTTGGAGGCATTCATTCATTTGACGCGGTGTATTGCGGTGTAGTAGACTAGCAGCTCATCAGTGTTCTCGTGTCTGACCAAGGCAGCACTGATCGCAGTAACCGATACTGCGAGATAGATATACAGGACTTCCCCGGGAATGGGTTTGGAGAGAGTGGGCATTGATGCCAGGTAGTCTCGAAGACCTTGAAAAGCCTTGTTGTGCTCGGGTCCCTAATTGATTTTCTCGGTGTGGTGAGTTTTAAGGAGCTTGAAGATGGGGGCGCACTTGTCGGTTAAGCGCGATATGAACCGGGCGAGAGCGACTACGTTCCCAGTAAAGGATTGTACCTCATTCCTCGTCTTTGGCGGTGCCATGTCGAGGATTGCCTGAACCTTCTCAGGATTTGCCTCGATGCCTCTCTCGCTGACTACAAAGCCCAGGAATTTTCCACCAAGTACGCCAAACACGCATTTATCTGGGTTAAGTCGCAATACATGTCGAAGACGATGCCCAGGTTCTTGATATGGTCCTCGATGGTGACGCTCTTGACGAGCATGTCGTCTACATAGACCTCCATTATTTTCCCGATATGATCTGTGAACATGGCGTTGACTAGTCTCTGGTATGTGGCCCCAGTGTTCTTTAGACTAAACGACATTACCTTGTAACAGTATAGACCCTTGTCGGTGGTGAAAGAAGTATGCTCTTGATTGGAGGGTTCCATGGCGATCTGGTTGTAACCCGAGAAGGCACCCATGAAGCTAAGGAGCTTGTGGCCTGCGGTGGAGTCAACTAGCTGATCGATTCGTGGCAGAGGAAAACTGTCCTTTGGGCACACCCTGTTCAAGTTGGTGTAATTGACACACATGCGCCATTTGTCGTTGGGCTTCTTTACCATCACAACATTGGAGAGCCATGTTGGGTAGGAGACTTCCCAGACAAACCCGATATCTTGGAGTTTCTTGACTTCAGCCTGGATGGCTTTGTACTTTTCTTCCGTGAAGGCCCTTCTTTTCTGTCTGATTGGGGGAACATTCGGTGAAATTGTGAGCTTGTGGGTTAGCAATGCTGGCGATATCCCTAGCATATCAGCGTATGACCATGCGAACACCTCCTGCCTGGTCTTGAGGAAGGAGATTAATGCTTCTTGGAAGTGTGGGTCCGTCTTGGAACCGATTTTGACCTTTCTTTCTGGATGTTCATCGGATATGGAAACTGATATCAGATCTTCCAAGGCATCTGGTCTCGGGTGCTTGAGTTTTCGCTTATCTTCCTTCTTTTTGCTGCGTGTATCGCAGGCGTCTGGAGTCTCGGGATCTTCCCTTGGATCGTCAGGCTTGTCAGAGGGAGAGGGCAGGTCCGTGGTTAAGAGTACCTCTCACCTGCCATGTCCCCTCGCGACAGCCAGGGAGTTGCACTGTCTCGCTAGCTCCTGATCGCCTCTAATGGTGAGGGTGCCTCCCAGGGTAGGTATCTTTATCATTAACATGTGCCTTGCGACAAAGCATTGGAGTCCCCAAATGGCGTCTTGCCCTAAAATGACGTTGTAGGAAGAGGGGCAGTCGACAATGATAAAGTGCACTGTCATGGTGGTGATAGTGCTGCCTCCACCGAGGGTGATCCGCAAATTGTCGGATCCCAAAGGCTGTGTGATTTCTCCTACCAAGCTGATCAGGAGCTCGTGGTCCTAGGTGAGTTTCTTCTTGTCTCGGTTCAGGCCTTCATAGCAGCTGCCAAACATGACACTAACTGCTGCACCACTATCGACTAGGACCCGATGGCATCAGTAATGGTCGATGACCATGGTGATCAAGAAGGGGTCGTTATGATGCTTCCTTATGGTGTCCTCATTGCGATTGAAGGCAATCGAGTCCCACTCCACCTGGGGGGTGTGGCAGCCATGACTAAGTCCCATCACCTCTTGGCCCCGAGGGCATTGTTTCTTCTGTGCGCGGAGGGTCTCGGGTGTCCGTGGGGCGCCCCCATGTATCGTCAGAATCTGTCCGTAGACTTCGACGATGTTGGCCCTCGTTGCGGGAGTACGATATTGCGAGAGCTGGCTGCTCTGGACGAGGTGCTCAATGGCGTTTTTCAATGCCCAGCAGATATTGGTGGGGTGGCCGGCCTCCTCATGATAAATACAATATTTGCCGTTGTCTCGTGGTTTGGCCTGACCGAATTTGAGTCGCGGTGGGCGTGGGATGATGTCCTTGTGGGTATTCCAGATTTCTTCATAAGAAGCGGTGAGTGTGGTGTAAATATCGTATCGAGGTGCCTCGAATCTTTAGTTGTCCCTATGTCGGGTGCCACCATATGGTGCGTCATGATACTGACTGCCTGATGAATTGTACCGTGGCTTCTCGGGGCTCTTCCCGTACTATTTGTCCCTTTTGTCGTTGTAGCCTTGTCGCTCTCGTGGGGTCTTGTCGTTGTGTTGGGTAGTTTTGTCCCTGTTGGTGTCTTTACCCCTGTTATCAGTAGTCCTGATGGGGTTGTTGACTTGAGGCACGTTGGCTGGGTGTGTATTGGTGTTGGTAACATGGCCAAAGGTGTCGTACTCGGCCTACTGAAATTACAGAATGGATATGTGTTTCCCAACTAACGGAACTTATCAATATGTACGTCAACAACTTAGGAATCAGTCTTAGGAGTGCAGGCCAATTCGCATCCTAATACAGGATAGCAACACAACTTGAATCCTAATTGAAACTGCAGATCAATCTCAATAAGTCTGACGATGTGATGATTTACTCAATTAGCCAAACCATTCAAAGTAAACTCATCACACATAACACAAGATCTGTTGACGCTGTAAAACCCTCCAAAGAGGTAAACAACTGCGGGCACTATGCCGGTGAACAATCCACTATATGAATAGGAAAGTACATAAAGATCTTACGCAACTCATCTACTAGAACCAATCTAGTGGGCAGCGTGTCACCTCGTCTTTGCTACTTCCAGATTAGTGAACTTGTTCTCCTTTGTCAATCTTGAGATGGCACAACTCTCACCTCGGTTGTCAATCACCTCAAGGCACAACTCATGCATGAACCACCAACACACATGAAGCATAAAACCAGAAAACTTTTTGACAGAAAAAGTTTTGGGATTTGATAGTCCTTCAAGAGCTAAACAAGGAACATCTCATGAAGAATTCGCAACAACAATTTTGGCTCAATACTTTCTGCGGATGAAAGATCAGAAAGCTCTTTATAAACGTAGCAGTGATATATTTTCTGTTCTAGTGTCGCAAACCCTAACAACGTGAAAAACACGTATATATAAGATATGAATGAACTAGGGTCTCCTAGGGTTTCTGCTACTGAAAGGCTTTTCAAAAGAGGTTTTTATCTATGGATTAAAATCAGACGTTTGAAAGGAAAAGCCCATAAACCAATTTAAGAAAGTTTGAATGCTTTGGATAAAACCTTCTAAAAATTCGCATATCAGTACATTAGGATTGAAAAGATTTTCGTATCCTACAATAAGATTTAAAGACAAGTTCAGTCCTAACCACTTGACAAGCATGCACATGTATGCAACACATACCTGATTGATGAGAGTTGTACATGAAGCTTGAAGCATTCCATTCTTTCAAGGATCCAAGAGTAGAAAGCTATTTCAAGAAACATGACTCTTGGTTGTTGCGCTTAGGAAATGCCAATCAATTAAACATTGCACTAACAATCTCCCCCTTTGACATTTCCTAGGCAAAACAACATATACATTTAACCATACAATAGTTGATCCTATACTACCATCACCAAAGAAATATGAACTTCCAAGTTGTAATCTGCACACAACTTCCAAGTGGTTGAAGTAGTGTAAGCATAAGCATATGAAACATTAAACTTCCAATCTCTCCCCCTTTTTGCCTGGAAAGGACAAAGGGACCAAAGCATATTGTGCACAAGATTCCCCTCCCCCTAAATTCAATACTCATGTATTGGTAGCAGCGGAAACAAACATTAATCTGGGGGCTAGGAATAAAATGTCAAACTGATCCTGCAATAGAATTGAACCTTCAAAGTTCAAACACTCTTTAATATCAGTATGTTATGACAACTTTCAAAAGATCAAGAAGAATAGTGTATATGTTTGAACCAAGGTAACTTGCACTTTGTAGCTGACACAATTGAGAAGAACCAAGCAGAGATGATGCATGAGACAGACCATTAACACACAGAGAGCAATCAAGCAGAGCTTTTCCAAGATAACATCAACATGAACACTTCTCAAGAGCATCAACCAGCAGATTTGAAAGAGAGCAGGTCTCAGTAACTAAACACTATTTATTTCAAAACCAAATTGAGTTAGGGTACTAAAAGTGCTATGCTGAAAAGTGAACCCAGATCATCAGAGGCTTTAGACAGAGTATCACGAAGAGGCACAATATATATAATTTTTTTGTGTAAATATAAATGGAGACAAGATCTTGGAGGGTACTTGGAGCTTTGAGCAACTGATATACCGTTTTGTTTTGTTGCTACCCTCTTGTTTTTTTTTTTTTTTGAACACAAAAATCATAAGTCAAACCATCCCCGTTTCGACCTGAAATACACTAGCTTTACAAGGCAGGTGTCCCATCTACATTTGGAAATAGCCTGACTTGCCTAGACCACGTACCACCGTTTTGACCTGAAACACACTAGCTTTACAAGGTAGGTGTCCCATCTACATTTGGTGGTAGACTGGAGTCTCCTTAAAGAACAACCGGTGCCATTACAAGAGTGATAACTCGGTCTGCATACCCCACTCAACATCTTAGGTGTGCAAGTGCAAGAGACAAAGCAAAGCTTCAGTTGCCGTAAACACAAGAAGGGAAGGAAATGAATAGGGTTTAATTCTGGACCTATAAACACTCAAAGAGCAAGAACAAATCATTACAGGAGAAGGCCAAGTGATGTAACTAAATCTCAGTTCATGAGTCGCTCTTGAGGTGATAATGTACTACAATGCACATGTTAGGATTGCAATAGAACACGCATCCTAAACTAGGATTGAAATAAACCTGGAATCCTAAATGCAGAAATTGCAACAAATATGCATATAGTCAAGTAACTCGAAGCTAAATGAGGACAACAGTACGTAATCAAATCTATACTTCATGAAAACATACAGCTGGTACAAGCACAAGTTAAAAACAGGGAACCAACTTAGATCACGAATTCTAATGAATCTCTTGAGATTGTCAATATATACTTGATACAAGGGCATTGAAAGTTGGGGTTCATTTAACATGAACTCAAGTGCAAGAGAACTTCTTTCAGCACCATTTAAAATACCACATGATATGTTCATATTATTAACCTTACCTGTCAACTTACCACAAGATAGATCGGATTAACCTCACACATTCAGTAACACCATTGTGAAATTTTCCAAGGCATTGAGTTGTTGATGCCAAAGTTCTAGACCAATTTTTTTGTTTTAAACTTCGGCAACCTAGCTTTCTTTGGAACTTGAGCATCCAAACATTCATCCATTAATCCTGCAACTCAACACTCTCAAACAGAAATACCCGTGAGGCATGGTATGGTATGATATAAAATCAAAGCATACACTTCAGTTTTTTCCTTCTTTTTTTTTTTTGAATAAAGACTAAACAAAAACAAACCTAAAAAGAGAAAAGAACATCTTATAGAAAAATGTAAAAATAAACACACAGCTACTAAGACCTTAGGATTGAAAAGAACATTCAGTCCTAACAAACTAGAACACATTAGCGATAAGAAAAACTAATGTAAACAGAACAACACTACTCCCCCTATATATGTGCTTATGATGAAAAATCAAGCTATTGGCATCCAAGAATATATTTTTCACAAGCACATATTGGAAAAGTTCACTTACCTATACGTGAAAGTTTAGAGAGATGACGTTCTTTTCGTATCCAGATTTGCTTCATCTTGGGCACAAGTGAGAATGGAACCGAAACAAGTCTTGCTATCTTATTTACTTCTTTAAAAAAATTCCAGCTGTTCTTGAAGATATTCTTTCTTTTTGTTCATGAGTGGCTTCTTGTCATTCGAAGAATTCTTTCTTAGTTGATTGCACCTCGGTCTTATATGTCCTCGCTTTCCATAATGATAACACACAGGCACAAAATTCTTCAACATTGGTTTAGGTTCTTCACGCATAGGGAAAGTGGATATATATTGTGACGAGGAATGATCAGAACTTTTTACAAACTTGGTGACATGCTCTCCTTTGGATGAACTTTCAGCATCATATCCTAGGCCATGTTTATCTCCAAATCTTTTACCAATCATTAGAATACTTTCCAACTTTTCACCACTTGAAGAATCACATCGAGCCTTGGTTTTCATTTGCTCAAGCTCATATAACAGACAAGCCTTTTCAGTTTTAAGCTCCTCAACTTTGTCACATCTCTCTTGGTACTTTTGTTGAAGGGACTGAAAGTCCTCCACAAGAGACTTTCTTACTGCATCACCTGCCTCCAATTAGGACTGAAATGCAGCTTCAGTCCTACTGATATCAGTCTTCAAGTTCTCAACTTCATTACTTAACTCTAAATTTCTTTTCTTCAATTCTTTTGAAGCCTCAGACAACAGGATATATTGTTGCATTACTTCCTTAAGATCAAATTCTTCAACTTCAGACTCATCACCAGTAGTCATTAATCCTACCAAGGTCACCACTTCAGAGTCACTATCAAGCACAGAGTCATCATCACTGTCACTCCAAGTAACATTCATTGCTTTATTCCATTTATTCTTAGACTTCTTCAAGGTATTTGCACACTCAGATGCAATGTGACCAAACCCTTCACATGCAAAACACTTTGGAGCATTATTGGTTCTTTTTTCAGGTGCTCTTTCAAACCGTAAAGCCTTATTACCCCACTTTTCTCTTACTCTTGTATTCTTGGAGCTTGAGTCAGACCTTGCTTTAGTTCTTTTGGATTTCCTATCCTTGAGAAATTTTCTGAATTTCCTTGTAACAAGATCAATTTCATCTTCATCTGTTGACTCATCTTCAATGTCTTTCTTCACTTTAAGAGCTATGCTTTTGCTCTTCATTTCATCAGGGAGTTCCATCTCATATGTGGTTAAGTTTCCAATCAATTCTTGCAAATTATAGGTATTCAGGTCCTTCGACTCTTGAATGGCTATCTTCTTGGAATGATATTTCATAAGAAGAGACCTGAGTATTTTCTTGACTATTCTGTGCTGAGGTATGGGATCTCCTAAGTTGAAACAACCATTCACAACAACACTGAGCCTAGCATAGAAATCAGCAAACTTGTCATCATCACCCATCTTCATATTTTCAAATTGCTGGATCAGTTGTTGAAGCTTGGATTCTCGAACAGCAGTAGTGCCTTCATGAGTAACTTGGAGAATATCCCATGCTTGCTTTGCAGAGCAACAATGAGAAATAAGCTGAAATTTATCAGAGGATACCGCTGTGAAGATAGAGTTTAATGCTTTCTGATTATTTGTACTCTTGGTGTTCTCATCTGCAGTCCATTCACTCATAGGCTTCTTAACTTTGGCTTCAATAGTAGAACTACCCTCTCCAATCTCTTTTGTGTCTACCTTTTTAGTCTTAGTTGGATATTCCCAACCACTTTCGATAACAGCCCATACAGCTACATCCTTTGCCCACAAAAAAGCTTTCATCTTAGCCTTCCATGCTGCATAGTTTGTTTTGTCATCAAGAAACGGAGGGCGACTTGTTGACCTAGTTGCACGATCACTTATACCTTCCATTCTGTTTCCTTTGAGGATCTCACTAAGTCCGTCTAGTGACCTGCTCTGGTACCAAATGAAATTACAGAATGGATATGTGTTTCCCAACTAACGGAACTTATCAATATGTCAACAACTTAGGAATCAGTCTTAGGAGAGTAGGACAGTTCGCATCCTAATACAGGATAGCAACACAACTTGAATCCTAATTGAAACTGCAGATCAATCTCAATAAGTCTGACGATGTTATGCTTTACTCAATTAGCCAAACCATTCAAAGTAAACTTATCACACATAACACAAGATCTGTTGACGCTGTATAACCCTCCAAAGAGGTAAACAACTGCGGGCACTATGCCGGTCAACAATCCACTATATGAATAGGAAAGTACATAAAGATCTTACACAACTCATCTACTAGAACCAATCTAGTGGGCAGCGTGTCTCCTCGTCTTTGCTACTTCCAGATTAGTGAACTTGTTCTCCTTTGTCAATCTTGAGATGGCACAACTCTCACCTCGGTTGTCAATCACCTCAAGGCACAACTCATGCATGAACCACCAACACACATGAAGCATAAAACCAGAAAACTTTTTGACAGAAAAAGTTTTGGGATTTGATAGTCCTTCAAGAGCTAAACAAGGAACATCTCATGAAGAATTCTCAACAACAATTTTGGCTCAATACTTTTTGAGGATGAAAGATCAGAAAGCTCTTTATAAACGTAGCAGTGATATATTTTCTGTTCTAGTGTCGCAAACCCTAACAATGTGAAAAACACGTATATATAAGATATGAATGAACTTGGGTCTCCTAGGGTTTCTGCTACTAAAAGGCTTTTCAAAACAGGTTTTTGTCCATTGATTAAAATCAGACGTTTGAAAGGAAAAGCCCATAAACCAATTTAAGAAAGTTTGAATGCTTTGGATAAAACCTTCTAAAAATTCGCATATCAATACATTAGGATTGAAAAGATTTTCGCATCCTACAATAAGATTTAAAGACAATTTTAGTCCTAACCACTTGACAAGCATGCACATGTATGCAACACATACCTGATTGATGAGAGTTGTACATGAAGCTTGAAGCATTCCATTCTTTCAAGGATCCAAGAGTAGAAAGCTATTACAAGAAACATGAGTACTCTTGGTTGTTGCGCTTAGGAAATGCCAATCGATTAAACATTGCACTAACACCTGCGTGAAAGCGGTAGCGGCATCGAGGAGGTCGTCATATGTCGCAGGGGGATTGGTGTTGATTTGCAATAGGAAGTATCCCGGCTGGAGTGCCGATACCGCTAGGGCTTGGTCAAGGGAACGACACTTTGTAGCCTGCTTTTTCCAGCGGTGGACGAAGTGTCGCAATCGCTCATTTGGCCATTGCTTGGGCCGGAATAAGTCAGGCGTCGTGCGATAGCCACTGCCGCACAGGATGAATCTGCGGAGGAATTTGTCCCCGAGCTCCTGGAAGCTATCGATGGAATTAGGGGGGAGGTTAAGAAACCATCGCAGGGCCTCATCCGTTAGGGTTTCCTCGAATGCGTGGCATGCCATCGCGTCCGTGTATCGGGTTCCATGTAAGAGGGATTGAGGGTTCCATGTAAGAGGGATTGAAAAACTTCCAAGTGATCGTACGGGTCTCGGGTACCATTATATTTCTCAATCTTGAAGGGCTTGGCCTCCGGTGGGCGCTTCTCAGCCTGTATTCGGGTAGTGAATGGTCCATCTTTCCCTGGAAGCCAGCCGTGATCGGTTACTAGCTGGTCCTGCTTTCGGCGCTCTCAATCCGTGCTTATAAGGAGGCGATGGTTTGGCTCATTTGGAGCAACAACCGAGTATTGGAGTTGGGTGGAGGTATGTTGGCGGCTGCGGCGGTGTTTGCGCCCGAGGTGATGGCGCTGTGCCGAGTTGATTGGGGAGAAGGGGGGATTCAAGTAGATTACTTGTGGTCCAGTGCTGGTGTTTCCTGGAGTGGGGCCCGTGGGGCTTCCAGAGGTTACGCTTTGTGGCATGAAAGTGCCGGCGAGACCAGTGCTTGGGTCTGTGGTGAGGACTGCTCTGGGTGTCGGGACACCGCCGATTGTCGGTATCGGGGTTTCCTGTTGACGGGCCCTATCCAATGCCTTGTTGTTCGCAACTCGCCGCTGGAGTGCCTCTCGGAGAATGCGGTTCTGGTTTTTCATATTTTCGACCTCTCGGCGAGCTGCCACGGCTGCCGCGCGCACGGCCTCGGCCTGTGCATGTGTCTCCATTAGGTCGCACATCGCTATCTCCAATGCGGTGGTTGCGTTAGTGGTCATGACCGAGCGTGTCTAGGTGTTCGGGCTCTGAAACTCAAGTGTGCGGTGGACCTTGCGGATCGCTGCCTCGTTGGGTGGATCATCGCTATTGGTATCGGGAGTGCTAGTAGCCATTGGCCGCGTGTTGTTCTGCCAGCAAGGAGCGATGGGACTCTTTCTAGCGCCAAATGTTTCAGTTGTGTCAGGAGGGGTTCGACCCAACTAAATCACGGGATGGTCTGATCTGCCACTATCGCTATCAGTCTCTCTTACCTGCAAAATAGATGAAGGTCAGAGGGAAGACCGGGTGTGCCGGCCTTCAATTCTCCGATGCCTAAGTCAGTATCGATACAAGATAATGATAATGGAAAGCAATATTACCTCTTTGGGTTGTTGGAGATGCCCTTATTGTAGCAGATTTGTGGGAGTCTGGCTCCGTTTCTTCCTGTGTGGGACATTAGGGATCCCGATATCGCTCCGTGGGGTATCGGGACCGCCAACTGGGAGTTTTACTCACTTCTATATTGGCGATACGAGTCTTGTGCTTCCGATACTTGTGCCTAGGAGGTATATGTATACCAACAGAACTCATAAATGAAATCTTTGCTTTTAAAAATATATATATATATATTCAATTCCTTGCATTTATTTTTTCTTTTCAAATTAAAGAGATGACAAAAAAGGGGGAGTTCAATTCGGACCGCTGCTCACTTTTTATGGGTGAAAAGTGAAAACTGAAGACCCAGGAATGTTTTACCATGACTAAATTCCTGAGGAACTCCCAGTTATTTTTTTGCAGAATAGTGTAGTGTGGGATTCTTCGGCGCTGAATTGCAGACTCAAAGATATCAATGGGTTTTCTCTGATCCTCTGAACTTGGTAGAAGTCGAGGACAGAGATACAAAATCAGACTCAAGCTAAGGAACAGCAGCCCTCCTCCCTCACCGGCGTCGGACCCTCCATTTTCGCCCTAAGCCGGCAACTGGCCCAAATCCGCCCCGGTTCGAGAAAATTAGTCTGCCGCCCAAATTGCGAGAGCTCAGAGAGTTTCTTCTTCTTAAATGCCGCTGTTGCTTTTTCTCTCAAATCATGGACAGTGAGGAGGAATCCTGGGAAGGCATGTCTCAGTTCGATACCAAGATTCAAAGACTCTTATTGATAATGTACATGTTTTCAAAGATTTTCTTATCCTAACCCAAGTTTAGTTATTGCCTTCGTTTAAATAGTTGATAAGCTGCTGTTGTTTAGAGTTTTGGGTTTGAGTTATATTCTTCTCTGTAAACTCACTATATGTACAAGCATATATACTCGGTCACTGCTGGTATAAAATTCCACCTAAAACATTCAATCTTTTAGGGAATTGTTGACGTGCGTCCTGGTGCTGAATGAAGAATGCATGAACAACTCCTAACCTTTTATAACATTCAATCCTTTACTTTTAACAACAATATTCTGTAGCTATAAAACTATGATCCAGGTAGTGCACCTATGATTTTGAATAGTATGTATTGCATTATAACTAGGCATAAACTCTTCCAAAGACACTGTATAACATGTTGCTTTCTGATAGGATTGTCGTGAAGCGGCCACCTCTGGCGGTTCCAGACGGTTGTAAGTTCTTTTCTACTATATCTTTCTTGTAAATAATAATGATAGAATAGATGTTCATGGAATTCTTCAAGAAATTCGTGTTGGTTAACTAAATTTGCTTTTTCTTTTATCTCTGGTAGTCAATCTTTGAAAGGCATCTTCACTGATATGATTCTTGAAATGTGCATCGCATTTCAATATCCAGAGAATCTTGAAGATCGGGAGGTCTTCAGGGACTTGAGAAAAGGTAGAACGATGTTCCCCTCTTCTTTCTTACATAATGAAACCTAAAATGCTGTTGCATTTGTTTCTAATTGAATTTATATATACTGGTTCCAGAATATGCAAATGTGTCGAGTAAGATAGCATTAGAACTAGGGGGTGATGCGGCACTGAACCTTCTTTACAGACAGCTCCAAAAGGTGCACACTAACTTCTACTATTTTAAAGGTTTTGTTAATATTTTCTGTTATTCTGTATTGTCATCCATCTTTAACGGTTTGCATATTATACTATTTTTAGTGGATTGTTGGCATGGAGCGAAACAATGGGGAAGGAAAAAAGTGAAGTGAAACCAAAATTATTGGATTTGGATGCTTTAGAAGGGAAGGTCGGAGTGCAGAAAAAAAAGTCCATCACAGAGAATTAAATTTCGCAAACTGGTTGTGATGGAAGAGATTCACTGGAGGCAAAACCATAGTTAAAATGGGCAAAGGAAGGCAAAAATAATTCCAACTTCCTTCATAAAGTGGCAAATGGAGAAGGAAGATATACCAGAGTGAAAAGCTAGAGGTGGGTGATGGGTTAGTAGTTGAAGACTCCGACCAGATTGAACAGGAAATTGTGGGTTTTATTCCAATCTTTGTTCAAGTTTGGCTAACCCGGTTGGGGTCTTGAGGGGTTGGACTGTGTTGGGATTGATAGCAGATTATGCAGCAATATAGAAATATAAGAACAACAAAGAGACACCAGAATTTAACCTGGAAACCCTTCAATGCGAAGGGAAAAAACACGGGACAATCTCCGAAGAACTTCCACTATGAAAATGGGATTACAATCACCAATCTCTCTAGAACACTAGAGGAAAATCTCTCAAGAGAAACACTCTTGGATACACACTATTCAGATTGTAAAAGAAGGATTGCTTTCTTTTTTTGACTTTGTCAAGGGAACCCAAAGGCTTCCTAGCCCAAGATAAACTCCTTCGGCGCATGTGAAATGCTCAAACTGTGCTGAAAGAAGGATTGCTTTCTTTTTTTGACTTTGTCAAGGGGAACCCAAAAGCTTCCTAGGCCCAAGATAAACCCCTTCGGCGCATGTGAAATGCTCCAACCTTGCATTGCAGCACAGTTCCTGGCCACTTTGACAGCTTCAGGATTCGAACTTAGGTTGGGGATCGAGCACACCCAACTAAGCAAGAACCATTAGGCCACTTGCAGTGGTTAAGGATTGCTTTCTTTCTTCTCTCCTTTTACAATGAATACTCACTCTCTATACAGCTAAGACTACTGGAGGTTAATTATATATAGCTGATGACTTCTTCCATTCACGTACCAGACCCTAGCCTTCTAGTCTTTCTTGGGAAGAGAAGAGATGACCAAATTAACTCCAGCTGCCGCATGCTTTTCTTTTAGGAAATTGAAATGTCCCCTCTTCCTTTTCTTTTTCTTTTTCTCCAAGACAAAGTCTAACTTGGGTTATAACACCTATTAATTAGATGTCTAGCATGAGGAGGGAATTCCAACAGACTGGAGTCCAGTAAATGAAGAAAAGTTAGAGAATCCTTTTGAGGAAAAGGAGGTTAAAAGGGTGGTCTTCAGGGGGTGGGGCGGGGATTGGTGCAGGAAGGTGACATTTGATAAATCAAATCAAATAAAAAGGAGGATTAGGGGTCGGTAATTTAGTTACGGCTATGCTGCAAGTGTTCATTATGGCATAA
Organism: Rosa rugosa; assembly: GCF_958449725.1. Taxonomy (NCBI): domain Eukaryota; kingdom Viridiplantae; phylum Streptophyta; class Magnoliopsida; order Rosales; family Rosaceae; genus Rosa; species Rosa rugosa. The sequence goes on from NC_084823.1 coordinate 12,698,446, forward strand.
CGTTGTCAGAAGCAAATACAAAATTCAAGAAAACAGGTAGGATGCAAGTGTAGTTGTGCAAGGGTTGAGTAGAAGTCCTTTGTGTAAGATCAAATATGGACATAACACATATCATCGTAAAGTAATTGATGATTAGCTTAATATCAATCCTAGTTTAACATGGATACAAACAGTAAATCAATACTAGTGACTTAATGAAGTAGTGTATCAATTCATTAAGGATAGTAATCCATTGCTTAGTCTACAAGAAAGGCTACAAGTTGTGATACATTAGGAATCTAACCGTGAAACCTAAACCGACAAGGAATGCTTTAATGGGAAGCTTCTTGAGGTTTAAGTCTCATATATATACAGATGAATTGGTCCTTGATTACTACCACGACTATTGCATAAGTTCTGTCCATTGAGAAGCAAGTTGGTAAGTAACAGAATACCACATTCAGTGATCGAGTTAAGCAGTTGCATAAGATGGAATCCATGTCTGTTATTGCTGAAGGTAAGCCTTAATCCTTTTATGATTGTTGTGCATATGTTGTGAGCATGTAATTATGGTTTTACAATTGGTATCAGAGCATAGGCTCACAAATATGAAAAATCATTTTAGGGTTTTGCAAAACAAACATAAATTTTTTTTTTTAAGGGTTTTTGCTTTACGGGTCAAGTAACTGATCAGGTTACTGACCAAGTCACGGGTCATGTAACTGATCAGGTACCTGACCAAGTAAGTAACTGACCAGGTAACTGACCAAGTAACTGGTCAGGTATTTGATCAAGGTAAGTTACTTAAGTCGACTGCTGCATCTGGTTAATTATAAAATTCACGCTTTCGCTGAGATTTTTTTGCAGCAAATTGGGGAAAAAGCAAAAATAGGTTTTTCTGTGAAAATTGTTTTCGATTCATAGCATGATGATTAAGTTTTTGATTGTGCTCAAGAACCCTAGTTGCATTCCCGGCGTGCGTTAGGCTAGAGTAGATGGTGACCGGATGAAATTTACAATTTCTTGATTGTTCTGTGGGTTCTTGGAATCGAACCAATTTTGGTTATGCTTGAATATGCATGTTGAATTGATTGATGATATGGTATTGTATCTGTGATTGTGTGAACTTGTATGAAGAACAAAAATCTCCCAGATTTTGTTTACACGTTGTTAAAATTGACAGATACAAGAGCTTAACTTTCTTACAAGGATGAATCTGGATAGAATGTAAAGTAAAAGAGCTCATATGTTTTGTGGTTTTCTGTTGGCATAAGTGATTATGATGCACAAAGCATCCTTCATTGATGTTGGCAGAAAACATTGATCAGGTACGTGTAACTGGTCAAGTAACTGACCAAGTAACTGTACCTGATCGAGTAACAAAACTGAAATTGTGTTTTAAAACTATGCTTCAATTTTATCTTCCAAAGAAGTGGTCAAGTGTGGTTTTAGAATACAAAACAGCAGTATGCATGCTTGATGAAAATAAATTCGGATACTTAGAAATTTTTCTTCTGTCTAAAGATGTGGATAAATTTCTTTGGATAACTTGTTTTCATTGAACATGGCATATTGATAAAGAACTCCAGGATATTAAGTTTCTGCTCAAAAGTGATGCTTAATATTGTTTTTGTTATGGACTTACATGAATGCAAGTATGGTTGTTTAGGTTTTCTGTACGTTCTTGTTTTGGTTACTTAAAGCTAAATAAAACACAGAAAACTTAAACATATTTTCTTTACAAACTGAGAACTCACTCGAATTTTTGTTTTGCTCCTTAGGTAACTCTTACATGAACTTGAACAGTGTCTTTATGTTAACTGGAACCAACTATAGAGCTTGGCTAGACTCTGTGAAAAATTATATGGGAATGCATGAGAACATAGACTACTGCTTTACTGAGGATAAGCCTGAAGAGTTAAATGAAAAGAGCACCAAGAAAGATACTGGCCTTTACAAGAAGTGGCATAGATCCAATAGAATGGCTAAGAACCTCATCAGAACATCTATGTCTAAGACTGTCAGGGGAAGTATAGAAGAGCCTGAGCTAGCATAAGATTTTCTGGAACTCATAGGTGCTAAGTTTAAAGAAAGTGAAAAAGCAGAAGCAGCTAGGCTAACCAAGGAGTTTCATGATTTGAAGTACATGGGTTCAGGGGGAGTCAGAGAGCATATTATGAAGATGATCAATATAAATGGCAGACTCAGAGAACTCTTGATGGGGGTTAGGGATGAGCAGGTAGTGCATTATGCACTACATTCCTTGCCTAACAGTTTTAGTCATCTTAGGACCAGTTACAACTCTCAAAAGGGAAACTGGACTCTAGATGAACTTATATCCATCTGTGTGGATGAGGAATCTAGGATCAAGGAAGAAAAGGAACCTGCTACAACCATTAACCTCATTGAGAAGCCTAAAAGGAAAAAGCCCCAAAATAAGCTTAAGCCTACCAAAGCCATAACTAAGAGTTCAACAGCTGCAGTGGCCAAGGAAAATAGGCCATTCAGGTTCAAGTGCTACTTTTGCAAAAGAGTAGGACACGTGAAAAAGGACTGCACTGGCTATAAGAATTGGTTAGCCAAAAAGGGTAAGATTTTTTCTAATACAGTTTTTTCCTTAGAAATTAATCTTATAAATGTTGAACCACAGTCTTGGTGGATAGATTCAGGCTCACCTATTCATATTACTAATTCTTTGCAGGGATTCATAAGGAGGAGAATCCCAAAAAGTGATGAAGTGAACCTGTGTGTAGGCAATGGCATGAGAGTGGCAGTCAAGGCTATTGGAACCTTAAAGCTCGATTTAGGATTAGGAAAATTATTAGTTCTGGACAATGTTTTTTATGTACCTTCCATGAGAAGGAATTTGGTTTCAGTTTCTCTTTTAGTAAAATCTGGTTGTAGCTAGACTTGTTATGGATAGTAATGGAATTCTTATTTCTAAAAATTCTGTTCAAATTGGTTCTGGTGTTATTATGAATGATTATTTACAGTTAAATTGTTCAATGGCTCAACAAGAAATTTTACTTGTTGAAAATAACACCAACAGTACTAGCACTTTAACAGGTGTTAAAAGAACCAAACTAAATGAAAAGTCTGCATTTTTATGGCATAAAAGACTCGGCCATGTTTCAATAGAGAGACTGAAAATTTTGGTGAAAAAGAACATCCTAAATGAACTTGATTTTTCTGATCTAACAGACTGTGTTGAATGCTTTAAGGGAAAAATAACTAATACTAGAAAGAATACTGCATATAGAAGCCAAAATTTATTAGAACTCATACACACTGATATATGTGGACCATCTAGGCATCAAACTATCTGTGGGAATGTGTATTTTATCACATTCATTGATGATTTTTCTAGATACAGTTATGTTTATCTACTTTCAGAAAAGGCACAAGCATTGAAAGCTTTTCAAATCTTTAAGTCTGAGGTAGAAAATCAACTAGAAAAGAAAATCAAAACAGTAAGATCAGATAGAGGGGGTGAGTTCTATGGCAAGTACACTGAATCCGGCCAACAAAAGGGTCCATTTGCCTTGTTTTTGCAAGACAATGGAATTAAAGCTCAATATACAACACCCTATAACCCACAACAGAATGGTGTTGCAGAGAGAAAGAATATGACTCTTTTGAACATGGTTAGATGTATGATGTGTACAACAGGTTTGCCTAAATTTCTGTGGGGTGAGGCTTTAAAAACTGCAAATTATATTTGCAACAGAACACCTAGCAAAGTCATAGAAAATACTGCTTTTGAGCTTTGGTGTGGCAGAAAACCTAGTCTTCATCACTGCCATGTTTGGGGATGTCATGCAGAAGCTAGGATTTATAATCCAAGCTTGAATAAACTTGATCCTAAGACAGTTAGTTGCTATTTTATAGGTTATCTAGATAAATCTAAAGGCTATAAGTTATATTCTGCTCATCATTCACCTAGAATTTTTGAAACACATCAAGTAAAGTTTCTAAGTGAAAAAGTTCACAATACAAACCTTGAGGATTTAACCTCAGATTTTGAGGAAATTGTGTCGGATGAGAATATAAGTGTTGTATTGCCTTTAGAACAAGATGTAACTGATCGAGTCACTGGTCGAGTAACTAACCACGTAACTGTCCCTGATCAAGTAACCAGTCATGTAACTGGTCATGTCACTGACCAAGTAACTGTACCTGGTCATGTAACTGACCATGTAACTGGTCAAGTACCTGTCACTGGTCAAGTCACTGACCAAGTAACTGTCGCTGGACAAGTACCTGACCATGTCACTGGTCAAGTAACTAACCAAGTAACTGTCACTGGTCATGTAACTGACCCAGTAACTGATCAAGTCCCTGTCAACCCTCAGCCTAGAAGATCACAGAGAGCAAGAAAACCAACTTATGGGGGGGGGGGGGGGGAAGATAGTGACTACATTGTTTATCTGCAAGAAGCAGAAATTGAAATGGACTGTGCAGAGGACAATGATCCAACTACATTTAACCAGGCTATTGAAAGTAATGAATCTCACCAATGGCAGCTAGCAATGGAAGCAGAAATTGATTCCATGAGCCAAAATGCAGTTTGGGAATTAGTTGAACCTGACCCTAATCAGAAACCTATAGGTTGTAAATGGGTTTTCAAAACCAAAAGAGATGCAAATGGCAATGTAGAGAGACATAAAGCAAGATTAGTTGCCAAGGGTTTTACACAGAACGAGGGCATTGATTTTACTGAGACTTTTTCTCCAGTTTCTACAAAAGACTCGTTTAGGATAATCATGGCTTTAGTGGCTCATTTTGATATGGAGCTGCACCAAATGGATGTTAAAACAGCCTTCTTGAATGGTGAACTAGATGAAGTGATTTATATGAGGCAGCCAGAAGGTTTTGTGCAAGCTGGAAGTGAAAACTTAGTATGCAGGTTAAGAAAATCAATTTATGGCCTTAAACAAGCTTCTAGACAGTGGTACAAGAAATTTGATTCTGTGATTTCTACACTTTGCGGTACAGCTCTCTATTTTATGGGGCTTTCTTAGATTTTTGCCAGTTGAAGGTCGGGACTGCATGGTAGGAGGGTGCGAGTCTGGGAAGATGTTTTGGTGGGGGAGGCAAGTACTTGTCCACGTTTTGTACTCAAGTCTTGGTTTTAATCATCTCTTTCTTCTCGATCATTGTTATTATTAGATCGATGAGCTAAAATCATTTTACCACCCTGAACTTTGCACCTAAAATCATTTGTGTCCCCAAACTTCTAATTTGATCATATATGCCCTTATATTCTCTAATATGATCAACCAAAGCCAGTAGTAAACTAATTCATCAATTTCTTCATAAATTGGTGATGATGAGAGTCCACTTAGAGTCAGTTTTTAGCTTTTAACATGTAAATGGTGTGTTTATTGTATAATTGAAGGCCAAAATCTAGTTTGAATGGGCAACACTATATGAAGAAATTGATGGATTAATTAAGTTTGAATGGGCAACACTATATGAAAAAATATGGCAGGAGAGAAGACGGACATTTAAATTAAATATAAAGTAGACAGGTTATTAACCAAAAAAAATAAACACACCATTTACATGTTCGTGTTGTAACAGATATTGTGAATTCTTCTTCTGTAGTTATGCTTGGCAGCCGAATATAGCAGATTCCCTGTTCAAACTTTGTTATCATGCAGTGAGTTTACTGTTCCTCCTTTTAAACATGTCATTTTGAATTTGTCAAGGCAAATATCATAAAGTCAATTAGCGATTCCAGTGATATATTCAACTCTGAGGATTGCCCTTTTCTTCCTTCATCGAATTGCTATTTTTTACGTGCTCCCTTTCCCATTTCCTAATTCAAACTGTGCCATTGTTAGAACTATTAATTATTCTTAACGGTTGATTTAGCTTACATATTTTTAAGTGTGGATATGTTTGAATTTGGATTACGAGTCTTAGTTTGTTGCAAATAGATAATATAGTGGATAATATGCTTCTCTTATCTTTTTTTCATCAGTGCTTAGTAATATATATGTTTCTGATGCAGTATACTCACTGCCTAGACACCAGGATCAACAAACTCTAGTTAGAACACACAGATTTTGTAGGAAAGCAATTAAAAACTATGAAGTAGGCTTCACACCAATACTCCCGTCACAGGAAAAGAACTCAGAATACTTTGATAATGTTTATTCATCATTCATCAAGATATGCCTGGCCATTTGGCACTTGTACTTATTTATACTTGAGCAGATAGCTCACATTAGCATTAAACACTCATTTATAGATAAGACTCTTAAGACTTCCCAAACCTGAAGCATAAAAGACTTGATAAAGGAAATTTAAAACTCCTAAACTGAAACATAAAATTGAAAAGACACCAGATGTAAGAGACTTCTAGAATCAGATTCATTAATCTTTGGATTAAATTCAGTTTAGTCCCTCAAACTTTAGGTCAAACATCAGTTTGGTCTCTCATCTTTTTTTTTAATCAAACTCATCCCTGATCTCTCAAATTGCATCAATCTCGTCCAAAATTTGAATTTGGCTCGAAAGATGACGTCATGTGCTGAGTTGGAGCCGACACTGGAACCCACTTTTCAGATTTTAGAAGGGCAAAATGGACATTTCATATTTAATCTAATTTCTATTTTTTTTTTTGTCTAATTTTCTCTATTTTCTTCTCTCTCTCTCTCTCTCTGACTGGTGAAACACATACCAGTCAGATACACAACCAGTAAGACTCTAAAGCGATCGATCAACAGATAAGCAACTGACGATTCACGTTTGCTTTTAATTGACAGTTCAAAATCGTTCTTGCAGACATAAGCAATTGCTAATGATTGTGCCAAGCATTTTCTTTTGGAACAGGCATATGAGAGCAAAGGTAGATTGATTATTTTTGTTCGAAGTATGAATTAAAGGAAAATTGCACATTGATACAAATACAGCTCATCAAAGTCTTTGTGATTAGTATTTGATCAAACCCAAATTCTTGAGCCAGGGCAGCACCTCCTTTAATCCTTCCTTCAAGCTTCTAGGACTATAATCCAGCTCTTGCTTGGCCTTCTCACACGAATACGCCCATTGATGCCTTAGAACATAAACAGTTTGCACCCAAAATGAAGCATAACCCAAATTTTGTTCACAAACAAACATTGCATCAAAAACCAAGTGGAAAAACAAAAACAAAAACAAAATCACATATCGGCGGGCTGATCAGAGGAAGCTTCCCTGTAACCCGAGAGACGAGAATCGACACCCATCCATAGACCTCAATCAACCACAATGGGATGTTAAACTTAGGCCTCTGCGTATGAGTCAGTACAGCAGCTACATCAAACACATGCTTAAACGATGCGTTTTCGCCAGTAAGCGATCGGAATGGAAGCGATCGGAGGTCAGGGGTACCCCACCTGCAGGCATAACCGCTGCTGCTAGGGCTCGCTAGCCCGTCGGCCCCCAGCTCCGATTCGGTCCTCACCCACAGAATACCACCACCTCCATCACACCCCAAACCCTCAATCGATTCCTTCACTTTGCAATCTGGTTGGGCTTCAGGTCGAAGTTTTCGTCGCCGGAGCTCGACTCGGAGGTCATGGAGAAACCAACTGGGGGTCATATTTGATGGAATTGGGTGAATGTGAGAAATTAGGGCTTTAATCGGGTTTGGGGAGATAGAGAGAAGGTTGTGCCTACGCCACCAATTCCGATCGAGGAGGAGGACGAGGAGCGAGACGGCGTGGTGTGGAGCTTCAGATCGAAGGGAGGTGGAGGTGGAGGTGGTAGAAGGGGTTTTGTGGTCGTCAACCTAGAGAGGAAGAAGAGACAGATCGAGATCGAGAGAGAGAGAGAGAGAGAGAGAGAGAGAGAGAGAGAGAGAGAGAGAGAGAGAGAGAGAGAGAGAGAGAGAGAGAGAGAGAGAGAGAGAGAGAGAAGAAAATAGAGAAAATTAGAGAAAAAAAATTAGAAATTAGAGTAAATATGAAATGTCCATTTTGCCCTTCTAAAATCTGAAAAGTGGGTCCCAGTGTCGGCTCCAACTCAGCACATGACGTCATCTTTCGAGCCAAATTCAAATTTTGGACGAGATTGATGCAATTTGAGAGATCAGGGATGAGTTTGATTAAAAAAAAAGATGAGGGACCAAACTGATGTTTGGCCTAAAGTTTGAGGGACTAAACTGAATTTAATCCTTAATCTTTCCATCAAAAGCTGCAGTAATTATCTTGAGAGTAATTGATCAAGCCATGTGGAAAGGGAAGGATTAGGTGCTCTCTTATTCCACTTCTTCAGCTCATGAACCGTAAAAGGTTTGATTATGATGTCCTCGATCTATATCTATGATTCAAAGATCTGCCTTAATTCTTTTATTCTGCCAAACATGTTCATTATTAATTGCATATAGATAAGATGTAATTGCCTACATCATCTTGTTTGCTTTGTCTTGCCTAACAAATCATGAGATGAAGAATTTGTTCTATTTGCCTATCGCCATTGAGTCCAACAAGTGACCTTCCAACTCAATATATGGCCAATGTGAGCTAAATGATCAGCAACACAACTTTGTTCTATAACCTGAGAGAATCATAGCTTCTATTAATCAACTCCTTCCAGCAATTTATTAGACTGTTTGATATCAGTGGGACTGCAAATGAAGTTAATGCAGTGTTGGCGTCAGTTTCAGACCTTCAAATGCCTAGTCAACATCATTGGGTATCTTCAAACCTTTTCTGCTTACAAAGTCTAGCCTCAACTAATATTCAAAGCAACCTGGGATCCACATTGCTTCTGTGTTGTGCCATCGGTTTTCACATTTACCTTAAACAGTCTGCATAAATATAGAGTTATAGACTAACAGCTTCCATCCGTTCAGATTTGTTGTGAATCAGTTAGATGTCGAGAACACTAATATACACAGCACACCAAGATAATCACACATAGAGATGAGAATAGAACAACACATATTTAAGGTGGTTCATCAAAACTTTTGTCAACCAAAAAGAAAAAGAAAATAAGGACTCTATTTTGTTCGTATCTCACTCTTCTTTGCCCTCATCCACTCTCTAAACTCTAGAATGAATACACTTCCCTCTCCGTCTTTGTCATCTCGCTCCAACTCCTCCTAGAGCAGTTTTCTCTCACCCACATAGGGGTGGAATTCCCTGGTACCAGCTGTCACTCTAAACCTTAGAGTGGTAATCCATCACTCCAACTGGAGTGGTATCCCGCAGCCGCTTGCTGTTCACGTTGTCTGCTAGCTAGCCCCACCACTAAACCATAGAACCCAGCACCTTCTTATATAGGCATATCAGTGTTTCTTCACCAATCAAGAAACTAATTCCTATTGGTGGTGGTCAATTATGCCTACTCTGTAGGATTTGTAATCCTACATCAATAAGGATATTCCTTCCTTATTGGAACTCCCTTCATGAGTAGGAATATACAGAGTAAACACTTCTTGTACTCTAAGACAATATTCTTACTTAGGAAAAACTCATGGGCTGAAACCCAACAACATCTATCTGTTGTTCACTTTCATGTCTACTGTAATTCAAGTGGACTTACCGGTAAACATGTAATGTATGGGCAACCTAACTTTATCTTTACTATATTTACCGTCAGTTTATATAATTACTTTTCTTAAAATGGATCAATCACTAGGTGCTAATAATGATCTTAAATTTCCTCAGCTTCTTCAATCTGGGAAGATATTTGGTCACAAGAGTATCATGAAGTTCCTGGATTATTGTTTCGATGCATATATGGCCAATCATACACGTATATATATCCTCCTTGTTGTTCAAATATGTTTAGAGGTATATATCTTTATTCTTTCATTGTGTTGGGATATTTTTGGATAGCTTCTATTTTGTATTTGAACAAAATATAATCAAAACCACAACTCTGTTGATTTGATTAATTCGCAGTAGCAAATGAAGCATGAACAGATGAACAAAAACTCAGCAAACGTTGTGCTTTGAGTTTCAGAATTGTTCTCTTTTCTGATCTCACTTTTACATCGGTACAAGATTAACTTACAAAATATCTAGAATAAAAGCATATTAAACTAGATTAAAAGTACTTTAGATGCAAAATATCTAGCTTAGATTTGAGTGGAGCAAACAGTAATGCAAGTGGCTGTAAAATATCTTTCACTGCAGCTAAGTCTTTCACGGCATCAAAGTTTTGTGCAGCGAATGGACTCAAACCTTCAGCGAACAAACTTAGTTATTCAGTGAACTGTTATTCGCGAACACTACTTCTCAGCGAACTCGCTTCTGACTTTTCCCCGCAGTGACGTCATCTCTCGAACGCACTTTAGCGAACATTCGCAGCGAACGCACTCATCTCGCGAACGCACTTTTAGCGAACATTCGCAGATGGAGAAGGAAAGCATTAATTCTAACACATTGTTCCTTTGCTTTTCATTTATGTTTCTGAATTTTTCACTACGCGCTACTTGTTGTGTGCAGAAGTTTGAAGACGAAAGGGTGTATGAATTAGCTTTAAGATTCTTTTGGCATACAGAACATCTTTTTACAGACAGTGAGGTAAAGGTTTCTTGAGCTATGAGCCATAAATATTTCCTGACCCATATATTATGTGTAGCTGACTTAAATGTACTGCAGGAATTTTTTGCAATTCCAAAGATGGCAGGTTGTTTATTTACATTGGCACACACATGTCTCTGGTTCTATCAAGCATCGTTTTGTCATCCAGGACCTTTGAAAATATTATCAGATGCTCAATAATTGGATCTATGCATCAGCACAGGTAAATTTCCATCCCTCCATGGTAAACATACAAGTTAAACTGAAACAGGCCAAAGGTTATTTGTTATACACCACTGAATTTTTTTAGTTATTTACCCTACTTGTTTGCACTACTTCCGCAACCAAGGTATCTTCCTCCATTAGCAGCATGCATTAAACAATTCAACCCTCCAACTAGTTTTTGTCAGTTTTAGCCCAACCTGAAGAGTATAAAATGTTGTGTTGTTTAGCTGGTTGTTTTCCTTAAGTTCCACCATGAGTACTGAAATATAGGTTGATTGAAGATTGCTTTCAAACTTCTTATGTTCCTATATAGTATACTAATCCAATGTTCTCAAAACTCCCTTTGCAAGAAATTAGATCCTCTTCCAACCTCTGTACAGCTATAGTGCTCTAGACTGCAATACTCTACATAACATACTATTGAAGATGTCAAAACAACCTCAATGGATTCTCATGAGACCAATAAGGGCTAGACGATCAAAGATCAGGAAAAGAAATCTTAAGGATTGTGTCATACTGATTCAATCTTAAGGATTATCTGAATCCAACAACTTGGGTTGGCGTAAATGTTTGGTCAAACGTTTTTTTTTAGATTTACCATCTTCAAAGACGATGAACGATCAGTAAAAGAGTCGGTAGTTGATGTGTAATTAGACCAAACCTTAACTGCCATTGGCGTGGAAGGAATATGATTAGGGTATTTTTTAGTTAATTATGTGTGGACTATCAGAAAAAGAATGCACGCCAATTATGTATTTGTTTTTTTTTTTAAAGATTTCTAGTTTTATATTTTTAAGCCAAGTGTAACATGGGATAATTGGAAGAGTTACTTTCAAGTTACCTGTGTGCTTCTTGACATGCACCGAAAAATGAGATCTTCTGCCCAGCCTATAGAGCTCTAGACTGCAGAAACGTTGAAGAGGATAAAACAACCGCAGTGGCCTCTGTTGGGATGGGGCAGTGCATGTTAGTTTAACTAGTCACTGCCACTGCTAGAAATCTTACCATCTTCAAAGACGATGAACGATCGGTAAAAGAGTCGGTAGTTGATGTGTGATTAGACCAAACCTTAACTGCCATTGGCGTGGAAGGAATATGGTTAGGGTATTTTTCAGTTAATTATGTGTGGACTGTCAGAAAAAGAATGAACGCCAATTTGGTTCTCATAGTCATTGTCACAACATTAAGCTGGGCAGTTTAGTTTGTGGAGACTTTCAACTTTATTTGGCATGATTCATGATTGCCATAAGTTCTCATCTTCTTTTTCATATGTTTGAACCTAAAAGTAGTGTATTTATGTTTTGGAGATATTGATAGAGCTCTAGAGTTTATGTCTCATCAACTTTAATTTGTTATATTTTGATTTCAGAGATTAAACATTATACCATTGGATCTGCGCCCATGAGGCGTAGAGGTGATGTCTTTTCTTTTTCTTTTTTGTAGAATGGCTTTGAACTTTCTGGATGAAGTAATGAAACTATGAAACAATGGTGATGAACAAAACTTACTCGAACGGAGGAATGCAGTAATTGTAGATCACGGTTCCAAACTCACTGGACTTCTAGTTGCTTTAATCACTGTTGCAGGCCCAAGCGACATTTCAAATTTGGTGCACTTCTAACACTGTCCATTTACCCTTTTGTGAGGACATAATGTTTCAGTTGTCATTATTTTTTGACACAATTTTTGCTTCAATCACTATTGCAGGAGACCGTGATACTTGTAGCTCTGGCTAGAGATTTTCCCTTTGATGCGCCCGATTGAGTCGGGGATGTTGCAGGTTTGATTAGTAAGTCTGACATAACAGAAGCTAATAAGAAGATCATTTTGGGGTTCCATGATACCTTCAAGGAATGTTCTGCAAATTAGAATTTTGAAGACTTGGAAGAGAAAATCAAAAAGCACCTCTGCAATCTCAATAATGATCAGATTAAGTCAGTTTTGATCAGGGATGGTGATTCTGAAATCTGAGACAATATATATGTTCTGTTTTGGTGATGTATATTTTTGCATCTAAAACTTCTACTCACCATGAACGTGTGAAGTTCTAGGATTGAAGCTAGCTAACACCAAAATTTGTATAAAAAAGAAATCTGATTAACAGTATCAAATGCAAAAGCGAGAAGCCAATTCTGATCCAGCTAGTGATTCTAATAAATATGACACGTTATTATCTTTGCTTCTAAAATTGTTATCAACATGAACGTAAATTGTTGCGAACTAAACATGAAAATTTGTATGAAAGAAAAATCTGATTAACATCATCAGATGTCAAAGCAAGAAAGATAGGGTTGGTTTTATGAGATTAGAAGGTTTGAGCACAGATCTACGTAGAGCTGTTCTTATCAACTTATCAATTTTCTGTTTTATAACGGAAAAGACCAAAATAGAAAATAGAAATGTGACCTGCACAAAATTAGTGCTCAATTTAAAACCCTATCAATGTAGTAAGAATAAGTAGGGATCGTTCTCAACCGGGGATTAGGGCCTAATTAATTCCTGAAAAATAAAGCGTTAGCAAAACAAATTAAAGAATTTATATACATATTATTCACGAAAATACAATTAAGGGGATTTAAGGTTTATTTTCTAATTTAACAACTAAGTAATATATACATGTGACACATCAAAACTAGAATCAAGTTGAATTATATGAATGGAACGAAAATAGAGATGATCAACTACTACTAATACGTTGGCAAGGTTTCAAACATCAAATCACGAATCAAAATATGTTTAAGCATAGAATCAATCAAGAACAAAGATGAACGCATACAAAGTTCTTTTTTACTTCCCTTAATTAAATTAACTAGATGAACGCACCATAGTTAACCCTATTAATCATGCAATCACTAGTGGTAGCTAATCACTAACAAAAACACTTTCAACGCATTAAGAATTATGGAAGTTTGATCAATTCAAGTCAAGAACACAGGTTAGAACGCTAATCAAGCATGCAAGACTCATTGTTAATTTACCTAAATAATTATAGGTTTTCCACCGAAATAATCAAAGCCTAGAACGCTAGCACCTTAATATGGATTCAATTACATGTCTATCAACCTAAGTATGCATCCAAAGATCAATTAACACATAACAATTGAGATCGAAGCTCGAAATTAACAATCATGCAAGCATATAATGAAATCGCAACTTATCAACTTGAAAACCTAAAACCTAAAACATGCTTCATAGTATTCGAAAATCACATAACTAAATTCAATCTTTCATCCACCATAGAAATCGCAAATCAAGAATCAAGAATAGAAAACCAAATCGCAATTTTATATAAAACCCGAAATAGTTTACATAGCAAAACCGAAAACAAAAATAGAATTTCATGGTTACACTTTTTGATCTTCAAGGACGCAAGAAGCTTCAAAAGGTGATGGAATGGATGAGGATCACGGAAATGATGGTTGAATGGAGAGGATGCTCACGGCCTTGACTTGGAACTTCTTGAATTGTTGCCGAAACTATGGAAGAGAAAGGGGAGTGTTTGTGGCTTTTGATTCTGAATTTTGTGGTGTGTTGAATGTCTTCACAAAATCCCTTTATATAGTGAACGGCAAGGGCTAGGGTTTCCTTGAATTTCTCTTAATTGCATCACTTCGGCCAATAGAAAAATAGCATATGAATTGGAGAGCAAGTAACCTTCTATTGCCGAAATCTTCTATGTATCTAGACCTAATTTCGGCCTCCTTGGAATTAGGAATCATAATCCAATATTTATTCCTATATTTCTTCTCCAAAATTCCATAAAAATTCCAAGAATATCCCAATTAGGGTTTTGCCGAAATTCCTTGAATATCTCTTGTATATATTACGGCAAAAAGCAATCCTAATGGGCCAAGAATACCTCAAGACGTCAAGGAAGATTCTGGAGACTCATGTGCAAGTCACATGCTTCAAACTTCAGGCCAAACTCTCCCAAAATGGGCCAATTCGAAATCTATCTTCAACATAGCCGAAATTCTTCTTTATTCTAGAATTATCTTGAACTATCTTGAGTCATCTTCAAGACACAGCATCTCCTAGCCTCACCAGGTCTCCTAGCAGCATCAGACTCCTAGTGTGATCAGGTTCCCTAGTCCAACTGGGACTCTGTCATTTCTTCATTTCTAAACATCATTTTTCCGAGCTCACTTTTAGTTGACTTAGGATTCCTACTTCAACTGGGATTCCTTTTCCTGGTAGAACTGAGAAAACTTCATTTCTCAATTTCTTTGTCATTTCTGCGCCTCATTTCTTCCTTGCCTTCATTTCCATCATTTCCCGCTCTTCTGAGCTCATTTCTTGCGTTTGAAGCTCATTTCTACCTAAAAACACGAAACTAAGTTAGAAATGATATTGTTAAGAAAATAACTAAGCAAAATGTAGGGAAAATGATACTAAAAACATAGAAAATATTAGTCCGATCAAAATGCAAACAGCTTTTCAGTCCCAAAAGTACACAAAGTAAATTAGATCACTACACATTCAATTCAAACCAAGGATTTGAAATCAAGGGAAAATATGTACCAGACAAAAAATTCAAATCAAGATGAAAATCACATACAGTAGCAATCAATCAGCCAAATCAAGTCCTTGTCCATCGAAGAAAGAGGAGATTTTAACCATTGAACCAGAGCATTTTTAACAGTGTCTTGACCCAGTGACCCGGCCCAGTGACCTTGACCTATTGACCCAACGAGTGAACTTTCTCTAAAAGATTGGGTTTAAATATAAGCAATTTTTTTTTTGATACGTTAAATATAAGCAAATTGGATTTTAACCATCTGCCTATTTTTGGACTTCTTCATAGGCCAAGTCCAAAAATAGCCAGATGGTTCAAATTTAATTTGCTTATATTTAACGTATCAAAAAAAAAATTGCTTATATTTAAACCCAATCTTTTGGAGCAAGTTCACCCGTTGGGTTGATAGGTCAAGGTCACTGGGTCAAGACACTGTTCACTGCCATTGGACATGTGTTTCCAACAGTTCTGTTTCTTGACCGGTCAGTTACTGTTCATTGAATTTTTTATTAATTTATTTATTGTAAAATTGAAATATATTTGAATTAAGAACTTATTAAAAAGATTTAAAATTAGAGAATTTTTTGAAATATATTTGAATTAAAAATGAAATAGAGAATTTATTACAATTTATAGATTTTTTTTAAATGAACTTTTCTTAACATTTATAGCCCGTTTGTTTTAATTACATTTGCAAACATATTAATTGTATGCTATTGGATGGAGACTTTAATTAAACGAACGGCCCAACATTGGTTTCGAAGAAAAAAATACATTGGTTTCAAAGAAGAAGCCAATAGCATTGAGCCACGTGCTCACCAACAGCCCACTCTTTTAGCTGCATGACGTCACCCACGATTGCTAGCGGGCCGAGCTGGCAACCGGCAAGGCTGGGTCAAGAATTATGTCATGGGCTTGCCTTTTTCCTTGGCTTGGGTCACGAAAATCCTCACTTTGGCTAGTTACAAATTTGCCGGTGGAAGCTTCTTTTTCCCAATTCATGGTCACCACCTCACCAATCCTAGGTGGAGATCGGCCAACGGATTACCGCTGAACTTGCTCTTAGAACTTCTAGCTTAACTAACAAATGCGCTCCCTTCTTCAAGCTCCTTAAAACTCACCACACTGTGGCAATCAATTGGGGGCCCGAGCACGACAAGGCTTTTCAAGGCCTCCGAGACTACCTGGCATCAGTACCAACTCTTTCCAAACCTATCCTAGGAGAAGTCTTGTACATCTACCTCGCGGTATCGGTCACCGTGATCAGCGCTGCCCTGGTCAGGCGAGAGAACAACGATGAACTGCTAGTTTACTACACCAGCAAGGGGTTCAACGACGCCGAGTCCAGGTACTCCGATATCAAGAAATTCGCCCTCGCACTCCTCACAGCCGCCCGACGATTACGACAGTTTTCCAAGCACACACTATACATGTTTTGACCAACCAGCCTTTGAAACAAGTCCTCTAGAAACTGGAATCTTCAGGTAGATTGGTAAAATGGTCCATCGAACTCGACGAGTTCGACATTCACTATACGCCGCGCACGACCATCAAAGGGCAGGCTGCTGCAAATTTCATCGCAGAGTTCATACCCCGAGAAGCCGTCGAGTCCTCGGACGAGACTGTACCGGAACCCCATACCACTCCCACGTGGACTCTTCATGTCGACGGATCCTCCAACAGTAAGCTCAGTGGCGCCGGAGTAGTCTTGACTGACCCAGAAGGAAACACATACGAGTATGCTCTGCAATTCAAATTCAAGGCCTCAAACAACGCAGCCTAGTACGAAGCGCTGATAGCTGGCCAAAGAATTGGGGGTCACGCGCCTGACAATCTTTAGCGATTCCCAACTAGTCGTCAACCAAGTCAGCGGCGATTTCCAAGCCAAGGAGCCACATTTATCTCACTACCAATTCCTCGCCAAGGCTCTACTCCAGCTATGTCTCACCAACCATACAATCGCCCTGATCCCCCGGGCACAGAACAGCAAAGCAGATGTTGTCGCCAGGCTAGAAACATCGCCCCCAAACACCGATGTGGGAGGCCTCAAACTGGAAACCCTGGATAAGCCAAGTATCTATAAAGCATTCTCGGAAATATTTTTGACCAAGAGCGAGCGCCCGCCTTTGTGGATGGACCCATTCATCGACTACCTCTCCAAGGGTATCGAGCCCCAGGAAAAGACCATCGCCACCAGGCTACCGCAGACGAAAAACGCTATACACTGTCCTAGAAGGCAAACTGTACAGGAAAGGAAGGTCATTTCCCCTGTTGAAGTGTATCTCCCTCGAAGAGGGGCAGCGAGTTCTGCTATCACTACATAGCGGAGTCTGCGACAATCACGCGGGCGTGAGAAATCTAGCGTTCAAGGCACTGCGAACAGGGTACTATTGGCCCATAATCGAGCAAGACGCAAAGCGTATCTCTAGCGCCTGCCACAAATGCCACCAATTCGCCAACTCCCCTCTGGCACCATCGGTACCGCTCTCGATCGTTATCGCCCCTTGGGCATACTGCCAATGGGGCCTCGATTTCATCGGCAAATTCCCCACAACACCCGGCCAGCTAAAGTTTGCCATTGTGGCCGTGGACTACAACACCAAGTGGGTCGAAGCCGAGGCCCTAGCCACGATCACAGTCGCCAAGGTCATCATCTTTCTATGGAAGAACATCTATTGCCGATTCGAAATTCCTGAGACAATCATCACCGATAATGGTGCCCAGTTTGACAACGATACGCTCAGGGACTTCGTTGGCCAGTATGGCACGCAGATCCGATACACCTCCCCCACACACCCGCAGACAAATGGCCAAGTCGAAGCCGTCAATAAGATAATCAAGCAGAACTTGAAGAAGAAGCTCGACGATGCCAAGGGCTTATGGGCAGAGAAGTTGCCCGAGATATTGTGGGCGATCAGGACGACCCCAACAGAGGCCAATGGCGAATCCCCTTTCTGCTTGTCATTTGGAACCGAGGCCGTGATCCCTGTCGAACAGGAGGTTCGCAGCGAGAGGGTCGCATCCTTCGACCCACTAACCAACTCGGAAAGGTTGAGCCTCGACTCCGACCTCCTGAAGGAACGCCGCGAGTGAGCCCATCTCTGCAATATCAACAACAAATAGCGTATCGCTCGCTACTATAACGCCAGGGTCATGCCTCGCCTCCTTTTCGTCGGGGACTGGGTGATGAAGGAGAAAATGCCAACCCCAACAGGACTCAAAGCCACCTGGGAAGGGCCGTACGAGATCACTGAGGCTGTCGGCCCGCTACCGTTTACTTGAGGGGAGCAGACGGGATCGTTCTCCCACATCCATGGAATGCACAACACCTCCGCTACTATCCCAAGTAGAGCGCGACACCGTCTCTTCGCTATCTCCACCTCGCTATCCCCCCCCCCCCCTCCATGCAAATGTAAGCACCAACACCATCTCCCTTTTATCTTTCAAGTTCAATGTATTTTGCAACTGCCTTTGCATAGTAATGAATGATGTGCTATTTGCAACAAACGAAACGCTCTCGCAATGAATGCCATGTTTTTACTGACCACACTTCTTCACTCGGTAAACGCCAACGATTATCGCCATCTGACCTACGATCGGTCAAACACTTCACTCCCATCATTATCGTCATAGGCCTTGCGCCGGCCTCCTTAACACGCAACATGCATGGGCACGCTGTATAGCAATCCCAACTTACTGCCTACGCATCTCTAATAACAATGCGATATCGTTCACGGCCGGTTTCGCTGATACAGCACCACGTTATCCCTCGCAAACTCTTGTGTTGCCAACCGCGATCAAATGAATGAATGAATGAATGTTACGCGATACGTCGCCATGAATGAATGAATGTTATGCGATATGTCGCCATAAATGAATGAATGTTTCGCGATATGTCGCCACGAATGAATGAATGTTACTCGATATCTCGCTACGAATGAATGAATGCTCCTATCAATGCATGTTAACGTTACACGATGTAACGTTACGCGATACATCTCCATGAGAATCAGAATGAATGTTATTGGGGGGCAATAATATCAGACGCCGGAATCCGGTCACCAGTCCGATAGCCGGATTCAGGATTCCGGTGACCAATTGCCCGATTCCGGTGATTGGTCGCCGGATTCCGGTCACCGGTTGCTGGAGTCCAGTCACCGGAGTCTGCGGCCGGCCACTGGTCACTAGAGTCCGACAAGGTCTCCGATGACTTCTCTCTCTAAGTGACAAAGAAGAAGAGGGCAAAATTGTCCCAAAAATAAATAAAAATGAATAAAAAAAAACTTAATTGGATATTAGGGAAAAATATATATTAAATATTGGATAAGTGGGCAATCTCTTAAAGTGTTTGGGTAAGTGGGGTTAATTAACCCCAAAATTTGGTAAATGATCATTTCCCCTTGTTAATGTGCTTGAGAGTGCCAAACTCCAATGATGAATTGGTCATAATTGTATTGGCATTACATTCCAAATTAATTTATCATGTATAAGCCTATCAGACTCCAAAACAGAACCTCTACTATATAGTTCTTCGATTCCATAGGATGGAAAACGACTATATTGCAAAAATTTGAGATAGAATTGACTTCAAAAGCACACACACTAGTTTATTCTAAGCACAGAATATTAGGATTATGAAGAATAATCAACTTAATACAAAGTGGGACGCGGCCTGCCGCAGCATGAATTCATCTACTTGATTACAACTTTGATTATCTAAAGTTTTCTACTTGTATAATTAACTCCGGCCAATCAACCATGAGCATCTGCATAACTCTCTCCAGTCTAGGCAATGGTTGTCAATTTGACACCATTTTCAGCTATGCACTTGCTACTTTGCACTGATAATTCAGGCGCATCTTTGCTCCCTCTGGAAAAAGATAGTTGTCGGCCAGCAAAAGCAACAACTTGTAAGGCATTGCCAACTCAGAGATTTGATCAAATTCCCAGCTCTTAGCTTTTGCAAGAGTGGGTATCCAAGTATCTTTGCTTTGCCCTTCGTCATTGAGCACTCTATAGATGATCATATCCATCTTGGATTCCCATTGATGATATGTATGCCTTCAACAAGAGCCTAATGACTTTCTCTTGATGACTCATTCTGTAAATCGACCTTTACGTGAAAGATTATGTCCAACGACCATATAAACCTGATTTAGGATTTTAAATGTATCTAAATGTTTGAGAGCCACATTATCTCAAACGGAAAATAGGAAAAAGTCAAGGTGTGTAGTTTGATCTTTGTTAATAATGCAATATTTAATTCATAAACTTGTTTTGGTTGTAGGGTATTAGCAGCATTAACCAATACACCAAATCCAGTCCTATAATCAACAAACACTACCCTAACCCAAAAAAGAGAAAATACCCCCCACAATGGAAAAGGTTTATGAACTCAAGAAAATGCTAATATTCACATGCAATTTTGTTTTAAAACATATTGCAACTCCATTACCAACAATAACATATTTGAACTCACCACTCTTCAATGCTTAAGTTTTTCTATTTGGTCCATGCATTGTTCCAACAAGTGAGCTCCATCATACGCAACATTGTTCTTCTGAAGAAATTTTAATTGTTTCTTAGCATGACAATAACAATATATAAAAAGGCAAAGGCACACAAATAAACTTAAAGCTTTGATCCTCTTGCGTTTAATATAGATTAGAATAAACGAATATTTGAGATCAAGACAAGGTAGCAATTTACTAACAGCAATACATGCAATCAGTTCCACCCTCAATACATTATCAGAAAAGTTTTTGTAGTCACTCATAAGATCATCCTATATGGGCAAAACCCTAAACACTAAGGACTCCTCAAGAAGATCAGAACTCTTTTAACCCTTCATCCATTTGCTCTCTTGGTTCCTCTTCATATAAACATTCTCTCTAATCAGTATTGGTTATAATGCAAACACAAGAATACTCAATCCTATAGTAAAGAAAAATATCATCATCCATCAGGTGTGTCTATGTCCAACTTTATGAGTAGTGGTATGAGGGGCACTCTAAGAAGAATGAGATTCATGGAGACAAATATATTTTCTTTATATTTTGGCATGTGGTTATCAGTATAAAGTACTTGGCACTGATGTTATTCCCCTCCTACGTACATTTAGTGGAGTATAAACGTAAAGACTCTTTATGCAAAGATATGCCACCTCTCTCTCTATCTCTCTCTTATCTCTCTGTATTCTGTACTACTACTGCACGAACCCTCCTTTTTTATCATCATCATCATCAAGGTTTATTACTGCTGAACCCAAACATCCCCACAATCAACACATTTATATACATCTTCTCTTCCTCACCTCCTTCCCTGCAACAAGTACCAGTTTTAAAACTATACCCTTTTTAATTCCTTCTCCCTTTTCTCTCCTTCCATCTTTCAGCTTTTCAAACATGGCCTCTCACATAACCTACTTCCTTTCTGTGTTACTTATAATATTCTTGGTTTTGTATCCTTCTCAAGCCTTGATCACTAGTAGTAACCAGTCTCAGTTTTTTGTGCAAATAATAAAGTCTCTTTCACCTAATTCGGGCAGCTCTTTGTCAGATTGGGATGTCAAAGGAGGAAAACCTTACTGTAACTTCTCTGGGG
The DNA here is from genome assembly GCF_958449725.1 of Rosa rugosa. Classification (NCBI taxonomy): domain Eukaryota; kingdom Viridiplantae; phylum Streptophyta; class Magnoliopsida; order Rosales; family Rosaceae; genus Rosa; species Rosa rugosa. The sequence continues at coordinate 12,720,292 of NC_084823.1, forward strand.
TTAGCTGCAATGATGATGGCTACGTTGTCCGGATTGATATTTCCGGTCAATCACTCTCGGGTCACTTTCCAGCAGACATATGCTCCTACCTGCCTCAGTTGCGCATTCTCCGTCTTGGTCACAACAACCTCCAGGGTGACTTTGTTGATAGCATCACCAACTGCTCATTCTTGGAAGAGCTCAGCATGGATCATTTGTATCTCAGTGGAACTCTACCAGATTTTTCACCCTTGAAGAATCTAAAGATACTTGACTTGTCTTACAACAAGTTCAAAGGCAATTTCCCCATGTCAGTGTTTAATCTTACCAATCTTGAGGTGCTCAATTTCAATGAGAATGGAGATTTCAACTTATGGCAGCTGCCGGAGAATATACACACTCTGACAAAGCTCAAATCCATGGTCTTGACAACATGCATGGTACAAGGGAAGATCCCAACATCAATAGGAAACATGACTTCCCTTGTTGATCTTGAACTGAGTGGAAATTACCTGGTGGGTCAAATTCCAGCAGAGATTGGATTGCTCAAGAATTTGAAGCAATTGGAGCTGTACTACAACCAACTCATTGGTAACATACCTGAGGAGCTCGGAAATCTCACAGACCTCACTGATATGGACATGTCAGTCAATAAGTTGACTGGGAAGATTCCAGAGTCAATCTGTCGGCTTCCCCGGCTTCAAGTCCTGCAGCTTTACAACAACAGCCTTTCAGGAGAGATCCCAACTGTGATTGCAGACTCAAAAACACTGAGCATGCTGTCACTTTATGACAATTTCCTGACTGGAGAAGTTCCAAGAAATCTGGGGAAATCATCAGCTATAGTTGTCCTCGACTTGTCAGAGAACCAACTTTCTGGTCCATTACCAACAGAGGTTTGCAGGGGAGGTAAGTTGCTCTACTTTCTTATTCTGGAAAACCAGTTTTCTGGAGAAATACCAGACAGCTATGCAGGATGTGAGTCTCTTCTTCGATTTCGGCTTAGCTTTAATCGTTTGGAGGGCTCGATACCTGCAGGACTTCTTAATCTTCCCCATGTTTCCATCTTTGATCTGGCTTACAACAATCTGAGCGGTCAGATTGCTGATACAATTGGGAGAGCCAGAAATTTGTCTGAACTTTTTATCCAAAACAACAGCATTTCAGGTGTTCTACCCCCTGGAATCTCTGGAGCAATAAGTCTGGTGAAGATTGATCTCAGTAATAATCTTATTTCTGGTCCAATTCCTTCAGAAATTGGAAAATTAAAGAAGCTGAATTTACTGATGTTGCAAGGCAACAAGCTCACTTCTTCCATTCCTGATTCACTTTCTTTGTTGAAATCACTCAATGTTCTTGATCTCTCCAACAACCTCTTGACTGGAAATATCCCTGATAGTCTTTGTGAATTGTTACCAAACTCTATCAACTTCTCAAACAATAAGCTTTCAGGTCCTATTCCAGTCCATTTGATAGAAGGAGGGCTAATAGAAAGCTTTTCTGGCAACCCTGGCCTTTGTGTGAAAGTCTATGTTAACTCATCTGATCAAAATAGGTTTCCCGTATGCCCACAACACTTCAACAGAAAGAAAATAAATTCCTTTTGGGTAGTAACAGTTTCAGTAGTTATTATTCTTATTGGAGCTATTCTCTTTCTGAAGCGCCGATTTGGAAAAGAAAGAGCAGAAGTGGAACATGATGAGTCTCTATCCTCATCATTCTTCTGCTATGATGTGAAGAGTTTTCATCGAATAAGTTTTGACCATCGTGAGGTCATTGAAGCTATGGTTGACAAGAACATAGTAGGCAATGGAGGATCTGGGACAGTTTACAAGATCGAGTTGAGTAGTGGGGACGTAGTTGCAGTGAAGAGACTATGGAGTAAGAAAACAAAAGAATCTTCAGAAGATGATCAGTTTGTTATACACAAGGAGTTGAAAACTGAGGTGGAGACTCTGGGTAACATAAGGCATAAGAACATTGTAAAATTGTTTTGCTACTTCTCAAGTTTGGATTGCAACCTGTTGGTTTATGAGTATATGCCAAACGGAAACCTTTGGGATGCTCTTCACAAAGGTTGGATCCATTTGGAGTGGCCTACTCGTCACCAGATCGCGCTAGGGATTGCACAGGGTTTGTCATATCTCCACCATGATCTGATGCCTCCAATTATTCACAGAGATATTAAGTCCACCAACATACTGCTTGATGTGAATTACCAACCCAAAGTTGCAGATTTTGGCATAGCAAAGGTTTTACAAGCAAGAGGAGGGAAAGATTCCACAACCACTGTTATCGCTGGGACATACGGTTACTTAGCCCCAGGTACTTTATTTTCTGATTAAACTAGATAAGATTTTATTAAACATTCACAATGACATGAAAGATGATGCAAGAAATGCTTTCATGTGTGATCAATAATGCTAGGCTCACTTAGTTTTTTCATAAAATGTTATGTCCATGACTCCATATAGATGTCAGTTAGAAAAAAAATGAAGTCCAGCGCACAGATTTGAATGAATGAAATACTATCAAGTGGGTTGGTGCACGAGACTGGTGTTATTTTATGACTTCTATTACTTATTACTTTGTTGCTATTACTTGTTGCTTGTTGTGTTTTGATTTATGGCTGTTATCACTTGTTGCTTTCACTAAGCTGCATCTTGGTACAAGGGAATTTATTTAAAGGAAAACCAAAAGGGTAGTTCCTCAAATCAGCAGTGTGCTTATTTTTAATGTCAATTACCCTTTTGCCTTACTTTAGTCATTTATCCACACGGACTTAAAAAGTTTACACAGAATGTAATGCTGAATGTAATTGGTGCTTTGTAACAGAATATGCATATTCATCCAAAGCTACAACCAAGTGCGATGTCTACAGTTTTGGGGTAGTTCTAATGGAACTGATAACTGGGAAGAAGCCGGTAGAGGCAGAGTTTGGTGACAACAAGAACATCATATACTGGGTTTCAAATAAAGTGGATACTAAAGAAGGAGCCATGGAGGTTTTAGACAAGCGATTGTCAGAGTCATTCAAGGAGGAGATGATCCAAGTTCTTCGAATTGCCGTTCGATGTACCTACAAGGCCCCTTCTCTGCGTCCAACCATGAAGGAAGTGGTTCAGTTGCTGATCGAGGCAGACCCTTGCAGATTTGATTCATGCAAGTCATCAACCAAGACCAATGAGGCATCAAATGTAACAAAGGTTAAGAACCCTTTTGAGTTATGATTTGCATGAAGAGGTTTGGTTGGTCCCACCATCCCAAGGTGAAGTATTATAGATACTAATAGATAACCATGGTCCCTCGCAAACTAATCTGGGGGACTTGGTCATAAAGATAACTTAATTACTCTCCTAGCTTTTCATGAAAGTGGCTTGTAGATTCTATCTCTTTCTCTTTTGCTTTCTTTTGCTCTTGTAAGGATTTGAGCTATTTAGTCACTATAACTGCTTGACAGTAACGCTGATCAGCATCCATATTACAGAGACCTACCGATGAATGATCATATCCTTAGCTTTTATGAATTTTGTTCTTTCCTCTTTTAACTTTTGCTCCTTTTCTATTCGAGTGGGATGGGAAAGGAGTGGAAGGTTGTGAACTGTGAGAGGCTTCTTTTATGCATCAAAAAGTGGGATCCTGATTCTGAATTTTAATAACTAAAGGTAAGAAGGCATGATTCTATATGGAGAGGACACTTAAGCTTAGCTATCCAATGAGCAGATAGTTGGACCTGATTGATAGATGAGCATCTTTGTCACCATTTATGTTAAGGACGGAGGAGAAAGTAGTGAATAATTTGTCTGTTGTTTCTTTCTATTTCTACATCAATTTGATTGAATTTGTTTTGGGTCAAAGGTGCATGCACAGAAATGCACCAAACATATTTCACCATAGATAGTGAGCCATGAACCTCCTTCCACACAAGTTGGAAAAAAAAAAAACTTCTATGAATAAATGTATTCTAAATGAGACATTCAAATCGATTTCACCTAAATATTCTATCACTAGCTAGCTAGTTTTCTTCTATGCTGTTATAGCTAGCAAGATCATGCTATAAGTAATAGCATCTTCAACCTAAAGTTTATCATTACTTAGGTTTTATAAGGTCACCAGCCATACACATTAAGATTTTTAACCATTTTCTTCTAAAAGCATATCATATCAAGTAAACAAACACTCTCAAAACAGTTGGTTCATTTCATACAAACATTGAGATAAAAAGCAGTCACCCATTTGGTGCATATTAGAGTCATCTCTGCAAAGACAAGTTGTGACAAGCATATATATATCATGAATCATGACCAAATGTAACACGTTCATATGTCTGCAACTGTGTGAGCACATCACACTTGAAGGTGTGTCTATGTCAATCTTTGTGAGTGGTATGTGGGGTTTTCGTAGCAGAATACGATTCATGGAGACAAATATTAGTATCTTTTGGCATGGTGGAGAGCCCATATACAAAAAGCAAGAAGCTTTAACTGGATATATCAGCTCAAAAAAGGAAGAGTTCTTGAATGAAAAGACAGGGTATCAGGGCAATGCACATACATATAGCTGTAATAACAAGTCTCATTCAGTAATTTTATCGAACACTTGGTGGGCATCTTATGAGTGACCATTGACTCCATAATTTGCAAAAGTTAACCTAATCATAACTCTTATCACTGAAAACAAAGTTGTTCAAAGTTTACATGACATCCATACCTGATTGTACGGAAAAAAATTCTTATTGAAACCCACCCAGAACCTGAATTGACAGAAATGAGTATAAAAACAACAAATTAGTGATTGTTGGCTGAACAAAACAGTGACATTCATAAACAAAATATAGAAGCTAAACAACAATCATGACAATGATTACTATGTCCACTGACTGATGCAAATGATTAAGTTTGAATGTGGATAGTGTGATCCATGATGCTAGAATAGTCATGCAACCCAAGTAAGGTGGTTTTCTGGGGTTGAAAATCATACCATAGTAGAACTTATACATGTGTTCCACTTCACAGTTCACAGTACTAGTACTAGTAGTAGCTACTGTATTTCGGTAGTGCTATAGGGACATGATCATGAAGAATAGGATTAGGAATCGCCTTGTGGTGTGGTATGACTCTTCATCTCTTTCAAAGTTTCAACAATGAACAGATCCCACGCACTGAACTTGATAGTCTTCTGTTTGTACGGGACGGGGAACTGCCTATGGGGTCATCCTAATAGTTTGGACTGGCCAACACCGAGTTTGAAACTAGCTTTTAATTTTTATTTTTCTTCTTTTTTTCATCCCAATACATAGTTTGAATGAGTACTTTTATTTTTAGGATATGTTACATGGTGAAGATTTTTTTTTTTTTTCTGTTTTTTTTTTTTTTAAAGGGACGGTTGTCAATTCATTAAGAGTAAAAGTAGATAACAACATATCATGACTCACTCATAGAATAATAACGAAAAAAACCTTACTTCTCTCTAGCCGTCGTTGCTACCCTAGCGTCTTCTCTAACTTTTCAAGTGTGCTCGTCCGGCAGTGGCCCAACGTCACTGCCAGCCTCTGGTAGTGGTGATGTTGCGGTGTTGCCGGACGAGTGGTGGCCTACAGAGTTTGGTGGTGGTTCTTGAGCTTCTAGACGGGGAGGAAACTAACATGGTCACCCGTTTTCATCCCTTTTTCTATCCTCTTTGGCTGTTTGCAGGTCGCGGCTAAATTCCGGGGCAGTGGTTGGAGGCTGTAGAGGCGTTGCGTGTATTGGGTGTCCCATATCCGATCAGCTCGGGCTTGGTGGGCATCCAAATTCGTTTACTTAGGTGGCGGCGGCGATGGGAGGTGGCTTTCCTGGAAGGGCGGCGACGAGGGGTCGTGGCTGCTGCTCGGGGCTTTCATGCTGCTCGGGGTGGAGATGGGTTTGGGCTTGGTTTGCCTTGTTGGGCTTCAACCTTGGGCTAGGTTCTCCTTTGGCCCATGATTGTGCTACTGGTCCAGCAAATTTTATTTTCTAGTTTTTTGTCTAGGCCTTTTTTGGTGATCTAGTGGGCTTTGTCCCAATCTAGTTTAGTTTTTTTGCCTGCAATTGGATTTGGGTCTTTGTTGGCTTAATTCTTAGTTTCTCTAGTTGTACACCAATTGAGGTCTTTAGGCGACTAGATTTACTATAAAGAAGAGTTACAACCTGTTTGCAATGAGGGTTACCGGTCAATTTGTTTGGCGGCTTGTGTCATCTATGATTTTGGTATGAGACAACAATTGATGTAACGTGTCTTCATGGATGAGTAATGAAATTCTCTATTCTTAAAAAAAAAAAAAAAAAAAAAAAAAAACTTATCTATGTCTGCCCTAAGAGGGGGATTCTCATGGCATGGTTGAAGAGTAGGTGATTCTAACTACTTAACTATGAGAGGACATTGAGGTAGATAGGGAGTCGAACTAGTGGCAAGGAGTAAGGCTTGCGCTTAACAAGCAATAGGAGACAAAGTAATAAGTTGACAAGTAACTCCATCAATTAATGTTGCAGTAGTGGAGTCACGCACTTTGACTACCACAACACCACAGTTAGTAGTCTTGTACCATGAAGCATCACAATTTAACTTCTAGATGTTTGAATGGGGAATAGACAGACCAATGAGATGAGTGATGGGGAGGGGAGGACAGAGAATTAGTGGGAGTGCATGAATGAGTTTTTGGGTTGCTGAAATTTACATGCTATCATTAGTGTTCCAAAAATTCTAATAGTGGCCCAAAGACCAAAATGAACCTGTATATGTTACAATATGATACTGAACAATAAATAATAAATCATTATGTGCTTCAAGCATCATTGAAAGAGTTCATAGTCATGGGACTATATTAATAAACACCCAAATCTGATATGCACGAGTATAAGATAATTTTTCTTCTATTTTTCAGTTCTTGAAAGGGGCAAGTATGTTATTTCTTTTTGCTTATGCTAACTAATTTTCATGCAGAAAAGATTGAAGCTAGTTTGCTAACGTACACTCAAAACAGTACGTGACTTTGAATTTATTATTGCATATATATGAGTTGCATGTTTAGATAATTAATTCATTCTTGAGTTAATTGTAGAACTTGTTTTATGATTTATGATGAGTACTGTCTATATATGCAAATAAATGTCTCTATGCAGGTTAATTTGGTAACTAACTGTTGCTTATGTTAGTAAACAACAACTCAAGGTTCTTCCAGTAATTTTGTTGTTTAAAATGGATAAGTAATTAGTTGATGCTTTTAATGAATTGATTGAAAAGCCATAAGATATCAACTGTTTTTGTGACTTATTGAGAAGGTTAAGGAATATGGAGTCATATATAGCACTTCTTCTTTAGCATTCTTTATAAGCCATCAAGTTTGAACAAACCAAAGCTTGTATCTTGTGCTTTAGGGCTATGACCGTAGCTTCCATAGAAGGTATTTTCTTTACATAGTCTCAAGACACAAGGATAGCACATTATGGGTTAAATAAAAACACATTCAGATACTTGAGTTTCTTCTCCTGCCATATAGGTGATGATTGACTCTCTTATACCATGTTTTATTTAATTTGGTCTTGTGATTCAGCATTCAGTTATGCCATGACTTCTACTCATAAGTGATGTTTGGCATGTACGTTTACGGAAAATCTCTATTTTTGGGACTTAATGTAATTTTCAGTTTATCATATTGCATTGTTGTTATTGTTGATTATTTATGCTCAATTTGATTATTGGTTGTTTTGTTGTTTTCTGTGTTACTTGAGACTTAAGCTTTCTCATAAAATTTGACAGTAAATATTTACTTTTGAGCAAATAAACTTAGTCAACTATTTTAATGTTTCTTAAGTTCCTACTTTAGATGCGTAGGATCGGTGGGAGCATTATACATTTGTCTTTTGTTGGATATCTAGTTTATTAAATCAATGCTTCAGTTCAGTGTTATAGTAGCAAACACCTTGAGATATGATCTATTTTAATTTTTGGTTGTGGACCATGTACATATGCATTTTAGTTATGGCAGGTACTTAAGCACATGTATGAATTTTTATGGTATCAATTGAGGTTCTATGAGTTGGGAAACTACTTTAGTCGTTTTGGGGTGACTTGCATATAAGCATGTTCTTTCCTTAGTTTTATAACTTGATTAAGCTTGTATTAAGTTTTGAAGTTTGCACACTTAGTAGTTGCTTCATTGATTTGTGTTAATTTTGTTATTGAATAAGTAATGATGATCCAAGTGGCAGAATGTAAGAATTATTTGTGGGCTCATCATTATTTATATGATAAATAACAAGTTAATGAATTTGCTGTCCAAATTCAGTTATGGCAGCTACGACTGCTGTCCTAAACAGTATTACAGATGGAATAAAGTCTTCCAAAGGGGATTCTTCTCAAACCATCTCCCCCACCATTGTGTCGCAACCCCCTCCTTCAGACTGTGTTAAAATTAATTTTGATGGCTCTGGTGTTTGGCTCCAATTTTGTTGCAGCTGGTCAACAGTCTCTTTTCTTGCGCGGGCGTGCCAGCACCGTCGGGTGCGGTCGTCGGGGGTGTCCCTTGACCTGACTTCTGTTAAGCAATTGTAGACGAGGAGAGCACCAACCTCGTCGCTGGATTCTTTGTGCCTCGTGGCGATGACTTTTGCTGAGCTTCTTGAAAATCACAATCGATACTCGATGTTGTAGATCGAGCAGAGCGAGAACCACTGGGAAGTGAGGAGAACTTGCTAAAGCGTGACTTTAGCTTGGCTGGGTTGCTAGGGCGTTACCCTTGCTTGGCTGGTTCTGTAACCGTTGTGGTTGCGGCACTACCGTCGGCTCCCGAGGAGACTAGGACCGAAGTACGTTGGCAGAGGGTTTGGTGGCACTGAAAGTCGGCTTCTGAGAAGACTAGGACTAGGAGTGTGATCACCGGTAAGAGAAAGAGAAGGAGAGGAGTTGCTCTTAGAGAGGTTGCTCTAGAGAGAACTTAGATCATTTTAGAGATGTTTTGATGTTGTGAATGTGTGTTTGAGAATGGGAGGAGAATGTGTTTATATAGGGAAGAAAAAGAAGAGTGAAATGATGAGCGGAAGAAAAATAATGAAAGTGGAGTATGAAGGTGATTTGTAAAATATGGAAAAGATAGAGAAATGATGAAATGAAAGCAAAGCATGAAAGTGCAGAAACATGGAAGTGATGATGATCTATTAAAGAGATTGTAGTAGAGAAATATATCCAAGGAAAAAAAGAAAAGCATCTAGCTTTCTTCATGTGGGTAGGAAACATGAACATGTGAATATTAAGCTGGTTTTAGGTCAGTTTCTGCCCCTTTATTCCTTCAATTATTTCTCCAACAAGACTTCAGAATGAGCCTTCGACTTCTTCATAAAAAATGTTCCACTATGAGTGTAGATCATCCTGAAAAATTTTCAGAGCTTTATTCCATGCGGTTGGGCCGGAAATGCTGCTGGACCTCTTACAGGTCCAGTTTTCCAGTTTTGCTTCTGTAGAAAATTGGACTGATTGTTTGAAGGCCTTACACTCAAAACTAGCTCTGGCACTCTTCATAAGAAATGATCCTTGGAATGTCTAGTATTAATCTGGAAAGTTTTAGCTCATTTAGATTTCATTTGGTTAGTCTGCCGCCCCTACTTCCTTGTTTAGCTCGGTTTCTCCTAGCCGAAGTAGGAAAATGTGCTAAAGTTAACTTTTCATGCTTCCATGCTTCCATAGTAGGCTTTATTTAGCCTCTAAATATATATTTCGAGCTTGTCGACAATATATAGCTTGAGCCACTGACATTGGCTCAATTTCTCCAACACATGCCTTGTCAGGCCAAAATGTTCATTTTGGGTCCAAACATCTGGCCACAGAAGTTCTACCGCTGGAGGTTTCATAATCCGTGATGCTGATGGAAAACCCCTTTTCGCAGCAACCAGAGGTTTTGGAAGTACCACAGTTCCAGTAGCTGAGGCGACTGCCTTAAGAAACAGCCTTGCTAGTGCACTGCAACTCAACTATTCACATGTTGTAGTAGAAGGAGATTCAAAGCTCGTGATTGATGCAGTCAAAGGTGTAATCCAACCCCCTTGAGAATTACAAAGATTGTTCAAGACATTCGAAAGCTAGTGACCAGATTTTCCTAAATTTCCGTCAGACACGTTTTCAGAGAAGCTAACTTTGTAGCTGATGCAAAAGCATATTTAGGGCATTCCTCCTTTGACGGTTTCTCGTGGACTAACTCTGTTCCGAGAAATGCGTCAAATGCTTTATTGTTTGATGTTGTAAACAATAGATGCCATAAAGGCTTCTGTCTTTAATTATAGTCTTTTTGTATATAAAAAAAAAAAGTTAATGACTTAAGAATAAAGTGACTGAGATTGTATAGAGATTCTAATCCTGTTACAATATGAACATTGTATCTGTTTCTATATTAATTAGGGAAACTTAATATAATGGAATATGGCGTACCGTGTAAATCCTTTTTTTATTTATTTCAGATGTCCAAATCAGAGATTTCAGAGGTGAAGTTGTATCAAATATCGATATCGGAAAAAAAATTCATTTATCATGCCAAACATCCGCCAAAAGAACCATCGCCAAGTTTGCAAGGGGATCCCAAAGAAATTAAGTCACGACTAGCTAGCGAATTATTTCAGATCCAAGAAGAGAGCAAGATAGAAATCCCCAACATTTTTAAAACACATGCCTCCCTGATCGTTTTGTAACTTGATATGAGCCCAGCTTTTTCAATGGATGCTTGATTCTCCATCTTTTCCCCACGAAAACTTGGCTAAAACAAAATTGATCTCTTTGCAAAGAGAGTTAAGAAATTGCAAACACGTCATCAAATAGGTCAGTATAGTCAAGGCAACATATTTTATCATAATTTCTTTTCTAACTTGAGTAAGAGAGGCTTGCTTCCAACCATGTATCTTTCTGGTAATAGCTTCTCTAACACAAGCAAAGCCTTTTTTTTTTTCTTAGCGAATAGCGACCCCAAACTGTAGGCAGCCCCAATTAAGTGCCCGAATTTGTTATTGCTAAAATAGAGAGAATGAAACTGAGAGAGGTGATGTCAACCGGAAAAGTATAGGGGCTGAAGAAGAGAGATGACGTTTCATAATTGACAAGGCCAGAGGCTAAACTATAAGCCTGAAGGATTAATATAGGAGAGGTAGTGACGGTTCGCTGCAGTAGCTTGGAAGAAAAATAATGCGTCATCAATAAATAGCATAATTTTATTCCCGGAGAGCCCCAAGCTGATCGGTGTAAGGTGGTTAATTCAAAAGTATAAGCCTTACAAACAATGGTAGAAACAACATCAGACAAAAAGAGAAAGGTAAAGCGACGGGGGTCTGATGGTTGTAATTCTCATGAGGAGAGAAAGAAATTGATTGGCTTACCATTAAGTAAAATGGAGAGTGAATTTTTATCAAGTGAATCCGGGGATTTGCGAAACTCAATTTAAAGAAAACGACTTCTAGAAAATCTCATTTTAATCAATCATAAGTCTTTTTTTTTTTTTTTTGAGGAAAAGAGATAACTTCATTCATTTATCCATGGCCAGAAGGCACGTACATCAGATGCTGTCTTACACCAAAATCATAAATGGTATAAGCTACCGAGCAAAGGACATGTGACCCTCACTGCTAACACATTCGCTCATTTATAAGCCTAATCATATGAACACAAGTCCAAACTATCTAAATCCTTGTAATAGCAACCCTAGCCGCCTAGAGACCTCAATTGGTGTACAGCTAGTGAAGCAAACTTAAACAGCAAGAGACCATATTCAGATGCTAGACCGAGAGACACTAAATAGTGTAATCGAACCAAACATCCTGCATAAATTCACCCGGGTCCCAAATCCAAGCCCAAAGAGAAATCTGACCCAACAGAAACTTGAATTGGGCCCCACAACAGCCCAACATTCTGGAAGCCAGAGGTGATATGGGCACCCAGCGCTGGGCACCCAGAGATGGTCGTCGTCCGTCAGTCACCCAAAGCTTCGTCTGCACCCAACAAAGGCGCCAGCCTCCCTGGATGAAGGATCCGATCAGCCAAGCCATCGACTCTGGGTCCCAAATCCAGATCTTCCATAGGGTTCGTGGGTACCGCATCGCACTGATCTGAAAACCCAAGAACAAGATGCCCAGATTCAGTGCTTGAGTCCGATCATCGCCGCCATACGTCTGCAGCCACAGCAGCCACAATACCTTCCACCACAGCAAGATTCTGGTTCCTGTGCCTCCATCGAAAATCTTCCAATCCCTAAAAGAAGGAAGATGCCGCTCCAGCCCGATATCGGGTCTCCTCACCCAGCCTAGGAGTTGTCCCCGCCGTGGTCGCCGACGGAAACTGAGCCATACCAAACAGCCTGTAATCCGCCTCTCCCCGACACGAGGAAAGAGCTGATCAAAAGTCAGCCTCAAACGTAGAGCAAGTGGAGGCGGCAGAGTCCTCCCTGGAAGCCGCACCAAGGGAGCGGCGCTAGGGTTCGCCGAGGAAAGGCTCTCGACTCTCATTTTTTTGTTTATAATTTGATGGTTTATAACTCCGCTCGGAAATCTTATATATGATGAGGTTGTGGTTCCATCAATCATAAGTCTTTTATTTAGTCATCATTGTAAATTACTTAGATATATGGTTGAAAATGTCACTCTTTTTATGTACTAAATAATAAATAAAGGGCTAAATACTGATTACTACCCTGTAGTTTGGGTCCAAAATCAATTCAGTCCTTGTACTTCTAATTTCATCAAAAACACCCCTGCACTTTCAATTTTGATCTAATAGGTCCAATCTGTTAGTTTTCCATTAATTGAGTCCGTTAACTTGCTGACGTAGCTCATTGAGTCCTTGTACTTCTAATTTCATCAAAAACACCCCTCATGAGGCCTATGTTTTATGATGTGGTGTTGAGGTGGTATGCATAGTTAGTTTAGGAGTGGGTCTCACTATTAGAAATCTATCAAATAAAAAGTTTTTTAAACAAATAACTCAACTATAATTGGAACCCACAACAGAAAATTAACGAATTGGACCTATTAGATTAAAATTGAAAGTATAGGGGTGTTTTTGATGAAAATAAAAGTTCAGGGACTGAATTGATTTTGGATCCAAACCACAAGGTAGTAACCAGTATTTAGCCCATAAATAAATGTACAATTGCAATATTTCATGAGTGTGTGAAATGTCAAGACTTTGTCTACTTTCAATGTAAAAATGCAAAGAAATAAAAAAGATTACAAAGGAATGGGGGTGCATGGCAGAGACTCTGTTGTCTTGCTGTATGTCTTAATTCCACCAAGACTAGAACCGTTGGGAGGTCTTTTGGTTTATTTCTATTTAGGGCATCTCCAACGGGTGGCATTTTGGCTTCGGCTTTTGTGGTGAGCATCTCCAATTTTGTTGGGAATGAAATAATTTCATTGAGGGACAAAGCCCAAACGGCCCAGCAGAAGCATCTCCAATCAATCCCCATGTTTAGTCATTTTGACTTATGAGTCAAAACTTTAGCCAAAATGACTAAAGAATGAAGAACGAAAGCCATTTTGGCTTCAGGAGGAGACGTGGGCCCCAGCTGCACATGGCATTAAAACCAAAGGTCATAAAATCAACGGTTTAGATTTAGTCTTCAATTATTCTATTTAAAATGAAAGGTTCAGATTAATTCATTCTAAAAATATAATATATATATATATATATATATATATATATATATATATATTTTTACTAATTTCTAATCTAACGGTGGAAAAATACCATGGATTAAAATCAACGGTTAATATAAAATAATTGTGTTTTAAACCAAAAAAACCTTGAAAAAATAAAAGAAAATTTTCTAAAAATTCAGAAAAAAAATTTAATAATAAATTAATGACGATATATTATATAAAATAATTATGTATGATATATTTATGAAATGACTTTAGCTTGTAACTAAAATAGGTTGGAGATGCAAAATATGAATGAATAGTAATGACATTAGGGGAGTCAAATTTTACATTTGACTTTGGCTTTTGACTCCATTATTGGAAATGCTAGGCTGTTGGGTCTTTTCTCATTAGTCTATTAATTTCCATTGATTTTCAATTTGAATTATTGCCACCACCACCCAGTACTCTACTGATGGACGTTAAGACCACCATAGCTTTAATTTAATTTTTCTTTTCTTTAAATTTTATTTGGCCCAAACTAGGCGCAGGACGGCTAATGTGCATATATGGCCTATATATGTTATTACAGACATTTATTGGCGATTTGAACACTTAATTAACTACAACTACAACACCCATCTACCACCATCTTCTCAGAATTGAGTTATTAATTGTTTGCTTTTGTACATTCAGATGCTGACCAGATCCATAATAATGTAGCTCTCAGTAGCAACTGAAGCAATCAGAATTCAGAAATGTAAAGAAAGTGAAAACAGATGGAAATGGGATGTTTGTTTTGGGGACAACAATTCTGTGGGGCTCCTCAGAGATCTGACTAAGTACGTAATTAAGGTTTGCCCCTCTCAGTTCACTGCTCTGAGATTGGAAGCAGAAATTACATGAAAATAGAAAGGATCCGGATCCTCTCCTTGGCTAAGAAAAGATGGATGGGGATCTGCTAGAGTTGGTTGAGTGTCATGGGTTCTAATTCGAAGCTCAATAAGAGAGAAACTAGAACCTCGATCTTTACAACTCGGTAATAAGTGCATAAGGAGGTTGAAGGTGGAGTCACATATACTCAAAAGACGTTATAAGATATCATTGCTTGATGCCCACATTAGTTAGATGAGGCATGTTCATCCCATTTCTTGGTTCTTAAATGTATTCCATGCACCTCTTGTTTCCAGAGTATGTAGATGACCTGAGAGAAAGAGCAAAGGAAGCTGCTTATTAATGGGGGATTCCTACTCGGCAATCATCGACATTATGATGCGTTGCTAGGTTGAACAAATTATAGCCCCTCTCATAGTGAGACTTATATCTTGAATGCTAATACAGACCCGCACCAGTATGTGTGCATATGCTCACACTGAACACTAACACAAGGATAAAGCACAATCTAAAAGCTTTATAAAGACAAAAGAAACACAAACCCTAGGAGTACACATAAGGCGTCACTTTGTAAAATCGACAAGGAAGATTTATAGACCACTTACACACAAAATTTACGCTATTTAATCCAAGTAAAAGTAATGCTAAGGAGTCTCATGTAAGGCCCATGATTCACGGCTTTAATCTTAAGTGACTGGTGATTTTTATGTTTTAAATCCACATGATATATCTTGCCGCATCACAAAATTGCAACATCAACTTTATATTTTTATAATTTAGTTTAGACTTTATCCGCAAAAGAAAAAATTATTTAATCCAAATCATACGTTAAACTCTAGATATAGAAAGGAATTGAAAAAGTAGACCGTGGAGTGTGTACAAACTAAAGTCGAACGAAAGCAAACTCCAACGACATTCTCAAATGAGAAAAACCATCTCTATCTGCAACGAGAACAATGGAACGTCCTCCGGCCTCTGTTACCCCATCGTTGAAACCCCACGATAACCATAGCAGCGTCAAAATACCAAGGTCCACATTTGAAAACCCTAGACTCTGCCGACGCTGACATAAGAAAACAACCCTGCCCTTTCGTTAATTATCGCCGCCCCTCTAGTACTGTAGCTCATGTCCTCCCACATTAATGGGTCATGAATTATGGACAATATTTGTCCCATGAACGCGGATGAAATAACCACAATTCATGACCCCTCGATCAAATCAACCCAACTTCACAAAAATGACAAGAACAATAAGCGATAATAGTTCAACATCTAGCGATAGCTAGTAGCCAAAAACATTAATCACAAATTACAATAGCCTCCAAAAAAAGGGTTGTGAAAGTGACTAATCAGACAGTCTCCGTAGTAATTGGTGCCCAATTCCATATGTGAGAGGCCTAACTGGTCTGGCATGCAACAGAGTCTGAGTGGAATGCACCACACTACATGCTAGCTCACTGGTGTGCATGTCTTGTCTATCCTAACTTACTATACTTCGATACAGAGATGTTCCCCTGGTCAGCAGCTGATCAGGGATTTTATGGTCAATCACCGTCCGATTGAAATCGAACGGTTGACAACTCTCTAACTTTTTAAAAGATGAAAGCTGTCAACCGTCCGATTTCAATCGGACGGTGATTGACCATGAAATCCCTGGTCAGCTGCTGACCAGGGGAACATGACTCTACTTCGATATCCATATCCACCTGCCAATGTAGCTACAGGCAGGCTTAATTCGCCGAGGTTTATGAAGTGCGGCGAGCTATATGGCATGGAATCGGACCAGTGATTTGAGCTTGCTGCATTCAGATTTGAAGGCACCATCTCTGTCACAAAGATGGTTAATTGTGCCTTTATGATTCTTGTTGGGTTGGTCTTGGAAGGTCTCAATTAATTAATAATCAATCACTTCGGTGTACGAAACGCAGCGCTGGCGAGAACACATAACCAGTACGTGGAGCCATTAAAATGACCACAGGAAGTTCCATTTTACAGACTCAATGAGAGAGAGAGAGAGAGAGAGAGAGAGAGAGGTGCTTAATTTGAGGAGGTTTGATTGATAATGCATGCAATAAGACTGAAATGGGAACAGTGTAAATTTTTCTTCTTTGTTTTTTCTTCTTCTTTGTTTTGAAAGAAAGAAATTGCATTAAAATTTAAGCAATTGAGATATGGAGATCATAGGACGATTGTAAACCAAGTTAAGTATATAACAAACAATTTCATAGGACGATTTTTTTTTTTTTTTTTCCTTCAAAGTACTCAACTTAGAATGGCATGTGGTGTAATAATGAATAGCCATTAATTGGATGTAATAAATCCCAATCTGTGAACAACTTTTGGTACATGCATGGAACCAGACATTCTACGTCACTGAAAATGTCAGAAGGTCAAGATTGGGACATTGATGCATCATGTCCTTCTGTGACTCTTAAAAGTCCCACTTTGTTTCTGAAATACAATGAAGGAATATGTTTTTCTTATTTTGGCAAACATAAGGTGAAAAACTGAAAATGCAATACTGAAGTCTATTTTCTTGCAGGAAAAAAAAGCTCTGATTTAATGAAACATCATATCAAATAGTATTATGACATTAATTTCATTCGGTTAATAAAGGCAATGGAGAAGGTCGTGAAATTATTTAGGTTTAACATGAACCTAGCCCTGTTCATGAAATTATTCTTCATTTTCATTTTCACTCCCGAATTCTCATTAATATATAGATGGTTAATTGTGCATGGTTGATTTGAGCTTGCTGCATTCAGATTTGAAGGCACCATCTCTGGCACAAAGATGGCTAATTTCATTTTAATAACAATTTAATAACAACAATGCAGTTAATCCCCATGGTTGAAATATATTATAAAATAACAAAGGATTTGATGTTGGTATGTGCTGATATGGTTAGGCTGAATAGATCTTTTTTTTTTTTTTTTTTTTTTTTTTTGAAATAATGGTAATTCCATTGATAATAGTGCATGCCAAGAAGGCCATTACATACCCATCCGCTGACACATAACAATGGCCAGGCAAGACTTCATGGAGGAGCCACAGTGATACATAGGATAGACAAACTATATTTGAACTTATCGCTCGCATAACAGCGAGCCTATAAGCTATGAAAAAACATAGCAAATAGACAAGCTAAAACAAAACACTCATCAGGTTCCTAATACAAGGGAATTAATTGTAATTAGACAAAAAGCTAAAAACATAGGTTTGGGCCAAGAGCCAAAACCCTAGCCCAAAATAGTAATGGACTAGAGCAGAAACCAGCCCAATATTTTGTGGCCCAATACGGTAGTCCAGCAAGAAAATTGCACCAGGCCCATCAATTCGGTACGGTCCAGTCCACCTTTTCCTCCTCTCCCCCGACGTGCATCACCGTCCGGCCAAGTTCCTGTTGACACACAGCACCCGGCCTGCGTCTTCTCGATCGCCCTGCCACGCCATCATCCCGGCGATCCAAGCCTTCCCGAGCTACGCTGATGTGACGTACACCAGCACAGCGCGAGCTACGCTGCCGTGACGTACACCAGCACAGAAAAACGATATGGATCCAGGCCTCGAATTTCCACCGCCATCGATCAATATCCATGGCAACGCCGATCCAAGAACCCAACAACATAGATCGCCACCGAACAGTAACGCATGAACTCCGCCGTCGCCAACCTCCCAGCCAAAACCTTATGACAAAACCCGAGCAAATCCTCCGACTGAGTCCTATGGGCATTAGATCTCCCGTCCGGCAGTAAACCCCATGACTGCGGCAAGGCCGGAGGCCCACCCCCATGTCCGGGCGCCGCCGGACGAGAATGAGAATTCGAACGGCGTAGGCCTTAGGGTTTCCCGAGGTGAGAGAGAAACTTTTCTGTCATGACCCTATGTGGATAGGTAACTATAGTTGGCTGAATAGATCTTATAAATATTCTCATAGAAAACAAAGTCTATTTAATTATTAAAAAAAACATTTATATAATATTTTTATACAACTTACTATAGCCCGGAGGAATCGCAAAACTATCCCCACCCCATACATGACTTGAGAAATGAAATTTCGGAGATCCTCGTCTATGTTACCCAACTTAGCACACATGTCTCTCCTATGAGAATCAAATAACCAATGAGCAATTTACCCGATAAAAGATCTTGCATGTTCATAATTTTATTTTGTGTTCGGTCAACATTAAAATGTAACTCCCACATCTTCAAAAAAAAAAAAAAGGTGTATTTAGCTTTTTTTTTTTAGGAAGTATAAGAGATTTCATTAAATGCCGAAACCAGAACGGCACATACAAAAATATCCATATACTTTTACCAAAATCAGTAGTCAAGTATCTAAGGCTTTTTTTGAACCAAGGTGTCTCATGGACATATCATTAATAAAATAGGGTAAGACCAGAATGACCATTACATATCCTTCCGCTACCATCTACAGATAGGCAAGAAGTTGTGATGCAAACAAACACCACATTGATACATAGGCTAGGATCATTCATTAAACAAAGCTCATGCTCACTTATTAAAAGTAAGCCTATTCAAACTATGAAACAAAAACATAGTAAAATAGGCAAAGTCATACTACAAAAGCTAAATCTTTGTCTTGCCCGGCCCGTAGCATTAGGGCTAGAAGGCTTTCCAGAGTAGAGCATACTCATTACTTCCTCAGCAGGTATTTTCTTGGATTTGGATGAATTCTTATTCTTTGAGCCCAAGGGACGTCCCCTCTTCTTTTTTGCAGCCACCGGTACCCGTTCCTCCACCACCTTGGGCTCTTTGGGCATCATCACCTCCATGGGAACAAGCATGCCTCCCGGAGTTTCAACTAGACTAAGGGATTTAGCTGTAAATTTAGTAGGAAACTCAGGAACTTTAACCTTCTTTGTCACATTTTCCGTTGCCAACCCATCCATATTCATGTTAACAAAGAATCTTGGTTTCTTTGGAGAGGAGAAAGGGGACATCGGTCTGTTTCGCTTAAGATCCTTTGTATTCTCATCAAAGGGGATCAGAGCAAGAGAAGCCTCACTGCTAGAAGAGGTGCCATCAGTCCCATGATTTCTGATAACCACCGGCTTGCGTGGTTTGTTACCTTCAGTCGACCCAAAGAGATTACGCGCTATGGAAGGCAAGATCGGAGTTTGAATGCCTATGAATTTGAAAGCTCCATTCACAAATCTATTGTCAGCAAATCCCATGAATGAGTTTGGAATTTGCAGCCTCCGTGCCTCCCCATTATCCTTCTTGCCGGGTGACATCGCTTGGCAAAATCCTTGAGCATGATATATAAGATTGCATTTGCGACACTTACCAATCAGATTCTTAAAACAGAATGAGATTTCTTCCACAACCCCCTCAGCAAGTTTTAGGGTTTTCTTAGGAAAGAAGGGTTTTGAGATTTCATGACTTACATGGACGCGAACCTTACCGATGGAGTCCAGCAGCTTCTGATCGATCTCTTGGTACGAACCTGCAATGGAAGCCACATTCTTGATCATCCTTATATCCTCCAAGGCCGGTGGAATGTTACTAATGCGAACCTAGAAGAAAAGTAATTCCATCTGAACGGAAAGCAGCGGGGCAAGGCCATCATAGGCTTGCATCACCATCGGACCTTATTCCGGTCTTTGCGCAGGTCAAAAGTGAAGACAAATCTTTCTGGTTTTCGATCTTGCACCTTGAAGCCACCATCAAGCATCCAAACACGCCGGAAATGGTGTTGCAGGTCTGGGGCGCTAACTTTCTTCATCGTCAAGCGACGGGCAAGCAAGAAAGCTTGTGCTCCACGTTGAATTTTTCCTCCCTCCAGATGAGAGATGTCCAGCACCTCATATCCCGCCAGGGCGAGAGACGCAACGAAGTTTCCCGTAACCTCATCAATGGAAGCCATGTAGCAGTACAGATTGCCAACGAAGGCGTTAGGGTTTTGTTTCGTGCTTTGGGAGCGGCAGCGCAGCGCTATGGTTTTTTCGTCAAGTATCTAAGGCTTAGTTTGGTATTGATGTATAAATAATCAGCGGTGAATTAAATCAGTTGTGAGAATAATCAGTGGTAAATTAAATCAGTTAAGTGTTTGATAAATTAAATTTTTAATATTGTCTGCCGCATAAAAATTATAATCAAAATGTTTGGTAATTCATGATTAAATTATTGTGGCTATTTAAAATGACTAAAGTAGACATAAACATTAAACTACAGAGGTACAATCTTGTGGTGGCTCTTCCACAAACAGTTTAAATCAAAACCATTTGAATTGTCGTCGGAGTTAACCAAGCCTACGAAAATTGAGACCGTCTGGCTTATGTCTAGTGATGTCTTGGTACCTACAAATATCCATGGCTAATTAAACTGATTGATAAACAACCCATTGAGCAATTCATATGATTGAAAGAGTCCAAAGCTTCGAGATTGCTACAGAAGATATTTGAAGCGAAGACTCAAAGAATGAGTATTGGGATTATGGCAGTGATAGGTTCATGAATTCGCAGGTGATGAATATAATTGAAAGAATATTGAAACCTAACCGGAAGATGTGAAGGGATGTGATTATGTGAAAGAAAAAGAACGAAGAAGAAGGTCGACGAGAAGGATAAACTCAATATTGTCATTCAGAAAAAGTATTATTGGTGTTTGGGAAGTTTACTAAAGGGTTTTTGTCCATTTACACCATTTCTAGGGAATTTTTTTCTCACTTACCCCATTAAGTTTTTTTAATTCCCTCTTACCCAAAACACTCTAAGGAGATCTTCCCTAATACCCCATTAAGATTTTATTTTTGTTTTTAATGTTTTTTAATACCATTTTACCCTCACCCCTTTGTTACTTAGAGAAAGAGAGAGAGAGAGAAAAACCATAGGAGACTTCACCAGAACCCGTCACCGGGCGCCGGATTCTGGCAAACTTTCGCCGGATTCTGGCAAACTTTCGCCGGATTCCGGCCACCGATCGCCAGATTCCGGTCGCCGGAATCAGGTAATTGGCCGCCGCCTACCGGACTTTTTTGAAAACCTCACCGGAAATGTTTATTGCCCCTAATAGACGTCTATTGTCCTCCAATAGACGTCTATCAACCATGTATTGCCCCCCAACATAACTTTCAGTCGCCGGAATGGGAACCAATTTCTTTAAATTTAGACAGATAAACTTTGATTAAATAAAAAAAATGAGAAAATTACATCAATTCAAAATATCTATTGCCCCCCAATAGATGCTTCAACAGACGTCTATTGCCCCAATAGAACTTTTTTTTTTTCATTTTTCTTTCTTCTGGGCCTTCTGCCCCCATTTACCAGGAAAAAAAATTGGTTAAAATTCTAAACCCCCGTAAAATTATAATAAATACTCTAAAACCACAAAAGACATGGTTAAAATTGGTCCCAGTTCATTTTCTCTCTGGGAAACCCTTTGGAAAATTCTAAACCCCTGTAAAACCAGCCAAAAATGACCTGAGCAAAAATCCAAGCGAAACCCAAAATGATGATGGCAAGGTTAATGAGATTGCTGACAAAAAGAGCTTCAATTCGTTCTTCGTCTTCATCAGTAAAGTGTCTATTTTCTTCAACGTCGTCTTCCTCCAACGTCGTTTTGAGCACTACTGCTGACCTTGCCGGTGTCAGCAACGACGATGATGAAGATGAGCCTGTCTACTCTAACCCAGCTGCTGATTTTCTGCATCGGAGGAAGAAAAGAAGTCGATCTGGTTCAAATCGAGGCTGAGGAAGAGGAAGACAGCTAAGCAGAGAAAGCCCATGACCCTATTGCGGGCCAAGCGCGAGACTCTGCGTCGCCTCCGCGGTCGAATGAGCCGCCGTTTGGGAAGAACAGCTCTCCATGTCGCCTGAAACTTTCTCTGGCGAAGGTGGCCGGCGATCTGTACCAGATATGGATAGAGAGAGAGAGTCGTTCTGGAGAGAGAGATGAGAGAATGACATAAAATGTAGTTGTTTAATTAGACTGAGGGTATGTTTGTCATTATACTCTTAATTGAGTTAGTGAGAATAAAAATTTGTTGCTGGGGTAAGTAGGATTATTTTTGTTTATTTTGGTGCTTTGGGTCAAGGACCCTTTTATTAAACTTATCAAAGACTCCGCATGAGTTCCAATAACGCAGGATTTTAAAAGCATCCCTTGAGCTGCTTTTCAAAAACCATGATTTGAAAGCCATTGCGTTTTTAGAAAGTAGGTTTACATTCATTACCAAACACCTTTATTAACCAAAGCGGTCAAGATAAGTGCTTTTAATACCGAAAACGCAGGGCCAAACTAAGCCTAAGTACAAACCGGCCAATATCGTCCATTGAAACAAACTGAAGCTCACTTATTCAGAGAGCGGTACTAGACAATGCAAGTTCCCTGCAATTACTAAATTAAAATAGCATGAATTCCCTTTTGCTAATGCACGCAATTATGATGATCCAGGAAATCTTTAATCGAGTGTACAAAAACCACATAGCAATTAAGCAATTAAAAAAAAAAAGCTAGATAATTTCTCCTTGCCTGTATTTAGGCTAGGGGTCTTTGCCGGATAAGTAAGCAGCAAAGGAGCAGGCACATCATCTTCTTCCTGTCCTTTGGAGGATTTTTATTTTTAGCACCTAGAGGACAACTACACTTCCTTTTCTTGTTCAAAACACCCTCAACAGTGACATAAGGCACAATCACACCACTAGGAGAATCCACCAAACCCAACGACTTTGCAGAAAATTTTGAGCTAAACTCTAATAGCTTCACCTTCTTAGGTTGAGAAGTTTGAGCCGTCTCAGCATCAATAAGCAATGAACTATTAGGGAATTTCATTTTCTTTGGTGATGCAGATAGAGTAGAGTCCCTACCACGCTTCCCAACCTGCACCTCTTCCTCTGTCGTTACCTTAACAGAATTAGCCATTTGCTCAAGTTCACGAATCACAACAGCCCTCCTATCTTTCCTAGGGAGCAAAGCATGTTGTAGATTAACAAAGCTAGAGTTTGGAATAGTACTTGGCACCTGAGAATAAAAATTGAAGGAAGAACTCCCCATCCAAAATAACCCCTTCCCAATATGAAAGGTGGGAGATCCAGCCTTCTTCTGCCCATATTGCATCGCAAGAATGGTATCAAGTGCCACAACCTTGTTGCACCCACCAATAGGATGGAAAACCAAACTACAATCAGAACACCTCCCAATTAGTTTCTCTTAGAAGAAAGAAATCTCCTCTTCCACCCCAGGAGCAAATTTTAGAACCCTCTCAAGAATTACAGGATTGGCGATATCATGCCAAACCCTAACCCTAATATCCCGCTTATTTAGAAACTATTTCTCATCCAACTTAATATAAGTACCCGTAATAGAAGCAATATAGGGGAGTTTGTGTTTATCCTCGTAGAGAGGAGGAATATTACGGATCCAAACCCAATAATTTAGAATATTGAAAGAAAGCTTACTGATAGGAGTTGCACCATCATAATCCAACTGAACATAGGCCCTCTTGAATAGTTCCAAGGAACCCCACGCAAAACCTTTCTCTTATCCCTTTGGTCATCAAATAAGAAGAGCAGAGTGTTACAGGCCTTATCCTGGACTTTGGAAGTTTTCTCGATAACCCAGATTCGTCGAAGATGATTACATAGGTCCCTGATGTCCACCTCCTTATGCGTTAGAACCTTACCAATCATGTAGGTAAATTGAGCGCGCCATATAGCGCCACCAGCCAGGCGGTCTAAATCAAGAGGACCTTCATCACCCGCCAGCACTAAGGATGCGGTGAAGGAGGCTCCGACTTCCTTAATGTTAGTCATTGGAAAATCTCGACACAGGTCGAGCTAAGGTTTGGGAGAATAGGGCAAGCACGCGGTTGGCTTAGGATTTTTTAAAGTGTATTTAGTTGCTTTTAAGATTTGATGTTTAATAATTACATTATCGACATAGCTATCAACAATCTACTAAAGTCATTAACAAAGTTTTCTCAAAAGCCTAACATGTCTTTCTTGCGCGCATGTCATCGATCGACTTGGATTTAACCCTAGCCTAAGTCTTTCAGATCGTGCCCTACGATTTTTGATCTACTCGTCAAAGTTGACTTTTTTTGGTGTCTCAATCTTTTGTAGGTGTCCCTTGCCAGCATTCCAAGACTATCGTAGTTATCGCCTCTTACCATCTTTTCAGTGCAAATTAAAGGGCGGTGTCTTTTTATATTTACCTTGTTGTAGTTGTTTTCTATTTAACAATGCTTTTGGGTATATCGTTGTTAAGTTGGACAGATTATCGGAGCTCCTAGGTTTTCCTCTGAAACTTTGGGTTTTCTCGTTTTTGGTTGCGCGGTCTCCTCCAGCGGCGCCCTGGCTCTGGCGTGGGCCTTTGGCCTCGTGGGTGCATGGTGGTTATTGTTGGACGGGTATTTGGTGTTTTCGCGGGGGTGGAGGCGGAATCATTGCAAGCGACTTTTCTCTACCTTGGTTGATGTCGGCGACATATCTAATGGTGGTTCCAATCTGGTCAAGGGTGAGGTGCGATAGTGGCTGCGACCGGGTCTAGTTGCGCAGACTTTTGTCCAGAACAGGAGCGTTCGACACTGGGTGGGAATGCGGGGTTGGTTTGCGTCTCTGTTGGGTCTGGTTTGCTATGGTAGGTATTGATGGGAGGCGGCGGGGCATATGGGTTCTCGAATGAGGCTTTTCAAGGCTGCTCTGTTCTGTTGGCAGGGAGGATGGCTACGGTGGCTGGGCTTTGATGTTTGGGGCTCACCATAGAACAGCTTTGCAGCAGGGTGGAGCAATGAAGCCAGCACCAATCCAGCGACGACGGTCCGGTGACTGTAGCTTGGTGGCGGATTGTGGGTTGCAATGTTTTCCTTTTGGTTTTTGTTAGGGTTTTGCTTTTTCAGTTAGGTTTTTGGTTAAGGTTAATAAGTCCCTACTCCTTTGAGTTAGGGTTGTGTTCCTACTTTTTTGAGCTAGGATTAGGTCTAGGTGCTATGCCATGTAAATTGTGTCATTCCCGAGAACGATTTAGTTCAAATTTGGTATACTGTGGTGGTCGATCTGCTGACGAGCGATCCTTTACACGTGGTCTGGTACTTTTTGGACACGTGTTGAAGAGGACGCAGTCATTTTGCTGTTGACTACGAAGTACTACTGGGACATTCGGGAATCATCTGTTCAAAGTAGCCTTGGAAGGAGGTGTATTGTGGTTAGCGTTTGGGCCCTTTGGCCTGACGGTATCTGTAACCGCGGTTTCTTAGGGTTTTGGTTTATACCCTAGCAATGTTTGCTTTTCGATTGATTGAATGAACTTTCTATCTTTCCCTAAAAAAAAAAAAAAAAAAAAAAAAAAAAAAAAAAAAAAACAATGCTTTTGGGTGTTTATTTGGTGGTTAAAATAGTAATACTTTTATGACCAAAAAAAAAAAGTAATACTTCAAATGAGCTCTTATTATCAGGTTATTTAATGTGGCGGATTGTTGAAATATTATCACATTTCAAATAAAATTGACAATTCTGGTAAAAGATTACTAGGTTCCAACTTCCGACTACATTTATTCCAACAAAGAGAAATAAAATGTTGACTATTTACAAGGGAAAATGAACTTACATCGCATTTGCATGCAAGATTTCAAAGTCAAATATCAATATTACTATCTTTTTTGCGCATTCCTAAGATATTTATTATTCGTGTTAGTTGACCAAAATTTAAAGAAATCGAGTTTTAATTAGACCGTTGTCGTATTACTCTATCGCGTCAAAAATTACCGGATTCAAGATAAGAAATAAAATTTACCTCATCATTTTTGTTTAAAAAAAATAGAAAAGAAAGAAAAAGTAATGAGAGACAAAAAGGTTTTAATGTTTTGCTAGGAGAAAAGGAACGAAGAGAAAGTTGAAAATGGCACCTCACCGGCCTCCCCAAATCCAAAAAAAGCGTAATGCCTGCCAAAACTGCCTCCTCACTCCTCCACGACCCCAACCAATCAAATTTGCCATTATAGACCAACAAGAACCCACCTTTCTTTTTTCTTCTCTCTCTCTCTGAAAAACCCATAACAGAAACCAACACATAAAACCCAGAAAAGCTTCGACAAAGGGGACTGAGAGAGACTGAGCTTGGGACTTGGGCTTCACCCATTTTTCTTGCTCTGCAATGGAGGTGGAAGATGGGTCTTTCTCCTTCTCTCCTACTCTGTGGAATGACCCACCTGGGCTTGAGGTACCTTCTCACCATGGCTCTGTATTTCCAAGAACATTTTCGGGTGTTCACAGATTGAGAGCAGAGCAATGTAGCTGCTCTTTCACTCTGTAAAAATCCAACCTTTAGTGTGTGGAGTATGGCAAACAGGATGGAGCCAGGCAATTTACATATACTAGTTTCTCTTTTTCTCAACAAACAAGGAAAAACAAAAAAAAAGTTTCATACCCTCTTCATCTAATTTTATGGGTTTTATCTTCTTCTTTTTTTATGGGTCTTTTGTTTTTATTTTTCTGGGAAGAGGGTTGTTGAAATTTTCAAAGGCGGAGGAGGAGCATATGGTTCGTCATTGATCATGGGTATTTGTCACCAGATGCTGAAATGTCAAGTGGAAGACAGAGGATGAAGCGTTTTGGTGACTGTGACTTTCATTCACATGTGTTTGTAGCCAGACGTGTATTTGTGGGCTTTACATGGTTGTTGTTGGTCATAATGATGCTGATGATATGATGATGGATGTGTGTATATTCCTACCCAAATTTTCCATAACATTGAGTTAATTTTATAGAATATAGCGGTATAGTTCTTTTATGTGTGATTTTTCTCATCTTGTGCACTATTAATTTCTTTCCCATTTTGGGTTCTCTTTATTATTGCCCAGCTATCATGTGAATAATTACTGAAAAAGTCTGTTGCTTGTTGAAGTGAATGAGGGGCTTTCTATGATCACAAAGAGCCACCTGATAATGAAACCGTTCCGTTTGCCTTTTATAGCTTGTTAATGAAATTACTGTATTTGTCTTCACGCTCTGAGTGATTCTGTCTTTTTCACTGGCTTATTGAGAAGCAGATGGGTGGAAATGGAAAAGTAGAATGATTTGTTTCACTGGGTTTGCAGAGATGTTTGTAGGGATTGGGGTCTGGATTCTCTTGCCAGTGATTAGTCTTCTGAATCTTAAGTTACTGTTAATCTTCACATTATGCATTCTAAGGGAAAAATTTCAATCAAGCAAGTCCAGGATAGATTGCAAGTTGTGTTGTTGATTTGCCTAGAGAAATTTCTTGTCGTTGTATCTTATGAAGCTGATGATTTGA
Source organism: Rosa rugosa (assembly GCF_958449725.1). Taxonomy (NCBI): domain Eukaryota; kingdom Viridiplantae; phylum Streptophyta; class Magnoliopsida; order Rosales; family Rosaceae; genus Rosa; species Rosa rugosa. The sequence goes on from NC_084823.1 coordinate 12,748,044, forward strand.
GTGTCTTCCTTGTATTCTCTCATTGGCATATATAGTTTGATCTTTGAGGTCTGATATAGAAAAATGCTTGGAAGGATATGTTGAGGAGAAGTGAGTCTTTCGTCTTCAATATTATCATACTTTTTCCCTTTTGTGTTGGACCAGTATTATCCAACCCAGAGGTTCTAGTTATAAGGGGCGAGTTATTAGTGTCTTTTTTGGGCCTTGAGTTCTATTGGTTGCTGTGTTACTGGTAATCTGTGACTATAAGTTCACATTATGTGTTTTTAACTAAGAATTATCACTCACTGTCAGGATATATTGCAAGTTGTGTGTTTTTCCTAGACAAGTTTCTCTCTTGTCATGTATCAGTAATCGTAGTTGTCTTCCTAGGACAACTTGTCTGGTACAGAAAGATATCTGGGATCAGAAATGTTGAGGACAACTGCGTTGTTTCTCTCTTGTCATGTATCAGTAATCGTTGTCTTCCTAGGACAACTTGTCCAGTACAGAAAGATTTCTGGAATCAGAAATGTTGAGGACAACTGTGTTGTTTGTCCTCGGCATTTTCATTGTTTTTCCCTTCTCTGTTGGACCAATGTTGTCCATCTAGAGGTTCTAGTTATAACTATTGGTAGAAGTCCAAATACATGGTCGAAACATCCTTGCTATGGATATAAGGGGTTAAGTAAACCATGTAGCAGTCAGATTTTGGTTATCTTTTCTGTAATAGTTGCTGTGCATTCTCGGTTTTGAATCTTGTTTAATGCTTTCATGTTGGGAACATTGTAGATTGTCTTTTGTACCAACAAGTGTTGTTTTTGCTTTTAAAGCAACTCCCATACTTGTATGAAAGTTCTCAAACCAAATATGCTTATTGCAAAACCAAACATGTACCAGCCGGACTTGTATCCTTGTCTGACATGCAGTTCGCTGAAGGTGATGTATATTCTCAATTGCAATACATTGAGCTGTTTCTTTCAGGTATTTACTTTCATAATGCAGGAACCATCAAAGCCATCTTCCATTTTACCAGCTGAAATTCTCTTCTTGTATAGCTTAGCACAGCAGTTCCATTTTATTTGGTTTGATACATGAAGTTAAATAGTAAGTCAATCTCTTTTAAGCCTAGTGCTCCAAAAAATTATTGCTTCTAGGTTTTACTCAGTATCTGACTTGTTTACATTATATCATGAACTTCATTCATTAGAGCATGGTTACACCATAACTATTTGTTTCTGCTCTTATATAATAAACTCTAGTATTGCATTTGGTACCAGAGTCTCACAGTGGTATGAAGTAAGAACTAGCAGTTTGCAAATGAAGTGTAGGCTACTCCTCTGTTTATTCAAAAAGCAGTTTGCAGATGGACTGTTATTTTCCCTTTTCATTTCAGCCTTTCGTAGACATTATATGAGATTGATGTTTTCTAATTCCATAATAGGGATCCATTGTCTCAAGGCTGTTCTTGTCAGATACTTCTAAGCTTAACATTCTGCATTTGTAGAAATTAGGCTACAATTATATTCTGTATGGCCAATATGTTTGTTGGATAGGATACCTTTCAAAACATTAATTTATCTATATCTAATTATTTATTCCCTTCTTCCCCGATGATTGGATAACATTTAGATACATAGGACATACATGCCCTCTCCAGAAGGCAGCAAACAAGACAAGATGAGCTGACATTGGCCTGCCTATACCTAAGATGCTAAGATCCTATAGGCATGCTTTCTAGTTCTTCTGTTGTCTTTAACTCCGACCCCTTTCTAGGTTAGAAAAAGTTTGAAGGCTTTGGTGGATAAGGTCTTTCTCAAATTGATTGATACTTCATATTTTATAAAACCACTTTTTTGGCATTCTATGGTTCAGGTCTTGCTTTGTGTTTGCTTGCTATCTGTTGTGGTTGTTGGTGGTGTCTGAAAAAAAAAAAGGTGCTTGAGATGATGGAAATTTTCATGTCTTGGACCATCTTTACTACACACTTGTCCTCAGTAATATGTGTCGAGGTCTTATTGATTAAACTTAAACTCCAGAACTATGTAACTAAACCTAATCCCTCAACTCAGCTGCAACGATGATTTTCTCATTCTCACACTAGAACTTTATTCTCTCTTCTCAAAGACTCAAACCTAGAGGAGGGCTATGAATTAGAGTCTTCGATGCATTACACCAAGAAATCTGGACTCTGAAGCATCCCAGTGTCAGACTGAATATACCACATGCAAACTGAAACTTTACATGCGTCCGAGTTTTTCAACGAGGCGGTTCTCTATTTCAAGTCTCTTCTTCACCATTAATGCATACTTGTTAACCAAATTTTTGTCTGAAACCGCTTCAAGTTTGCACTTGAGGGACGTATTTCCACTCTTCTTTTCATACAAGCACAAGAAGGGCACAAAAGTACCTTTTGTGCTGCATAGCCAACCATGAGCAGCCCTCAATGCAGCTCCAAGAGAAGCTGAATCTGTAAAGGTATAGAAAGAAACAAAACTTAAAACCTTTTAAAGCAGGACACTAGTATCAAATAGAGAATCCATCAGGTTCATTGTTTCCTAAGTTTTTTATGGTGTGGTTTTAGCACTCATGTATTACAGAATTTGGCTTTGTTGAGTATTCAAGACTCAAACGTAAAAGAATTTGGTAATTAACTAGAAAGGAGGAGCTGACACCACAGAACATACAGTGCTTACCAGCTCTATGAACTGTGTACACCTCACATCCAAAGACGCACGCTGCAATGTACAGGAAGGAACGATTCACTGATGCACCACCAGTTGCTATTATTCGTTCTGGAGGAGAAGGCATTCCAAATCTTTCTGCATGACCTCGCATTGACATGAACTGGCCCTCTACTACTGCCCGAGCCTGGAATCAGTAATTTAGACTCTCTTACAAAGAGTTCATGTAGGATATCATCTACCAATGTGAACAATTGCTATCTTAATCAACAGACCTCATCAAAAACTGGTTCAAAATGCTGCTCCACTTCACGTACAGTCACACCCTCCAAAGTGTCACCGGTGAAATTTTCAAGACTGTAGCGGTGAATTCCAACTACAATCACAAACTAGAGTTTAATTGCTGCTATTAAGAAGTTAAGACTTAGATGGATATCCCAGTATTCAATGAATTAGATATTGCCGCCATCTGAAACAACAAGGAAAAACAACAAAAGAAGACAGACAGGAAAGCACTTATGAAACAGTAATGTATTGTCAAAGCTTGCTTAGTAGCAGACGTTCCATTTGATCATTTACCACTGTATGTCCTACTTGATTCCCGAAGCAAATAAATTGACTATAAACAACCTTTGAGCCAGATTTTTGCAACTACAATTTAGCCGGAAACTGCTAGATGCCTTCACAAGTGACTGAAAGGCAACCTAGAGAATGAGGCAATTCAACGGTTTATACAAATATTGGCAGATCTCAGTCACCAAGGGATAAAGTTTACAAATGTGAAATGGATAAAATAATATAAAAGAGAATCCCACCTGGAAGTGGGGGAAGAATTTCATGCTCCTTATAGTAGAAACCCATCTTTCCAGCTGTAGCAGGAACTGGAATGTTAAATGGAGAACAGAAAAAACAATAATCCCAGAAAGAAAGCAGTTCAGACAAATGACATACTAACCATTTAGGGGCTTCGCATATGTAAGATAGTCGTTGAATTTATCCCAAGAACTTCCGCAATAGCGGTTCCGAATATCTAATATAAAGATTGAGGTCATACTAAGTAACAAGTAGATATATCTCCATTTCAATCTGTAGGGATATGTATCAGCACAGGGTACTACCTTCACGAGTTAGAGACCCATTCTTGTAACACAACATTACCATGTAGCTTTTCGTGTCAACAGGATTAGGGAAAACATGTCCTTCCATTCCAGGATGAGGATCATCCGTAATGCCGAAGACCTGACCAACAGCAGTGAAAACTTGAATAGTGTAACAGAAGAAATCAGTGAAAACTGAGAAGAGAGACTGAGAAACTGGAATAGTAAATTATAAGGAAGAAACGAGTGAGATTCCGGTCATGACAGTGCAATACCGTAATTATACTGATTACTAGTATACAAAGATATGATCGGCCTATGCTGTACAAGATAATGCAATTGGCGTTAGAAAATAATGGGAAAGAGAAAAGAGGAAGGGAGGAAGATGAAGACATGGAATAGTTTAGAAACATTTAAATGGCTTCCATAATATATTTCATTTGTAATTTAATTTGTATCATTTTCCTTCTCTTTCAAACAACTCTCATCTCTGTTCTATCACTCTTATTTTTCTCTAATACCTAGCTAAGGAAGAAAAGAGAAGAAAAAAAAACAAAGATGCTCTGCAAAGATGTTACCAAGCAGAGCATAACAATTTATACTTAAAGACTTACAGTATCACTTGTGCCAAGACTCAATGCAAGATCCCCTGGCGTACTTAGGGTTAAGCCTGCAAGTCAAAAATTGCACTTTCAGCTGATGAGGATTTAAGAAAAAAGAAAAGACATGGACAGCCTCCCATCAAATGAAAGCATCAACTACAGCACACAAAACAGCAGAATTCTTTGGGCAGTTAAACAGAATTTACCAGTTCAATGGTTTCAGAATATTAGCAACAGAAAGCAGTTCTATAAAGGATCCCCTTCTGAAAATCAGAAAATTAGGCACCTGCTAAGCTGTTAGGATTGTCTCCTGACCACTGAATAACCAAGCAATCCTTGTTGAATTTATATCTGAAAACATAGATAAAAAGGAGAAACGTAAAAGACCATAAAAGATTAAAAGTGTACTCTTATGTTCTCGTTTGAAAGATTGAATGTACTTCTCACTAATGTTTCCAATTAGTCCATTTGATTTTTTTTGTTTTTTGTTTTTTGAACTAATACAGAGGTTACAGTACTTGCTCACCATTAAAACTTCCTCTTGGGAAAAATGAGGGGAAAAGACCCAAACAACAACATTAAACAAAACAAACAACTCCAGGTATAGGGACTCTATCAATATCATTAACAACAGAGGAGCAAGCCAGATGGGAGACTCATCAAAGCAGTGGTAAGTGGTAACCACCCAAATCCATGGAGTTTCTCCAATTTTCAAAAATCTAAGACTGTATTGGCTCCATTCCGTCCAAAATATCTGCTTCTCTCTCTAGTTGAGAGCGTCTCTCTCTAGAATAGAGAGTTTCCCCACTTCCTTTAGGTGGTTTCTCGGGTCCCGGTACCCCCCACTAGGCTCACTACCCACTTCCACCGCCTAGTCACATCTATCACCTCCCATCACTTCAACTTTTTCCCCACAGTTGCCTCTACTCTAGCAGCTTCCTCCGCAGCTCACCGTTGATTCCCCCCATCACCACCCCCTGGAACCACCTTTAATCTCTGCAAATAGCTTTATTCCCCCCCATCACCACCCCCTGGAACCACCTTTAATCTCTGCAAATAGCTTTATTCCCCCCATCACCACCCCCTGCAACCACCTTTTATCGTTGCAAATACCTTTATATTCATCATTAGCCGCTGCAACCACCATTAATCCCTGCACCCACCTTTATTCCCTACTGCAGCTTCTGCTCCTCCACCTGCCCACCTCTCCGTTCAGGTCATCAATCTTCGACTAGTCCTCATGATTTCTCCCTTCAGTCCTTGGATCTGGGTTCATGCATCGGTGCCTGGCCAGATGTAGCTACGGGGCCACCATGAGGCTCCTCTCTTGGAATTGTCAGGGTCTAGGGGCTGACCTGACTGGGAAACATTTGAAACGTTTGGTTAAACGTAACAGCCCTTCTATGCTTTTCCTTATGGAAACTCGCCAGCAAGAATCCACCATCCTTTTTTGGAAAAAGCAGTTGAAATTTGATCATATCTACGTGGTTGATCCGGCTAGCCAGAGCAGCGGAGGCCTCGCTCTGTTTTGGGACAACTCTGTCCAAGTTTCCAGTATTACTAGTACGCAGAACTATATTATTTCTTCTGTGTTTTCTGTTGCGGAATCCTTCCATTGCAATATTTCCTGGATGTATGGGAACCCCCATTCTAATAAAAAAAAACGCTTTTTGGCGTTCTGTGTATCCTGCTTTCTCTCCTAGATTGATTCCTTGGTTGTGCATTGGGGACTTCAATGAAATCCTGTGGCTTCAAGAGAAATGGGGAGGCCTGCCACAACCCAGATGGAGGTTGAATTTATTCCGAGATTTCTTATCACATTCTGAGCTTTCTGACCTCCATTTCCAAGGCCCGGAGTATACTTGGTTTTGCATTCAAAATGGGAGGGTGTTTATCAAGGAGAGACTGGATAGGGGGTTGGCTAACAATTCTTGGATTGCTGCCAAACCATGCACTCAACTTTTCCATTTACCTAAACTTGGATCTGATCATCGTCCTATCCTCCTTGATACTTCTCCGACGGAATCCAAAGCCCCTCATCTGTTCCGGTTTGAGCACCTTTGGACTTCTCATGTAATAACCCATTTCTTTTAATCAAAGCAAAACAACATTGCTTTTACTTTCATGATTTTGATGCTTTACCTTTAATGATTATGCTTAATTAGTAGGGTTACTGATTGAGTTGATTGTGATCGACCGACACTCACACTCTCCCTCTCTCTCACTCACACTCTCACTCTCTCTGTCGGCCGAACCCAGCAACAAACAGAGCACGGTTTCTCCAATCTCTCTCTAGCACCACAGACCACCAAATGACACCGGACCACGTCCTACGCCTTCACCTCTTCCTTGCGCAGCTGCCGGTGGTATCTTTTGGCCGTCTCGTGAGCCGTACACGGCGGTGGAGCACGAGGCCGGTTTAACCCGATTTGGTCCCGAGCTTGATAACTCGAGCTACAAGCCACCAATCCTTGCCAAACTCCATCCTCAGGTTCGTCTCAACCTTCTGAAACTCCCAGAAGCACCCTTGCACGGCGGCGCGGCTCGTAGCAGCTGCTGAAGTCAAACCCGAGCTAGATCGAACGAAACTTTCGATCCAGATATCTCAAGCTGTGGAGCTTCGTTTCGAGTGATTCTTGAACTGGTAAACTCACCTTGAGTTTCTGAACAAATCTCCAGAAGGAATCGAAGCGATTTGTGGAAGTTTTTACGTGGATCGGAGCACCTGCCGGATTCTGGAATTTTTCCGACCACCGAAGCTTTCGATCAATATATCTCGAGCTACAGACCCTATTTTTCTGTGATTCTTGAACCAATGAGTCCGTCTTGAGTTTCTTAACAACTCTCTAGAAGGAATCGAAGCCTGAAATTGAAGTTTTGACGTCGAAATCAAGCCTTGCCGGATTCTGCAAAATTCTGGAATTTTTCCGACCACCGAAGCTTTCGATCGGTATATCTCGAGCTACAGACCATATTTTTCTGTGATTCTTGAACCAGTGAGTTCTTCTTGAGTTTCTTAACAACTCTTCAGAAGGAATCGAAGCCTTAAATTGACGTTTTTACGTCGAATTGGAGCTCGCCGTTTTCTGCAGTTTCTCGCCGGTTTCTGGAAAATTCCGGCCACCTTCATACTGTTCAAGGTAATTTTCGACCCCTTCCGGTCATTTTCAGACTTCGTGCTAGTTATGAAAGTTGTTAAGCATGATGAGAGGAAGAAGAGCAGCCCGGCCCCGACACCATTGGTGGTGGTCGGCGGCGGCTCTGCCACTAACTCCGGCGGCCCTTTCCGGCCACCTCCGGGGATCAAAAATATGGTTTCTGTACATTTTCAGATTCTATATTTCAATACGATCATTTTGATATATTATACGCAATTTTTGGATATCATATGATTAAGTTATGAATTTTTACGTTTCGATCGATTTCGATCGTTTGATTCGTAATATGTGAAGTTAGGACCGTCAGATGGACTTGTAGTTTTGTTATGATGATCTTATGACTGTCCCAGTGGCTTTGTGTGGTCATGGGCGAAGATCCGACCGTTGGATCTTCGTATAATTGAGAAATGGTGATTCGGAAGGCGATTCGTGAGAATCCGACCGTCAGATTTTCATATAATTTTGTGGAGATGTTTGTAAGGATGATTTGAGAAGATCTGACCGTTGGATCTTCGTGATAATATTGGAGGATGATCCTAAGGGCGATCCGTGAGGATCCGACCGTTGGATCATCATATAATTTCGATCCGACCGTTGGATTTCTGTATATGTGTGGTTTATGAATGATTGCTAAGTTAAGATCGTGTTTGACTAGGTGGTTGATGGATTGATTGGTGAACGATTTCGGATCGTTGTTTTGAGCTGTTAAGAAGACGCAGCGGGAATTTAGAGGTGAGTAAACCTCACGTGGTTCATATTACGAACCGAGTACCTTTAATTACTTTATTTTCTGTAGTAATTGTGTGAAAATATTTATGGAATAAATATTTGTTTTAAATCATATGGACTTGATCAACTACGGTCCATAGGTAAGTAAAATGATTTAATTATACAAAATGAATTTCATGATTTTCTTGTGTGAACTATAGTTGGTATTAGTGGTCATTCCTGAGTGGGTGATTACGTATATATATATATATTTACGTGATTATATGTGGAATGGTGTGACATTGAAGAGTGTGGAATTGTGATGATTTATTTATTATGGTTTGAAATTTGACTTATCATATTTATATGTGATGATCATGATTGATGAGTTCTTGTTAATATTCATGATTTACATTGGAGTATGTATAGAGTTGGAGAATGTAGGATTCTGAGGACGAGGTGTCCGAAGTTTGACGGTTATGGATAACCGGAGTGTTTGTGTACTGAGGACGGGGATGTCCAAAGTGCGACGGTTTATTATTAACCGAAGTTGTGTACTGAGGACGGGGATGTCCAAAGTGCGACGGTTTATTATTAACCGAAGTTGTGTACCGAGGACGGGGATGTCCAAAGTGCGACGGTTTATTATTAACCGAAGTATATGGTGCTGAGGATGGGGATGTCCAAAGCGCGACGGTTATAGTGTTAACCGAAGTATTTTTGCCGTTGCTTGACCCTAGGCCAAGGTGTCAGAGGTAACGAGGCAGTTAGAGCTCTAACGTGTTATTGGGATGGACCAGAGTGGTGTTATGTGGGTTGGGTGTTTGCAGGACCAGTGTGGTGTATTGTGATTTGAGGATTGTGAAAATGTATTCCTTGTGGTTTTTCCATGAGTGGTTTGATGTCTCTTTGCAGACGTAATACTGTTGAATTTTACTTGAATTGTAATTTAATAAATCAACAGTTCTTTCTTGTTTACTCATACTGGCTGTAAAAAGCTTACCGGGTTTTGTGTTGTTGCAACTCCCGGTACACTATTCAAATTGTGTAGCGGGTAATCCTACAGGACAGGAGAACCAGGACGGTGATCGTGCGGTTAGAGCAATGGTTATAGTTTTACAGCAATTGTAATAGTGAGGCGAGTTAAGCTCATTTGAGCATTACAATTTGATTTGGTGGGAGTGTGCTGTAATAAATAACTTGAGGATTTGGGTTATTGTAAATTTGAGAGTTGTGAAGTGTGGTTGTTTGTGAGAAAAAAATTCAGGATGTTAGTTGAAATTTGTTATTATTCATGTTTCGGATTTGAATTGATTATTCAAAATTCGGGGCGTGACATCTCATCCTGACAGCTTTAAGGTGGTCTCCTCTAATTGGTCTACTTCACCAACTACTTCTGCCTCCCAGACTTGGGCAGATAATCTGAACCGGTGTAAGTCTTCACTCTCCACTTGGGCTGCAGATACTTATCCACACTTTGCAAAGCTTGTCTCCAAGGATTCCATGTTGATTCAGGATGCTCTCCAGTCTGATCAAAATGACCAGTCAAATGTTCAGCAAACCATTCAAGTTGCTTCTGACCATATTCTCTCTTTGTGGTCCATTGAGGAGATGTATTGGAAACAGAGGTCACGGGTATCCTGGTTAGCTCATGGAGATGCAAATACACACTTTTTCCACCAAACTACCCTCATGAATCGACGCCGGAATAAAATCCTCCGGTTGAATGATGGCTCTGGAAATTGGTTAAAAACTGAATCAGATATCACTTCTCATCTTACTGGATACTTCAAGGACATTTATACGGGTTCTCCCCCATCTCATGTTGATGAAGTCCTTGACTTTGTGGATCCAGTGGTCACTCCAGTGATGAACACTACTCTCTTAGCAGATATTTCCTTGGATGAGGTTCGACAGGCAGTATTTGAGCTGGGGGCTCTCAAGGCCCCAGGGCCGGATGGGTTCTCAGGTACTTTCTATCATTCTTATTGGGATATTGTTAAGGATATTGTTCTCAATGCTTCTGCCCAAACTTTTGCTACTGCCTCTGTTCTTGATTCCTTTAATTGCACGCACATTGCCCTCATTCCGAAGGTGGATTCTCCACAATTGGCTTCCCATTTTCGCCCAATAGCTCTTTGTAACTTTGCTTACAAAATCATAACCAAGATCATCTCTAACCGTCTAAAGCCTTTTATGCCCGACCTTATATCTGAAAACCAATCTGCTTTTGTCTCTGGTAGACAAATCCAGGACAATATTCTGGTGGCACATGAGATGTTTCACCGTCTTAAGCTTCTCAAAAGTGGCTCTGTTGGGGAATTTGCCCTCAAATTGGATATGCATAAGGCTTATGATAGGGTGGACTGGAATTTTCTTCGGTTGGTTATGTTGAAAATGGGCTTTCACCCAACTTGGGTTCACTTGGTCATGTCTTGTGTTACATCTGCTTCTTTGGCCATACTTGTGAACGGTGCTCCAGGAAAGAAATTTAAACCAACCAGAGGCCTAAGACAGGGAGATCCTCTCTCTCCTTTCCTGTTCTTATTCATCAATGATGTCCTCTCTTCCATGATAAGGAAAATATGTTCAAATAACCTTCTTGATGCAGTTAAGCTTGGAGACAACGGGCCCTTGGTGAGTCACCTGTTCTTTGCTGATGACTCAATTTTTTTCCTCAAGGCAACTTCCTACAATTGCGAAGTCCTGCAGGAGACTCTTAACAACTACTGCTCTGCCTCTGGCCAGTCTGTCAATCACCAAAAATCATCATTGTTCTTTAGTCCCAATACCACATCAGAATCTATTCAACTCATCAGCTCCAAACTTGGTATGGGGGCTGTGTTGGATCCGGGCCGTTATCTGGGGCTCCCTACAATTTGGGGAAGATCTAAAATTTCAGCTCTGTCTTATGTTAAAGATTCAATTGAGAAAAAGATCTCGGGCTGGCATCAATCCACTCTTTCCCATGCCGGCAAGGAAACCATGATCAAGTCAGTTGCTCTAGCTGTCCCGGCCTACCCCATGACGGTCTTTAAATTCCCTGTCACCATCTGTAATCAAATCAACTCAGCTCTTGCCAACTTTTGGTGGGGGTCCTCGGCTACAAAAGGTATTCACTGGAAGAATTGGCCTTTCCTAGGTCTTTCTAAGGCTGTTGGTGGGATGGGTTTCCGCAACATCACGGATTTTAACATGGCTCTCCTAGCAAAACAAGCTTGGCGACTACACTCCAATCCTGAGGCCTTGTGGGTAAGGGTATTAAAGAATCGTTATTTTCCCGATACTTCCTTTTGGAAGGCGACAAAGGGCTCCTCTCCATCTTGGGCTTGGTCAAGCATTCTTGAAGGCCGTTCTCTTCTATCTGCAGGCTCCTTATGGAGTATTGGGTCGGGAACCTCTGTCAACCTTTGGAAGGATAATTGGATACCGACTCTCCCCTCATTGTAATAACCTAGTTTTTTTTAATCAAACAATTTGGTGGCAAACACCGGTTCCGTGATTTAAGGTTAGTGGACAATTGCATAATTTGAAGGCCGGTGCTTTAACATGATTATGCATGAGTGGAAGAACGAATCAATTAAGCTAAGAAAACGAATTCTCTCTCTCACGGCCGAACCAAACCCAAAACAGAGCAAGTTTCACTAGCCAATCTCTTCCACCTCAGGCCACCTCACGACGTCGGACCACCTCCCTTAGCTTCACCTTGACCTTGCGCAGCTGCCAGTGGCAGCCTTGCACCGTAAGACGGCCAGCAGCGGCAGCGGAGGAGTCGGTTCCTGTTTGAACTCGTTTTGGTTCAATCTCAATATCTTGAGCTACAGGCTACCATTTCTCTTGATTCTTGTCTCATTGGATTCGCCTCAACCTTCTTATCAAAACCCAAGAAGGGCCGGACTCGAGTTGATCTTTTTCACGTTCGTCGGAGCTCAACCTTTCAAGATTGAAAAATTAACTATTGATTCGGATATTTCGAGTTACAGGCCACTATTCTTTATGATTCTTGGCTTGATGAACTCGGCTTGAAGTTCAGAACAATTCTCCAGAAGGTATCGAAGCGATTTGATGAAGTTTTTATGTGGATCGGAGCTCCTGCCGGATTCTGGAATTTTTCCGACCACCGAAGCTTTCGATCGATATATCTCGAGCGCCAGACCATATTTTTCTGTGATTCTTGAACTAGTGCGTTCACCTTGAGTTTCTTAACAACTCTCCAGAAGGGATCGAAGCCTGAAATTGAATTTTTGACGTCGAAATCGAGCCTTGCCGGATTCTGCAAATTTTCGCCGGATTCTGGAAAGTTTCCGGCCACCTCGACTGTTTTAGGTAATTTCAACCACTTCCGGTCCTTTTCAGCTTACATGGTAGTTATGAAAGTTGTTAAGCATGATGAGAGGAAGAAGAGCAGCCCGGCCCCGACACCATTGTCGGTGGTCGGCGGCGGCTCTGCCACTAACTCCGGCAGCCCTTTCCGGCCACCTCTGGGGATCAAAAATATGGTTTCTGTACATTTTCAGATTCTATATTTCAATACGATCATTTTGATATATTATACGCAATTTTTGGATATCGTATGATTAAGTTATGAATTCTTAAGTTTCGATCGATTTCGATCGTTAGATTTGTGATCTGTGAAGTTAGGACCGTCAGATGGACTTGTAGTTTTGATATGATGATCTTATGACTGTCCCAGTGGCTTTGTGTGGTCATGGGCGAAGATCCGACCGTTGGATCTTCGTATAAATGCAAAACAGTGATTAGGGAGGCGATTCGTGAGAATCCGTCCGTCGGATTTTCGTATAAATTTGTGAAGATGTTAGTAAGGACGATTCAAGAATATCTGACCTTTGGATCTTCGTGATAATTTTGGAGGATGATCCTAAGGGCGATCCGTGAGGATCCGACCGTTGGATCATCATATAATTTTGATCTGACCGTTGGATCATCATTAAATTAGAATCCGACCGTTGGATCATGATTAATTTAGAATCCGACCGTTGGATTTCCGTATATGTGTAGTTTATGAATGATTGCTAAGTTAAGGTCATGTTTGATTAGGTGATTGACGGTCTTCCTTGGGTGAGCGGTTTCGGTGTGTATTGTGTTAAATTGAAGACGCAGCGGGAATATCGAGGTGAGTAAACCTCACGTGGTTCATATTACGAACCGAATAAATTTAATTACTTTATTTTGTCGTAATTGTGTGAAAATATTTATGAAATAAATATTTGTTTTAAATCATATGGGCTTGATCAACTACGGTCCATAGGTAAGTAAAATGATTTAATTATACAAAATGAATTTCACGATTTTTATGCTTGAACTATAGTTGGTATTAGTGATTATCCCTGAGCGGATAATTACGTATATATATATTTACGTGGTTATATATGGATTGGTGTGACATGGAGATGTGTGATTTTATAATGATTTAAGTGATGTGAAATCGAAAACGTGATTTACCATATTCATTTATGATGATAGTGATTGGTGAAATTATATTGGAAATTTATGGATGACATGGTATTGAGTGATGATATGATTGAGTATGGATTGGTGATTTTTGGAGTTGTATTTTGAGTACATATATATACACAATAATAGTACGTATCATGGTATTATTGATCCTATTGTGTGAAAGAATATTATTGTACTCGATTTTGGTTTTAGGGTCAACATAGTGACCAGTATGGGGGAATCAGATGCTCTAATACTAGGTGGATGATGGGCTACGATTGGTTGAGTTTAGGGTCAACATAGTGACCAGTATGGGGGAATCGGATGCTCTAATACTAGGTGGATGATGGGCTACGATTGGTCGAGTGTAAGAGACGCCCCAACCCTTATTGGGTGATGGGCTAAGTTGAGTATGTGTATCGGATGTTCTAACCTATGTTGATGAACTACGATATTGATAATCATGTCGGATGCCATAACCTAGGCCAGGTGATGGGCTACGATTCAGTTAGAGCTCTAGTCTGTCAGTCACCGTATTTGTATAAATACGCTTTCGGGGTTTTGAGAAGAAAGATGTGAGTTTAGATCCCGTATTAATCTTTGGTGATTTAGAGTTGGTGATTTTAGTGACTGATTTTGGGGATTGTGGATTGCTTCGTGGATGTTGTGATTGTTGATTGTTTTGCTTGAGTTAAAAGAAATATGATTTAATAAATCAACCGTTCATTTCTTGTTTACTCATACGAGCTGTCAAAAGCTTACCGGGTTTGGTGTTGTTGCAATCCCGGTACACTATTCAAATTGTGTAGCGGGTAATCCTGCAGGTCAGGAGAATCAGGGCGGTGATCGTGCGGGTTAGAGTATTTGTTATAGTTTTACAGCAATTGTAATAGTGAGGTGAGTTAAGCTCATTTGAGCCTTACAATTTGATTTGGTGAGAGTGTGCTGTAATAAATAACTTGAGAATTTGGTTTATTGTATTATTGAGAGGTGTGAAGTGTGGTTGTTTGTGAGAAAAAAATTCAGAACGTTTATTTGTAATTGTTATTATTCATGTTTCGGACTTTGAATTGATTATTCAAAATTCGGGGCGTGACACCTTCAACTTGAGATCTTATTCTCCCACTACTGCTGCTACCAGCTCGGTCTCTTCTATTATTGATAGAGATGCCCTTTCTTGGAATCTAACCACGCTCCAGGCCACTCTTCCGATTGAGACTATTAATGCTATTCAAGCTACAACATTTGGTTCCTCCACTCATCCGGATCGTTTACTCTGGTCAGCTCAATCCACAGGTATCTATTCAGTCAAATCTGGATACAAATTTCTGGTCAAATCATCAGTACCCGGCCTCTCATCTCATCCTCATCAATCACATGTCATCTCCCCTTTAGTTTGGAAGTGGATTTGGTCCGTTCGAGCCCCTCCCAAAATTCGGCACTTCCTATGGCGAGCTACTTCCAATGCTCTTGCAACTAACCGGAATCGTCACCACAGGCATCTCTCTCACTCACCTTTGTGCACTTTTTGCAACTCCCATCCTGAGACAATTGAGCACATTCTGTTCCTTTGTCCTTGGTCTCTCCAGGCCTGGTTCTCTCATCCTTTCTCTTATCATGTCAACCAACAATCAATCACTACATTGGATGCATGGATACTGGCCCTCTTTGGCAACGCCAGTGACTTTGTCTCTGAGGAAACTTCATTTCCCACTCATGTAGCTTTTATGCTTTGGTATATTTGGAAACAAAGGTGTGATTGTCTGTTTAATCAGACTATGCCGAACCCTGTGGCTGTGTCCACCAAAGCCTTTACTGCTGCCTTGGAGTATCTACGAATTCCACCATGCCTCCAGGCCCAAAGCACTCGCTTCTTGCTCCTTACTCAAGGGCGTCTCAGCCTTGGGTGCCTCCTCCTGTTGGGCGTGTAAAGATAAATACTGATGCAGCGTGGGACTCCTCCTCTCTGATCTGTGGTCTTGCGGCAATTGCTCGGGACTCTTCTGGTAAAGTAATAGGAGGCTCTGATAAGAGTACTTTTGCTTCTTCCTCTCTGGCTGCCGAAGCTCAGGCAATTGACCTCGGGCTTAAGCTGGCCTCGTCCCTCTCCCTTTCTTCTTTTCAGCTTGAATCAGACTCCCTTGTCCTGATTTCGGCGCTTTTGAACCCCCTTTCAACGGTGGATTGGTCTGCTTCTCACATCATTGCTCAAGTTCGTGTCCGAAGCGGGCTGTTTCATCGTGTTAACTGGTTGTGGTCCAGTAGAGTTGCTAATGCAGCAGCTGATCTAGTTGCAGTGCTGGCAAAACGCAGGGTGTGCCCGGAAGATTGGTCCTCCAACCCTCCTCCCTCCCTAATGCGAATCCTCTTGTTTGATGCTGTTTCAGATCCCCCTTAGTTTCTTTGTTTCTTTTTCTTCTGTTGTTTGTTGTTGCCTTTTTGGCTGTGCAATGGAAGTCCTTATTACCAAAATAAAAAATAAAAAATAAAAAAAAAATCTAAGACTATAACTGTATTTACTATGGTACTGTACACTTTATTTACTTTGTGATCCCTTAAAGTAGCATATTGTGCAAAACACAGTTCAATCACAACTGGTTGCAGTCAATAACAACTGGTTCCATATAAGAATATAGAAATTCGCATAAGCTTCTACCTTCTCATGTAAACTTAATGCACCAAGAAGAAAAAATAACTAATTCATATGAGTTATGAACTCTAGTAAGGCGTCTAAATGAGTAACGCCAATACAAAACAGAGGAGAAGAAGCACATACACAGAAACAAATAAACTGTCACTAACCTCTCCACGAAATAGGGAGCAATGTGACCTGCAACAGCATGGGCAGGGGCTAACTTTCCAAGTTTATCCTCCAGGCCAGGGGCAGTGGCCTTCAACAAAAGTAATCATCACTAAAACAATTAATCAACTGGAAAAGGTCAACTGATCAATTATCACACTCTTAGGAAATGCTCCAAAAACTTAGAATGGATCACAAAAGGAGATAGTAGAAAATTACTGTGATAATGACAGACCTCTAATAGTACTTTAGACCAGATCCTTTTCTTTATATCCATCAAGTTCATCCCTGCACCATCAGTTTCATCAATACAGGCATATCCCCCAATTAGAAGAGACGCCAAAAAAGAACTAACGAGAGAGATCCTCTCAGTGTTGCTATAAACTTCTGGATGTGTCTCGAATATCTTCTTGATCTGTGGTCCTGTGAATCTTTCGTATGCACGTGAACCTGTAATTTGGGATAGCTGCAATGCTCCACCAACAGCATTCTCCAATTCTTTACATTGTGCTGTGGTGCTGCTGTCCATCCATACCGGCGATTCCTTCACCGAAAAGGCATCTTTGAGCTGATCCACCATTGGCTTTTTGGGGTCCAATGATGACAAGATTGAGGAACTCCCATTCTTCCAATAGACACTACCATGTTGCTGCCCACTACCCGAAACAGCAATGATCTTCCCAAAATCCAACTTTGATTTCAAAAGTTTATCAAGTACAAGATCTAGAGCTTCTACCCACATCAAGGTGGGGGAAACAATTCTACCATCAACCGAGGCATCTCGGTAAACTCCATCTTTGGTTTTGTAATGAGGCAAACTAGTGTCAAATTGGACAATCTCTGAGGTAACAAAATTGAGATTGGAGTCTAGCACAGTTGCCTTCAATGACCTTATATTACAAATCAAAAACAAATCAAATAGCCAAAATTCATGTTTTGTTTCAGATCACAGACAATGGCAGTACAAATATGATGATACATTTTTCATGCATTAACTTGTCTGTCAAGGAAACGCAGTTAAACTATGAAAATCATCAACATTGTCAATTAGTGATTTGGGTTTTTCTAATTTTGTGAGAATGCATCGAATAAGAACTATCAGAATCATCAACATTGTCAATGAGTGATTTGGGTTTTTAATTTTGTAATAATGCGTGGAAATAAATAGAGAAAACCAGGAACTTACTGGGTAGAGCTGTCAAATCCAAGGAAATAAGAATCCTTGGGGAGAGAGAAGTCTGCCATTGGAGTTAGCAAATTGGTAATCGCTTCTTACTCTGGTTTCAGCCAAGAAAGAGTGAAGTTGAACAAGATTGGTGGGGTTGTTTGATCTAGTTGCGTTGCTTATGTTTGACGAATGAAGCGGAAATTAGTTAGCAAATCCATTAAAGTCGGACACTTTTGGCTCCGGATTATATTGTCCAAACCCATTATTTTGAGGTTTTGATGAAGACCAACCCACCATAGGATGGGGAAAGGAGTTTATTTTTTTATTTTTTATTTTTTTGATTGGAACCACATTAACAAAGCTGATGAACAATACAATTCAAGGGCAATTGAGGAGGTGAAGACTATGTTTCACCTATTCCCCATAGTAATGTGTACATATTGTCTTAGGAAATGTAATCAGGCAGCGCACTCTTTAGCTAGGCAAACACGTGTTTTTGTTTCCTACATTTCATGTATGGGTAAAGGATTGACCACAATGGCTATCCGATGTACTCATTTTTAATGTAACTATCTAATTGCTTAATATATACACTGTACGTTTCGCTTTCTTAAAAAAAAAAAAACAAAAAAAAAAAAAAAAAAGAAGAAGAAGGAAGGGTTTCATGCATGTAAAGCCTCCCTAGCTAGCAGTAAGATCAGCAGCACGGTCACTAATTCTAGGTATTATTTTTCCAAGAAATCACTTCAAATTGTGGCTGCAAAGATCTGATCTCATCAAATACAAAGCCTTCGAAACCAAGGTCATGATCCGAACCACATGATGATCACCCCAGATCGACAAAGCTAGTTCATTTACACTCGAAGTGCGAGCTACCTGATCAAACAAGTCAATAAAATTGGACATATGCCAAACTTCATACGCACCTGCTAAAAAGCTATTCTTCCAAATTCGTCGCACCGATTTACACAGCCATAAACAATGCAAAGTTGTTTCTTTCTCCATTCCACATCGAAAACAAGAGATGGATGTGTTGACGTTTGAGATTTGATGAACATGGTAGAAAGTCATGGCAAGCACGCCATAGGATAGAAAACCTTGATTTTGTTCACCACTTTCAGACCCCATAACTTATCCTGGCTCATACTGTTTTCCCAAATCGTCCCATACCCTTTTGATCAAGAAAATTCCTAAAAGCTAGCTTTCTTATTAAACTCCCCTCCCCCATCAGTTTGAATAGATTGAATATTATGATAATCTGAGTTGAAAAAAAATTATAGAACATGATGAAAGTAGGTAAAATATCAGATTTATTGATAAGTGGATAAATTTGGTACAATCATCTATAAGTTTACATAGTACTGGAAAACCTCAATTGAAGACATGGAGCAAGACCCCAAACATCTTAATGAAAAATTACAGACTTAAACATAGACTCAGTAAAAGGCAACCTATGTATTTTGCTCATTACTCTTTTCTTTGTACAGTACGTACAGCTTTTGATGGCTTGTCCAGCACACAGATATCAATATCATCCACAGTTATGAAGCAATGATTATCTTCAAAAAATTCAGCAAGATATGAGTCAATTCATCATCCTTCTTCACAAATCACAGCTCTAGATGAACATGAGCAAGAGAAACAGCTACAGTACTCGAGCAAATTTGTACATAAAGTGAATCGATCAATTAACCTGAGAAAGAATTGAGCTCAACAGTAGTGCACAGAATATTGAAGAAGCTAGAACTGAACCTCCAGAGCTTGAACTGCAGAAATTATGAAGCTCAAATCACAGATCTAGAGTTTCACCTTGGAGAAGCATGAGATGGTTGAATGCAGAAGCGAAGAGAAGAATCAGACACAGCTTCAGTAAGAAATAGAGTCCAGGATCAAGAACCGCTTTAATACATTTTGGATTCGGGTGCAACTCATAAACCATATTTGATACCGACCAACCCAAATTATAGTGAGTTATGTTTTATATAGTTTCTTTTAATATGTGTGGAGGTCTTATTGATTAAACTCAGACTTATGTAACTAAACCTAGCTAATCCCTCCCATCAGCTGCAGAATCAATTTCCCATTCTCACTCTCGAGCTTTTTTCTCTCTTCTCAAAGACTCAAACCTAGAAGAGGGCAATGAAATTAGTGTCGTCGATGCATTACACCAAGAGATCTGAACTCTGAAGCATCCCATTGTCACACTGAATACACCACATGCCAACTGAAATTTTACATGCATCCGAGTTTTTCAACGAGGCAGTTCTCTATTTCAAGTCTCTTCTTCACCATCAACGCATACTTGTCAACCAAATTTATGTCTGAAATAGCTTCAAGTTTGCAGTTGAGAGACGTATTATTCTTGTCATGTAAGCACGAGAAGGGCACAAAAGTACCTTTTGAACTGCATAGCCAACCATGAACAGCCCTCAATGCAGCTCCAAGAGAAACTGAATCTGTAGAGGGGTAGAAAGAAACAAAACTATTAAGTTATATTGATTTTAATACATCAAGCAAAACTTAAACCTTTTAAAGCAGGATACCAGTATCAAATAGAGCATCCATCTGGTTCATTGTTTCATAAATTTATTTTCTGGTGTGGTTTCAGTACTCATGTATCACAGAATTTGGCTTTGTTGAGTATTCAAGACTCAAACATAAAAGAATTCGGTAATTAACAAGAAAAGAAGAGCTGACACCACAGGATGTACAGTGCTTACCATATCTACGAACTGTGTACAACTCGCATCCAAATACACACGCTGCAATGTACAGGAAGGCACGATTCACTGATGAACTACCAGTTGCTATCAATCGTTTTGGAGGAGAAGGCATTCCATATCTTTCTGCATGACCTCGCATAGACATGATCTGGCCCTCTACTACTGCTCGAGCCTGGAATCAGTAAATTAAACTCTCTTAGAAAGATTTCATGTAGAATGTCATCTACCCATGTGAACAATTGCTATCTCAAACAATAGACCTCATCAAATTTTGGATCAAACTGCTGCTCCACTTCACGTACAGTCACACCCTCCAAAGTGTCACCGGTGAAATTTTCAAGAATGTAGCGATGAAATCCAACTACAAGCATAAACTAGAGTTTAATTGCTGCTATTAAGAAATTAAGACTTAAATGGATATCCCTGCATTCAATATATTAGATATTGCCACCATCTGACACAAAAAGGAAAAACAACAAAAGAAGACAAACAGGAAAACACTTGTGAAACACTGATGTATTGTCAAAGCTTTCTTAGTACATAGCAGACATTCCAATTGATCATTTACCACTGTATAGTTCTACACTCCTACTTGATTCCCAAAGCAAATAAATAGACTATAAACAACCATTGAGTCAGATTTTTGCAACTACAATTTAGCTGGAAACTGCTAGATTCCTTCACAAGCAACTGAAAGGCAACCTAGAGAACGAGGCAATTCAACAGCATATACAAACATTGACAGATCTCAGTCACCAACGGATAAAACAAGTATGAAATGGATAAAATAGTATAAAAGAGAATCCAACCTGGAAGTGGGGGAAGAATTTCATGCTCCGTATAGTAGAAACTCATCTTTCCATCTGTAGCAGGAACTGGAATGTAAAATGGAGAACGGAAAACAATAATCCCAGAAAGAAAAGTAGTTCAGACAAATCACATACTAACCATTTAGGGGCTTGGCATATGTAAGATATGTGTTGAATCTATCCCAAGAACCTTCGCAATAGCGGTTCCGAATACCTAAAATAAAGATTGAGGTCATACTAAGTAACAAGTAGCTATATCACCATTTCAACCATTAGCGATATGTATCAGCACAGGGTACTACCTTCACGAGCTGGAGACCCATTCTTGTAACACAACATTACTATGTAGCTTTTCGTGTCAACAGGATTAGGGAAAACATGTCCTTCTAATCCAGGTTGAGGATCATCAGTAATACCAAAGACCTGAGCAACAGTGATAAGCCAAGTACAACACAAGAAATCAGTGAGATAAGAGTCTGAGAAACTTGAATAGTACATTATAAGGAGAAAACAACTGATATTCTGGTCATGACACGTGCAATATCTTAATTATACTGAATAAATACCAGTATATAAAGATTTGATTGGCCTATGCTCTACAAGATAATGCAATTAGCATTACAATAGATACATAAGAGCTGGTTAGGTGACCTTTACATTTTATTATAGTTTATTAATGAAGAGAAGAGACAATGGGAAAGAGAAAAGAGGACAGAAAGAAGAAGAAGAAGAAGAAGAAGAAGACATGGAATAGTTTAAAAAAAAATTAAATGGCTTCCATAATTATATTTTATTTGTATCATTTTGCATCTCTTCCAAACAACTCTCTTCTCTCTTCTATCAATCTTATTTTTCTCTAATTTACCTAACAAGAGAACAAAAAAAAAAAAAAAAAAAACAAAGATGTTACCAAGCAGAGCATAACAATTTCTACTTAGACTTACAGTATCACTCGTGTCAAGACTCAATCCAAGATCCCCTGGGGTACTTAGGGTTAAGCCTGCATGCCAAAAATTCCACTTTCAGCTGATGAGGATTTAAGAAACAAGAAAGACATGGGACAGCCTCCTACCAAATGAAAGCATCAACTACAGCACACTAAACAGCAGAATTCTTTGTGCAGTTAAAGAGAATTTACCAGTTCAATGAATTTTAGAATATCAGCAACACAAAGCAGTTCTATAAAGGATCCGCTTCTAAAAATAAGAAAATCAGGCACCTGCTAATCTGTTAGGATTTTCTCCTGACCACTGAATAACCAAGCAATCCTTGTTGAATTTATATCTGAAAACAAAGATAAAAAGGAAAAACATAAGAGTATAAAAGTGAACTCTTATGTTATCGTTTGAAAGATTGAATGTACTTCTCAATAATGCTTCCAATCAGTCCATTTTTTTTTTCACTAATATAGAGTTTACTGTACTTGGACTCACCATTAAAACTTCCTCTTGGGAAAAATGAGGGGGAAAGACCCAAACAACAGCATTAAACTAAACAGACAGCTCCAACTCGAGGTACTCTATCAATATCATTAACAACAGAGGAGGAAGCGAAATGGGATACTCATCAAAGCAGCGGTAAGTGGTAACCACCCAAATCCATGGAGTTTCTCAAATTTTCAAAGAATCTAAGACTATAACTGTATTTTGCAATGGTACTGTACACTTATTTAATTTGTGATCCATTGAAGTAGCATATTGTGCAAAACACAGTTCAATGACAACTGGTTCCATATAAGATTATAGAAATTCGTATAACCTTCTACCTTCTCATGTAAAACTTGATGCACCAAAAAGAAAAAATAACAAATTCATAAGAAGTTATGAACTCTAGTAAAGAGTTAAATGAGTAATGTCAATAGACAATTAATTACATGCCAAGTTGCCTACAAAACGGAGGAGAATAAGAACATACACACAAACAAATAAACTGTAACTAACCTCTCCACGAAATAGGGAGCAATGTGACCAGCAACAGCATGGGCAGGGGCTAATTTTCCAAGTTTATCCTCCAGGTCAGGGGCAGTGGCCTTCAATAAAAGTAAATCACTAAAACAATTAATCAACTGGAAAAGGTCAACTGATCGATTATCACACTCTTAGGAAATGTTCCAAAAACTAAGAATGGATCACAAAAGGAGATAGTAGAAAATTACTGTGATAATGACATACCTCTAATAGTACTTTAGACCAGGTCCTTTTCTTTATATCCATCAAGTTCATCCCTGCACCATCACTTTCATCAATACACGCATATCCCCCAATTAGAAGAGACGCCATAAAAGAACTAACAAGAGAGATCCTCTCAGTGTTGTTATAAACTTCTGGATGTGCCTCGAATATCTTCTTGATCTGTGGTCCTGTGAATCTTTCGTACGCGCGTGAACCTGTAAGTTGGGATAGCTGTAATGCTCCGCCAACAGCATTCTCTAACTCTTTACATTGTGCTGTGGTGCTGCTGTCCATCCATATTGGCGATTCCTTCACCGAAAAGGCATCATTTAGCTGATCCACCAATGGCACTTTGGAGTCCAATGATGACAAGATTGAGGAACTCCCATTCTTCCAATAGACACTACCATGTTGCTGCCCACTACCGGAAACAGCAGTGATCTTCCCAAAATCCAAATGTGATTTCGAAAGTTTATCGAGTACAAGATCTAGAGCTTCTACCCACATCAGGGTGGGAGAAACAACTCTACCATCAATCGAGGCATCTCGGTAAACTCCATCTTTGGTTTTGTAATGAGCCAAACAAGTGTCAAATTGGACAAGCTCTGAGGTAACAAAATTGAGATTGGAGTCTAGCACAGTTGCCTTCAATGACCTTATAGTACAAATCAAAAACAAATCAATAGCCAAAATTCATGTTTCGTTTCATATCACAGACAATGGCATTACAAATAAGATGATTCATTTTTCATGCATTGACTTGGCTGTCAAGGAAACGCAGTAAAACTATGAGAATCATCAACATTGTCAATGAGTGAATTGGGTTTTTCTAATTTTGTGAGAATGCACCAATGAACAACTATGAGAATCATCAACATTGTCAATGAGTGATTTGGGTTTTCTGATTTTGCGAGAATGCATGGAAAGAAATAAAGAAAACCAGGAACTTACTGGGTAGAACTGTCAAATCCAAGGAAATAAGAATCCTTAGGGAGAGAGAAGTCTGCCATTGGAGTTAATTGCTTCTTACTCTGGTTTTAGCCAACAAAGAGTGAAATTGAGCTAGATTGGTGAGTTTGTTTGATCTAGTTGTGTTGCTTATGTTTGACGAGTGAAGCGGAAATTAGTTAGCAAAAAGGGGTCGTTGGAATCCATTAGAGTCGGACTCCTTTGGCTCCGGATTATAATGTCCAAAACCCATAATTTGAGGTTTTGATGAAGACCCACCCACCATAGGATTAGGGGGAACGAAAAGATGGGAAGTTTTCTATTTTGCTGAGAGGTACAATTTGAAATCAAAACCCACTGGAACCACCTCTCCAGTTTGGTGTTTCTATCTGGAGATAAGAGAAAAAATCTATATTTTTTTTTTTTTGAAATAGAAGTTGAATTCATTAGATCAACAGCAAATAGGCTGAAGTCTACCAAAACTTACATAAGAAATCCGGTAAAAACCGGAGTAACCTACCTAAGCTAAAGCAAACCTTTAAAGATCACTGGGTCGCTCACATTTAAGCGAGCCTATACAAGAATGAAAAAACCTCGCCTCCTACAGAAAGAAATCATTCAACTAGCCCTCACTTGCCAATCACGCAATTGTGGTACAAACAAGAGACTAGAAACGTCATAGAAGACTCATAGAAGTTAATCCAACCTCACACAGGCTCAAACCCTAATATATTAGGGCCCCAATTGTCTGGACCCGAGCCCAAGCCCATAGGCCCAAGCCCAAGTCCAGTCTTGTCTTGCAGAAATAAATCTTGTTGCAGAAATAAAATCAAATAGGCCCATCAGCCCAAGATTGAGCCCAGGCCCCTGCCCTATCAGCCCAAGATTGATCCCAGGCCCAAAGACCCAGGCCCAACCCCAAGCAAACAGAGGAGGAGCCGCTCTACACCGCTGCTCCTTCGCTTGCATGTCCTCCGGCGGCCAACCCTTGGCCCACCACATCAGAAGTGCACCAACTCGCCGAACCCGCCGCCTTGCCTCGACTAGATCAACCGCTTCCTCACCACCAGCGACCTCGATCGAGCTTGACGCTGCCCCAAAGGCCGAAGCCTCCCTTGCAGCGAATTCCGATCACCACCAACTGATGATCAACGCCGATCCAAACCCAGCGGCCGGATCTTCACACCAACCCAACCAGAGATGGAACGCTGACACTTGATCCCAGCGCCGATCTGCTACACCAAAGTCTCGATCGAAACCCGACCTCGATCTGTTACACCTGTCGGGCTTCAACCAAATCCGGCCAGCCCACCCCGCAACCCTGGAAGAAACAGTGAGGGGAAGGTACTCGACGACAAGCGTCGCTGCGCAGGTCGGGATCCGGGAGGATGGCGCCGCCGCTGTGAACTCGAAACCCTAGGAGAGGCAGGGTTTTTCTAGTATGATGTGTACGTGATTAGTTGTTTGATGTTGGATGTCCAAATATGTTTTTCCCGCAAATGATAATCTTTAAGCCAAAAGGGCAAAGGCTAGCTATGAAATCTCTCATTCATCTCTGATTTTTTGTTTTGAGAAAAAATCTATATGCATAAGAGTGAAATGTTGTTTGAAAAAATCTTTTTCAATTTTGATTTTATTAAATACCTTCTTATCCCTTAACTATTAAATATAATTTCAATTAATATATGATGTAATGATCTATATATTTTTTCACACATACTTTGACTAACAAAGCCTCGTCTCTTAATATTAGTATAGATATATACTAAAGGGTGGTGCTATTCGCACACCCATTTTCTCTATTCACACACCCCTTCTAATTTTCCATTACTTTAATACAATATTTTTTTATAAATTACTCTAACTACCCTCTCTTGTAATTATTTATTTTTTTTCTTTCTATTTGGCAAGTCAATCATGAATTAAACATCATTATACAATAAACTAATTTTTTCTCATGAATGTCATTGCTGATTTAGAAAAAAAAAAATGTTGGGCAAGACGAAGTGCAATATGTCAAAAATTCTGCAATTAGTGCGGCAACATTTATGGCTCAAATGAAAAATCACGATGTAACTGATTTTGGGGATTTAGGTATGTCATGATTGCTATATAAAACTGAAGAAAACTATAAGCATATCACCCAAACTAAAGGAGATCCAAAACCTTTCACATCTGATTAAGCAACGTTGATTTAAGATATCATTCACAGTGACAAAGCATTCTACAGAGTGATGATATGACTAAAGTCAAAATGAAATCAAAGCGTCAACAATTTCAAAATTATCAATCAACTCAAGTCAAAATCATGATTAGCAAGCAAGTCATACCAAAATCAAACTAAGACGAACAGAACGCACACATTTAAAGCTCCCAATCCACCGAATCGCTGAGTAATTGATCTTTTTAGCGGAGAGCGATGGATTGAAATACACCAAATAATTTTAGTAGAATCTTACCAAGAATGATGGATAGGGGCTCGAATGATCATTAAACTCATATTTTTCTTTCATGTCTCTATTACAAATCAGATGTAAAATTTTCTCCAAAGATGGGTCTAAAGTTGCTTGTTCTACCATAATTAAACTTCAAAGCATCACATTAGAGAGATAGAATGACTATGCTAGAAAAGTTTTTGATAGAAAAGAAAAGAGAAAATTGCAGAGAGCCTTGAAGTAATTTGTGTCTGTAGGAAAATAAGGGTTTAGGATTTGGGGATAATTGACTTGCCAAAAAGAAAAAAGAAAAAAGAAAAATAAAATAAAAAAAATAAACAGAATTGCAAAGGAGGGTAGTTAGGGTACTTTGTAAAAAAAAATTAAATTAAAATAATAGATAATAGAGGGGGTGTGTGAATAGAAAAAATGGGTGTGCGAATAGCAGCACCCTATACTAAATAGTGGTTATTATTGGTTTAAGAAACTGCTTTGGTTAAGAAACCATCCATTTTCCATTTCAAAAAACAAAAAAAAATAGCCACCCAACTTTCTTACCAAAAGAAAAAAACACCAACACACATGGAGTGTGGGCACATGCTAGTATAATCAAATCAAACCCGATTTTATATATAGACTCTCTAATTTATAGAATACTATTCAGTAAGTGTAATTCTAGCAAAATTATTTCCTAACAATCTGCACAATATCTTCTTTTCCCCATAAATCTCTATTTTTCTTTTCCTTTTTCATTATTTTGCCATCTCCCTCTTTGTCACACACACACACACACACACACACACACACACACATATATATATATAGAGAGAGAGTGCGTGTGTGTTTAGGAGTTACAAGACTGACACAGCGGTAGTTTTGTATTTTATTAATTGAGGATATTACGATATCATAGTTTCACTTTGCAGATGAGGAAGAATGTGTCCAAATCCGAACTCTCCTTAATATTTATGAAAGAGCTTCGGGACAGAAAGTCAATTTTCAAAAGAGTAGTGTTGCATTTAGTAATAATGTTGAACGTTAGTGATCCGTGGGATCTCTAGTTAGCTTTAGAGAGAGAGAGAGAGTGACACAAGATGTATAGTGGTTCGCCTCCGCATGAGCGGGAGACTACGTCCACTTGAAAGCTATACTAGTGTGTCGAGCCTTGCAGCCTAACAAGATTACAAAGTATGTAATGGGATCGATGAGTTGTGGGAGGAGGCATTCCTTTTATAAGTGAAGGAATGCTTCTCCTTTACATTGTTTTCGATGTGGGACAAGAAACCACACTATTCTAGTCTTGAAGCCTAGTTGTGATGGCATGTTGGCAAGGGCGGGAACGTGGCTTCCCGGTGGCGGATTTGCGACTTCCGGATACCGCCGCGTAGCCTGAACATAGGGCTACACGATGCATGTCTCGGTTGGGCCTTGCCATATCTTGGGAATGTCCCAAAGTAGGTGTTACTTATGCTTGGTGATGTAGCAAATACTCCATATTATTGGAGGTATGTACAAGTCCCCGAAGTCCCCAAGTAAGAGGAGCTTCTTGGTTGGGGAGTTCAAATCATGAAGTCATCAAGCATAAGTAACCGGGCGGTACGGAGCCCCCTACAAGTCCCCGAACTCCGTAAGCAAGAAGGGACTCGTTAACCTGCACAACAAAGGCAAGAAGACAGGTATATGTAGAATGCGCGTTTGCATTTGGGCAACAAATGTGAGTTGCATCGATATGTGTTTTGGCATATATAAACGTATGGGGTGCGTGATACATGGTCGTGTGAGCATATGGATTGCATATGATAAATGTGTGATGCGCACAAGGAGATGTAAGTTGCATGAGCGGTGCGAAGGGAAGCGTTTGTAACGTGTAAATGATGAGTACGTGAACGCTTGTGTTGGTTTGGTTGTCGCTCGTATTAATGGAACGCGAAAAAGAATTCAATTTGTCGCAAGCGACAAATGGTAGAAGAATTCAATGTTCCATTAACGTGTGGTGTATCGAGTAGACATGAGCGTAAAGCTCGAGGATTTGTCGGGAAGGCATGAGCGGAAGCTCAATGGGTTGCCGGGAAGGCATGAGCGGAAGCTCAATGGGTTGCCGGGAAGGCATGAGCGGAAGCTCAATGGGGTGCCGGGAAGGCATGAGCGGAAGCTCAATGGGATGCCGGGAAGGCATGAGCGGAAGCTCAATGGGATGCCGGGAAGGCATGAGCGGAAGCTCAATGGGTGGGCCCCTGCTAGGCCCGCTAGAGAGTCCCCGACTCCCCAGCCATGACGGACCTCCGGATGGTCGGTAATTTGTTTGTTGAGGGGGAGCTGCACGGAGCAGAGGGTGTTGGGTAGCGATCCCAATCTTTGGTACCCAAGCGTCGGGGTTAACTGCCGGATCAATGGCTGCCGTAGGCTGTGTTAACTAGTCCCTTGCTGCAATGCCGCGTAGCGGTCAGTGCTATTATGAGGCGTTGCCTTACCGCTTGGCGGTTTGGTCGTAGACCGTAGACTCGTAAAGTTTGTATCTGCACGAAAAAATGACAAACACAGAGAGCAAGTATGTACTTGTAATAAAGTTTGTTAATAACACTTCGTAGGCATGCTTAATGGTCATAGAGACATGTATAGTCATGGTATCGGCGGTAGCTCAAATTGCAAGAGCGGAAGAGACAAGAGGAATGCACTTATCTTATGCCGATTTGGAGGCTAGCGGAGTTGGCCGAGTGTGACGGTCCATTGCTTGTGGCGGATAAAGTATTCCGATAATGTACGTCAACTCGTAGTTGAGGTTGAATGCTCCATAGAAATAATTGAATTTCCTTAGAACAAAATAGGGGATTAGTACATGAGTATGTAGAATCACTAGTAATAGTTTGCATTTAAGCAATGTTATGTTGACAACTTTCGGCACATATACCCAGATAATCACATGCTTGTAATGTGTGTGTGGCTTATTTGTGCACAGCAAAAACATAAATAGCAAGCGAGTTATGAAATATCAACTATGCTTTTAAATATCAACTGAGCAATCAGTTTAACCAAGGAGGACATAATATATATGCTGTCGTGGGCTTCTACTTTGCAGTCATGTGCAGATAGTATATGTGTACGGTGAAGCGCACATGGCTATCAATCAACCACAGATGATGAATCACAAGTACTTATCTGGTTGAAGCCTCTCTCTGGAACGTGCAGGGAGAGCGTGATTTCGCAGAGAAGAGCGTGAGCTGCTTGCTCGAACCAGCAAGACCCTTGGGTGCCCGAAGAAGAACACAGCCACACGTCGGGTGTCCAGAGCATATCGGCGGTTGCTGGGTTTGAAGAACATGGCCTAGATAGCGGTGGCCAATTGCCTGAATACTGTGGTCTTGATGGGTGGCTTTGCTGCACATGAAACCAATGAAGAGACCTGGTCTCAAATCGAAAAGATTGAAAGCGGACGCCCGGGGGAAGAACATGGAGATGAGCCCATGTTGGTGTTTGAATGGCCGGAGTTGATGATCGATCGAAAAATGAACAGTGGCTGACGGAGACTAGCGGGAGAAGCGCCGCTGAATGGAGCTGGCGGTGGGTTACCGCTGGGTCAGAGATGGTGCCAGCAGGGGATGTGGCTGGCGGGGGGAGAGTCGCTTGCTGCGGTCCGGCGGAGCGTGCAGTGAAGCGGTGCCTCGAGCGCAGCGGAGCGTCTTGGCGATCTCGGCGGAGCGGAGCTCCAAGCTCAGCGGGGCGGAGCTAGCCAGTGGTAGCTATCGGTCCTCACAACGGACTCACCTGGGCTCAGCGGAGGTCGAAGTTCGGCGGAAGTCAGAGCTCAGCGGAGACTCGAGACCCGGAGCTCGGCGGATTAGCGGAGGATGCCAGTAGAGTAGAGCGGAGAAGCTAGCGGAGAAGCCAGCGGTGATGGCCAGTGGTTGGCTGGCGGAAGACTCGCTGGCGAAGGATGCTGGTTAGCAGAGCTCTTGGACGGCGGAGAAGTTTGGCGGAGCGGAGCACTGGGCCGGCGGAGCGGAGTTTTGGTGAAGCTCCAGCTAGCAGTGGTGCTCGGCAGTGCAACATCAGCAGAGGTGCTGGCAGGTAATCTCGGCGGATAACGCCTGGCGGTTGAAAGAAGGTGAAGCTGGGTTTGGCCAGCGGTTTGAGGAGCTCAGCGGTGACCCGAAGTCAGCGGAGGCATGGTCAGCGGCGGGGGGAGTTGGGCGGAGCGGGGCTCGCTGGGACTTGAGAGAGTTGTTGCCGGCGGCCAGATGCAACGAAGAAGAAAGAGGGTGGCCAAAGCAGATCTCTGGGTGTCCAGAGAGAATTGGCGCCCAAAATTTTTTTTTTTTTTTTTTTTTTTTATAGTTGGCGTTGACCTTTGAGTTGGGCGTTGACCAAAAGTTGATCAAGCCTTGATGGGCATTGACCGACTCCGCCGGGCTTTGACCGACCCCGCCGGGCGTTGATCAAGCATTGACCGGCCCATATGCTGGTGTTTCTGCAAGTTTTGACCACTCTATGGGCGTTGACCACGTGTTGACCGGTGTTGACCGACCATGTTGGGCGTTGACTGGACACTGACGGGCCAAAGCTCGTGGTAGGTGATGAAGCCTTTGTGTGCCGGCTTCCCACAGACGGCGCCAATGTTAACGTTAGTGATCCGTGGGATCTCTAGTTAGCTTTAGAGAGAGAGAGAGAGAGTGACACAAGATGTATAGTGGTTCGCCTCCGCATGAGAGGGAGACTACGTCCACTTGAAAGCTATACTAGTGTGTCGAGCCTTGCGGCCTAACAAGATTACAAAGTATGTAATGGGATCGATGAGTTGTGGGAGGAGGCATTCCTTTTATAAGTGAATGAATGCTTCTCCTTTACATTGTTTTCGATGTGGGACAAGAAACCACACTATTCTAGTCTTGAAGCCTAGTTGTGATGGCATGTTGGCAAGGGCGGGAACGTGGCTTCCCGGTGGCGGATTTGCGACTTTCGGATACCGCCGCGTAGCCTGAACATAGGGCTACACGATGCATGTCTCGGTTGGGCCTTGCCATGTCTTGTGGATGTCCCAAAGTGGGTGTTACTTATGCTTGGTGATGTAGCAAATACTCCATATTATTGGAGGTATGTACATCAGTCAAGACAACTTACTTTGGCCAGCATACTGGAGGTTAAGTGTGTCAAGGAGCATGACAAGTATCTGAGGCTCCCACTTAGGGTTGGGAAATCCAAAACTGCTATTTTCGCATACATTAAAGAGAAACTCTCCAAGAAATTGATCAGTTGGAAGTCAAAGATTTTGAGCTCTGCTGGTAAAGAAACCCTCATCAAAGCGGTGGCGCAAACTATGCCATTGTACGCAATGAACTGCTACTTGTTGCCTAAGGGATTGTGTGATGACATTCACCAACTATGTGCATCTTTCTTTTGGGGAGACACAGAGGAAAAAAAGAAAATCCACTAGAGAAGTTGGGAAAGGATGTGCCTAACTAAGAAAGAAGGAGGTATGAGTTTTAAGAATATTTATGCTTATAATTTAGCTATGCTTGCTAAACAATGTTGGAGGCTTGTCACAAATCCGGAATCTCTAATAGCCAAAATATTCAAGGCTCGTTACCATCCTTATACTTCATTTTGGGATGCTGAAGTGGGGGACAACCCATCCTATTCTTGGAGGAGTTTAATGCAGGGCAAACCTATATTAAAAGCTGGAGTTGCTTGGCATGTAGGTAATGGTAGCAACATCAATATGTGGAACGACAAATGGATTCCATACTGTGCTCAATATCTCATCCACAAGCCCGAGAGTTGCTCTTTGGAAAAAGTATCAGAGTTAATTGACAGTGCGATCAGACGATGGAATGAATCTCTTATCAGGCAAGTCTTTCCTTCTACTATTAATTGCTGAGAAAATACTTTGTATTCCCTTAGCTCGAAGACACAGTGAATATAGGTTATTTTGGAGACCTGAAAAAAGAGGTTTCTATACTGTTAAATCTACGTATTGGATAGCACGAGAACAAGTTGGCTGTGTGCTATCATCCACATCTCACGGAGATCCCTACAAACCACTTTGGAAGCGGATTTGGCATGCAAAAGTTCCAGGGAAAGTCCAAATATGTGTGTGGAGGGCCTGTAATGACCTTCTCCCCACTAAAGCAGCGTTGACTAGGAAATGCCTACAGGGAGACACAAATTGCTTATTATGTCCAGCACGCTTTGAAAATAATGCTCACATTTTCTGTATTTGCCCTGTGGCGCAAAATATACTTGCAGCTTCTCCTTTCAATCTGCAGAGTACTGCTCTCCCTCACATGAATTTCAAGGACTGGTGCTTGGAGCAGGCCATCCATATGCAGCAAGATACTTTCGAGAAGTTTGTGATGATTCTTTGGGCCATTTGGAAAAACAGGAATAACATGTTGTGGCATGGAACAAATCAGCCACAGCCCGACATTGTCTTTGGCGCACTATCGTGGTTGGAAGAATTTAGATCAGCTCGGCAAACTGTGCAGCAGACAACCAAAGTCAAAAGACAATGGAAACCGGCTGGCAATGATATGTGGAAACTCAATTAATGTTGATGGGAGTTTCCTTCCAGGTCAAACCAAAGGTGGAATGGGTGGAGTTTTACGTGATGCTCAAGGTAATTTCAGGGCAGCCTTTGCCCTTCCAGTTTGCAATGTAGCTGCTGCCAAGCAAGTTGAATTGATGGCAATTAATCATGGACTAAAATTCCTGCAGTCTTTTCCCAACCAGCACGTTGTGCTAGAGCAGATTGCCTTGAAGCCACCATGGACATTGATAATCCGAGATATGACCTACTCGAGTTTGCGGCCCTTATTGATGATACACAGGCTGCCTTAAGGGCTAGAACAAATGTTCAAATCACATTCGCACCAAGATCGTGCAACACTGTGGCTCACAGACTGGCAAGTTTAACTTTGGAAGACACTTATAGTGCTATCTGGTGTAATGTGCCTCCAGATTACATTCTGGATGGTCTAAACTTTGATTGTAATCATCAAGGCTAATTTGCCATCAATACAGATAATTCTTCTATTAAAAAAAAAATGTTTTTGGGTTAGTGGGCTAATGGAAAATTTTCTAGAATTGGACTTATGGGTCAAAGACCCTTAATTTATATGTTTCCAATATGAGCATGGTATAAATAAAGATAACTGATTACATGTCACAATTATGTTGGTTATTTTCATTATTTATTCTCACTTTTCAGCATATGAATAGGTGAGAGTTGTTGGAGTTGATATTTGGGAATAGGGAATAGGGAATGAGATATGAGAGTTGTTGGAGTTGATATTTGGGAAAAATGCTTATATTTTTATAAAAATAACGTTTAGCTACTATATTAGAGATGCTCTTAGAGGTTTTTCTTAAAAAAAAAGAAAACAAAAAACAAAAGACTTTGATATGAATATATTCATCTACAATATCATATACCTTGCTATATATCTTTATTTTAGATCCATTTAATAATCTTTATGTCGGTTAGTTAACAAAAAATTATTGTACTAGAACATTTTGAGCATCATGGAGTTATTTCTTCTTGAGCTCTCACATTCTTAAAGCTGGGTCGTGTCTATATTCATAGAGATTTGTGGAATTGATGGGCTTGTTTAGCTCTACTGTCATAGATAAGTGTTCTTGGCCACGCAAATCAACTACATGCATTCGGAGATTAAAGGTCAGGGGTGTTTGGTGAATAAAACTCTGCATTGGGTAGATCATAATGATCATGCACCACTAGTAAGGTCTTTTGATTTAGAGGAGGAGAAATTTTGGGAGAATGTGCAATGTCCATGTTCTATTATGAGAGAACATACTTTTATTGGGGGAGTTTTGAACATTTGAAAATTCTCTAGCATTGTACTCTTTAACTTTTGACAATGATTCCAGAACAAGTCCCAAAGAACACAAAATATGGGGATGAAGGATATGGGGGGTACATGATTCTTGGACTGAAATGGCAAATGTAATTTCAGACCAACTCTAGAAACCACTTTGCATTTCAGAGTCTGGTGAAGCACTTGCCATCCTTTTAAACATTGTAGCATGGTATAGTCCAAAGGAAAAGACATTTGAGAATGTAACTAAGTCTGCGACACGTGATCGTTGGTTTGGATGAACTAAATCTATAGAGACTAATTTAGTTCTCCCATAATCGGCAGTATGGCACGTATGTGACATACGTCTCGTGGTCCTTTGGTGGCACTAATACAATTTAACCAACAAGTTAAGATTCAAGGAATCAATAAACTAACCAAAACACAAACAAGATATTCTCTAAGCTTCAAACACATGCAATTTATTCCTCATATAATTAAGCAACAAAGAAAAT
This sequence comes from Rosa rugosa, assembly GCF_958449725.1. Classification (NCBI taxonomy): domain Eukaryota; kingdom Viridiplantae; phylum Streptophyta; class Magnoliopsida; order Rosales; family Rosaceae; genus Rosa; species Rosa rugosa. Next base: position 12,783,106 of record NC_084823.1, read on the forward strand.
GACTCAAAAAGAGTGATAATTTTCTCATCAATTCAAAACCCTTCTCGATAAATCACCTAGTGACAGAATACCCCTTCTCCATCCATTTTTTCACTAAATAGATAGATTTCTTTCACTAAGGACTTTGAACTCTCTTTCTCTCTCTGTTTCAGACACTTCTCATTCTCTTGGAATTAGAGTTTTTGTTGTCTAAATTTCAAAACCAAAACAGAAAAAGGAGTTTGCTCATTCTCAACTCTGACACACTCTTTCAATTTCATATACAAACAGAGAAGACACACAAAAAATGAGATCGTTGATTTGAGGCTATGTATTACAATTATATTGACCAGTTTGGCTCCTTCCTAAACCACTTTCGCAATCACAGATGCAACGCATGAAGGCCATTCGTCACGGCTTTCTGCTAAGATCTTTGGAAACCCTAATAAGACAACCCTAGAATCGATTAGATTAGGAATTGGGGACAAATGGAATTGAAGAAGGGCTAGCTAGCTGCCCAAAACCAGAAGTTCAATTCTCAATTCTGCCCAAAGTACCCTAAATTACCAAAGAGCAGTGGAGGGAGGCACTCACTCAGTTACAAACAATATTTATATGTGGGGAAATTGAGGTTAATGAAATATATATATATATATATATATATATATATATATATATATATATATTATCCAGAGCGAGGCATCGCTTTGAAATTTCATAGCGAGGTTAGGGTTTAGGGACACTTTTTGGTCTCATATCCACATCTCGACTGTTCAGTTATTAGGTACTAATGTATAGATCATCTATGCAAACTTTCAGCCAAATTGATGATCTTTAAGGTATCTAACTCACTTAAACCAGTGGACGAACTGAATCTGTCCAACCTAAACCGTACTAGCTTTAAGGCAGTTATCAATGCTTTAACGACCATCAATTTGGTTGAAATTTTGCAGAGATGATCTATACATTAGTAGCTAAAAACTGAACGGTCGAGATGTGGAAATGCGACCGAAAAGTGACCATAAACCCTAACCTCGCTCTGAAATATTGGTGCTCTTCCTAACAAAGGGGTTGGTAGCATCTTGCTGACAAATTTTCAATTTTGGATCCTTCCTAAGTTTGGAGGCAATTTTTGACTCACCATCCTTTTTTTGTTTCATGGGCAACACATTTCGAAATAAAACACTATTTTTGTTAATTTTTTTTTTTATAAAAATAAATTAATATCATTAGAAATCAACAGCCAAAGGCTATAGTCTACATACACTTAAACAAGCATTCCGGCAAGAAAATCCAGCAAACCTACCTAAGCAAATGCAAACTATTTAGATCTAAGGGACGCTCACCTCAAGCGAGTAAAATTAAGCAAGAACAGCCTTGCTTCCTAAAAAAAAATGAAATCATTCAACTAGCAGTCACTTGCCAATCACGCAATTGTGGTACAAATAAGAAAACTGAAAACGTCTTAGAAAGCTCATAGAAGCCCTCTTGACTCACCTAGGCTCAATACCCTAAGAAAACCTAACCCCAAGCAGCCCCAACTTGAATCCAGGCCAGAAGCCCAAGTCCAAGTCAGAGCACACAGAGCAGACGCACGTGCTCAACGCCTCCACCTTCATCGCAGCCCACATCGCCGCGACAAGTATTTCCGGCGTCTGACATCTCCAGAAGGCCATTTTGCCGCCGGATATATTTGATTGTTTGTTACAATATTTGAATAATTTAGAGAAAATATTAAAACAAAACAAAACCAAGCAAGATTTGTTTCCAACTTTCAAAAAAAAAAAAAAAACAAAACAATTTTATTCCATTTAGTTAGTTTTTAATATAAATCTCTCTAAGTGTTCATGTGAAAATGCATGCAATTGTTCATTGATATCTATAATTTTTATAAAATTTTGTTATGAACATAGACATACACATTTGGGGATTTATCGATTCATGGGTTAGTTTAGTCGCTCATAAGTCTCAGTTAGGTATATCTTAAGTCTGATACTGATCAACTCTATCATCTCAATATCATGAAAAAGTGAAAATATTAGGAACTTTGATTTCACCATTTTCAGAACCACCACCAACACTGACTTTTTTGACTAACCGAACTAATGATAGCTTTCGTCAAATACAACGTAGATCCAGTCTAAATCCGACCAAACTTAGCCTATAGTAGGCCAGATCCATCAACCTTGTCTATATGCAGCCAGATCTAGCTAGTTCGTGACTAGATTTAGTAGATCTACATGATATTTAGTCAAAGAGATACTCAGCCAGATTCTAACAAGTAAATCACTTCATTCCAAAATGATTAACCAAGCAAAACCACAATCCATAATTTTAAATACTAAAAAAGAAATATTTAAACCATAATATTACATGCATTAAAAATCTAACAATAAATCGCATAGAGAAGTATACACATATGATACTAGAAAATAAAAACTCTAAATTCAAACAAAGATATCGATGAATTTGAATTGCAAAACTTTGAAATGCAATTGAATACAAAACAAGAGCAATTGAACCAGCTTTACCTAATTTCTTTGATGGTTGAAATCTAGTAGAAGTCTAGGCTATGATGCTTAAGATTTGAAACTTCTTGCCTCTATTAGTGAGTGACAGATCTAAAAGAAAAAAGAAAATGGACACGTCTACGAGGTGGAAACAAGCAAGATAAGATTTGGAAGATCAGGCCTGGTACGAGAATGCGGCCAAGAGGCTACGTTATATAGTGAAACATGAAAGAGGACATTTAGGGTTAGAAGGACATAATTGTAATTGTTTTTAGACACGTGTCAAAAAATCGTGGGAGCATCACTTCGTAATTGTCGTCTTTGCCGATTCCACGAACATAACCTTAAATTGGTGCAATGTCGTGCCCCTTAACCCTTTTGAGGTTTAGTCGAATTCTCAAACATGTGACTTTATAAAGGTTAATATAGTAATTTAAAATAAGTATAAAAATTAGTTAATCACAACCGTTATGAGACTCACCTTAATTAGGTAATATGATAAATTTATACCATAACCATGTTTTACAATAATGACTCGAAACTTGATGAACCAACTTTTGGGTGACAGTGAGTGCTAGAGGAACAAATTTTTTCTTGTACATTCCTGATGGTTCAAAAGTCCTACTTCCATTGACGAAGTTGTGTTAGCTCAGTGGTTAGAGCACCCACTACCTAAAATCGAGGTCATGGGTTCGAGTCACCATGGGGGTAGGAGTGAAATCATTTGATTATCTTTAATAAAAAAGATTAAAAAAAGAAGAAGTCCTACTTCCATTTCCATTTAGGGGTAAAAATTTCATCATCATCCTCATTGAGGAGCGAATTCTTCTTTGGGACCCAATTGCTCTTTTCATGTTACTTTTTATAATTCGAGTTGACTATTTTGATTTATGTGATAATAAATTAATATTATATGATGTAGATAAGTATTATCTATAAATCATGTAAATAGAGTTTACATATTCTGTAAATAAATATATAAAAAATAACGAATTAACTTTGGCGTACCTAAGATTGTTGCAATTGAGATATTCTCGATGGTTCAAAAGTACTACTTCCATTTCCATTTGGGGATAACGAGAACTTTCATCGTCATCCTCATTGAGGAGCGGAGTATAAATTATATGATGTAGATATGTATCATCGATCTATAAAGCTTAGACAAAAAAAAAAAGTATTATCTATAAATCATGCAGTGGCCTATTGGTTATTTAAAACTAACGTCCATGATCCATAAGTTCAAATTCATTGACATGGTTATGGGTTTAATTTATTTATTTTTCATTATAATTTTACCCAAAGTCACTTCACATTTGCACCATCATATTCACACCTTAAGCACCTCCACATCCTATGCCTCGTTGCCGTCGTGACGATTGCCATGGAAATCTTAGTAGCTAGATAGAATGCAAGTATGTCGTAAAATGAGAAATTAAAGAAACATAAATTAGAAATGATTTGCTAGTAATAGAAGTAGAATTGTGACCACAAACCTCCAAGAGGTGTTGAAAATTGTGTGGAGTAAATTTCAAATGGGATGGTTCAAATTAGATGTAGATGGCACCAGATTTGGCCATACGGGTAAGATTGGTTGTGGCGGGGTGATTATAATTAGGTGCAGCAATGGAGATTGGATGCGTGGTTTTCAGCTAATATTGGCCAATTGTCAAGTTCTTGAAGCTGAAATGTAGGGTGTTTTACGTTGGTCTACATATTATACGCATGAACTTGGTATAAAATCTATTATACTTGAATAAGATTCGAAGACTCGTAACTTTTATTCCAAAGCTGCAACAGTAACAATCATTCTCTTAGAGCTTTTCTTGGTAGCTACAAGCTCATTCTCACCTTTTTTGAAGAATTAGTGCTTAACCACACACACACACACACAAACATTTTAGCAAATTGCCTTGCTAAGAGCAAGTGCACCCGTAGTCAAGAAAAGGCAAAGTCGAGAAGTCAAGAATTCGACCGGTCAAGTTACTATTCACTGCCACTGGACATGGGTTTACACCCGTTGTTTTTCTTGCCCGGTCAACACTGTTCATTATTATATAATTTTGGGGGGGTCTCGAAAATCGACTTTTTACACATAATTTGGGAAAACTTCCTTCATGAAAGTTATAGAGATCGTCGATATGAGTTCGTACATATGTGGAATGCAAAAATCGGAGTTTGTATGAATTTATTATGAATTTTTGAAATCTGAAAATTTTCTATAAAGAGAAAAAAAAATTATATTTTATTTCAAAGGACCAAAAACTGATTCACACGCAAGAAACAACTGCGCTCCCCCATTCGTCCGTGGAGAACACGCCCTCAATCCACCGCGTCTGTCTCTGCGCAGTACCTCTTACGTCAGCCACGAGCTGCTTCTCTCCAACCTTGCAGCAGCCCAAGCTTGGGCAAGAAAAAAGGCAACGGCATGGAATTATTCTTGCCCTTGGTCAAAGAAAGGCAGAGTTTGCCTGGTTGAATTTACACCGGTGGAAGGGAGATTTGACATTTGACTGGTCACCACATCATCATTCCATGGTTTTGCCCGGGCAATCCAACACCGGTGGACTTGCTCTAAGTTTAGCTATTTTTTAGAGCTCAGAGATCAAATATTCAATAAAGTTCTGATGATAACTGTCACAATCAAGCCAATTATTTTTTGTGTTTTTGTTTTGGAGCGTTATGTCCCTATTACACAAAAAAAAAAAAAACATATCACCACTTCGACAAAAAAAGAAAAAGTTAAAGCAAACCTAAATCCCCTTAAAAGATAACTCGGACGAAAAACAGAAATTGAAATTCACACTTCATAATATATAATATGTAACTACACACTTTTTCTTTTGTTTGAAATTCTTACAAAAAAGTGTAAAACACTGTTGAGAAATTATAAAGAAATGAAACGTCGTCGTTTCAGGAGCTGCCAAAATATCTAGGGAGACAACACATGATTTGTTTCCCTCTAATTATTGCCCCAATTGCAAATTTAAAATTCAAACGGTCAGTTAGTTAGGGCCAGCCAGGCTGTGGTGAATGATGTGGCTGGCCAACCCTAATTTAACCCCGGTCAACTCAACTAACCCCGGTTAGATCCAATCCCTCCCTCTTTATAACCCAACCCAACCCCCTTCACCATTTCTCACCCAAAACCTAAACGGCGTCTTGGTAAACGCCGCTTCATCTTCTTCTCCTCCTCCTTCTCCTTCGTTTCAAAACCCTAACCCTAATCCCCCGAAAATGAGAGAGTGCATTTCGATCCACATCGGCCAGGCCGGAATCCAGGTCGGAAACGCCTGCTGGGAGCTTTACTGTCTCGAGCATGGGATCCAGCCGGACGGCCAGATGCCGAGCGACAAGACCGTCGGCCGCGGCGACGACGCCTTCAACACCTTCTTCTCCGAGACCGGCGCCGGCAAGCACGTCCCGCGGGCCATCTTCGTCGACCTCGAGCCCACCGTCATCGACGAGGTCCGCACCGGAACCTACCGCCAGCTCTTCCACCCCGAGCAGCTCATCTCCGGCAAGGAGGACGCCGCCAACAACTTCGCTCGCGGCCACTACACCATCGGGAAAGAGATCGTCGATCTCTGCTTGGATCGGATCCGGAAGCTCGCCGACAACTGCACCGGGCTTCAGGGATTCCTGGTCTTCAATGCCGTTGGTGGCGGTACCGGGTCGGGTCTCGGGTCGCTTCTGCTGGAGAGGCTTTCTGTGGACTATGGGAAAAAGTCCAAGCTCGGATTCACTGTTTATCCTTCTCCTCAGGTTTCCACATCTGTTGTGGAGCCATATAACAGTGTGCTCTCCACTCATTCGCTGCTTGAGCACACCGATGTGTCTGTTTTGCTCGATAATGAGGCCATTTACGACATCTGCCGCCGATCCCTGGACATTGAGCGTCCCACCTACACCAATCTCAATCGCCTCGTCTCTCAGGTATTTAATCAAACACTTCTTGTGCATAGCTGATACCGATACCGATGTGTTTTAAATGTTGTGAGTTATTATATTGATGGATTTGAATGTGATTATTGATGATGATAGGTTTAACATGAATTCAATTAATGATGATTAATTGAAGATGTATTTATGGTCAAATACTTTTTGTGGTTAACTAATACTCTTGTGTTTTTGAACTGGATGACTGGTTATAATTTTGCGTAATTAATACCTGTGTGCTTTGAATCTCCTTATTGATGACTATGATGGGGTTAACATGAACTTGATAAATGATAAGTAATTTGATATGTGTTTTGATCAAACAGTTTCATAACTAATACTAATGTGTTTTGAATTGGATGACATAATGGGTTTTGAATCTGATTGGCTGATAATTTTCCGGGATTTTTAATCAACACTTTCACATCTAATACTCATGTCTTTTGAGTTGGATGACTGATTATAATATTGGGTTTTGAATCTTATTGGTTGTCAATTTTAAAAAATTTTAATCAAACATTTCCATGTCTAATACTGATGTCTTTTGAATTGGATGGATGATTATATTGATGGGTTTGAATCTGATTGGTTGTCTTTGCTTTTATAGGTGATTTCATCATTGACAGCCTCCCTGAGGTTTGATGGGGCTCTGAATGTGGATGTGACTGAGTTCCAGACCAACTTGGTGCCATACCCAAGGATCCATTTCATGCTCTCCTCCTATGCTCCTGTGATCTCTGCAGAGAAAGCCTACCATGAACAGCTCTCAGTGGCTGAGATCACCAACAGTGCTTTTGAGCCAGCTTCCATGATGGCCAAGTGTGATCCTCGCCATGGCAAGTACATGGCCTGCTGTTTGATGTACCGAGGAGACGTGGTGCCTAAGGATGTGAATGCGGCTGTGGCCACCATCAAGACCAAGCGTACCATTCAATTTGTGGACTGGTGCCCTACTGGGTTCAAGTGTGGTATCAACTACCAGCCACCCACTGTTGTTCCAGGCGGTGACCTTGCTAAGGTGCAGAGGGCTGTGTGCATGATCTCCAACTCCACCAGTGTGGCTGAGGTGTTCTCCCGCATTGATCACAAGTTTGATCTGATGTATGCCAAGCGTGCTTTTGTGCATTGGTATGTGGGTGAGGGCATGGAGGAAGGAGAGTTCTCTGAGGCCCGTGAGGATCTCGCTGCTCTGGAGAAGGATTATGAGGAGGTTGGTGCCGAGTCTGCTGAGGGAGATGATGGCGATGAAGGAGATGAGTACTGATTCTGTTTCAATATGTTGGTCTGGTGATAAAACTTCATGCTTTATGTGCCTTTCTATTTTACTGTTATGTTTCGTAATGGATGCTTAATACGGATAATTGTTGTGGGTGTGTGGTGTATGTGCTCTATGCATCATACCATTGTAGCACAAGCACTTCTATCTTAGTATATGTTAAAAGTTTCTATTGCTTCTGCAATATATCCAATCTATCATAATATGTGTTTAATGAGTCCTGTGTTCTCTACTGCCATATCATAGATGATTCATGTTCATAGCACAGATGTTTTTCTATACTGCTATAGTGTTATGTTGCTGCTTGTGCAATCTATAACATTATGCTTAATAGGTTTCTTTTTTTGTCACATGCATTTTCTGTCGCTGTCTGTTGGTGGGCAGATTAGAGTGTTATTTAATCATAATCATTCATAGCACAAGGCCACAAAAGTGTCTGGTGATGTTTCATAATATTGCTTGCTTACTGGCATTTTCAAATTTCATATTAAACCTTACAGATTTGGTGGTTTTACTGAACTAGCAATTTTAATCCATTAGTGCTGCTACAAATTTGGAATGGTAAAATTTCAGCAACGTAGTGATGGAACATGGAAGCCAACCAGAAGCATAAACTAGAGTTTATCAATTTTTTTTTTTTTGGCCAAAATCAGTTGCTGTTTGCTGCTTACTTTTATGATAAAAGTATAGATAAGATCATAAGATGGTTCAAAGACAGATGGATCCAGGCATTACATAAAATGGAGATACATCAAGAAAAATAAGACAAACAGGCAAACACTCATGGCAGTTGTTCCCAGATCCCCGTCCTCTAGTTATGAGCATTATTTCATTAAGCAGCCTTTGCGGTCCTACGGGGCGGGCAGGGCAATGAGGTACCAATTTGGAGTGTTACATAATTTTGATAATGAACTGTCAGAGTCACAGGTAGCCTGGTAGGAGTAGGACACAATCCATTGATTACCATAAAATTTCCTTCTCCTCCTTGTAGACACCTATCTTTCCACCTAACAATGTGAATGCAGAATGAAAGAAAGTAGTTCAGACGCAACGTACTAACCATTTAGAGGTAATGTCCTAGACATATATTGTTTGAATCTAAAGAACTTCCTGTACAGCGGTTACAAACATCTAAATTTGAAGTACACTACTACATGTAGAGAAGTAACAGATTAGTTCAACATGAATCAAAGTCTAAAGGAATTGAGACCACGCCCCCCTCTTCTATATATCCATGAAGTTCATCACTTTTACCGCTCCATCACTTGCAATAATAGAGGCATACTTCCCAATTAGAAGAGACGCCATAAAGAACTAACAAGCGATATCCTCTCAGTGTTCTTATAAACTGTTGGGATGTGTAACGTGAACCGGTGAGTTGGGTAAATCTAATGCTCTACCAACAGCATTCTCTAACACTCTACACTGCTGTGCTGCTGCTGTTCATATATATACAAAAAGGATTCCTGTACAGAAAAGGCATCATTGAGCTGATCCACCAATGGCTTATTGGAGTCCAATGATAAGATTGAAGAACTACTATTCTTCCAATACAAACAGCAGCAATTCTCCCAAAATCTAGGTTTGATTTTGTAAGTTTATCAAAGTACAAGATATAGAGATTCTACTCACATCAATGTGGGTGAAACAATTACCATTAACCGAGAGGTCTCGTACTCTCATTAAACTCCATCTTTGGCGTTGTTGTAATGGGCAAAGCAGTGTCAAATTGGACAAGCTTGGTAACAAGATTGACATTGGAGTCTAGCACACTTAGTGCTTCAACGAATTTGGAATACAAATTCATTAAACAATCAATTCAGATTCAAGTAATTAAGTTCGATATCTAATTTAGCTCTATCGTGAACAATGATAAACTTTCAAAAACTGAAGTGAAGATATACAACAAAACACTGAGGACAGTAGATAATCGTTATTAACTCTAATGTAAACCAAATGTTTTAAAAACTATGAGAAGCAAGATCCTTAACTAGACCAGATTGTCAATTAGTAATGTGGGTTTTTGTTAGCAGAATTAAGCAAACGAATCAAGGGTTAAAGAGTAACGGAATACAAACTATCCCATATATTCACAGTTAGGATTAGGCCACCACAATTGCTGTAGAAGAGCTTTGTTATTTGCATCCACAAATAAAAATCTTTAACAAAATTAAGCTGAATATGGAACAAAACCACAACTCTATGATCACATAAACGCATCGCATCCAAGAGAAACACTATAAACTTTCAAAAACTGGTGTGAAGATATGCAACAAAACACTGAGGACAGTAGATAATCGTTATTAACTTAAATGTAAACAAAATGTTATAAAAACTATGAGAAGCAAGATCCTTAACTAGATCAGATTATCAATTACTAATGTGGGTTTTTGTTAGCAGAATAAAACAAACAAATCAAGGGTTAAAGAGTAAGGGATTGGTAGCTTACAGAGTAAAACTGTCGAATCCAAGAAAATAATTAAGCATGTGGAAGAGAGTACGTACTCACCCTGTTAGAGCAACAAAAACCAAGCTCTTTAATGAAATTGAAGAAAACGAATTCTACTCTTTTGCTGCCTTCATTATGTACCAGACTCGAATTTCATTTTCTGAATATTCTCCGAGAAATTTACCAGAGCTGTTGATGATTCTAAATTTCCATTTGTTTACAAAAAGATTGAATTCTGAACAACGATGAAGCGGATTTCCTAGGGTCACCAGTATATGTGTGTTTAGTAATTCTAGAGTGAATGTGAGAGGCATATGTAAGTATTTCTCAAGATTGGCTGTAACACGTGAACCAGATATGTGACTGATGGAAGTAACAGTACGTACTGTAAGAATTAAAAGAATTAATTATGGGTTAGTGGTTTAACCACTAAGAATTAATTATGGGTTAGTGGTTTAATCATTATTTGGTGGATTAGCCATTAACGTGTTGGTCTCCAACACTACTCACACTAACAATTAATTATGGATCATATGAAGTAATTGGGATTATGGTGTATTCCATATATGATTTAATAGACTAAATGATTGAATCCTAATCGGTCAATTCTATTTCCATGATGGATGGAAATAACTTATGTTATTAATAGAAAGGTCCTCTCTCACCCTACAAATACCAAGTGCACAATTCCATCAGTGTGTGCAAGATAGAAGTACAAAAAAACACGTATGAAAGCTTAAGGTGCAAGGGCTAAGAGAGAAACCATTTCTTTTGGATTGACGATCTCGCCAAGTTCCTACATATTGATACACTACATATTGCTCTAATGGAACAAGGTATGTAGTTTATGTTTCCGCATTACGATTATTTTTGTGAGATCATGTAAGTTCTAGATCTTGACTTTATGTATCAAAATTCTTACATGTGGTATCAGAGCATGGTAATAAGAGCTTTCATGATTCTCCGTTAATGGAATACATATTGTTTTGTTGTTCATATATTTCCTGCCGCATTTATATGCGTATGAATTTTATTTACAACAAATATATTCATATGTTAATCTGTTTATTCATTTAAAGCTTATTAGACTTGCATCTTATGTATTTTGCTATAAGATCATAATGGAATAAAAGAATGGATATGGTACTATAAGCACAAATGAAAAATAATGGCATTACGCTAGCAGTTTTGTTTTGCTGGTTTTATGAGTGTCAATTTTGATTGTTTATTTCATCTAACTTTTGAATTCATAATATGGCGGTTTGTTAATCACCAAAGTGGTCAAACCAAGTAAGGTCTCATGAATATCAAATTAGATGATTATCAATTGCTTATGATATTGATGCATATGAAATGAAATAAAAAAAAAAAAAAATTGCCTTGTAAAGTTTTAAGGCTTACTCATAAGCGTATTGATTTTCATTATTCATAAGAATTTAAGAATCACCCAAAGGTAGATTAACCATTCATATGATTAATGAATAGAATGGAGTTTTTGATATATATCCTGTTAGATTATTTTTGGAGATCCAAAGATTACAAACTTGTCTGATTAGGAATATACTCATTACTCAAATGACGATAAATGCATCTTTTTTTAGTTAAATATCTGCATGATAACTACCCAAAGGAGTATTATGTTGATATACTTACTGTTTATACGTGTTTAAAGACTCAAAGAATTAATGTTGTGAGCCCTTGTATTATTGTGTTGCAGCTCATGTTTCGCTTCATTCACATGCTTCGTCTATTCCAGTGCTTAATGGATTGAATTTCTCGGATTGGTGTGAACAAATTCAGTTTCACTTAGGTGTTCTGGATCTAGATTTGGCACTCCAAACCGAGAAACCTGCAGATCTAACTAATGAAAGCACAAATGAAGAAAAGACTTTCCATAAGGCCTGGGAAAAGTCAAATAGACTGAGCATTATGCTAATGCGAATGACTATAGCAAACAACATAAAGACTACACTTCCTAAAGCTGAAATTGCTAAGGAATTCTTGAAGAACATTGAGGCTCGTTTCAAGAGTGCTGACAAGTCTCTTGCAGGGACATTAATGGCTGAACTTACCACCAAGAAATTTGATGGTAGGAGAGGCATGCATGAGCATGTTCTTGAAATGACTAATCTGGCAGCAAAATTGAAGGCCTTGGGAATGAATGTGGATGAGTTCTTTCTTGTTCAATTTATTTTGAACTCCTTGCCTCCTCAGTATGAAGCATTTCAGATTAACTATAACACTATTAAAGATAAGTGGAACGTTAATGAATTGTCAAGTATGCTTGTTCAAGAGGAAGGAAGGCTTAAGCAACAAGAACAAAATTCAATTCATCTTGTAGGTCATGGAGCTGAAAGAAAATTTGGAAGAAAACCTGGAAAGGGTGCTAAGAAAGGACCACCAAAGAACAATGGACCTGTTGATGCTGCTCAGGCTCCTAATAAGGGACTGAAGGACAAATGTCATTTCTGTAGAAAGGAAGGACATTATCAATATGATTGCCCAAAACGTAAGGCATGGTTCGAAAAGAAAGGTAGGCCTTTGGCTTATGTATTATTCGAATCAAATTTAGCTGAAGTTCCTTATAATACTTGGTGGGCTGACTCAGGTGCTACTGTTCATGTTTCTAATTCGATGCAGGGATTCCTTACAACCCAAAGCCTAAATCCAAATGAAAATTTTATCTATATGGGAAATCGGGTGAAAGCACCAGTTGAAGCCATTGGAACGTTTCGTTTGATTTTAGATACCGGCCACTATTTGGATTTGTTTCAAACTCTTTATGTTCCGACTTGTTCTCGGAATTTAATTTCTGTTTCCAAACTTGATCTTGATGGTTTTACTTTCAATATTGGTAATAAAAGTTTGGGTTTGTTTAAGAATAAATCTTTTGTTGGTTCTGGTATTTTGACTGATGGGTTGTATAAAATTAAGCTTGATGGTCTTTTTGCTGAAACACTTTTAACCCTACATCCTAAGGTTGGAACTAAACGTAGCTTGATAGATGAATCTTCCTCTTTCTTGTGGCACAAAAGGCTGGGTCATATATCCAGAGAAAGAATGGAGAGATTGGTAAAGAATGAGGTTCTTCCGAACCTAGATTTTACTGATTTCGGTGTTTGTGTGGATTGCATTAAGGGAAAGCAAACCAAACACACAAAGAAAGGTGCCACAAGAAGTTCTAAGCTTCTTGAAATTATTCACACAGACATTTGTGGACCTTTTGATGTTCCATCTTTTAGTGGAGAAAAATATTTTATCACCTTTATAGATGATTTTTCACGTTATGGTTATATCTATCTATTGAATGAAAAGTCTCAATCTGTAAATGCCCTTAAGGTATTCATCACTGAAGTTGAAAGACAACTAGATAGAAAAGTAAAAATTGTAAGATCAGATAGAGGTGGTGAATTCTATGGAAGGTATGATGAATCAGGACAACTTCCTGGTCCTTTTGCTAAGTTCCTTGAAAAGCATGGCATTTGTGCTCAATACACTATGCCAGGAACGCCACAGCAGAATGGTGTTGCTGAAAGGCGTAATCGTACTCTTATGGATATGGTTAGAAGTATGTTGAGTAATTCAACATTACCTATATCATTGTGGATGCATGCTTTAAGAACCGCTGTATACTTACTAAATAGAGTTCCTAGTAAGGCAGTTCCAAAGACTCCTTTTGAACTGTGGACGGGAAGGAAACCTAGTTTAAGGCATCTACATGTTTGGGGATGCCCTGCAGAGGTTAAGCTCTATAATCCACAAGAAAAGAAATTAGACTTTAAAACAAAAAGTGGTTACTTCATTGGTTACCCAGAAAAGTCTAAAGGATATAGGTTTTATTGTCCTGACCAAAGTACAAGAATTGTTGAAGCCGGAAATGCTAGATTCATTGAAAATGGTGAAATTAGTGGGAGTGAAAAGCGGGAAGTGATTATTCAAGAAGTTAGGATGCAGTTTTCTGCACCTATTTCTTCTCAAAGAAATGTTGTTCCTCTAGTTGTTGAACAGCCTAACGACAATGAACAACAAATGAATAATCAAGAAATGAATGACCAAACCCCACATAATGAAATCATTGACAATGAATTTGTAGCACAAGAACCACAAGAAATAGGAGTAAGACGGTCTCAAAGAAATAGAAGACCTGCTATTTCGAATGATTATGTGGTATACTTGCAAGAATCTGAATTTGACATTGGGTCAAGTAAGGATCCATTTTCTTACTCACAAGCCATTCAGTGTGAGAATTCTGAGAAATGGATTGATGCTATGAATGATGAACTGAAATCAATGGACCAAAACAATGTTTGGGAACTCGTTGAGTTGCCTGAAGGATGTAAAAGAGTTGGGTGTAAATGGGTTTTCAAAACCAAACGCGACTCTAATGGCAACATAGAACGATATAAAGCCAGACTTGTAGCCAAAGGTTTCACTCAGAAAGAAGGCATTGATTACAAAGAAACCTTCTCTCCTGTTTCTAAGAAGGACTCTCTCAGAATTATTTTAGCACTTGTAGCTCATTTTGACTTAGAGTTACATCAAATGGATGTGAAAACGGCTTTTCTAAATGGGAACTTAGAGGAGGAAGTCTTTATGAATCAACCTGAAGGCTTCTCATCATCAGAAGGAAAGGAACACATGGTCTGTAAATTAAAGAAATCGATATATGGACTTAAACAAGCTTCGCGACAATGGTACCTCAAGTTTAATGATACTGTTGTCTCCTTCGGTTTTAAGGAAAACATTGTTGACCGATGTATATACCTGAAGGTCAGTGGGAGTAAGTTTATATTTCTGATTTTATATGTTGATGATATTTTGCTTGCTAGTAGTGACCTTGGTTTGTTACATGAAACCAAGACTTTTCTCTCTAAGAAATTTGAAATGAAAGATATGGGTGAGGCATCCTACGTGATTGGAATTGAAATATTTCGAGATAGATCACGTGGACTGTTGGGGTTGTCTCAGAAAGCATATATTGAGAGAATTCTAGAGAGATTTGGAATGGAAAAATGTTCACCAAGCATTGCTCCAATTCAGAAAGGGGACAAGTTTAGCCTTAAGCAATGCCCACAAAATGAATTGGAGCGGAAGGGCATGGAAAGAATTCCTTATGCATCCGCTGTAGGAAGTTTGGTTTATGCACAAACTTGTACAAGACCAGACATCAGTTTTGCGGTTGGAATGTTAGGAAGATACCAAAGCAATCCAGGAATGGATCATTGGAAAGCTACAAAGAAGGTGATGAGGTATCTACAAGGAACAAAGGAGTATATGCTCACATATAGGAGATCTGATAACCTTGAGGTAGTTGGTTATTCAGACTCTGATCTTGGTGGCTGTCTTGATACTGGAAAATCAACTTCTGGTTACTTGTTCCTACTAGCTGGAGGGGCAGTTTCATGGAAAAGTGCAAAGCAAACTTGTATCACTACATCTACCATGCAAGCTGAGTTTGTGGCAGTCTTTGAGGCCACCACTCATGCATTGTGGTTGCGGAATTTTATCTCAGGGCTTAGTGTTGTCGACAGTATTGCTAGGCCGCTGAGAATTCATTGTGACAACACCGCAGCTGTTTTCTTCTCCAAAAATGATAGGTATTCTCAAGGTGCTAAACGAATTAATCTAGAATACCTTGCCATGAAGGAGGATGTTCAGAAACAAAGAGTGTCTATTGTTAACATAGGAACAAAACTCATGATTGCAGACCCACTTACAAAAGGGTTAGGACCAAAGGCATTCATTGATCATGCTGAAAGAATGGGTCTTTGTCATAACCCATGACTGTTTCAAAATTTTGGTCTGTAGAATGATTGTTGCTTTTTGCTACACTCTGAGCTCAATAATGAATATGTTTCTGATGAATAATTTTCCTGTTTTCCATTAAATGTACATATATGAGTTAGGATGAATGACAACAGGAACGTCTCTATATGATAGAGGCATAATGGTTGGACCATTAAGAGCCCCTAAATTGTTGGTTACTTTACTAATGATATGGTACATGGAAGGGATTATTTCAATTTGATATATGACCGCCATGACTTACTTTAGTAGGGTGCTTACAATGGTGTGTATGATGATCATATGAAAATAAGGATTCAAACAATTATATTGCGCGCCTAATGTTCGTCTATTAACCCTTCAATTTTCTATCATATGATCCAAGTGGGAGAATGTAAGAATTAAAAGAATTAATTATGGGTTAGTGGTTTAACCACTAAGAATTAATTATGGGTTAGTGGTTTAATCATTATTTGGTGGATTAGCCATTAACGTGTTGGTCTCCAACACTACTCACACTAACAATTAATTATGGATCATATGAAGTAATTGGGATTATGGTGTATTCCATATATGATTTAATAGACTAAATGATTGAATCCTAATCGGTCAATTCTATTTCCATGATGGATGGAAATAACTTATGTTATTAATAGAAAGGTCCTCTCTCACCCTACAAATACCAAGTGCACAATTCCATCAGTGTGTGCAAGATAGAAGTACAAAAAAACACGTATGAAAGCTTAAGGTGCAAGGGCTAAGAGAGAAACCATTTCTTTTGGATTGACGATCTCGCCAAGTTCCTACATATTGATACACTACATATTGCTCTAATGGAACAAGGTATGTAGTTTATGTTTCCGCATTACGATTATTTTTGTGAGATCATGTAAGTTCTAGATCTTGACTTTATGTATCAAAATTCTTACACGTACTTCTGGTGTTAGTAGAGCAATTACTTCTGGTGTTAGTAGAAGTGATCTGTCATAACCCATGGCTCGACCAGAGAGATTGCAGAAGATATCCAAGCATTTCTCATGAGTTGCCTGATTTACAAGTAAGCTCAGCAAAACGTGTGAAGTCATCAACAAAGAAACTGCGTAAAACCTTAGGCCAGATTTACATTGACCCTCATCTAGCATGCAGAATGAAAATATTGGTGGCAAAGGATCACTTGCCTTATACGTCAGTGTCTCAGTGAGTTCTCAAAGAGTCCTTGAGCACTCCATTGAAACAAAGATGAAAGGAGGTGGAGGTAATCATGATGTGATTTAATCCATTAAGAACGATACCACTAAGAAAAGCATTTTGAACTGTTATAAGTCTCAGAAGCATATAAATGTCACAAGTGCCAGTGCTCTTCATTAAAAAGTTCAGGGAAACTATCGACCTATCGTAGCCAGGACATCAATGCTCCGAATGGAGAACCCAGCACTTTTAACTTTGTCCACAGAGACAGGACTATAGCCGTCTTACAAAAATATCTGGTACTAGTTGGATAGCTAACACAGTGAACTCTAGCTAGTAGATAAAAGATGGACAAATCTAACAAGAACCATACGTGAGAGTCTAACAAGAACATAAGAACAACATGTGCAAAGCAAATACTGATAAGAAAAGAAAAACATTAATTCAAAACCAAAGTAATACAATCCATGAATCTAAAAGTGCTCCGGACTAAAACTCAAAATTGCAGATAGGAAACGACCATTCTATGTCAAACCACCGATTGAGGCAGTACCTATGAAAAATGTGCAGACATGGCAAGCGAGAAACCTCAAAATCACACTCCCTTAAACAAATAGGGCATGAACTGCCAGCAGGCACGTCAGTCACAAGTTTCAATTTGTAAAGTGATGCAGATTCCATAATCTCGATGTCATAGATGTCAACATTGTAAACAAGAACATGATCATCATTAAGTTCAAATCCAAATGCTCTTATGTCTATTATGTCATAAGTACGCAGTTCATATATTTTTGTCGCAGTTCAAATCCAAATGCTCTTATTTTCTTCTCCTTTAGTTTCCTAGTTTTATAGGGCTTTATATTTCTCTCCTTTCAAGGTAAGGTTAAATTAGTTTCCGATCGCTATAAATAGATTTGGAGGAGAAAGAATTTATAGCGATTGGAAACTAATTAACCTTACCTTGCAAGGAGAGAAATATAAAGCCCTGGGGTCAAAACCCTCCAAAGATGTCATCTTTAACAGACTTAATGATCAATCAATCAGAAAATGCTGCATGCATCAAATAAGCTGATAAAGGTTCTGAACTGTGAGATGGATTCAAAGGAGAAGATGACTTACTTGTCTTTGGTGATTGCTCCCTCAGTCTTTGAGTGCGTTTGGGAAACAGAGAAATGGTGAGGGGTTTGTGCTTTTATATGTGGGTTTTGACGGATTTCTATGTAACGTAAGAGCTCGACCCGGTTCTCAACTCATGACCATTGACCAAAACAAAAACCCCGGTTTTTTTTTTTTTTTTTTTTTTAACCCTGTTCTAGAAGGGTTGCTTGACTGGGTTCCGAACCCTGCTATTTCAAAAAAAAGAAGGGTTGCTTTCTGGGGTTAGATATGTGTAATGGGCACCAATTTTCTGTAAGGCCCGGGTTGGCCCGATGGCACAGGTTGTAAGGGCGTTTTGCATTTTCCGAAATCACCAAGTTTTTTTCTCCAAGTTATAGAAGAATACTCGCTCATCGGAAAACGATTGAAAGTATAATGCAAGAACTTTATATACTTGTGATGAAGTGTTGCTAAACAAAAATATAAGCATTTTCATTTCAAATTGGTTTTGTAATCAGAAACTCAAATGTAATCCCTTGCTCAACTGGTTCTAAAAATATTAGTCATGTCATTGTTCCTATGGTTGAAGGAAGAGCTTTAAGTAAGAGATGACCTATTCTATGCTTTGGAGAATAATTTTTCCAACATCCAAGTTGAAGGTGACTCCAAACTTGTTATTGAATATATCACCAAGTGTGTAACACCCTGCAATCTAAAAATGATTATCAACGGCATCAAAGATATAGCTTCCAAGTTTGAAGACATGTCTTTTCACTACATCCTCTATGAGAGAGAGAGAGAGAGAGAGAGAGAGAGAGAGAGAGAGAGAGAGAGAGGTGATCACCTCTAGAATTATCATAGGGGCGTTTTGCATTTCTAAAACCACCAAAAAGCGCTTTTGATGTGGTTAAAAGTTTTTTTTCTAAGTTATAGAAGAAGAGTGATTCTAGTTGGACCTCCAAATTTGATATTTGGACCTCCAACTTTTTTCAATTATTAATATATTTTGTTAAGTCATATGAAAAGACAAATAAGGACAAAGAGAGAAAACTGAAGAAAAAAAATACTCTTCTTAAATTACCTCCCTAAATATAACATTCAATGAAAATAATTTTTTATTTTTCCGGAATTTCCTTATATTGACATATAGTTTTAAAATTTACCTAAAAAAAACAATAATTTCATACATGGCCCATCATTTAATACAAAAATAAATTCAAAACAATCTAATTTGGAATTTCCTTAAACTAAATTCATTGAGTATTGTGATATAGTTATTACTCGATCTTCCAATCCAAAACCTTTGAAATTCCTTCTTTTAGCAAAATCAAAAGGATTCCAGCAACATATCAAGATCGAGAACCTCTTATTAATTTTGATGGAGGAGAGACCTACTCATAAGATAACAATATCATGTGATTTTGATTCATTCTTCTTCTCATGTTGCAGATAGAGATAAAGAGTAGAGTAACATATTGTTGTATCTTATGTTCAAGGGTGTTTTGGTAAAAATAAGGAGGTCTACTTAGCCTTTTAAGTATTCTAAAAAGTAAATTTGAGGTGTACTAAGTATGGGAGGTCCAAATAGCAAATTTGGAGGTCCAACTAGAATCACCCATAGAAGAATACTTGCTCATCGGAAAATAATAGAAAAGTAATTCACATACCTTTGACAAAAGTGTTATTGAACAAAAGTTATTCTTCTATAAGTAACTTCAGTTAAATTTTGTATAAAAAAAAAAAAAAAAAAAAACTGTTGAAATTTGTTTGGCAATTAGAGATTCAGATGAAATCCCCCACTTAGCTAGTTTCAGAAATATTAGTGGTTGGAGGAAGAGCTCTAAGAGACGACCTAATCTATGCTCTCGAGAAGAACTTTTTCTAAATTCCAAGTTGAAGGCAACTCCAAACTTGACATAGACAGGTATCAACCACAAGTGTGAAACACCCTAGCATCTAAAAATGATTACTAATGACATCGAAAATATGACTTTCAAGTATGAAAGTATTTCGATCCTCTTTCACTACATCTTCCAATATGCAAATTTCATTGTCAATGTGATTACCTCGTTGGATCATCGTAATCTGTCTGCCCAATTTTAGATCAATGGTCTTTCTGTAATAACCTCGTTGGAGGAATAATACGAACCTCGTTGGAGGAATAATACGAACCTCGTTGGGAGAATAATACGAACCTCGTTGGAGGAATAATACGAACATTTCATCTCTTCCTTTAGCTTTTCACTCCCCCTTTTGGCTGTCTCGGTCTCTCTCTTTCGTCCCAAGCATAATTGCTTCTCTTTTCTTTTTCTCTGTCACGAGCTCTCTCACTCTCTCTCATTCTTTCTCTCGTCCGAAAACACAGAAAGAAAAAGAGCAACGCTCTCCGTTCTCTCCCTTCCTCCACCGGCCATCAATCGACGCCGGACAACCTCCAGCGGCTTCGTCTCAGCTTTGAAAAGCTACCTGCGGCGATCTTGGGTCACGGCACAGCCGGAAAAGACGGCGAAGAGACCGGGTTCGTCCAGCCCCGATTTGGTTCCAAGCTTGGTAGCTCGAGTTACCGATCGCGAAACCTTCTCAAACTCCATCCACAGGTTCGCTTCAACCATCTGAAACTCTCAGAAGCACCCTTGCACGGCGGCGCTATCTCTGGAGGCGGCTAGAGCTCAACCCCGATCGGATCGAAACGGAGCAAAACATCCAAATATCTTGAGCTACAGAACGTCGTTTTGAGTGTTTCTTGGACTAGTGAACTCAGAGTGAGGATATGAACAACTTTCCAGAAGGGATCGAGGCCTGAGGTTGCAGTTTTTACGTCGAACTAGGAGCTCGCCGGATTCTGGAATTTTTCCGACCACCGAAGCTTTTAATCGGTATATCTCGAGCTACAGACCATATTTATTTGTGATTCTTGAACCACTGTGTTTTACTTCAAGTTATGAACAACTCTCTAGAAGGAATCGAAGCCTGAAATTGAATTTTTGACGTCGAAATCAAGCCTTGCCGGATTCTGCAAATTTTCGCCGGATTCTGGAAATTTTCCGGCCACCTCGACTGTTTTAGGTAATTTCAACCACTTCAGGTCATTTTCAGCTTACATGGTAATTATGAAAGTTGTTAAGCATGATGAGAGGAAGAAGAGCAGCCCGGCCCCGACACCATTGGTGGTGGTCGGCGGCGGCTCTGCCACTAACTCCGGCGGCCCTTTCCGGCCACCTCCGGGGATCAAAAATATGGTTTCTGTACATTTTCAGATTTTATAATTCAATACGATCATTTTGATATATTATACGCAATTTTTGGATATCGTATGATGAAGTTATGAATTTTTAAGTTTCGATCGATTTCGATCGTTAGATTTGTGATATGTGAAGTTAGGACCGTCAGATGGACTTGTAGTTTTGATATGATGATCTTATGACTGTCCCAGTGGCTTTGTGTGGTCATGGGCGAAGATCCGACCGTTGGATCTTCGTATAAATGCAAAACAGTGATTAGGGAGGCGATTCGTGAGAATCCGTCCGTCGGATTTTCGTATAAATTTGTGAAGATGTTAGTAAGGACGATTCAGGAAGATCCGACCGTTGGATCTTCGTGATGATTTTTGGAGGGTGATCCTAAAGGCGATCTGTGAGGATCCGACCGTTGGATCATCATTTAATTTCGATACGACCGTTGGATTGTCGTTTGAGTATGTTTTTGAGCTATTGGCTAAGTTAAGGTCATGTGTGATTAGGTGATTGACGGTCTCCCTTGGGTGAACGATTTCGGTGTGTATTGTGTTGAATTGAAGACGCAGCGGGAATATCGAGGTGAGTAAACCTCACATGGTTCATATTACGAACCAAAATTACTTTCCTTATATCGTAATGGATTGAAAATGTTTTTACGGAAATGAACATTTGTTTTAAAATACATGGGCTTGATCTTCTACGGTCCATAGGTAAGTAAAATGTATTTGAAACTATAAAAGTGAATTTCTCGGTTTTCACTATGTGTGGTTTATAGTTGGTATTAGTGATCATTCCTGAGTGAATGATTACGTATATATATATTTACGTGGGATATGTATATTGGTTGATGTGTGATTGGTGTGATGACATGATTGAGAATGGAATGGTTATTATTCAAGCTATTATTCTCGCATTTAATTGTTGAATAATGAAATGTTGATCATGTGTTGTGAAAGCTATTCTATATGTCCTATTTTGGATTTAGGGTCGACGTAGTGACTGGTATGAGGGAGTCTGATGCTCTAATCCTGGGTGGATGACGGGCTACGATTGGTTGAGTATGATAGATGCCACGACCCTTATCGGGTGACGGGCTAAGTTGGGTATGTAAATCGGATGCTCTAATCCTAGGTGGATGACGGGTTACGATTATATTGAGTATGTGTATCGGATGTTCTAACCTATGTTGACGAACTACGATATTGACAATCATGTCGGATGCCATAACCTAGGCCAGGTGATGGGCTACGATTCAGTTAGAGCTCTAGTCTGTCAGTCACCGTATTTGTATAAATACGCTTTCGGGGTTTTGGGAAGAAAGATGTGAGTTTAGATCCCGTATTAATCTTTGGTGATTTAGAGTGGTGATTTTAGTGACTGATTTTGGGGATTGTGGATTGCTTTGTGGTTGTTGTGATTGTTGGTTGTTTTGCTTGAGTTAAAAGAAATATGATTTAATAAATCAACCGTTCATTTCGTGTTTACTCATACGAGCTGTCAAAAGCTTACCGGGTTTGGTGTTGTTGCAATCCCGGTACACTATTCAAATTGTGTAGCGGGTAATCCTGCAGGTCAGGAGAATCAGGGCGGTGATCGTACGGGTTAGAGTATTTGTCATAGATTTACAGCAATTGTAATAGTGAGGTGAGTTAAGCTCATTTGAGCCTTACAACTTGATTTGGTGAGAGTGTGTTGTAATAAATAAATTGAGGATTTGGTTTATTGTAATATTGAGAGGTGTGAAGTGTGGTTGTTGTGAGAAAAAAAATTCAGGACGTTATTTGTAATTGTTATTATTCATGTTTCGGACTTTGAATTGATTATTCAAAATTCGGGGCGTGACACTTTCTCTCAATGCTTTGCCCAGTTCATTTCAAATTAGAATGACACAATACTGAGTATGAGTGAAATTTTTTTTTTTGTGAGATATAAATGAAAAAAGAAAAATTATGGATTGGAAATTGTTGCTAGTCTCTTTCTTTTTATCTGAGCGGATATGTGTAGCATGTGAAAGGAATGTTTTAGACTTTTAGCTTTGCCCTTTTATCATTGTCATTAACATTGGTGTTTAGGTTTGCATAAGTATATATGAACAGAACAACGTACAGATCATCTGTTACAGATCGATGCCCTATTTCATTGCAAATGATCGAGGAACTCTTTGTTTCCGAGAGTGGGATTGCTTGGATAGAGAGAGAGCAGCAGGATATCTGAACACCGGACATAAGAGGATAAGCTTTCGTTTTCTTTAGTACAGCTACATGTGCACTCTTTTGTCTCCACTGTTGGACTGACTTTGCAATCATCCAACTATTTAAGCTACACCGAGCCAATTAACAAGTTACTCAATTGCTTCAATCCTCATCACTCTCATCTACACCTTTAACTTATAGAGACTTGTGGAAAATTCAGAATATAGTTGATACACTCTCGAGTACCGTAGAATTTTCATAACTTGTAACATTTATGATTTCTCTAATTTATACGCTACAATGATAAAAACTGAAAAGAACTGAAAGATATGCACTAAAAGTATTCGTAACAGCTTAATATTAAGGTCTTTCCAAGCTTTATATTATCAGCACAAAGAGGATCGACAAGTAATCTTCTTTCATTCTTTCATTTTCTCTCTATGAGTTCCATAATATTCTTCCATCTTGATTGCAACTTCCTACCCAATCATAACATTGCCAAACTTGTCAATGAATTGAACAATTGCAACTAACTCAGAATGCATTTGATTCTCACTTGAATTTCAACGATCATCTGTAGAAAGATCCCATGAACTATGGACCTTTTCTCTTTTAACATAATTTTGGTTTGGAATTTAACATAAGTTTCCTGGAGATTTACCTCTGCTCTCAAATGCTCACTATAGGGATTGTAGTTTAGACGCACAAGGTAGTTTCTAGGATTTTGATGCCTAACAGTATTGAAACAGCTAATAAACCAAAGTTTGTCAACAGTAACCTCTGACTTTCTAGTTGAATTTGAAGTATGAATCTTGCAAGAAGATTTGTGTTTTTGATGTAATCCATTTTGATACTAGTTTCTTTAGCTGTGCGGCAGACATGTAGCTGATTCATAGCACACTTGTTATTAATTTAATATTTCTTACAGTTTATGATTGTGACAAAGGACAACAGTTGTTTTTCATTTCTTTAATATGGCATTCATCATGAATGGGCAAGGTACATATAGCAGTGTTTTGAGAAGTTAAAACTGCGAGTATTCTTGCACTCGAGCTTTTTGACAATGTTCTACCAAATGTGTTAGGTTTATGGTATGATAAGCTAGCTAGGTTCATGTCCTAAGGACAAAAGCAAGTCTTCTATGTGGAAAGTCTCTTACATATATTGGTATTTGGTATGGTTTAGGTCTTTAGAAGAACTGTGAGTTGAATGCAACCCAACAAGTTAGTACATTCTCTTTTGGTGCAGGAGCAAACTATCAGGAGCAAGCAGCTTTTACAATGAAAAATGGAAAAATGAGGAATTCAGTACTAGAACTGTAGTTTCAAATGGCTCAAAAAGCAAGTTTTGTAAAAGATTCGAGTAGCCTTCCTTTATTTCTCAAAGTTATGGTTGATACATGTTTGGAAGAATGGTAGATATATGGTCAGAGGCATTGGATAGACTTGATTAAGATAAGGATAGATACTTATAATGTGCTTGAAATAAGTTATGATGGATTCAGGGACAAAGAGAAGAGTGACCAGAAAGAACATTGGATGCAGAGAAGAAGATTGCATGTGTCACGCCCCGAATTTTGAATAACAAATTCAAATCCGAAACATGAATTAAACAACTTAAACAAATAAACGTTCTGAATTTTTCTTTTCTCAGAAACAACCTCGCCACTCACGCTCAAATTCAAAACTCGAAGACCTCGAGTTAATTATTACAACTCACTCGTACAAAGTAAATTGTAAAGCTCTAATGAGCATAACAAACCTCACAACTGAAAATCAGAGTATTACAAAGCAGCTACTCTACACGGTTCGATCACCTTCCTGAATTCTCCAGTCCTGTAGGATTATCCGCTACACCGTTTGAATAGTGTACCGGGATTGCAACAACACAAAACCCGGTAAGCTTTTGACAGCCAGTATGAGTAAAAGAAAGAATGGTTGATTTATTATAACACAGTACTTTTAACTCAAGTAACAACCAACAATTTCAACATCCACAAAGAAAACCACAATCTCGATAATCGATCACCAAAATCATTAACTCCAAATCATTTGAAATCACACACAAAGAAATCAAATGAATCACTCATCTCTACTCTTAACAAGATGTCTTTATCCCCACAATACGGAATAATATTTCTCAACTTTCTACAAGTCTCATCCATCACTGCACTTCCCAATTAAACTAATAAGAACATTAATCATGCATAGAAAATTAATTCAGGAAATAACCAACACGCATAAAATCAGAAGTCATAGTAATCCCTGCATATAATTTAGTTCAGGAGATTACATTAAAAACAAACAATAAAATGAAAACGAGAAATAAACGGGAAATCGAACCATAGAAATGATCAAGGAAATAAATAGAGATAATAAACAATATAACCGAAAAAGAAGAAAAGAGAAAAAGAATAGAAATTTAAACAAAAGAATTAACAAGGAAATTAATTAAAAACATCATCAACTCACACTAATAAATCTATCCAAAACTCAACACCTTTTACCAAAAGGACTCTTACAAGTCACATCGTGACAAAATCATAGGAAATGTTAACCTAACAAATCATTATGAAATTCCGGTCCAACCTGGACACGTTGGCAGACAGACTAGAGCTCTAACTGATCGAAATCACTAACCGGGCCAAAGGCGTAATTACGATATATTGCCTGAGGATGCAACCTGCAAACCCCGGATCTTTAGGCCAACCTGACCCTTAGATCAAAACATTTAAGCGAGTCGCACTGGACCCAAAATGTTAAAACAAATCAAACGGAGAAATCACAACCTGTGACTCTCAAATCCTCAGACCACCGGTCGTCAGATTAAAACATTTAAAATGGTCATACCGGACCTGAAAATGTTTCCCAACCCAAAAGGAGAAATCACAACCTGCAACTCCCCAAATCCTCAAACACTTTTCAAAACAATAGAAATACCATTTCCCACGACATATTGTTTCCCGAAAAGTCATACCCAAAAACAATATATGAACTCACTCACAAATATTGTTTGCATCACAACAATTCTACCAATACATATATGTTTCCGACATATGTAAATATTCAATTCAATAATCCACATACCACAATGCCACACCATCCATATATATATTCCACATAAATATATATATACGTAATTATCCGCTCAGGGATAATCACTAATACCAACTATAGTCCACACAATAAAATCGTGAAATTCATTTTTATAGTTTAAATACATTTTACTTACCTATGGACCGTAGTTGATCAAGCCCATATGATTTAAAACAAATATTTATTTCATAAATATTTTCACACAATTACGACAAAATAAAGTAATTAAATTTATTCGGTTCGTAATATGAACCACGTGAGGTTTACTCACCTCGATATTCCCGCTGCGTCTTCAATTCAACACAATACACACCGAAACCGCTCACCCAAGGGAGACCGTCAATCACCTAATCACACATGACCTTAACTTAGCCAATAGCTCAAAAACATACTCAAACGACAATCCAACGGTCGGATCGAAATTAAATGATGATCCAACGGTCGGATCCTCACGGATCGCCTTTAGGATCACCCCCCAAAAATCATCACGAAGATCCAACGGTTGGATCTTCCTGAATCGTCCTTACTAACATCTTCACAAATTTATACGAAAATCCGACGGACGGATTCTCACGAATCGCCTCCCTAATCACTGTTTTGCATTTATACGAAGATCCAACGGTCGGATCTTCGCCCATGACCACACAAAGCCACTGGGACAGTCATAAGATCATCATATCAAAACTACAAGTCCATCTGACGGTCCTAACTTCACAGATCACAAATCTAACGATCGAAATCGATCTAAACTTAAAAATTCATAACTTAATCATACGATATCCAAAAATTGCGTATAATATATCGAAATGATCATATTGAAATATAGAATCTGAAAATGTACAGAAACCATATTTTTGATCCCCGGAGGTGGCCGTAAAGGGCCGCCGGAATTAGTGGCAGAGCCGCCGCCGACCACCGCCAATGGTGTCGGGGCCGGGCTGCTCCTCTTCTTCTCATCATGCTTAACAACTTTCATAACTACCATGTAAGCTGAAAATGACCGGAAGTGGTTGAAATTACCTAAAACAGTCGAGGTGGCCGGAAAATTTCCAGAATCCGGCGAGCTTGAGTTTCGACGTAAAAACTTCAATTTCGGGCTTCGATTCCTTCTGAAGAGTTGTTAAGAACACAAGATGAACTCACTGGTTCAAGAAACACCTAAAACGAAGTCCTGTAACTCGAGATATTTGGATCCCTTGCTCCGTTTCGATTCAAGTCGGGGTTGAACTCCAACCGCCTCCAGAGACAGCGCCGCCGTGAAAGGGTGTTTCTGGGAGTTTCAGATGGTTGAAGCGAAGCTGTGGACGAAGTTTGAGGAGGTTTCGTGATCTGTAGCTCGAGTTATCACACTTGGAAAGAAATCGGGGCTGGACGTACCCGGTCTCTTCGCCGCCGTTTCCGACTGTGCCGTGACCCAAAACCGCTGCAGGTAGCTTCGCAAAGCTGAGATGATGCCACTGGAGGTTGTCCGGCGTTGAATGATGGCCTGTGGAGGAAAAGAGAGCTTGGAGAAATTTTTGCTTTGTTTCGGTATCTTTCGGACGAGAGAGAGTGAGAGTGTGAGTGAGGGAGAGAGAGAGTGTCGGCAATGTCGATCAACACAAACAATTAACCCAGCATAATCATTAAAGTTAAAGTAATCGAATCATGAAAGTAAAGCACCACACTGTTTGCTTTGATTCAAGAAACAACCGGGTATTACAATCTACCCCCCTTAAAGGAATTTCGTCCCGAAATTTAGGCGCAAGTTAATTGCTCTCGATTACGGTTAACCTAACCATCGAATCTCCATCTTTCCCCAAACTGTAGTAATCTACAAAGCCACAGCCCTTTGTATAAAAATACATTCCTATGGCCACTAAATCCTTTCATCACGATGTAAATTCTCAAAACAACTGCTCAACATTACTCCACATCAATTACACAAAATCATCACGTGGATCATCACATAGATCATCACTTAGATCTTCACAGAGATTATCTCATAGATCCTCACATAGATCATCACTCTGTACTGGCATACAAGCACAGTAAAGACTCCCACAAAGCGTTTCGCTACTCCATTAGCATCACGGTAAATCTCTATAGTAAAACTTAAGCATGCACTATTCTACACAACAATAGAGATGCATCACTCAAAACAAATCATTCTCAAAAGCACGCCAATAAAACATGTCACCCAGTGATGATGACTTGGGCTTGCTCAATCCTTGGGCTAAGCATTAGGGCTGGCCAATTGGGCCGAAGAAACCGAACCATCCACATTTCGAACCGGCCCGAACCAATTTGGGTTTAACATTTGGGCCTACCATTCGGGCCGAACAATTGGGCTTACTATTTGGGCCTACCAATCGGCCCACCAACTTTCAGCTCGACTACGGTATGAAATTGTACATACCGTATATATGTATGCATACAGTACAAACCGTATATACATATGCATACCGTACAAACCGTATATACGTATGCATACCGTACATACCGTATATGCGTCCGTATATCAAGCATATACGAGATCCAAAAATATTTGTAGGAGGTAAGGTTCGAACTCCCGACCTCGAACACGAAGGTTTTGCTCCCAACCACTGAAGCAAGAGCTGCTTTCATTAATATAAACCCACGAGTTATATTTATTATGTCAAAAGCAACATAAAAATAAATACAAGGGGATGCAAGGTTTCGAACCCTTGACCTGCTGCTCACAAAACTTGCCCCTAACCACTGGGGCACAAGCTGTGCTTAACATAATGTGTACAAATTTTATACTTATTATGTCATAAACGAACACAATAAAAATAAACGAGAGGCGAGGTTCGAACCTCAGACCTCTTGTACACGAACTTTACACTCAACCACTCGAGCACGGCTGCTCACGTTATTATCCATACCAATCCTTTTATTTAAACCAACTGTTTCAACAATTCGGCCCAAAACATCCAAGACTGTTGCAGAAACCCAGCCCAACGTATCCAAAACTGTTACAGAAATCCGGCCCAACTCATCCAAAACTGTTTCAGAAACTCGGCCCATCATGTCCAAAACTGTTTCTGAAACTCGGCCCATCAGGCCTCCACCCACAGCTACAGTGATGCCTTGATCCGAGA
The DNA here is from genome assembly GCF_958449725.1 of Rosa rugosa. Taxonomy (NCBI): domain Eukaryota; kingdom Viridiplantae; phylum Streptophyta; class Magnoliopsida; order Rosales; family Rosaceae; genus Rosa; species Rosa rugosa. The sequence continues at coordinate 12,812,953 of NC_084823.1, forward strand.
CAGGCCCAAGTACGGCCCACTTGTGTCACGGCTTATCCCTTCCGTGATTTACGGCAGTCAAATCTGCTTTCGGCTACAGCTGTCTGCCACAGCGCCTCGAGATTCCCTCGGTCCCCTTACACGCTCTCCACGCGCCAACAACTTTTCCGGGTTTCAGGGCGACTTTAATCCAACGCGTAGAATGAATCACAGGAATCGTCCATCCAACGGTGGAGATCTGCTCACCTCGCTCTATAAATAGGTGCATTCTGAGGGCGCAACTGTTCACTCCAAAGGAACGAAAATCTCTCCTGAGTTCCAGCCCCTCTCTCCCAACTCTTCAGCTTTCCTCTTCTTTCAAAACTCAAAACATTTCTTCTTCGATTCAATCCTTCTCTTCTGATCTTCTCTCCCATCTAGTTGATTCAATCCCATCTTTCCTCTGAACTTTCAGATCTCCAACCCACCATCATCATCCTTAATCCCTTTAACAACAACTCCTTCAAACACTCGACAACTTTACTCTTCGATCTTCACATCCCCTCAACCCATCACCATGGAACCACGAACTCTGCAACTGATGGAGCTACAAACCCAGCAACAAATCGAGGATGGAGGAAACAACCAAGCAGCCGGGAGTAGTGCCAACACAGATTTCTGGCGAAGCCGTGCCAGGTGGGTTCCTACTCCAGATCAAATAAGGATCCTCAAGGATCTTTACTACGACAAGGGAGTTAAGACCCCAACTATAGAGCATATTCACGAGATCTGTCTCCAGCTGCAACAGTATGGACAGGTTGAGGGCAAGAACATTTATTTTTGGTTCCAGAACGTCAGGGCTCGAGAGAAGCAGATGAAGAGGTGCAATCAGGCTGCTCAAGTGCCCATGGGAACTAGTTCTCCTGGTACTGGTGGATCCATTGATCTCAATTTTGGGTCCACTGGTTCTACTGGTGCTGGTGGATCTATCGACATCAATTTTGGGCCAGCTGGTGGATCCATTGACATCAATTTTGGGTCCACTAGTTCTACTGATGATGGTAGATCCATTAATCTCAACTTTGGTTCCACCGATTCTACTGGTAATGAAGGATTTCTTGATTTAAATTTTGTTTCATATTCTTCCTCACACTTCAACACTAATACCAGTACAACTCTTTTGGCACAACAGGAGGACAAACATCCCTGCAACAACGAGGAGGAGATCACCAGGAGGTTGAAACTCTTCCTCTGTTCCCCGTGCACGGCGAGGACGTCTTTGGTAACCCGAAGACTACTTCCGAGGAAGGTAGCGCATTTGGTTACTATTCTGGTGGCTCAGGCGGTTACAACAGTGGCTCTAACGTTTCTCTTGAGCTCAGCCTCAATCCATCCGGAGCTGCTGACTAGCATTAGCATAGCATAGTCCTCGTTTTCCTTTTTGTAATATAAAATCAATAAGATTGCATGCATGTCGTTTCTTCTTTTTGTTAAACCAACAATAACACCAACGATCATCCTTGGTCACCCAATACTATTTTCAAAACCATTGACAACTCTGCTGCACACATCAATCATAATGATTTATCACAAACAATCAATTAAGTTGCACAGAGGTCTAGCTAGCATCCTTAGAGTCAAACCAAACACAAACAATTTCGTCGCTAGAATCAGGGATTAATAAAGCTAAACACTTCCTGAGTCAGCTGGGAAAAACCCACATCCTTAGAGTTACTCTTATTACTCTTATAAAGTCTCAACCATTCCATCTAAAAACATTTGTACGTCCAACTTAAGAAGGCAAAATTTCTATCAATTCATACTCGTATCCACATTCGATACTTGCATAGGTCAACATCATGCCTTCAACCAAACACTTCAACATTCAAAAGAACCGCACTTCCATAAAACAATTCTCATTGACTCAACAGAGTTAAATCCGGAGGTTCCCATTCCTCAAAGATTGTAACTTGCGGTAACTGAACTTATTCTAATACGAACCTACAAGACAACTTTACGGTTCTAAGTACTACCTCTTCGAATATCCATCATCTAAGAAGTATAGTATGCTTGGCTAATACACGTATAACACTTAAAACACAGTATAAGTCAAATACAAGTCCATATTAACCAAGTTGTTACTACAGGGAAGGTATTCACGTTCCTAAAACGACATAGCGGCCTAAACAACTCCCAACACTCACGCATACCCAATGACTTAGCCAATACCGAAGAGCACACGATGGGGATCCGCTGCAGACGGGCCATCACTCGGAAAGTATTGACACATCACCAAATATGCACCTTACGCTCTGATACCAAACTGTCACGCCCCGAATTTTGAATAACAAATTCAAATCCGAAACATGAATTAAACAACTTAAACAAATAAACGTTCTGAATTTTTCTTTTCTCAGAAACAACCTCGCCACTCACGCTCAAATTCAAAACTCGAAGACCTCGAGTTAATTATTACAACTCACTCGTACAAAGTAAATTGTAAAGCTCTAATGAGCATAACAAACCTCACAACTGAAAATCAGAGTATTACAAAGCAGCTACTCTACACGGTTCGATCACCTTCCTGAATTCTCCAGTCCTGTAGGATTATCCGCTACACCGTTTGAATAGTGTACCGGGATTGCAACAACACAAAACCCGGTAAGCTTTTGACAGCCAGTATGAGTAAAAGAAAGAATGGTTGATTTATTATAACACAGTACTTTTAACTCAAGTAACAACCAACAATTTCAACATCCACAAAGAAAACCACAATCTCGATAATCGATCACCAAAATCATTAACTCCAAATCATTTGAAATCACACACAAAGAAATCAAATGAATCACTCATCTCTACTCTTAACAAGATGTCTTTATCCCCACAATACGGAATAATATTTCTCAACTTTCTACAAGTCTCATCCATCACTGCACTTCCCAATTAAACTAATAAGAACATTAATCATGCATAGAAAATTAATTCAGGAAATAACCAACACGCATAAAATCAGAAGTCATAGTAATCCCTGCATATAATTTAGTTCAGGAGATTACATTAAAAACAAACAATAAAATGAAAACGAGAAATAAACGGGAAATCGAACCATAGAAATGATCAAGGAAATAAATAGAGATAATAAACAATATAACCGAAAAAGAAGAAAAGAGAAAAAGAATAGAAATTTAAACAAAAGAATTAACAAGGAAATTAATTAAAAACATCATCAACTCACACTAATAAATCTATCCAAAACTCAACACCTTTTACCAAAAGGACTCTTACAAGTCACATCGTGACAAAATCATAGGAAATGTTAACCTAACAAATCATTATGAAATTCCGGTCCAACCTGGACACGTTGGCAGACAGACTAGAGCTCTAACTGATCGAAATCACTAACCGGGCCAAAGGCGTAATTACGATATATTGCCTGAGGATGCAACCTGCAAACCCCGGATCTTTAGGCCAACCTGACCCTTAGATCAAAACATTTAAGCGAGTCGCACTGGACCCAAAATGTTAAAACAAATCAAACGGAGAAATCACAACCTGTGACTCTCAAATCCTCAGACCACCGGTCGTCAGATTAAAACATTTAAAATGGTCATACCGGACCTGAAAATGTTTCCCAACCCAAAAGGAGAAATCACAACCTGCAACTCCCCAAATCCTCAAACACTTTTCAAAACAATAGAAATACCATTTCCCACGACATATTGTTTCCCGAAAAGTCATACCCAAAAACAATATATGAACTCACTCACAAATATTGTTTGCATCACAACAATTCTACCAATACATATATGTTTCCGACATATGTAAATATTCAATTCAATAATCCACATACCACAATGCCACACCATCCATATATATATTCCACATAAATATATATATACGTAATTATCCGCTCAGGGATAATCACTAATACCAACTATAGTCCACACAATAAAATCGTGAAATTCATTTTTATAGTTTAAATACATTTTACTTACCTATGGACCGTAGTTGATCAAGCCCATATGATTTAAAACAAATATTTATTTCATAAATATTTTCACACAATTACGACAAAATAAAGTAATTAAATTTATTCGGTTCGTAATATGAACCACGTGAGGTTTACTCACCTCGATATTCCCGCTGCGTCTTCAATTCAACACAATACACACCGAAACCGCTCACCCAAGGGAGACCGTCAATCACCTAATCACACATGACCTTAACTTAGCCAATAGCTCAAAAACATACTCAAACGACAATCCAACGGTCGGATCGAAATTAAATGATGATCCAACGGTCGGATCCTCACGGATCGCCTTTAGGATCACCCCCCAAAAATCATCACGAAGATCCAACGGTTGGATCTTCCTGAATCGTCCTTACTAACATCTTCACAAATTTATACGAAAATCCGACGGACGGATTCTCACGAATCGCCTCCCTAATCACTGTTTTGCATTTATACGAAGATCCAACGGTCGGATCTTCGCCCATGACCACACAAAGCCACTGGGACAGTCATAAGATCATCATATCAAAACTACAAGTCCATCTGACGGTCCTAACTTCACAGATCACAAATCTAACGATCGAAATCGATCTAAACTTAAAAATTCATAACTTAATCATACGATATCCAAAAATTGCGTATAATATATCGAAATGATCATATTGAAATATAGAATCTGAAAATGTACAGAAACCATATTTTTGATCCCCGGAGGTGGCCGTAAAGGGCCGCCGGAATTAGTGGCAGAGCCGCCGCCGACCACCGCCAATGGTGTCGGGGCCGGGCTGCTCCTCTTCTTCTCATCATGCTTAACAACTTTCATAACTACCATGTAAGCTGAAAATGACCGGAAGTGGTTGAAATTACCTAAAACAGTCGAGGTGGCCGGAAAATTTCCAGAATCCGGCGAGCTTGAGTTTCGACGTAAAAACTTCAATTTCGGGCTTCGATTCCTTCTGAAGAGTTGTTAAGAACACAAGATGAACTCACTGGTTCAAGAAACACCTAAAACGAAGTCCTGTAACTCGAGATATTTGGATCCCTTGCTCCGTTTCGATTCAAGTCGGGGTTGAACTCCAACCGCCTCCAGAGACAGCGCCGCCGTGAAAGGGTGTTTCTGGGAGTTTCAGATGGTTGAAGCGAAGCTGTGGACGAAGTTTGAGGAGGTTTCGTGATCTGTAGCTCGAGTTATCACACTTGGAAAGAAATCGGGGCTGGACGTACCCGGTCTCTTCGCCGCCGTTTCCGACTGTGCCGTGACCCAAAACCGCTGCAGGTAGCTTCGCAAAGCTGAGATGATGCCACTGGAGGTTGTCCGGCGTTGAATGATGGCCTGTGGAGGAAAAGAGAGCTTGGAGAAATTTTTGCTTTGTTTCGGTATCTTTCGGACGAGAGAGAGTGAGAGTGTGAGTGAGGGAGAGAGAGAGTGTCGGCAATGTCGATCAACACAAACAATTAACCCAGCATAATCATTAAAGTTAAAGTAATCGAATCATGAAAGTAAAGCACACTGTTTGCTTTGATTAAAGAAACAACCGGGTATTACAGCATGTTTCTTCAGAGGCTAGTGAACCTGCCTTATAAAGAAATGCACTTGAAAGTCGATCCTTCTCAAATATGTGCAGCCCATTATTGTTTAAGATTTGAAATGCGAACTTTCTAGATGTGCACTTTGAATTATCCTTAAAAACTAACGGTTCGGTTTTGGAATGCCGTGAATGCCTTCTAGAATCCCTGCAATTGTTTTCAACCAGATCAAGGGTGCCACATTTAACCACTCTGGATGAAAGTGTGAGGTTATATTAATTTACTTGCACTGGTATATTTTCCTTGCATTGGATTTGTCCCAAAGTGGTTAAACAGTTGGTCTTGGCCTCAAAATGTTGGTAACTCTCATTCCTTGAACTTAGAAACCAGGCTCACTCAAATATTGAAGGTAGATATCCTTTCCACCAATCTATTGTGTGGCCTTACCTTCTTGTTGGCTTTGTGAAACTGAATGTGGATGGCAGTAGTAGTAGTCTCTGCCCTGGGATGTCTGGTATTGGTCTAATTAGCACTTGGGGATGTAATCAGATCTTCTATCATTACTTGTCAGGTCTTGGGGATTGGCTTTGGGATTTGTTCCATGACCTCAGACTTACCTCTGATCTTGGTCATAGAGCTGTGCTGGTGGAACCTGACTTGAGTTCCATTATTTATGTTGTTCCAACTAACTAGGAAAAGGTGCATCTTCTCTATAGCCTCATATAAACGCAAAGAGTTGTCGGGAAGGAATTGAACTAGTGTCCTGCCCCATACATAGGCAGAAAAGCTGTGTTGCTGACTCTCCTGCATTTCATTTTATAAGAGCCTTTCGGGAACCACTGCTGCTCTGCACCAGTAAGAAAAAAAGTGTTTCATTTGTAAAGTTAGGTATGTCAAGCACTGTAACATTGGCATACCTGACCTAGCACAGTTATGGCTATACTAAGGCTTCCAGCATACATTAGACATTTTAAAGTGAATCCTTTGTAGGAGTAGACCTGATCTGCTATCCATCTTTGAAGTTCAAAAGATATTTTGACAGGATTACATGTCCATTTCAGAAGCTAAGAGCATGTGGCTAATGGTATAATATCAATGCATTCAAAATTTCCCTCCCTCATGGGCTCTAAGGATGGCACAAGCTAATAGCTGATGCAGCATCTTGATGAGGAAATCGTTAAGCTTTTCTCATATTGCTGGTTGAGATTTCTCTTAAATCAGTAGGTAAGGATGGTGGCAGACTGGCAGTAAATGTGGATTGTTTTGTTCTTAAAAAAGCTGCAGCTCCTCATACTAGAGGTTGTATAAACGTCATTTCCTTTTCAGCTAGATTTTTACCCCTATGAATTGCTCACATCAATAATAACACCACGTTGTAGTTCAACCGAGATTTTTTAACTGAGATTTTTTTGGTGTATACTTACCTTCCTTGAACTTCTTGGTGCAGGAAGAATATGGACAGTTGGTTTAAATATTTTGGCCTCTCCCTATAACACACATACACAGGGTCGTGATTGCATAAATGATACTCTGATAAATTAAGAAGTTTAGCATATTGTAGTTTGGCATCCCAAAATCGAGTTGTTTCGTCTCTGTATACAATTATGATATTCCCCTCCAGTCTTCTAAGCCGAATCCCTGTCTAATGGAGTCTTTCTTGTTGATGAGGAAACCACCACCACCTCCATCATTTGCTTAATTGCATAGCAGGAATACCTAACTAGGCCTGTTAGACGATATTTCCTTCTCAGTCTATTGTGTAGGTATGTCGAATCGAATCATAAACTAAATGCATAGATTGCTTGCTACAACATGCATGTGTTATGGCATCAGTCTATGAAGGCTAAGGCTGTATCCTTTCATAACGGACTATCTGTATTGTTTCTTTTACAGGCCTGTTTGATAAGCTAATTGCCTTGTTTCTTCTGCAAGCCGACCTCAAAATGAGCTATAAAAACGAGACGGAGTCGGCTGTTGAATCAAAATTAAGTGCCCTAGTAATGTTTGGTGGAAGCCAAGTTCCCAAATTTTCTCCCTACTACAACTTAGGCCTAGATGGGCACAAGCATCTGCTGCAAAGTAATGTTTGGTGGAAGCATCTGCTACCGCCGGAGATTCATCGGAGGAAGGTGAGTGCTCTTCTCTTCTTCTTCTTCTTCTTCTTCAGTTATCGTCATCTTCTCCTTTTGAAACCCTAACACAGGTCATCGATCTGAATTCTCACACAGTAGCTACTGCTTAATTTAATTTGTTTCTGCTTGAAAACCTAGCTAGCTTAGTTTCACTGAATTTTTCGTTTCTTTGCACGCTAGGTCTTAATTCAACATGGAAATTTCTACATTTTGGTGGTATTAAACTGTTTGTTTTCAAGTAGAAAACCCTAACTTCGCTTCACGTACTTATTTGGATCCTCAGTCAAGTTCTGATTTTTAAGTTGAAACTTTGATATCTGCTGTAACTAAACTACTTGGAACAATCGGATCAATGGCGGAAACTAGTTCCCCCAATTCTTCTGCTGATGACCTCAAGAACCATGTAATGAAGATTTTCGAGGAAGCCACCAAAGACTGTGAGGACGAGTGCTTGAAAAGAGTATTTGGCACCATTGGGAGGAGCTACGATTCCCTTAACGATTATTCGATTATGTTGTTCAATTCTATGGCAGATACCGGCATCATTGACAGAGCTAGAGAGATGTTTAAGCCTGTCTCTGACTTGGGCATTCTGTCTCCAGTGGCTGTCTTCACCATTGTGATTATGCTCTACGTCGGTGAGCGCAAGGCCAAGAGTGCTCTCAAGGTTTTCCAGCACATGATAGCCACTGGTGTCAACCCCGCCTGCTACACTTATGTTCAACTCATCACTGTACTTGCAACAGACTTTTCCAATGTAAAGTTCCTTAGGTATGCCAAGAAGTATTTTCTTGAAATGTTGGATAAGGGGATGAAGCCCAGTCCTACACCCTTCTGGAAGATTATGGAGGCCATTGCCTACCGAGAGCCAGTGGAGAAGGCCAAGGAGTTCCTTGAGCAGATAAAAGCCAAGGGGTTCGTGCCTTCCGACAGTGGTTTTCACTACAAAGAAGCCTACCTCGCCGAAGGAATGCAAACACTGAAGATGTATGCTGATCTTGTCCACAATGAGACCATTGACAAGGATGTTAGAAAGTACTTCTACGTGTTGCGCGCCTGCCCTGGCCACGCTGAAAAACTGGGGAGCATAATGTACAGTGCTTTGATAGATGATGGAAATATAGACGAGGCCACAGAGTTCTTTAACGAAGTTGAGGAGACGGGTATAGAGCCCATGGTCCTAATCTACACCGCTGTTATTGGAGCCTATCTCTCGTTTGGCAAGACCAAGGGTGCTCTGGAGGCATACCTGGCCATGTTAGCTGCTGGGGTTGCCCCCAACTCCTACACTTACACCGTTTTAATCAAGGGACTCAGTGCTGACCCCAACTTCTTTGGAGATGCCAAGAAGTATTTGCTCGAGATGATGGACAAGGGGAAGCGACCCAATGCTGCTACCTTCACTGTGGTGATAGAGGGCTTTGCAAAGCAGGAGGACAAGGTAGCTGAGGAGGAGGGAAAAGAGTTTGTGCAGGTAATGATGGATAAGGGGTTTGTGCCTAATGCGAAGGCAATGATGGAGGTTTTAAAGGGTAGACCAACATCGGTAATTAGAAGTGCCGTGAGTATTGTCCTTTCCACCTTGAAGCAGTGATGCTCTGGTTCATGGATGTTATACCAGCAAACTTTAGGATTAGGAGGCTTCAGATATGGAGGAACTAGTGAGAGTAGAGAAGTGGATTTCGGTATAAATTTTGTGCTGTCCTCTATTGTTGTGAATGTTGACATTCAAGTATTCTGGTGCTAATATGAATTTAATGCTACATTATTAACTGTGCGGTAGGTGTTGTTGATTCAGTGCACACTTGCTGTTAATTTTAATGTTTTATTCATTGGTTTTTAGTCTTTTACAACAGTTGTTTTTCATTCCTTTAATTTGTCATGCATGTAGATAGTGTATTGAGAAATTAGAACAAATGAAGTTGAAACTGGTAGTATTCTTGCACTTGGGAACTTTTGAAAAATAAAAGTATTGCATTTTGATAGTTAGTGTGCCAGAGATGTTGGCACACGGCACGTCTTAATAGCACAGAGGCACAGAATCACTATAGATGGACTGAAGCATTGGCACACCTAACATAGTTATGGGAGTTATAGGTAGTCCAAGGCTTTCAGTAGACATTAGAAATTTTACAAGAGTCTCCTTTTGTCCGAGTAAACCTGAGCAGCTATCAATCTTTGAACATCTAAAAGATGTTTTGTCATGAGTCCTAGTGTATTTCAGAAGCTAAAAACCTGTGGCCAAAGGAATAATATCTCTATGTTTTAGGTTTTTGTCACGCCCCGGATTTTGAATAACAAATCCAAATCCGAAACATGAATTAATACAACTCACATAAATACAACCTGAATTTTTTCTCAAAACAACCACACCTCACATCGCTCGATATTACATAAACCAAATCTCAAATTTGTTTATTACAGCACACTCTCACCAAATTATATTGTAAGGCTCAAATGAGCATAACTCACCTCACAATTACAATTGCTGTAAAACTAAAACAAATTCTCTAACCCGCACGATCACCGTACTGATTCTCCTGACCTGCAGGATTACCCGCTACACCGTTTGAATAGTGTACCGGGATTGCAACAATACAAACCCGGTAAGCTTTTTGCAAAGCTCGTATGAGTAAATGAAAGGATTGCACGATTTAAAGTAACACAATCAACTCAAGCACATTTTAATTTTGTTTTGCATAAGAATTGAAGTGTACAACATCACTTCAAGCATCAATCAACTCACATCTCATCATGACTACTCAATAATAAACAACTTCTTACTCAATATATACTCACAGGCTTATGATTTATTTATATAAATCATCCCATGCAGTATATTATACTTACAGGCTTATGATTAATTATATTAATCACCCCATTCAGTATATCATACTTACAGGCTTATGATTAATTATATTAATCACCCCATTCAGTATGTCATGTCATACCCAAGGGCATATGATAACTCGTTTATCCCCCAAGCAGTATGACGGCAGACAGACTAGAGCTCTAACTGTATCATAAAGTGTCACCTGGGCCAAGGTTCACCTTACGAATGACTGCTTTCCTCAATTCACTCGACTCCTCATTTAATTCATCTCAACGACTCAACTATCGCACTTTACTCAATTACCCATTATCATAGACAACACAACATCTAAGATAAATCACATATTCCAAAGGGTAATGCTCAAAATATAACTCAGTAAATCACATCAATACTTCACCCGATGTCACACCATCCAATATATATTCCACGTAAATATATATATACGTAGTCACCCACACAAGAGTGACCACTAATACCAACTATAGTTCACATGCAATAAAATCTAGAAATTCATTTTTATAGTTTAAATACATTTTACTTACCTATGGACCGTAGTCGATCAAGTCCATATAATTTAAAACAAATATTTATTTTCATAAAACAATTTCCACAATTTCCCAATTAAATAAAATCACCGAATTTCGGTTCGTGAATGAACCATGTGCGATTTACTCACCTCGATATTCCCGCTGCGTCTTCAATTTAACACAATACACACCGAAATCGTTCACCCAAGGGAGACCGTCAATCACCTAATCACACATGACCTTATTTTAGCCAATAACACAAAAACATACTTAAACGACAATCCAACGGTCGGATCGAAATTAAATGATGATCCAACGGTCGGATCCTCATGGATCGCCTTTAGGATCACCCTCCAAAAATCATCACGAAGATCCAACTGTCAGATCTTCCTGAATCGTCCTTACTAACATCTTCACAAATTTATACAAAAATCCGACGGACGGATTCTCACGAATCGCCTCCCTAATCACTGTTTCTCAATTATACGAAGATCCAACGGTCGGATCTTCGCCCGTGACCTCACAAAGTCACCGGGACAGTCATACGATCAACATATCCAAAATTGAAGCAAAACCGATGGTCAGATCTTCACAGATCGTAAACCGAAGATAAACGTAAAAACGTTAAATAGTAACGTCAAAACGTAAATCCACTATTTATCAACTTTTTCTAACATGACCATGTTATATATCAAAACGCTCGTATGGATGCATAGATCATCGCCTAGATAATGAAAACTCGAAATATGGTCTGATGCGCCGCCACAAACGGTGGTCAGTGGGCGGTCAACGCCAGTCAACCACCTCCGATGGCAAAGTGACCAACTACAAACTGGTTCAAAATGAAAGGGTGATCGACTTCCATACCTGGAGCTAAGCCTGGTTCGGCCTAGATCGTCCTAGATCAAGCGTTGAAGTTGGATTAATCTGGTGCGTCTGATCAGATTCCAGATTGAATCAGGGACGTCGAAATCTTCAACTCGTGATCTTTCACTCCACACTCCAAATCGTCAAGCAAGGAGGATATGAGGATGATCAGGGGAAGGAGGAGATCACAAAAATGGGGAGGATCGGCCCGTGCAACACCGGCACGGCCAAGATCCGATCGGGTCAAAAGCTTGGCTCTGGGGGGCTTCGATCCAGGGATAGAGACAGCGGCGGGGCAAGGAGACACCAGAGGGAGGCTGTGCGTGCGACGGCGAGCTCAAGGAAGGCCGGGTCCGGGGCCAGAGGAGGCTGGAGGACCACCGTTTGGCCGGGTCGGGTCGGTCGGAACCCGAGGGTTCTGAAGGTTTTCGATCGAGAGAGAGAGAGAATCCGGGGGACTATTCCGCAAAAACAGAAAAGTTTCGTCCTTAATGAAAAATAAAATCAGAAAATTCCCTATTTATAGAAAATTCCCAATTTTCAAAAATTCATAACTTAATCATACGAACTCCGAATAATGCGTTCCACATGTCCACGAACTCGTATCGACGAGCTCTACAACTTTCATGAAGGAAGTTTTCCCAAATTTTGAACGTATAAAAAGTCAACTTTGTTGACCCCCTAAAAACGTTCGTTTTCGAAAATAAAATCGTTCGAACTAATTCCACAACTTCTCCAAGCTTCGTACTCGCTCCTACTATCGTGAAATCATTTCTAAAAATCCATGGAATTTAATTTGGATTTTTCGGGGTATTACAGTTTTCCTCTCCCTTATATACTCCAAGGATGACTACGAATATATATATAAGGCAGCATCTTCTTTAATTTGCACAAAGTATTGCTGGTGCTCAAGTCTTTGTACATCATAAACTTTATTTTGACAAGTCACTTGTGATTTCTCCTAAATCATTAGAAATCTGTGGCAGACTGGCAGTAAACATGAAAATTTTTTTTCCTTCAAAGAAGCTGCAATTCCACATGCTACAGTGATGTAAATGGTCATTTCATTTTCAGCTAGATTTTTTACATCCATGAATTTTTCATGTTGATAATGGTGTTGCTTTGTTGTTCTACAAAAATTTTAATTTAACTTCTGCAGATTTCACCCCAAGACGTTTGTGTGCCTGTATCAGGTTATAGCAGCTTTATTAATTGTTCTCTAGTCCTGGGTTTGCTCTATAGTCAAATCTGCATTTAGTTTGTACTTCGAACCAAATCTGCATGTGCAATAGTCATAAAGATAATCTTGTAAATATATGAATCTTCACTGAAAACTTAGGACCAAGATTGGATCTTATGGCGACATTACCATTTTATGCAGACCATTGTAAGATTTCCCCTGGCTTTTCACAAGCATCTAGTATCCAGAAGCTAGCTACAGTTTCCGATTCATAAAACAGAGCTGTTTTCTTTTCAATTTTCATTAATTCTCTGGTAGTTTTAACATTTGGTTTAGGACATGAAATGTGAACTGTGGACAAGACTTGTGCTACTTCTTACTCTTATCAGTTATCAATATCATTTGGTGCTACTTTCTTCGATACCACTAGCAATTTTTGTATACCAAATTACAAGCACTATCACTTTGTTGCTGCTTTGAAACAAGATTCAGGTGCTTATGGTTTAGTAAATATGGCATCTTGTAATCATGTAATTAACCAAGGAACATAATTATCCCCATTAATTTTGCAGTTTCAAACTGAAACAGCTTCTGCTGCTGCACTTGTGACTATTAGTATAATATGAAAGATATTCAATTTAGACTTGATAATTAAGATCATCACCCACGGTTGGATAGAAGGCCGATCGTTTTAGACATTTTAAGTTGCATCTGGTGCCAAACGAATTGTGTCTGATAATTTAATGGATTACTACTGGGCGAAAATCGGGTACAAGTAACTTTTTCAAGTTCAATTAGGAAACTTCCCTTAAACAAGCCCGGAAAGGGGCTTCCTTTTAATCCTTATTTAAAATCTACCTTTCCCTTAAAGGAATAGGATTTCTCACCATACTTTCCTCGTCATTCCTAGCAATTTACACTTTTATTTTCTCCTTGATTCTTAAGGAATAATTAGGTGCTAAGGCTTATAAATAGGGGCTTCATGAGGACACCTCAGTCCAACTCTGAATTTGTTTCAAATTCATTTCATGCGACGTGCAACTAAACTAAAGTGACGAATCAAATCAATGGCAGACTCTACTCCCCCCCAAGCAACATGCCAACATGTAATGAAGGTTCTTAAGAAGGCGACCGAATACTGTGAGGACAAGGACCTGAAAGAAATGTTTGACATGAATATTGGGGACTACGACTCCCTTAACAAGTATGCGATTAAGGTGTTCGATGCTATGGCAAATGACACCCTCGCTGTGGAAGCCAAAGAGCTGTTTAAGCCTCGCTCTGAGTCGGCCGTACTGCCTGACGTGGCCATCTACACTGTTGTCATTTGGGCCTGCATCTGTTTCAGCAACATCAAGGCTGCTCACAACGTCTACCAGTGTATGATAGATAACGGTGTCGCCCCCAACTCCTGCACTTACATTATACTCATCAATACACTTGCAAATAACTCATCTTCTGATGTCAATTTTGTTTGGTATGCCAAGAAGTATTTTTTGGAAATGTTGGCTAAGGGGATGACGCCTCCTTCATCTTCCTACATGGCCGTCTTCAAAGCCATTGCACGCCAGGAGCCGGTGGTGAAGGCCAAGGAGGCAAGGAGTTTCTTGAGCAGATACAAGCAAAGGGGTTCAGCCCTAAGTTAGACGTTCCTCTCTTTGATGTGGCCTACATGGAAGAAGCAATGAAGGCATTGAAGATGTCTGACAATCTTATCAACGCTACCCCTGATAAGAAGTTGCAAAAACTCTACCGTAAGTGGAGCACCACCCGCAAACCCCTCAGGGATGAGTTTCTGAAGATGTTCAAAGCCTTGAAAGCCGATGGCAATTATGACCAGGCCATGGAGCTCTATAGGCGCGGTTGGGAGACAAACATAATTCCAGAGGTCGTACTTCACACCGGTGTTATTGAAGACTGTCTCAAGGCTGGCAATACCGAGTGTGCTCTGAAGGCTTACCGGACCATGTTAGCTACTAGGGTTGCCCCAAACTTCTATACAGACACTGTTTTAATTATGGGACTCACTACTGACGCCAATTTCTGTGGGGATGCCAAGAAGTGCTTGCTTGAGATGATGGAGAGGGGGATGAGACCCAATGTTGCTACATACACTGCGGTGATTGAGGGATTTGCGAAGCAGGAGGACAAGGTAGCTGAGAAGGAGGGCAAACATGCAGTTGGTGGAGGTGATGATGGGCAAGGGGTTTGTGCCAAATGCAAAGGCCATGATGGAGGTTTTGAAGGGAAAACCAAAAACTGTAATAAGAAGGGTCATGGACATTGTCCTTTCAAAGTTGAAGGGATAATTTGCTTCATGGATATTATATTAGTAGCTCCTAATCTCGACACGGAGTAGGAAATCATGTAAGATTTGGTGCTGTTCTGATTCTGGATGATGACATCAAAGTATTTTGTGGTGCTTATTCCTTCACCCACAATAAAGTATCTGCTGTCAACATGTTTGGCGTAAAGATATGCAAAGGAAAACAGTCTGAAATTGCATGTAGTTAATTATGCTAGCTGGATTTACACAAAAAGAACCTTAGAAGTGACTTGTTCTACTTTCAGCAAGAAGCCAGAAAGGTGCTCTGGTTCTGTCTTCTTTTGTATCTACTCCACATAAGGTCATTGGTTTAACTCTCTCTCTTATTTATGTTTAATATCTTATAATCAAATTGTAAGTCAATAATATTATTCCAGCTTCTCCTTAATAGTTTCAATATATGAATATCAAATTAGACTAGAACGGGCAGATATAAGTTTCTTTCATCCATGCATTATGTTTTTTCTTCTTCTTTTTGTCCTATGCATTATGGATTTGAAAAACATAACTTTCCTGGAGTCTGAATATTAATTTACCTACATTCTAGTGTAGAAGCACTAGGTAATTTATAGCATTTGGGTGCCTTACTGGATTGGAAAACCTTAATAAAGAAAAGTTTATCTTGTGTTGTTGTTTCTGTTGTAAACAAACTTCACTTGTAAGAACTGAGCTCCGTTATTCTGCATGAGACGAAGATGTATGTCATTGGCACACCCAGCTTAATTAAGGTTCCAGTAGAAATTGGACATTCTTCAAGGGATTGATATGCCCGAGGGTATGATATCTTTACTTTTCCAATTTTCCATTATTTGCTCTCATGACTACGAGTAAATAGCTGATGAAGCATGTTTTCTTGAACAATTATTTTCAAAAATTTTGACTCGATTTTGATCTGTATTCACTCCAAAGGAAAGATGACGCATTAGGTAAGGTTTACCCAAGACTCAAGTGAAAGGTGACTAGAGTAATTGTTGACTGCAACGATGGGAATGCCCCGCCCCATCCTCTGGTGAGTGGTGACTCAAAGCAATTCTAACTATACCAAATTCGATCAAGTCTTCCTCAAACATGTTCTATCACATCTATGGACATGCAAATTCAAGACATTCTTTATTATGAGATTTTTTTTTTTTAAATATATTTTTTTATTTATTTGATTACATCAAACAACCAAGAAATATAACAATTAGTATTAGATCAAAAAGATATTGACAAATCTCAATATACCGCGACTTTCTCTCCCCTATCTCGCTCGCTCTGCTAGGGTTAGGGTTCAGAGTTTTTTGGGTTGTGCGGCGTCCCGCTTCATGGCAGCGGCTATTGCTTCCATGACGGCCAGGCTAGCGACCAAATTGTCGCTCAGAGAGGGTGAGGAACTGGTTGACTTGGGAAACCTTAGGGTTCCGGGGAAGGAGTTTCTTGCTCGTCGTTTCTACTTGGTGGGGAAACTCAACACTTGTAGGGCGGTGGTTTTGGATTCTTTCCGGAGTGCGGTGCGGTCAATGTGGCAACTGACGGGGACCGTGGAGGTCCAACCACGCGGGGATCATTTTCTGTTTACGTTCACTCTTGAACGTGATGTTGCACGGGTGAAGAAGGGTGGCCCGTGGAGTTTTCAACGTGCTATGATTTTGTTGAACGATTACGATGGCTTTTTGGCGATTGATGAAGTGAAGCTTGACTTTGTTTGGATCTGGGTTGGGATTCATGGTCTTCCACCGGGTATCTTGACGGAACCCACTGTCCTTCTGGTCGGAGGAACGATCAGTGAGGTATTGGAGGTGGATCAATCGGCTATCCGGCGTGGTGATGCTCGGGTTCGGATTACTTTGGTCATCAATTACCCGGTGCGCTTGGATGGTCGTGTTAGGGTTTCCCCTACCGACGTTCTCACTTTGAGGTTTCAGTATGAGCGGCTTTTGGGGAGGTGCAAATTGTGTGCTTTCTTGAATCATGGAAGACAGAGGTGTCCAAGGGAGGATGTGGCGGAGACCGACACTGTGGTAGAAGATGGTTCGCAGCAGGCTCCAGGGCCGACTCTCCCAGGGCTCGTCTTTAGGGCTAATTCCCAGCCCTCTCTTTCCTTGCCTTCGACTTTCAAGGTTCCTAATTTATTGAAGAAGAAACAAGTGCAGATTCGTCCTCTCCCAAAGGTGGAATCTTTGCCTGGGACTGAAGGCACCTCTGCTCTTGTCCCTGTGGTTGGGATGCGTCGCTCTAGGGAGGAGGAGGATGCGGATGTTGGTAAACGAGCTAAACATTGTTTAGCTCTGGTTCCGGGCACTCTGCAACCGAAAAACCTAGGGCAGGAATTCTCCTCTTATGGTTTGGTGGAGGTGAAGGTGACGTCGCCTCCCAAGGTGTACAAGAAGAAGGGCAGGCCTCGAGGACATAGAAACAAGGTTAAGGCGGCGGTGTCTGTGTGTGGTGGTTGCGGGTCCATGGTCTCTACTGAGGATGGTCCTAGCAGTGTGCATGGACGGCTCGAGGGAGCGACAGCTCCGCCGGATTCCTGGGTTGATTAGGAGAGGATCCCCTATGTCTACTAGGTGTGATGGTGCTTGTTTGTTTTAGGCGGCGTACACCAGAAGGGTCTTAGGCGTCAACTGAATCAAGGAGTTGTCACACTTTGGCAGTTGTAGGGTTATTGCTTTTTAGGTTTCTTTTGCTTTTGCTGGTAGTTTTCTTTGGTTTGAACTTTAGTTTTTTGGATTTCCTTTTGGTTGTTGAGTTCTTGATGAGCTTGCATTGTAATATGAAGGGTGTTTGTACCCTTCATGCTTGACCGAGTGAGGTCGTTATGATTTTCATCAATGGATTAGTCTTCCGTTGCCCTCAAAAAAAAAGAAAAAGATATTGACAATATTAAAGTATGAAAATCAAGACAAAACCCTATACAATTACATTGAATTGCACAAATAAATCATACTTTTATGATCACTAATAAGGAAATGGTGCGTCTATTGCCATCATACTATTTTCTTAGTCTACCCAACAAATATTTGAATTATTGAAAAACTATATTACACACGTGCAAATGACTAATAAATACACTAATTTTCTAAAATTCAAAAATATAAGAAAAACTAAATACATAACAAATTAATTAAATACAAAGATTAATTTTTTTTAAAAAATTAATTTCTCAATGGATAACATCAATCTTCATCTTCTCCACCCAAATTTGAATTTACTATTTTTTTGTCTTTTTGTTGATTCCTCATCGTTAATTCGTTATTCAATTCACAAAACCATTAGTAAATCAAAAGTAAATGAGGTATTATGATAGGAAAGGAAAGTTTACAACCAAAAGTGCCTATAAACTGGCAGTCAGTTTGCTACATCCAAATGTCGTGGCTAGCTCTAGTTTTGTGGAGTCCACTTCTATCTGGAAATCAATTTGGGCAACCAAGATTCCAGGTAAAATTAAAGTTCACATTTGGAAAGCTTGTGCTTCAATTTTACCTACTGTTTCTCAGCTTCGAGATCGTAGAGTTTATCTCCAGGATGGTTGTTATTTCTGTAATGATGCAGAGGAGTCTGTTGCACATATTAGCAGGGAGTGTGCATTTGTGAAAGACCTGTTCGGTCTATTTCCACCTCTACAGCCAGTTATGGTGGCACCGGTGAACTCTATTATTGATTGGTTGAGCTTCTGCTTGTCTTGCTTGCCGCAGGAGGATTTTGATTTATTGCTTATGCTCATTTGGGGAGTTTGGAAGGAAAGAAATCAGAGAGTTTGGTCTGGGAAGTTTCATTCTCTAGCTCAAGTTCAATTCCAAGTGTTGTCTCTATTTCATAGCTTCAAGGCAGTTAGTGTGAAAAGCAGATTTAAATTGAGTCGGCAGATCAAACCTTGGTCACCTCCTTCAGCTGGTTGGCTAAAAGCCAATGTTGATGGTGCTTTTGACGTGAATCTGCGTAGGGGAGGACTAGGTGTTGTAGTCCGTGATTCTTTGGGTGTTTTTGTTGCTGGTGCTTGTTGTCGGTGTGATAATGTGACCTCCCCCTATATGGTGGAGGCTTTGGCTGGTCGTTTGGCTTGCCAGATAGCCTTAGAGTTTCATTTGTCACCTGTTACTGTTGAGACTGACTGCTTACAGTTGGTCCAGGCTATTCAAGCGGAGGGTGAGGATACTTCTGTGGTTGGGAGAGTTATTGATGATATCGATCTCTTTGGCTATGACCTCTTTGGCGGGCTCCTTCTTCTGTCATGTTTATAGGGAATCTAATAAGATTGCTCATAAGCTAGCTCATAGTGCTCTGATTTCAGGAATGCAATTTTCTTGGAGTGGGGATGTCCCTCCAGCACTTGATGAAATCCTTTGTAACAATTAGGCTTCATTAATAAAGTTTGTCGTCCTTCCTTTAAAAAAAAAGTAAAAATTAATTCATTAACTTCATCAAAATCTTTGAAATACCCTTTGTGAACACCGAAAGTAAAAATTTAAAACATGAAATAAAAAAATGATCAATCTCATCTTTATTGCTCATAGTAGTTAACTTACTAATCTTTTGACATGGATTGGAATATATGAACATTGAAACTAAAAGAAAAAATTTAACAAATAGAGGTAAATTAGATTATGATTTTATTAGGAAACTTTAATATATTTTAGTTTTTTTATTGGTATAAATTAAATAAAAAATTTCATTAAATAAAAATTTTCTTTTTTAATTGGATATGTCATGGAAAGAAAAGTGGATTAGATAAGTAAATTTAAAAATTGAAATTAAAATGTAGGGTGTAATGAGCAGGTAGGGTGAACGAATAATTCTGGTTCACCCATTGAGTGAATGAGCATATTCACCGTTTCTTGCGATTAAGACATAATAACTTTATTGTTGAAGGAAAATCAGTTTTATGTGTGCCTTATCAAACTAGGAGTAGTAATAGGAGAGAAGGTTCTAGATTTCCCAATCCTACACGGATTAGTATTCCATGTAACATTAGAACTAGTACTTTGTAATCCCTATATATAGGGCTCCTATTCTCAATAATAAGATTACAATTCTCTCTTCATTCTCTCTCGGATCTATTTTACTTAAACACGTTATCAGCACGAGTTCTAACCACAAATCAAAAACCAAAAACCTGAAAATCTTCTTCATCACCACAGCTCCTAGCCCACGCTAGCCTCACCTACGCGCCCCTGCGCACACATCCCTGCTGCCCCTGCAGCACCAAAGCACACCAACTGCATCCTTCTCCTTTCCTGTGCACGTCAGTCTGCTTGCAAGCCCCGAAATTTCTAGTTCGGAACCTCAGATCAAAATACTTTCTTCATCAAAGTTGTTTGTCTCTGTCTTTTCCATCTGATTTCCGAATTTCAGCCTTATCGGAGTTGTTTTGAGACCGGTACACCAATCGAAGTGCAAGCTGTTCAGAAGAGAATCTGTTCCGAATTTCAACAAGTAAGTTTTTAAATTAAAGTTCCCGCTTTCCGAATTAAATTTCTCCTTCTTTTTCTTCGGGTACTTGCAACCTCCCTTCTTCTACATCCCACATTTCTTATAACGTGGGTTCGATCATTGAAAAGCGGAATCGTGGGGATTCACGCAATTAACGAACTAAGAGCGTTCGTAAGACTTCGGACTAAGAGCGTCCGTAAGCATCGATTTAACGAACTAAGAGCGTTCGTGAGCTACGGACTAAAAGCGTTCGTGAGCATTTATTTTGACCATTCAAACATCATTGTTTCGGTCTAATCCAAATATTCTTGGAAATCGATTTCTTGGTAGCATTAAGGCTCAGAAATCTTATATTAGTTTTCGTGGAAGCATTGACTCTGGAACTAATACGTTCTTGCTTTCCTTTTCAGGATGTAAGACTTGAACGAGCTCGATTTTACTCCATTGGATTCTACGGGCACGGGATATTTATTTGCCTACAATCCAAGAGCCCTGTTCTAAAGGAACCACTCAAGACTCACAAACTGAGATAGAAAATTCCAGGGCATTTACCCTGATGAAGCGCCACATTATGATGGCCCTCCAGTTTGAGTACATGAATGAGGATAACGCTAACAACCTTTGGGTTGCGCCTAGTGAACGTTTTTGGTAACATTCACAACTTTCCGAACATAGAAGCACGATGAAATAATATCTGCTTCACTAAAACTTTGAAAGAGTTATGAAATATGGTTCGGAGGCTCTCTGCATCATATTATTTATGCATGCTTGTGGAAAAACGCGAAAAAACAAATTGATTGAGAAAACCCTAACATGACCATAGGGGTCATGACGTTGAGGGTATAGGGTTGGACACCATGGCGCCAATTTTGGCCATGATTACACTATTCCAACGCCATTGGTCCTAGAGACCATATGTATTTTGTCAATACACCTCAATCAAGAGAGCATCCTCTTCATGGTATTTTATGGAGTACCTGATTAATGGTAATCAAGATATCGAGCTATAAAAGACTTTAAATCTGGCGATGAAGATAGAATGCCGCAGATTTTTATTTAGCATAGTCTTTTAATTTCCAAGAAT